>NW_023601653.1:67074016-67674016 GCF_014898055.3 Talpa occidentalis
TCATGCATTTTGGGATATACATGTGTTTACACACATGTATATGCAAGTGTTTGTGTATCTCAGTCATCATCACTTATCACCACATTACTAGGAGGCCCGCAACTTTGACGAACTGAAAAAAAAACTTGATTTTTCCATAAATGTGCACTATCAATTAATTTTATCCAAAAAATAGAAATTTCATTTTCATATTTATTTCAGAGGACCTTGCTTTTCTGTGTCAATAGCAGTGGTCTTTGGCCCCAGGTCATTGGTGCCTGGCAGCCCCATGTATCACTGTGAAGAAGGAAGAGCTTCCTTCCGTCCTGGGTCAAACTGGGGACTTTAAGGATTGAGAGTAACCTGAAGATATTAGTCTTTCTCACATAATTCAAGCTGTGTCTTTTCCAGGATTGCATCAGACCACTTGCACCCACCCCACCAAAACTGGACTCCAGGCCTACCGCTGATCTTCACTCTAGACAAGGCCTTTGCATTTGCTGCTTATTGTTCACTCAGACAGACTATTATGTCTGGATTCCAGGCATCTATCTTAACAAAATTATTCATTTCTCAGATCTCTCTATATCATAAAAGTCTCAACTAACTCTTCTACCTAGACCAGGTCTCTGTCATACTCTGATTACTCTTTTCTTCCAATTGTTAGAACTTATTTCATTTGCATTGTGTATTACTAGTGTTATTACTGATGTCCATCCTCCCTGTGATATAGGAGCCCCATGAAAGCAGATACAACCCTTTGATTTACTCAAGTGTGTCTCTCCAGGGCCAAAAGCTCAGTGTTGCAGGATAACAGCATGTTTGTGAATGAAGTAAATTCTGTTCATTTGTTCCAATTCTCTGGACTATGCATTTTCAAACTGTTTGTCCCTTATGTGGATAGTAAAAGTTAAATGTCATCTACCTTTATACAATCATATTTTACTATTATAATATCTTCTCAAAAAATTTTTCTTGGTTGATTTTATCAGGCAATTTTACCTTCTTACCCTGACTATCCATCCCTCCCATAGATGAACATCATAAGACAAAGAATGACCTCCCATCATGAGCATGTGATTACAATGACAAGATTCACTTTGAAAGTACTAGAAGACATGAGAATCTTAAAAATATTGAATGCCTTGCCCAGCCTGCAGAGTTTATTTAATATTTATATTAAATATAAATATATTTATCTGTACCAATAAAGTTCCTTCACATTCCTTAGATTACTTGTATTATTTCCTAAGTTACAGATAGGTATTTATTGTAATTTTCCTGTTAGATATGATGAATTTAAATTAAAGAATAATACATGGACTTCAATGCATAATGACATTGATTTTTACCAATATCAATAATAGTTCATATAGCTGAAGTCATCATCACAGGAAATCTTAGATATACTTTCTTTTCTTTCTCATGTATTTGTCAGTTCTAAATGTATTGTCTTCCAACAGATACAGTAGCCACTTAGGTGGCAATCTTCAGCATCCAACTTACCATGTTTTATATGCATGCATTTATTTAAAAAATTCTTATGTCTGGGAATGTATAGCCTAGAAGAGAAAATAATTTCCATTAAATTCTGAATTCACTTTCTATAACATTTGTAAACTTATGAACAGTAATATTTTGATAAAATTATTAAGAAATAGAAATGACACTTTCCCAGTTGTTCAACAACAATGCAAATAATAAATGTATTATGTCATCCAAAATTTAATTGAATTGGTATGGTAGCAAATTCTTTATGACTATAATCCCCATGACCTCAGGCATATTTAAATTATCTTCCATTTTCCCTGGGGTTTACAAATTGCCTTTACACAGTAGCATTTTGATAAACACAAAACACATTCTATTGTTTAAATAGTACAAAAAAGCTGCTGTTAATCATCAATAATAATTGATTCTCTTCTGAAAAAGTTTAGCTGGCTTTTTCAAGAGTGAAAATCAGAATCCTCATATGAGTAAGTAGTGGCAATTATTTCAAATGATCAAATATTTGAATATATTTTGGGAATCAAAGTAGTCAGGGAAAGTCTCATGAAAATAAGTATCATTCCTCAAGGGGGCATGTGATTACACTATGCAAGTGCAGCACTGGAAATGAAGATGTATGACAGAAGCACAGGTAAATGTGAAGTTTTAATTATAAAACATAACCCTTATTGGAAAATCATCTTTTAAGTGTGAGAATAATGGAAGGAAATCAGCATATTATATTCATGAACCTTCAGAAGAGAAATTATATATTTAAATTAGATTTCTACATTTAAAGATATATTTGACATTTATTCCTATTTGAGGGAAGAATAGTAAGAAGGAACAAATGTA
The DNA here is from genome assembly GCF_014898055.3 of Talpa occidentalis. Lineage (NCBI taxonomy): Eukaryota > Metazoa > Chordata > Mammalia > Eulipotyphla > Talpidae > Talpa > Talpa occidentalis. The sequence continues at coordinate 67,076,339 of NW_023601653.1, forward strand.
AGATGACATCACCACATTAAACTATGGCAGTGAAGAAGGGGAAACCAGGCTATTGACATTTCAGCTTTGCCCAGAGTCTTACTGAACTCACTTTGACAAATGTAGTGATCAACCTGATCACATTGGGAATCACAGGGGAAATCAAAAAGGGAATCATACAGAGATGAGATTACAGCAAATGAAATGAAAAATTGAAGGATAGGAATTTGGAATAGAAAGTGTCAACTACAAAGCACAAAATATAAAACTGAAAGATGGAGATGAACTTTAAATAATAAATATAATGAATCAAATTCTTAGTTTGTAAAGGATAGAATGGAAAATTGCATTTACATCACATTGATTGCTACAAACATTCTTTGTAATGTGTGCATTTTAACAGAGGTTATAATTAACATTAAAATTAGGACTGTAGATTAGAGATACATAATTTTGAAAAACATCACTCCATAGAGTAGCACATTAAAATTTCTTTTTTCAAAATAAATGATTTTTGTTGCACAATAATCACTAAGTTTTGCAAATGTCCATACAATACAGATCTTTCTCATTATAAATCAGGAAATGTCTGCAATAAACTAAGACATGGGGTGGATAAATGGGCACCTGACACCAAGATATTGGTTAGATGAATATTCAGTAGAATTGATTTATGTTACAACAAATTGATGCTCATTGTCAATAACAACTAAGTTTGTCCCTAGAAATTTTCAGCTAACTCCTTCAAGAGAAGGGAACTTCCAAAGGAAACAAATCAATCAATACTTTGACTTCATATTTCTGCTTTCTGAACTATGAGAGAATAAACTTCTTCTGTTCCTTTAAGCCACCCACTTTGTGGCTTATAATATATATAAATGCAAATATGGTTTATGGAAAACTTTGGGTGAGACCTATGGAGGGAGAAAATTGCCTCAAAAATTTCCTGTGAGCACATGTCTTGGAGTCAAAAAAACATTAACATTGAAGTGATACCTCTTGAATTTGCACATATTTATTCAATTACATTATAATACATTGCAAAATGGTAATACTTCATTCATAAAATTAATGAACCATCTAATAGATTTATGAAACAAATATGCAGCCTAGTACAGTAAACTTTCACATCTTTCCATTTATCCTGTCTTTTCCTAGAGGATTTATTATGGCTACATTTGTTTTGTAAAATAACTCTGCTCCATATGCACAGTAATTATTGAGATTTGGAAGAAAATAAGAGCATTCTGGTCTGGAATTTTAAAACACCAGGAGACTTACTTGTTCAAGTTAAAAAGTGTGCCATCCAGCCAAACCCATTTCAGTCGCTGGCTGTTGTAGTACAAGCTGATAAAAAACATCTTTTGACTCATTTCATACTGCATCTTTGACAAGTGCAATAAAAAATTCTGCAGAGAGAGGAAAATAAATCAGAAAGTAGAACTGTGCCTGAGAAATAGGAGTATAATTATTTAAATATCTTTCTTTCATTGATCAATTTCCCTTTCACTCTCTTTAATTGTATGCAAACAAATAGAGATTAGGCTTATTTTACTTAGAAATAATTGATTGTTGACTGCTGAGGACTCCTTTATTCATGAACAATTGTTTTTTTCCCATATTATAATTTAGTCATATTCTTTGGCAATGGGTTGGAAAAAATGAGCAATAAACCTCATATGTGTAGTCACTAAGACACTGAAAAAATAGAACTTTCATTAACCAATGTATTAAGTAGTGACATATTTCACAACATTATAAATACAGAATCAAAGGAGAAGAAATAGTAGGAGTTTTAACAGGTGTGGTGAGCCCAGAGTGCCATAAGTTAAAATCTTGAAAAGGAGGGTGCATTAACCATGAAAAAAGTGTTTGGGGTGAGAGGTGGAGGAGACAAAATATGTCAAGGGCACATGAAAAAACAATTTGAGAAACAAAGACATGAAGTAGCACAGGGTCCTTTATGCATGTAAAGTAGTTCATGACCATGAGCCCAAGTCAGGTTGCACTAGAACAGGTGCAGAGGAGGCCAGGATAATAGCTAAGAATCAGACTATATATTAACTGAAATACATGATTTGAACTTTATGCTGAGAGCTGAAAGAAAAACCCCAAGTATTATGATAAAGTTAATATTCAACATTACAGTCAAAATATAAAGATGCCTGTGACTGTCATATAGAAAATGCTTTAGAGGAACATGTGTCTTGTGTGATTGTTGGCATTTTTTTAATTTTCTGACACAAAACACATTAAAATTTAAGAAACAAAACTTATCCTTACCAAATCTTCTTCAGTTTCCACTTTAACAAAGCTTGAATTTGAACCAGAGCAGTAGCCGGGACATTGTTTCCAAGGGTACAGGATTTTTGAGAAAAAGAAGCAGTTTTCTCCCCGTTGATACCAGTTGGTTGAACAAGTAGGATATTTCAAAACTGTTACAAAAGAGAAACCGTAGTTGAATGTGTCCCATCAATGCAAGTTATAGCCAGTAAATTCACAATGCAAATCTACCCTCTACCAACAAAGTGTCTTTGTTTTACATTTTATTTATACGCACTTAAATTTAGTGGTTGACTTATTTTAGATCCATAATTCATCACCCTGAAAACATTGTGCTCTTCAAGATTCGTAAGAATGCCTCGGGGCTACAAAATATTTTTTTTTTGTTTTTTTTTAGTTTTTTTGATTTTAAGATTTATTTATTTATGCATACAAGAGCTGGGGTATAGGCCAGAGAAGCAGAGGCGGGTGGTGGAGAGGAGGATTCACCAGAGACAGAGCGGGGATCAGAACAGGCAGATTGACTGAAATACACTGCTGAGGGGAGCAGAGAGCGAGACAGGAGAGATTGGCTGCACTATGTGGGTTGCTCCCTGGCCAGCCAGGGATCGAACTCCAGCTGCAGTAGCTGTGGACAGCCTCATAGTGCTGTGCTTTACCCCTTGTGCAACCAGGGAGACCCTACCATTATTTTACATTTTATTTATATGCACTTAAATTTAGTGTTTGAGTTCTTTTACAGCCATAATCCATTACACTGAAAACAATCGGCTCTTCAAGATTCACAAGAATCCCCAGGGGAGACAAAATATTTTTAACCACAAAATTAAGTCTCAGTAAACATAATCCAATATAAATTCATATACTTGTTAAGTGCTTAAAACACCCGGGGCCCCAAATGGTGTCTTTCATGCAGGATCCCACCAAGTATTAATACTTAGCCTAATTACAGGTTTTTCCTCAAACGAAAGTGCAATTCTAAACCCACTAAACTGGAGGGCCCTGCTAGCACTAGTGAAACCATCTGCATGAGTCCTCTCTAATTTCCCCTACAGAAAGTGTCTTTGCCTGAAATAATCTTTCTTTTTGTCAATAACCCACCATCTTCCACTTAGGGTAAGTCCTTGTAGATACTTACTAGACAGGACACTACCCATTTAATGAATCCTATAACAAAGCCAATTAAACATTTGTATTTGTTTATTAATATTTATATATTTTATAAGTACATATGACTGCCTGAGAAATACTGGTGCTATAAGTAGATTTCACTTTTATCTGCTTGTTGTATACAGTCGAAGGTATTGAGCAACATCACAAACAATAAGTGAATTCTCTCCTCTCTCCTGCAAATAATATTATGGCTCAAAGACTTTCAAATTTACCTGTTTTATTTGCTCCCTCCTTACATTGTTGTTCTTCATTAAATGAGTTTTGATTCACTAAGAAAGAAAGGTCATATTTAAACTCAAAGAGAAAAATAACATGACAAACTTTTTACCATAAAATATGCTTAAACAGGAAATACAAAACTGATTATTAATGAAACATCACTTGCATTGAAGAACTCAATGTAATAGAGATATAAACATAAGGATCATATTGTACAAAAATGAAAAATTATATTAAAATATATAAAATTATTTTTAAAAATAAATAAAAATAAAACATCAAAAAGCCCTTGAAGCCATTGATAAAGAAAAAAAAAAACATAAGAATCAAACTACAATATGAGTATGACAAGTTCATACCAGTTCAAACAGCAACAGATATCAGAAGGAAATAAACTCTAGAAAATGATCAAACTTCTCATTAGTGTATCATATGTCAATAACATCCAGCCAAAGTCAAGAAACTAGTCAAAAGTAAGAATTATATTTTTGAGAGATGTCTCATTTTAGATATAGATATTTCATATTACATGAGTTCACTTAATTACACTTTATTAAAAATATTTTACTAATAGTGTATATAAACTTCTCACAGTAAGATAAAAATTATTTCACAAGGAAAGGAAGAAAATATTTCTGTTAAAGCAAACATGAGAACAAACAAGTAATAAGTAAAATTCATCACATGCTTTAAAATGAACAATTTGACTCATCTGTAAGAATTCATCTTCAGTTAGTGAGAATACTTCTTAGTCCAGGAATAGAGTGAATCAAAATGCATTATCTTCAACAGATTTCATTAGGTAAGTAGAAAAAAAAGTATATTTCTTTTTCACATTGTGACTTACACTGTGTACATAAGTGTCCATAAAACTTTGTAGTTAAGAGTCCAACAGACAAAAGAAGGGCCAGACAAATGATCCCCAGAATCACTGCAGTGATTTTCCATGAAGAAGATGGGGCAGCAACATCTATGGAAAAGGAGGAATATAGCTTATGACATCAGTTTATAAATGTTTGTCAGAGTTCACCTTCTCTATCATGTGTAGTAAACTACAAAACACAGCTCACACCCAATTAATAGGGAAAAGAAAGGTAATCTATAAAGCATTGCTCATTTTGAGTGTGTTAGCTCAAGTCAAAAACATTAAGGTGAAATGAATTCTAAAGAGGACGTACGCCTGTGTCCATGGGGAGACAGGACACACGCTCCACTCACTTTGTCAAATCAGAGGGAAGGAGGCAGCTGTGGAACACTAATGAATTTTAATAAGATCTTCAAGGTAAGAGCCGGTTATCATGAGATTAGAATTCCTTGCACCTGTAAGCCATGGGGAGTTCACTGTATTGCTATCAGAATTTGTTGATTTCCACTGGGGGCTCATGGAAAGAGGGGAGAATTTCAGAAGACCTAAGAGACCCCCCTCTGTGGCACACATCCTCAGGGACTGCCAACATTGGTTAAGGGGAGTGAGCCAAACTGGGGGCCATAACGCCCTTTTTTTTTTTTTTTTTTTTTTTAGTTTTTTTTTTTTTTTTTAATAGAGGCATGTTTTATTTATTTATTTATTTGTTTGTTCATTTGTTTTGTTTATACATGCACTGGGTACAGTCAGAAGCGCGGGAGGGTGAGAGAATTCACCAGAGCCAGAGCGGGGAGCAGAACAGGCAGAAGGACCGAAGTACACTGCTGAGGGGAGCAGCGGGTGGCAGGAGAGGTCTGCGCACCATGTGGGACCCTCCTCCGGTGGCCGGGGAGCAGCCGGGAATCGAACCAGCGCTGCAGAGGCTGCGGGCAGCTTCGCAACCCAGCGCTCTACCGCTGCGCCACCGGGGAGGCCCCATAACGCCCTTTTGAAGAAGGATGAATTAAACATTTCATTAGTATATCATATGTCAATAACATCTGGTAAAATAAAGAAAGTAATCAAAAGTAGGATTTTTATTTTTTCAGTGTTGTCTCAGTTCAGATACTGATGTTTTATATTATACAAGTTCACTTAATTACAATAGACTTGAGATCATCCTCATAAAATATGCAACTAAAATATTAAATTCATTCCTGTTTTTATACAGGAATGTAGTTATTTTGGTAGTCACTGTTCTATCTTGAAACCCTATAAAAATCAATAGATATAAAAAAAGATCAATAGATAAATTAAAATGTTTCCTAAAAATACAGAATGTGAGAGAAGAAAATAATTGATTAGGGCTGAAAAAAAAGTTTTGAAAGACAGATCTTCATTTCACAATATGAAGTCAAATATTTATCATTGTATTGCTCCATTTTTAGTTGTAGGTGTCTAGTGAGATACACATCAAGGAATGAATTTGAAGTCACAGAAAAGGCAGAAAAAACAGAGCTCCTTGGTAGATTAGCTGAGTCACTATTCTCTGGGAGGAGAGAAGATTTTGGACTTCCCAAGGAAAGATGGAGTTTCAAAAGGTAAGCACTTAACTTCAATTATGCCATTTAAATATCAGAACTTCACATTGGGAATAAAAATACATTCTACCTTGTAGTGTTCTTTTGGTATTGATGTACACATGAGAAACTATAAATTGAGAAAAATTTAAAGGTATTTTAAAATAAATAATGGTGAAGTATATGTTTTGTATATATTTATGCATATACCTACACACAATGCTTTCATTAATAAAGTTTCTATATAGATGTGATGGAAATAACATAAACTGCCAGACAAACTGTTCATTAGGGATAAAAAAAAATTCTCAATCATCATAGGCAGTGTCTAGTACAAAGAACTTTTTTTTAAATATTGTTAAGAATATAGTAAGAAAAATTAGAAGACAATTCCTATTAATCACTTTCCTTTCTCTGTAAAAGATAAACATTTAAATTAACTGTGGATTTGTGTGAGCATGAACATGCACAATCTTGTATATTTTAATAATATAATTTTTAAAATGAAAAGGTAGACAGCACACCTACCTTTATGGGTATGTTCAGATGGACCTTTTTTTTTTGGTGTTTTAAGTTCTTGTCTTCTCTCTGGCTGTGATGGACATTGCAGTCGCAAATCTGAGTAAGTTATTTCACTCATTACTGAAATGTAGAAAGATGAGAAAATAAATAGAAAAATATATTTTCAATAAGTGTAAATGAAGAATTAGTAAGTAAAATTGGTATGAAAAATGTTAAATTTATCTAAAAAGTTAATATTTTTATACTAAGTAAAGTTTAGCTAAGATGAAATATAGTAAGTAAAATTAGAAGACACTTTCTATTAATCATTTTCCTTGCTCTGTAAAAGAGAAACATTTAAATTAACTGTGGATGTGTGTGAGCATGAGCACGCACAATCTTGTATACTTTAATAATATAATTTCTAAAATGAAAAGGTAGACAGCATACCTACCTTTATGGGTTTGTTCAGATGGACCTTTTCTTTTTGGTTGTTTAAGTTCTTGTCTTCTCTGTGGCTGAGATGGACATTGCAGTCGCAAATCTGAGTAAGTTATTTCACTCATTACTGAAATGTAGAAAGATGAGAAAATGAATAGAAAAATATATTTTCAATGAGTGTAAATGAAGAATCAGTAAGTAAAATTGGTATGAAAAATGTTAAATTTATCTTAAAAATTAATATTTTTATACTAAACAAAGTCTAGCTAAAATGAAATCTGGAAATATTTTCCTTTGTTATAACATTTTAGGAAATTTGAAAGGAATCGATGTGAGATTTTTTTTTCTCTACCAGAAGATAATAAACCCAAATTCCTATAATCAAAAGAAACATCCTGTGGGAAGATTAATTATGATTTATCCTATTGAATTTTGAATTTCCTTGTTTGCTTTCTTTGAACCCGTATTTCACATAACTTAACAATTTCTAAATGGCATAAAATGTATCAGCAAATAAGTGATAATATGGGGAATATAACCAAAATGAAAATGCATACATTGTGCAAAAAGGAAAATGATGTAAGAATTATATAAAATAAAATCTTAATAAAAAATAATAATAATAAAGTGATAAAAAGAAATAATATTTAAAATAGATTCTTTAAAGACTCTTAAACACACCTGATTTTCCTCCTAGGACCTCTCTTTTTAACCTATCTTTTCTCCTGAACTTTCCCACTCTCTGAACCATTCTTTTCTTTTTTTTTTTTCCAAATCACATCTACACATACAGATATATATATATATAGATTGTTTAAAAATTTAATACACTTATGTATTATTGTAAGAAATATATACATATGAATATTGAATAAGCAATTTGTCTTTAACTATAAATCTTTAATTTCATTCAACTTCATTTCATCAAAATTCTAAACAAACATATGTTGAGAGAATAAATACATGAGAAATTATAATTACCTGATGTTTAGAAGAAAATGTCTGATCTTTTGAAGAGTGTGTATCTATATCCTGGGAAGAAGCATGCGCAAGCTCTTATTAAAGAAGTTGGAATTTAAAATTTTTGACAGTCCATAGTATGGAATTAGAGACCAGAACAGAAGATAAGAAGAGAAATAAAATGCACAGGCTAATAATGCCTTTGACTCTCCTATGAGACACTCTAATAGGTGAGAATAGAAGTCAAGAGTAAGTGAGCTCTGGATGCAACCACACAGGAAACTTTCTGCTGCTCAATTTAGCTCTGCGTCATCTCTAGATTGGGCCTTTCTTCAGTCTTACTTAAGTTACACAAGATACCCAACATTTTCATAATGACCAATCCCCTTCATTCAATCTCTCATTATCAAGGAAATAATTGAATATTGTTAATTAGTAGTTTCAGATATGTTTATTAATTTCAATATACTTTATTACATTATAAATTCAATCAGTATTTTGGAAATATTCTTTGAGCACTTTTCTGCTGTCTCTTGCTGACCCTTTCAATTCTAGAGCAGGTGCTGTAGTTCATCACTAGATGGTGTATGTGTGACCTGTCTCAGACCCCTCCACATTTCTTGTTATTTTTGGTTTTATTTGTTTGTCTTGTCATTATTGTCTGTCTATCAATTCCCAAGAATCATCTTTATCAGTCATGTCACAGAAAGAAACCACCAGACCAATATGAACTAATCATTGACTTATTCACATTTGAATCAAATGTAATTTTTCAAAATTATTTTATTCTTTGGGTGATGGAAAACATCTTAACATTTTTACCATCTCATTAGCTTAAATTAGTTTAAAATTATATTCATTTTATCCTTCAACATTTTTAAAGATTTTAGCTAACAGATCTGGGTCATTTCTTCATCATCTGCAGGAAAATAACCATATTTCATGCTACTAATATTCACATAAATAAGTAATATGTGGACAAAAGGTCAATAACTATTTTGAAACAATGTAAAAAATTTAGGGAAAGGGTAAATAAAATGCCATGAACTATAAGAAAGTATGAGAACTTTATGAATAAATAAATTTCAAAGGAAGAAGCATTTTTGACCTCAAATATTTAACTTCCTATTCAATTTTTAAATTTTGTATTAAAATAAACTGTAGTAAATATGTATATCTGATAAATATAAATAATTATAAAGTATTTATGAAAATCTGATGTTGTTACACACATGAAGACAGAAAGCATAAAAATTACAGATTTAACTATTAAAAATCAAAATCAGGGCTCCCTGGTGGCACAGGTGATTTAGTGCAGTGCTGTGGAGCTGTCCACAACCTCTGCAGTGCCGGTTCAATCCCCACCGCCTGGTGAGAATCCCACATGGCGCCACAGACCTCTCTTGTCACGCCTGCTGTTCCCCTCAGCAGTGTATTTCGTCTGTCTGCCTGTTCTGTTTCCTGCTCTGGCTCTGGTGAATTCTCTCACCCTCCAGCGCCTCTGACCTGTACCCCAGCTCTTGTAAAAAAATAAATAAATCTTAAATAAATAAATAAACAAAAATAAATAGAAACAACCTGTGCTGTTGAGGTATTGAAGGCACATAGACCAATATTTGAAAATTATATGTAGCATTTGTTCTAGTACACAGAATTGTAATAATTGGAAATACACACAAATAAAACAAAAACATGAAAAAAAAAAGTTTATTCAAACTTGCTCACTGAGATTCTGTAAATCAGTAGGGAAATTTAAAATATCTGAATATATTCAATAGAACAGTGAGAGTAGTTTTTTTTTTTTTTTTTTTAAGATTTATTTATACAAGCACTGGGTATAGTCAGAAGTGTGAGAGAGTGAGAGAATTCACCAGAGCCAGAGAGGGGAACAGAACAGGCAGACCAACGAAATGCACTGCTGAAAGGAGCAGCGGGCGCAGCAAGAGAGGTCTGCCACGCCATGTGGGACACTCACCGGCAGCCAGGGATTGAACCTACACTGCAAAGGCTGTGGGCAACTTCGCAGCCCAGCGCTCAACCGCTGCGCCACCAGGATAGGCCCAATAATAAATTTTAAAATAATTAATTCAGTGTGAAATGCAGTCATGAAAAAATTTGACCACAGTAAAAATACAAAAATATATAGGAAGATTTTTGTTTGTTAATTTAATTAAAATAGCAGTGACAAAAATTTTAATAAGTTAATTGTCCACATCTGTATGTGTACACACTGTTTATTATTTATAGATCATTTCTTTTTGTTTTTAAATATTTATTTATTTATGCATACAAGAGCTGGGGTACAGGCCAGAGGCACGGGAGGGTGAGAGGATCTACCAGAGAGAGAGTGGGGAACAGAACAGGCAGACTGATCAAAATACACCGCTGAGGGGAGCAGTGGGCGAAACAGAAGTGGTCTGACTCACCATATGGGTTGCTCCCTGGCCAGCTGGGGATTGAATTTGTGCTGTAGAGGCTTCGGATTGCTTCACAGTGCAGTGCTTAACCCCTTGCACCACCAGGGAGGCCCTTAAATTTATTTTTTTAATGGATCAGATTATGATCTAATTCAGCAAAGTCAGTGTACATTTGAAAAAAATTCACATTCTTTTGTTGTTGTTACCCAAGTGGCGTATAAATGTCAATTCTGACAAGTGATTGGATAGGGTTCTATAAATTTCAATATTATTTCAATACTCATATTATTAATTAATAAGGGTGTGGTAATGTCTCCAGCAAGGACTATATACATATGTCTATGTCTTATTCCTTTGTCCAACTGTGTCAAGTTTTGTTTTACAAATTTTGAACATCTACTGCATTCATGACATTGAATGCAGTTATAGCTTCTTGATGAATTCTTTACATTATGTAATGTTCTTGTTTTTCTCTTTTCTGATTAATGGTGTAAATTTTTCTTCCATTAACTTCAACTTACATGCATTCATACCAAAAGTAATTAAAACGGGTTATTGGAAACAGATGATAACTGTTCTTTGTCTTTTTCTTGGACTTCATGTTTTTGCCTTTTAATTGACTATTTACACCATTGATATTTAATATAGTTATTGATATAGTTTAGTTCACATATGCCATTTTGATCATCTGGTATTTTTCAATTTAACAGAAATACTTTAATGAACAAAGTTGACTAGCTAAGATACAGAAACGGCCTTAAATGCCTCAAAACAGATGAATGGTTCAAGAAGGTGTGGTATAGATGCACAATGGAATACTACTCAGCAATCAAAAAAGATAAACTCAAGACATTTGCAGCAACACTGATGGAACTAGAAGGCATCATGATAAGCAAAATAATACAAAAGGAAAAAGAAAAATATCAAATGGTTTCATTTACAGGTAGAGCATAGGAAAACCAAACAAAGGGTCGGGAAAAAGACAAAACTAGTAATCAGACCAGACTTCAGGCAAACAGCAAGGGAGGGGAGGGAGAAGGATGAAAGAGGTGAAGGAAAAGCAAGGGTGATGGTGATGGTTCACGGGTGCCATGGTTGTGGGAGAAATATGGGGACTACACCAGGAAGGAAGAACAATAATGTAGGAAAATAAATAAATAAAAATAAACTCTGACTCCTGTTTTGGACTAGGTCTTCATTGTAGGTTCTTGCTTTACTAGCACTGTTAGGGGGAAGTGATGTCCTGAGTTAATCCCATACAGGATTAACTTTGTGGACTCCACCCCCACTCCAGACTAAAGCCATCAAGACTCTGGGAAAGACAAATCCCATCACCACCAAGGGAGGGTGGCTGGGACAAGTCCCATTGGTCTTGTGAACCCATTGAGGACTTGAAATATTTGTTTAAGAAACAGACAAAAACTTAAATGTTACTGACTTCTTTTCCAGTTATTGTTACAGGACACCCAAGGACTCATTTTTTTTTCCTGAAAAAACCCTGAGAAAACTAACATGCTCTAACCAATCTTCTTCCTTTCAAAGTTTAGGAGACGTAAAATAACATCTAGGATCATACATATGCTGCCACTATTTTTATTTACACAAAAAGGTTTTCAATCTTGATTTTAATTTTGTTATTTTTTTTTAACTTTTTGCTTTTTTTTTACCTTTGAAATTTTTTTCTCTGCTTTCTTTTTGTTACTTTGGCCAATGAGTGAAACTGCAGTTGCATAAGATATCCCACACGTAATAAATGGTAACTAAAGAGCTTTTTGTGTCTATATATTGTATGTCTGTATGTCCTTTCCTTGTGTCCTTGTCTTGACCTCCAGTGATTGACAAATTGGTACACATGGTGCCCATAGACGTTGCAAAAAAGAGTCTCCAGTTATAAAAAAAACTAAAGGTTATGGTTTCATTGTCAACATTGTGCTACTAAACTAAGCCGGTGCCTTCATAGAGATTAAACATTGTTGTTTCTGTTATTTTTCTAATATTTATGGCAAAACTTCCCAAAATCTAAATTCAAGTACAAATTTAATAGCCTGTCATTTGGCTAATGCAAGAAAATTTTGTGGAACCTCAGTAGAGCTCCTGAGACACTCCACAAAGTTTCTCCCTTTCCTCCTGGGAAAGGCATTAGATAAATTTGTTCTATTTGGCTCACCTAGTAGAGTAAAACTAGAAGGGAAGCATTGTCACTTGGAAAAAAGGGTAATAACACCTTGACCTAATATGAATGTAAATTGTCAATAATAATTGTCACCTTGTAATATTGTATACTTCAATTGTTTAATATCTACAAAAATTGTTTCTGAAAATATAGGGAAAAAAGGTCTCAACAGATTCCTATTGATGGAACTGTTGAGAGTAAAACTTTTCTACTAAGGACTAAATAAACTTAAAAATACACCTCATATTTACTAAGTTTTCCTTAACATAATACTCATCATTTTTTTGCATTTTGTTCTAAATCCACAAAGTTCTCTTGTTTTGGTGACCAGGATCTGCAGCAAGGTTGTAATTTTTTTTTCCCAACAAAGCTAACTTGTGTTTGCATTTTCTCTCCCCTTGATACCAACACAGCATAAAATAGTAGTAGTAATCTTTTACTACTTATCTCAAAGTCTGTTTTTACATAACTTCCATAAGGATTTTGTTTAAACTAAAAAAAAATTGGACATAAGTTTCATTGTGTGGCTTTGTGTGGAGCTCTTCCAAAAAGTTAAAACAGAGCTGAACCAAAAAAAGGAAAACCTGTTTGCCTTGTTTGTAGGGTTCCAGAGACCTCCAAAAAAGGTGAGGAAACTTGCCTCCATTGGCAGGACTGGACAACCCGGCCAACAAAAATGCCCTAGTACCCTCGAGAAGAGGAAAGCACAGGTGGAGTCTGATGAGACTAACTTTGTACCTAAAGCCTACATCGACCGGATACCAATGGTTCGCTCTGATCCTATATGGAGTATTTCAACAAAGCCAGCTAAAATTGCTGCTTAGTTATTCTGCCCTGTAATTTTATGCAAAAAATAGGCAAATGGTTTAAAAGTAGACTTAATTTGCAAAGTTTTGCTATACTGTTAAAGTTTGGGATCAAGGTTGAAAAAACTCATTTTTGCATAAGTTGAACCATTTTAACATTTTTTTTTCCTATGATTTTGACATATCTGCTGTCTTGTTCTGGCTAATGCCTCCAAATGTTTTCTTTCGGCTGGGACTAATGAACTGTTTTTCCAGAAATGGAGGACTTTTGCTTTCCACGATGGACAATACCTGGAGGAATTCGTTTTCTTTCAGACTGGAACCCTAAAACTTTCATCTGAGACTGTATCCCAACATCCATATCTTCATCACCATGGAAATGGTGGCAAAAAGTGAAAGGGGGGAATTGTTAGGGGGAAGTGATGTCCTGAGTTAATCCCATACAGGATTAACTTTGTGGACTCCACCCCCACTCCAGACTAAAGCCATCAAGACTCTGGGAAAGACAAATCCCATCACCACCAAGGGAGGGTGGCTGGGACCTGAGGGTGGAGTTGGGCAGCCAGGTTGGGTATAAAAACCAAACACGTGGGCCTTGGGCTCTCTCTGGCTCGCGATCGCTCGCCTCCTGACTTTGTTATAGGACAGGGAGAGGGGCAGCCCAAACCCCGCAAACCTGCCTATTCTAAATGGGTTCTGCCATCCGCCGCATCAACACAAAACATATGACACTTTAATGGGAAGGAACTTTAATAAAACTAGGAAACAATACAGGTAAGGCAAAGAATCTAGTTTCTAAATGAAGCACCCAAAGTTACCCGTCCCCTCGTGGGTAAAAGTCCATCCAAATGGGATTGGCCCAGAACAAGGCCCCAAAGCCTGCCACAAGTCTAAAGCATCTTCCAGTGGGGACCCACAGAAAAGGGTCACAAACAACTGGACAAGCCTGGAAGGAAAAGAGCAAAATCAACATCAAGATAAAAGCTGCCATTGTCACCTCCCCACGGGTCTCACCCACATCTGTGTCACCTAGTCCACGACCAAAAGACAAGCACAGTTTCTTCACGTGTCTCTAGGCTCCATGTGCCTCCTCCAGGTCTCCTGGCTCCATCCTGCTTCCTTCCTCAGTCTCTTCTGCAGCTTCTCCTCTTCCTGCTCAGCTCCACCCTCCCTTGGGAGGGGCAGGGAACCTCCCCCTTTCCTGGGGACCACCCTGTTACAGCTTCACCGCTCCTGGCTGGCGGCCAGCTCTCAGAGCGCCATTTTGGGATTCCTAATGGGCGGATCGGGTAGGACTCATTTAAAACTTTGTCTCCCACTTTTCTCCCAGAGCTGTACATTTCCTCATTTCCCCTTCCCTTTGTAAATAAACCTTTTATTAACCTTTCACGTGTGCCTGCAGTAGAGCATTGATAAGTCCTTTTAAGCGCGCGGGTGAGGACCCACAGTCAGGCACCCCGTTTTGTATCGGGGTTGCTCTACAACAGCACCGGTTTTAGAAAGAATCGTACTGGGGCCTCCCCTGGTGGTGCAGCAGTTGAGCGCTGGGCTGCAAAACTGCCCTCGGCATCTGCAGGGCCGGTTCTATGCCGGGCCCGCTGGCGAGGGTCCCACATGGTGCACGGACCTTTCCTGCCACACCCGCTGCTCCCCTCAGCAGTGTACATCATCAGTCTGCCTGTTCTGTTCCCTGGTCTGGTTCTGGTGAATTCTCTCACACTTCCGTGCTTCTGACTGTACCCAGTGCTTGTATAAATAAATAAATAACTCTTTAAAAAAGAAGAAAGAAAGAAAGAAAGAAAGGAAGAATCGTACTGGATCACTGGGTGGGTTAGCAAATAGACCCAACCTTGTTATCTTATCAAATTACATCTCTCCCACCCTATGTCTTATCACCTTGACCTGCCTTTAGTACAAATTCTGTCAAATCAACTTAACCAGAATACCTTTGCCTGAAATTTCCTGTTACTAATTTTCTGTCCCCTGATCCCTGTTCCTTGATAATCTCCACTTGTTCTTTTTTTTAATTTTATATATTTTTTACGTCATTTTTCATTTTTGCACAATGTATGAGGGAAGGAGGGACTAGGGACCACTTGTTCTTTTGGCTTTCAGAGTTAAGCCCCAAATCTCACCCATGTTGCAAAACCTCATTATAGTCATCCCTGTATCTATCTCAATAGTCCTGAATTAGCCTGCCTTACATTTTAACAAATGTCATCAATAACTTCATCTTTAACAAATTTACTTCTTTTGGATATTATATAAGACAAGATACTACTTCATCACCACTTTTGAATTGTTATCTATAACTGTATAATTTCTATTTTAACTTTAATAATTGCTGTATTCTTTGAGCTATATATTTTAATCTTCCTTCAAAAAGTATATTATTGAAGCCATTGAAGAGTAAACTTCTATGCTAATCATGATTTTCCAGAGAGACAGTACACTTATATGTTAGTTACAGTTTTCTAGAGATTGCTTTCATGCTGGAGACCAGCTCCAGCTAGAAGTCGTGTCAGGGATCTCAGAAAAGAGAGGACAGCATCGGTGAAATTTTCGGAGGGCTGAGGGGTAGTGGAGTGAGGTAGGAGTGAGGCAGACACAGACACCTTCTTTCATGCAAGTATCTCCTACTGAAGGTCTCAGCAGGTTTTTATTTATACCTTAAGTCCAGCGGTGAGATTACATCAGCATAAGCATCAAAGCAGAACAGAGACAATCATTACATATTTTCTCATGAACATGCAGAAACCCTCTTGACCTCACACTACAAAAAGACACTTCTTTAATCTGATTAAGAAAAACAACAGGGACAATTACTCTCCTGGGTACAACTCATTTTCTAACATAATCAATTGTCTAAGACAGCACAATGTTCAGTAACAATCAATCATCCTGTCAAGCTTTCCTAATTTCAGAGTGGACATGAAAGTCATTGTTATGCTTTATTACTAAAATCAACCCATTCCATAATACTTAATTAATCTAGCCTCTTTATCAATTACTTCAAAGTGATTTAAAGTAACTCATCAATACCATTTATTTCTACAGAAATCTGACTTTTAACTAGAAATACTTAACCTCCACACAACCTGTGAACTGTTAATCTTTCGCATACACCAGGAGATGTACTGTTGCCACAAACACGTACCCCCCCAGGTTAGGCTATGGTTTCCAAGCACAGCTGGTTCAGGGCCTCTTGTTCTCCATAGTTCTCAAGGCCAAAACATTTCTTTCCTAACTATGCCTTAATTTTTACTTCTTTTGTGATAGTTCATGCATAAGAACAATAAGCCAATTGTCACCTGGGTCCGAATTAGGTTTTCACAAGCCAATTTATAACTAACTTAAGTTTGCATTAACCAAGAACAAAGAGGAGAGCATTAACAGGTGTTGCCATGGAGAACCCCTAGTTCAGATCTTCTTGGAAAGTGCAAGAACTCCCCTCTTCTGGGAAGTACAACTTCCCTCTTCTGGGGAGCACAGGAACTCCCCGCTTCTCAGGAGTCTCCCCCAATGCCCAGACCCTGTCAGAGACAGCATGGGTAGCACAGCCTGCTGCACTTTCACATTTGTATTGTTATATAAATAATAAATATTTGTTTCATTCAAATATCAACAGAGAAAATTGGCTAAGTAAAGAACTCTAAAGCACTCTCCCTCCATTAAAGCAATGATAAAGCTGGAAAAAACTGTTCACTACACTATTTCAAAACTTCAGACTCTAATAATAATAAAAAAAAAAAAAACATAACAACCAGAGGGCTATTTAGTGAAGAAAGAAATTACCAGATTTTTAAATGAGAGCATTTTAATTCAAAATTGAATGGAGGTGAGATGAGAATTATTTCTTAATTTGATCTCTGTATGTTGGCTCAGGGGAGATAGGAACTTTTTAAATTTATTTTATTAACATGCTAAAATGAACTAAATGCTCTCTATTTGTTAGCACTATGATTTGAAAATTAGTGTTGTATTTATCACAGGAGCAGTTCTCAAACTTTTGGGTCAAAATTCCTTTTAACTCTTAAAAATTTTTGAGGAATCCACAGAAATTTTATTATTTAAAATACATGTATCTATATTTTCCTATTAAAAATAAAACTAATATGTTCAAAAAGATTCATTCATGTATGAATGATATAGAATACATATATTTCATGTTAAAGAAGAATTACATTTTTCCTTTTTAAAAGATTTATTTATTTATGCATACAAGAACTGGGGTAAAGGTCAGAGATGGGGGGGGCGGGGCTGACAGGATCTACCAGAGAGAGTGGAGAACAGGCAGACTTGTAACAGGGTGGTCCCCAGGAAAGGGGGAGGTTCCAGCTTCCCTGCCCCACCCAAGGAAGGGTGGAGCTGAGCAGGGAGAGAAGAAGCTGCAGAAGAGACTGAGGAAGGAAGGAAGCAGGATGGAGCCAGGAGACCTGGAGGAGGCGCATGGAGCCTAGAGACACGTGAAGAAACTGCGCTTGTCTTTTGGTCGTGGACTGGGTGACACAGATGTGGGTGAGACCTGTGGGGAGGTGACAATGGCAGCCTTTATCTTGATGTTGATTTTGCTCTTTTCCTTCCGGGCTTGTCCGGTTGTTTGTGACCCTTTTCTGTGGGTCCCCACTGGAAGATGCTTTAGACTTGTGGCAGGCTTTGGGGCTTTGCTCTGGGCCAATCCCATATGGATGGACTTTTACCCACGAGGGGACGGGTAACTTTGGGTGCTTCATTTAGAAACTAGACTCTTTGCCTTACCTGTATAGTTTCCTAGTTTTATTAAATTTCCTTCCCATTAAAGTCTCCTATGTTTTGTGTTGATGCGGCAGATGGGAGAACCCATTTAGAATAGGCTGTGCCATAGGGAAGCCCAGTTTCCCCATGGGGCTGACTAACCACGGATGGCTCTATCCTAAATCACGTTGGACGCCAAATCTGTTATAGGCAGGTTTGCGGGTTTGGGCTGCCCCTCTCCCTGTCCTATAACAGACTGACTGAAACACACTGCTGAGGGGAGCAGCGGGTGAGACAGGAGAGGTCTGCTCCCATGTGTGTTTCTCTCTGGCCCACTGGGGGATCGAACTCGTGCTGCAGAGGCTGGGGATTGCTTCACAGTGCAGTGCTTAACCCCTTGCGCCACCAGGGAGGCCCCAGAATTACATTTTTCAAAAGAAACAAAAAATAGTGTCAACATTGACACTGCTTTATGTCTTTACAAATTTTTAATTTTCTGGGATTACAAAAAGGCAACTGAATTTTTATATCTGCTTCAGCACTTAATCTGTTGTGATACATACATCATGACACTTCAGGAACAAGTCACACACTTAAGAGGAATTTATTTGATTGAAAGGAGCAAACCCCATTTCAATATTATGTCAGTTTTGACATCTCAGCCTTCCAGAAAGCATTTCTTACATTGTATAGTAAATTAACACAGTTTATAGAAATAAAAAATAAAGTCTATGTGTGTGATTCATTAGCCCCTATATTAGTCATTATTGATATCCTCTTCACCATGAAATATTTCAAGATGTTGAAAATTTGGGCATAATAGGTAGAAATATCTAAAAAATATGATTTATATTATTTGTAGATAATTATCTGATTAAATATTTTCCCATTTATATAATTGATGAAGCTGATATTGATGGGGTTTTTTGGAGTCAGTGGGTTTGGAGTGCTGGGTCCTTGGGTTCACTCTGGGAAAGATTTCACCAGAGCTCCCATTTCAGCAAAACACGGCAAGTTTCCCAGACGAGTTTCTCCTCAAGACAGAGACATTAGTTATATTTAAAGGGCAGGTTTATTAGGGAAGGAGTAAAACAGTGAAAGAAACTTGCAGAGACAGGAGGGCAGGAAGAGCTGCCCCAGAACGGTCAGGTTTGCTGAGAGAGGCCTGCATGGTTGCAGGTGGGCACGTCACCGCCAGGCAGGAAGCTGCTGCCCTGCAGAGGGAGAGAGTGGGTGAAAGAAGCACCTGCATAGTCACGGGTGGGCAGTGGTCGTGCTGCCCCGTTGTGAGGGCTGTATTAGGTTTTATCATCTTCAGGGAGGGGCTCGTCTTTGTGGGTGGATGGTTTGTGGCCCTGACACTCCTAGTAGCAGTCTGATAGTTTCTGGGTGTTGCGCCTCCTGATCCAGGAGTTGATGCTTAAGGGTCTTAGTTTCTATAACTGGGTTAATGGATTATGCTAATCCCTTCTACCCCTACCTCCTGGTGTGAGTTAGGTTCTTGACCTTGTATCTCCTTTCTTCCATCAATAATAAGAGAGAAAGGTGTTAGGAAACAAACACTAGAAACAATTGAACGTTGCTCTGTTTACCAATAACAAAATCCTGCTAGGAATATTTTTTTTCTTTTAGTTATAAGAGTAAGGTAAAAAATATATAGATTTGAAAATGGTCTTTTTCTGAGCTTAGTGGCATTATAGATAGAGCCTGCTTTTACTCTTTTAAGGGTTTCTGTCTACTTCATTAATCATCTAAGCCAATGATTATAGCCACTTGCATGCATTTTGTTATCTTTGGAAAGTTAAACTATTTAAATTATAGTATATTTACATAAAATGCAAGTAATAATACAAAACTGCATCATTGGTACGAAAATTGATTGAGCCTATTTGAGTAAACTTCTTAGTACATAATTAGTGTATAGTATAGTATATAGTTACTATAATTTTTCTTCTCTCCTTTTCTACCTTATTCCTTTCTTTTCGCATGGTTACCATAGATGGATCCATCAGGTATTAAATTTAACTCCTGATCACATGCCACTCAATAATTAATTAGTAGGATTTTAAAGTAGCAGGGGAAAAAAATCAAAAAATAAAGTAGCAAGATGTTTACTGGTCTGGGGTAAAGACCGTGACATCTAGCCATACCCATTTTGGTTGGCTGCAATCACAATATAAATCAATATACAATTTTTCCAGATGAATAAAATAGTGTATTTTTCAATTTTTAAAACAACATTCTGGGTAGAATAAAATCAGTAAAAAAAAAAAATCAGTCTGATGCCTTTGGTTAATTGTCTACATATGCAGACAATTTTTTTTTCTACTTTAAGCATTTTAATTTTATCTGGATTTCTACCAACTATAGTACAAGACTCTTGGGATTAGCCGGTAATTTACATACTAATCAAGCAACCTTTATAATACTCTGAACACTGCTAGATGCTGAGTAGTGAAAAGCAGAAATAGACTTATTAACTAGGAATTAAGAAACAGGCATATCCACTAAGTAAGAAATTGCTACAGAAACTGTAGTAGAGGATGAAATGACAGTACTTATCAGGTCTCATGTAAGACCAGTTATATAGGGGAACCAAATAAGATATCAGTGTATAAAAATATTAACTGTACAAAACACAACAAAGCAAAAATGGACAATTATAAATCAGAGACTTCCTGCAGGGGAGGAGGAGGAAGAGGGATCAGAGGGAGGGAGAGAGGAGCACAGGGGACTGAGGTGATGGTGCAGGGGTGCATTGGTGAAGGAAACTCTATGGGGACTACACCTGAGGGGGTGGGGGGAAGCAAATATTGTTTAAAAATGAACAATGATGTAAAAAATAAAAAATAATAATAATTGCATATACCAAAAAAAAGAAAAAAAAGAACAGTTCATCCAAAAAAAATTTTCTGAGTATAGTGATTCTATGATAAACCAGAGGATATGCAGGCATCTATTAGTAAATATAGCTAAGGAGGTTTGGGAGGAGAGCAAAATTGTGAGAAGTTTGAATTACTCTTTCAGGCATACGTAAGAGGAGCAGTAGAAAGGAGGAGGTGAGGGAGAGGAAGTGATGGAAAGTAGTGGAGACTAAGGAGGCTCCAAAGATAATTTCAAAGCAAATAAAACCTGTCCAAATGTTAGGGCTTAGGCACTTTATACCAGCCCTGAGGAAGTTTCTGGAAAGGGAGTGTCACAATCTAATGTGTATCATATAAATTTCCCTATGTTGAAATAGTAATCTCAGCAGCGAGAATGCCTAGTGTGGTAGAAATATCTCCTAAGAAACTTACTACAATTTGAGAAAGGTCTCTACCATCTTATATTCATTTAAGAAAACTTGAAAGTGACTTTGACAATTTCTCCAAGGACAAATTTCTAAAAAAGAGAGTAGCAGATTGGCTTATGCTGCTGCCAGTTGTCTTCACAAGGGTGACCTTTCAAAGAGAAAACCGAGTAATTATTTAAATGTCTTCTATCAAGAAAGCACAATGGACTACGGTGAAGGACTATAAGTGATTGGGTGGTGGGTGCACTATGGTGACAATACCTGATTGGGACATCAAAATAGTGCCTCAATTAAAAATTAAAATTTTTAAAAATAAAAATAAAATAAATGTCTTCTACCGGTACATTTTTAAATGGAAAAATGGGTCTTTAAAAATATGAAAAAAATGGTAACAATACCTAAATCAAATATATTCAAAATAATATATTCATCAAATTTAAATGTTCCCTTGTTAACCAGTTACAATAATGCTAGGATATAATTCTAATTAGGTTATTGTTAATTTGCCAACATTATCAATAATTTCCAAAATTATGTGGATTTCTGTAACGATGTTTCTGAATATATAAAGGTACATATTTGTGTAATCTAATTCACACCCAATGTAGTCAGTAGTAATTGTATATGAACATGAATAACACACAACTATAGTTACTTTCTCTCACTTAGGAAACATAAGCTGTTTCTAAATTATCTTGAGCATTGCCATCTTTTTTTGTATCTACTTTTCTTTTTATGACTATGTGAGGATGTCCAGTTTAATTTGCAGCGTTTCCAGTGTTGTGGTACATTTTTCTTGAGCTTTCTGGTTGTTTTGTTGTTGTTATTGTTGTTTTTTTTTTTTGATGGATTACTTTCTGCAGGTAGGAAATATTTTATTCCCATCCTTAAGTTATTGAAAAGATTTTATTAAACATAGTCTTTCCCCCCTTAATCCTATTCATTCACTGGTTAGATTCCTAGTTAGAGAGCTCCCTCTTCTGTCAATTCTCCTTTATTCTGCGCAGTTACCTTTATGGATGGTGATGATATGAGGTGAGGAGGGCAAAGGGATATTTGGTTTTTTTTTCTCTTTCTTCTCTCTAGGCTCTTCAAATCCTACCAGTTGCTTTCACACTCACTTCTCTCTGAGACACCCCCCCCACCTCTTCTTTGTTATCTGATATTCTCAAAGGAAAAAAACAATGCTTTCCCGATTTTTCCCTTCTTGTCTTACATATCATATCCTTTCCCATTGTAATGAACTCAAGTCCCAAACTACAGAAAGCATTTTGGAATTTACTGTGGTATTTTTATCTTCCTGAGTTAATGATGCTTACACTTCTTCGATCTTCTCTTTTTCATAGAATAATTTGAGGGTTAGTTCCCATAGCTGGCATAATGGCATTTAGTATTAGACTGGATTGAGAGTTTTGTTAGAATTCCTTTTCTAATTTGCAGGTTGTGGTACTGTGTCTCTAGAGATGCTTAAAGGACATGGGTCTTGTGCAGTTTTATTTGCTTTTTTTCTGTTATTTGATATGTGTATTGGGAGAGAGAAGACGAACAAAGCAGAATAGTCTTCAGAAATTTAAGAGGGGGCCTCCCCGGTGGCGCAGCGGTTGAGCGCTGGGTTGCGAAGCTGCCTGCGGCCTCTGCGGCGCCGGTTCAATCCCCGGCTGCTCCTCGGCCACCGGAGGAGGGTCCCACATGGCGCGCAGACCTCTCCTGCCGCCGGCTGCTCCCCTCAGCAGTGTACTTCGGTCCTTCTGCCTGCTCTGCTCCCCGCTCTGGCTCTGGTGAATTCTCTCACCCTCCCGCGCTTCTGACTGTACCCAGTGCTTGTATAAACAAAACAAACAAACAAACAAATAAAAATAAATAAAAACATGCCTCTATTAAAAAAAAATTTAAAAAAAAGAAATTTAAGAGGATTGAAATAATACCAACTATCTTTTATTTTTCATCACAATAGCATGAACCTATAGCAGAAAAACTGGGAAATTCACCAAATTTACTCTACCACTTGTTTTTGTAAATAAAGTTCTTCTGTAAACAGACCATTTATATATTAACAGTGTCTTCTTTTCACTGCTATGGCAGAGTTGAAGAGTTTCAGTAGTGACAGGCCCACAAAGTTGAAAATACTCACTATCTAGTTCTTTAGAGAAAACTTTGCACAAGTTCCTGCACCAGGTTATAAATATAAAAGTTTCAGAAGATCCAACATTAATGACATGAAAAAGGGGAATGAAGAGGAAAGAAATCATAAGTTTCCAAGGAGCTTACTCAAGTAAAATATTAATAAAGTTGAACAATATAATACAGCAGGAGAAAGGAATGAGGAAGGAGATTTCAACAAGTGACTGGAGTCCATGAAACCTCCCCAATGTTCCTATTCGCATAAAGACATGGTTCATCTCTGGGGAAGCTGCTGATACCTGGATTTAGGAAAGCTCAACAAGAAGTTTCCTGCAAAATCTGGCCAAGTTAACCAGATGATTTGATACATAGATAGATGATGGATGAATGGATGGATGGATGGATAGATAGATATTGGTTAGCTCACTATTCTTATTGCAGCTGGGAGTCAAAAACTGACAGTGAATTATGCATGAAAGGAAGAAATGAAACAGTTTCTCTTTACAGAGGACATGATAATACCACAAATATATTTTCGTTTTCATATTAACCTTCGAAGTATCCAAGGTTTCAGTTGTGATGAAGTCAAATTTATGTATTTTTTTATTTCATTGTTTGTATTTTTGGTGTGTTATCTAAGCAACGATTGCCTGATCCAAGGTTATAAAGAAGCGCCAGTTCGATCCCCAGCCACCGGGCGAGGGTACCACATGGCGCGCAGACATCTCCTGCTGCCCGCTGCTCCCCTCAGCAGTGTACTTCTGTCCTTCTGCCTGCTCTGCTCCCCGCTCTGGCTCTGGTGAATTCTCTCACCCTCCTGCGCTTCTGACTGGACCCAGTGCTTGTATAAATAAATAAATAAATAAATAAACAAACAAACAAATAAATAAATCTTTAAAAAAAAAAAAGAATTACACCTTTCCTTCTTTGAGGTTTATAGTTTTTGCTTTTACATATAGTCATTGATCTATTTTGAGGTGTTTTTTCTTAATGTATCATGTCAGGTAGGGGGTCTACCTTCATTCTATTACTTATAGATATCTAGTTATCTCAGTACCATTTGTTGAAAGGTCCATTAATGATTTCACCACTAACATCACTTCACTCTTGTGAGAGTGGCTACTACAAAAAAGAAAAGAGACATTTGCTGAGGGCTGGAAAAAAGTGAACATTTATACAAATGCACCCTATGTTTATTGCAGCATTACTTAAAAGACTTGGAAACAACCTAAATTTACATTGATGGATGAATGGATAAAGAAAATGTAAGATGTGTGTGTGTGTATATAGATAGGTATATATATAGACATACAGATATAGATAATGTAATAATACTCAGCTATAAAAAAGAAAATATTTTGCCATTTGCAAAAATATAGATAGACCAAGAGTATATTATGTTAAGTAAGATAAGTCATACAGAGGAAAATATAATTTTGCTCATAAGTAGATTTTAAAAAGTGAACAAACAAAAAACTCTTAAACCACAGAAATAAATTATGTGTAAAAGGAGTGGTAAATTGAATGGTAAATTGAAATAAGTCAATTGTATGGTTGAGGATGGAAAGTAGCATTTTAGTGGCAATAACAATGCCCTAGAGGGCCTCCCCGGTGGCACAGCAGTTGAGCGTTGCAAAGCTGCCCACAGCCTCTGCAGTGCAGGTTCGATCCCCGGCCTCCAGGCGAGGGTCCCAAATAGCACACAGACCTCTCCTGCCGCCCACTGCCTTCCCCTCAGCAGTATACTTCGTCAGTCTGCCTGTTCTGCTCTCCGCTCTGGCTCTGGTGAATTCTCTTACCCTCCCATGCTTCTGACTGTACACAGTGCTTGTATAAATAAATAAATAAATCTTCAAAAATAAAAATAAAAAATTAAAATAAAAATGCCCTACACCAGGATAAATAATAGTAAAATATGAAAATTAAAATATATAAATATCCAGAAAGAACTAACTTCCAGAAACAGGAACCAATGGTGGATTGTTACAATTTAGTGACTTACAAAGAATGAAATGATGCTGAGATATATTATTTGATGTAAATTATTTATTTTATTTAAATTTCTGTGAGTAAAATTTATAAAAATAAATGTATGACATTAAATTCAATATTAACCAATCAAAATATTCATTAACATTTTTATCTTGATGTTTTATAATCTTAATTTTTTATAATCTTATATAATTAATTTTATAATCTTATATAATTAATTTTTTATAATCTTTTATAATCTTAATGTTTTATAATCTTAACACAAACTTCATCAATCTTAAAACATCTTCTCCAATATATGAAAATCATATAAGACACAACTGGAGGACGCTTTTGGGGGGGGGTGTTGAAGTAGATTATTAGTAATAATATGATGAAAAGATACCATTCTTAAGGTGGATCTTGATTGTTCACCATGTCTGCCCCAAGAAAGACCTAATTCATTCTATGCTTACAGATAAAATAATTTTTATTTTCACAGAATTCATCCAAAAGACCATTACTAGGGATATATGCTGTGCAGTATTTTGGATCTGCAGTTGGACTGAATGGAAATCTGTAATTAAAAAAAATACAGATATTAACACATCACAAAAGAAAATGAGAATATTCAGGGCTGACACTTTTTTTTAACTTTCAAAGTGTGTAAATAAGAGATGAATATATTTAGATATTATATTTTTCATTTAAAGCCACAGTTTTCATGATTTCAGGGTAGAGTATTATAAAAACTCAGTTAGTACCACAATAATCAAATGCTTTGAGAACAAGTTTTTTTTGATTTTGCCTTTGTTATTATGGTTTTGATATATGATACACTTTGCTTCTATTTTGTTTAAAGATGCTTTGACTAAAGCAATCTAAGAAAACAAGCTAGAGCTTTTTTTTTTAACCAACAAAATTGGTATTGTCCAAACTCTGCACACCACATGTTTATGAATGAAAATGAGATTCAAAGATTACAAATACACATAAAATAAGTGCAGAGTATTTGACAGAGTATATAGTCAAAACTAAATATAATAAAGGAGTATTTGAATTTAGGATATAGCATGAAAGAAGCGAGCATAGATACCAGGCTCCAGCAAACTAAAGAAATCATGGATACAGTGTTTTCTCTGGCCAGCTCAGGGCATCCAGACCTACATATCCCACACAAACTATATATTTCTTAAGAATAGACTTGATGTTCTAGATCAAGCTAAAATAGTTGTTCTCTTGAGTCTATTTTCTGCAATCTCATGCTCTAGACAGGTTAATGTAATTACAGTGTGGCCACATGTTGCATTCTTTGGTGAAATCAGAGGATAGAGCCATAAAGAACAGAAAAGACTTGACTATATGAAACTTACAGTTTTGGAGACACAGCAGAGCCATTCTCCCATGCCCGGCCCCCATGGTTTCCACTGTAGGTACCATCAATCCAGTGAAAATATGGATTATTCTTCATAAAGGGCTGTTTAGAAACAAACAAAAACATTACATGTACTCTGGTGTAATAACCTAATTTTTTATGAAGTATGATTAAGACACAAATCAAAGTATACAACAGCAAATACAGTTTTTCAATCACACAAATGGAAAGCATTTTTAACAGCTAGTTTAGGATATAGTAACATGCCTCCTGTTGTCACACTTCATTGGTTCTTATATTTCTAGAGAATAAAATATCACAAAATCTCACTATTTGAAGGAATGAAAAATGTTATAAATGGAGTTAGAATTCTCATGGAAAACTTTTTTCATAGGACACCGACATTCAAATTTAATCTGAAATCAATGATACCTTGAGAGATAAATTCTAAGGATATAATCTATTGAGCTTCTACACAACACAGGCTCTGCATACTGCTAAAGAAATGTTTCCCTCTTTCTTAAGAATTGAACAATTGCTATGATCATTTCCTCCACATACATTCCACAATATATCCCAAAATGATGACAAAAGACATAAAATTACAAAAGTAATTATAAATTCAATGAAAGAGCTAAAAATTGCAAAGTCATTAAGTTGGTGCTTTGAGTAAAAATAATGACCTATTTTCCATCTTTGAATTATCTATAAAACATTTCTGGTACTTTATCTGATATTTGTCTTGAAATTTATTCCTGTAACATAAATCTTTGAATAATTTATGTAAGTTTTACAATGATTCTTTCAAGTCAGAAAATAGTTATTCATTCACTATCTGATGAAAGGTTTAAATCAAAATATTCAGCTTACTTGGACGTTATGTTATAATATATTTATATATATATATATAATCAAAACTAAATACATGCCAGTTCATCTTTGTTGTCCATTTTAAATAGAGTGGAATTCTGGGAAGCACAGAAATTTCTACTCTCTTCCCAAGTTTTTAGGTCTGTGGAAATCAAGTAACAGTTGCACTGGTACCCAATCCATCCTTCTCCACAAGAACAGCAGCCAGACTCTAAGATAAAAACTAAAACATGATTTATGTGAATGGAAATTTTATTTTTTCAGTATTCTCCATTTATTCAAAAATCATTTGT
Source organism: Talpa occidentalis (assembly GCF_014898055.3). NCBI lineage: Eukaryota > Metazoa > Chordata > Mammalia > Eulipotyphla > Talpidae > Talpa > Talpa occidentalis. Next base: position 67,104,371 of record NW_023601653.1, read on the forward strand.
TATCGATTCATTTTTTCTACAAACACTCAATGAGAATATAGTAAATACACCACAGTTCAGGGAATATTAATGTGGATTAGTCAAGACCCCTTACCCTCATGGAGATGATTATATTCTAGCAATAGAGAATAATATGACTATTATATGGTTTCTGGTCATCTATAATCACATTTAATGACACTAACTTTGGGTAAAGTATACACAAGTATGTAAAACACTGTGTGAAGGAATACAATATGAGGGTAATGGTGTTTAGAAGAATCCTTTTGGAAGAAGTGATCCAAATTAATCTTGGGTTTTTAAATTGGAGCAAATTGATCAAAGAGATATTTGAAGGAGAAAAACATTTTAAGATATTTCCTGAATCATATCTGATATACATAGTGGATATTTGATATTCAAAATAAAGATAAATAAATCAATTACCTTGAAATCTAATCACAGAGTTTATACTAATAGTGCCTTGAGCATTTACTATCCTCAGTGATGAAGGTCATAAACATGGTAGGCACTCAAATCTTTGCCAAGTGAGTGATGCTGACATTGTAGAGTAGAATGTGGTTACCAAGAGCTGAGGGTAGGGGATAGGGGTGATGGGGCAAGCAGCTGTTGGTCATAGAATATAAACACCCAGTTAGATGAAAAAGTTCTGAGGCTCTAATGCACAGCACTGTGATTACAGTTAACCACACTATAAATATTTTAGCTAACCATACTTGTAAATTGCAACAAAAAATAGATCTTAAATGTTCTCAAAATAAAAAGAATAATTATGTGACATGATGGAGGTATTACCTAATACTATGCACATACTGCAATATATAAATGTATCAAATCAACACAATGCAAAACTTAAACTTGCACAATAGTCTATGTCAAATATGTTGTAATAAAACTAGAAAAAACTTAAGGGCAAAATATGAATGATTATATGATCATGAAAGACAAGAAGACAACTTGGAATGCTTTGGGGAAAAGTACATTAAAATGTTGAGCATTGATTTGACTTTTAGGAAATAAGCAACGTTTAGATAATGCAGAAATCTGTGCACTGTGCACTAAGCTGAGTCAGGAAAGAAGCAAAAGCAAAGATAAAGGGACAAAATATATAGATTAAGGGCAAGCACAGCCAGGTAATTAGGATTAGCTGTCATATTTACTGTAACTTATTCTTGACTTGTTACTTGAAATGAGTACTCATATAAGAAAAATGTCATTTCAGACAATACATTCATATTTTTAAGATATAAATGATGGGCAATCAATGTAAGTTATTAATTCTTATACTAGACAACAATTAAATGAGACTACCTACAATTGATTGGTAGGTGAACTTGTATTACTAGGTATAATATTCCAGCATGATTAGTGTGAGAAAAACAAGTAACCTAACTTCATCTCTTCTAAGAGCAAGGTTTGCAAAGCATGGAACCTGCTTCCCTGGAATTCTGTTGTGAGTGTTAGGGAGATTGTTGGCTTTGTACTTTGTTAAAGAAATGATATAAGAACTGATTAGAAATTTACTTAATAAGATATAAGTTTATAAAATAATAAAATACTACACAATAGTAAAAGGAAATCTTTACTCTTATTTCACCAGTTTTGATATTTGTAAGACTTGCCTAGAAAACTTACATTTTTTCAGCACAATTCCCAAAGTAGCCATCAACAAAAGGCAAGTCACTCCTAAAATCCCAGAAATCCACCTCCATATATTGGTGCGACAAGCTGTAGGGGAAGGGAGGTGGAGTAATGAAGTAAGAAACACTCTTTAAGCAGGTAGGAAAGCCTCACAGAATCATTTGTAAGTCACAGAATGAAGAATCACAAAAATAAGATTAAGAAGAAAGTACTGCTACATGGGAAACTTAAAAATGTCATTTTTCCCCAGCCTTGCTATAAAATAAAAAACAAAACATCCATGAGATAGCTTTTCTGGTTATTTGTATTGTTTAATTGTATGTATCTGGCTGCACGTACCTGCCATAAGGAGGTAAGCTCCAGGTGGCTGGAGGGAAGGCTGGCAGGGTGCTTGTTCCAGAAGATCCTGATCGGGTCACAGGAATCTTGAGTTTGCATAGAAAGAAATTTGAAAGAAATAAAATCGTGCATTCAAACAATGTTCTTGAATCATCTATTGGTGAGACACGGATGTAGAGTATGAACAAGAAGCAGCAGAATCACTAATTTCTAAAGTGTTCCAGAACCACAGCACAGGAAATCCTTAGTATATGTGTCTCATGAGAACCCTTTGACCATTGACTATCACAATAAAATTTAGTGGAGGTTTTTAAATGTTTAAAACATAAATGTTTAAATGTATCAAAATGTATCAAATGTTTGAATGTATCAAAATCATTTTTAAAAATTGTTTAGATAGGGTAAAAAGGGCAAACCAAAGGTAAATGTCCTTAGTATAATAAAATTTGACACCATATTTTCCTCTTTTAATAATAAGCATTCATTTACCATGTACTAAATATGTTAAAGTAGTTGGAATATATTCACTCATTTATTTCTGAAAACAGCTTAATAGTGAAGATACTTAAATCTACTCATTTTATCAATGAGGAAACTAAGACAAGGTACAACAAAGGGTTTTATCAGGTAACTTAAGTTTGAACACAAGTAATATTTTTCCACAGCACACTTGCAATATATTTTAGGGCAAACCATCTCTTTGTCTATATAACTTGTGGATTTTTATGTGCAGCTCATCATTATCATTAGAACTTGTAATATGCAATTAGAATAAAATAATGCTATCAACCCAAGTTTATTAAGATGTATATGTAATAGTGTCATAAAAGTGAGTTTTATAATATATAACACATGGCATTTGGGGAAAGTGTTTTCTGGAATTAGCAGGAAAAAAGGACGAGTGATTCCTTTGCTGAGGAGCAAGAACACCCAAGAGAAAATGTAAAAAGCTCTAATTTAAGTGAGCATGGCACAGATCATTTTTTGGGGTGGGGGAGAATCAGGAAGTAATCATTGTGTGAACCATGATTTCAAAGCAAGAGACTAAAATTAAGGTTCATAAAATATATTAAAATCAAGATATTAAAAAATTTCCTGATATTTATATTTCTTTAAGTTTTAACTGAGGTATTATTGGGGAACCCCCGTCAGGTATTACCACTATAGTGTACCCACCACGGAGCTCACCCATATTCTAACACCATCGATCACTGTGCTTCCTTTCCTCTTTGTTCTTTCTCCCATCCCCCACCCCCTACCCCCTCACCCCCAACCCCCACCTCCCCACCCCACCTCCACCCCTTGGTGTTTCAGTTCTGTAGTCAGTTATCAGGGGTTATTTTTTCAGTTTCCCTTTACCCGACTACTTAATGAGTTACTTTACATTCCACAACAATTTAAAATTTATATAATATTTAGTACAATGAGAAAAAATACACATTGATATAATTCACTGTCTTCTAGAGGTAGAGAAGTGAATATGAGTTGTTAAAATGTAAAAGGCCCATTATTGTTGGAACAGACTTAAATTTTTCTGAAGAAAACAATTAAGACATTTCTTACAAATATAATGGCTTTGATATTTTTTAAATCTTTCCCCTTTTCCTACACTGTGCAGAATAATGATGATAATGTTAGATAGAGAGAAAGAGAATGTGTGAATATGTGTGTGAGTGTGTGTGTAATTTTCTGTGTGTGTGTGTGTGTATGTGTGTCTGAGTGTGTATATACCCATGCCAGCATACAAATATGCCCAAGTCTGAAATCTGTATGGACACAGGAACATTTTCATGCTTTGAACTGACTGGGATAAATTAGGCGGAGAGGAGTAATTATTACTCTGTTTTCTTCCCTTTGTCTTTCATTTCACACCCTGAGTTTGCCCTTCAGTGTCATTCTATGAAATATGAATGGCCATGGTCAGTTCTGAGGTTAAACACACACACACACACAAAAGAGCAGAAAAGCACAAGAACTCTCAGACACGTAAAGATTCTAGGAAGATGCACTGAACCTCCCTCAATCAGGGCCTGAATGTGTGAGTCAGTCTTAACATTGGCGGGGAGATCATAAAGCCCTGGTTGGAGATAGTCAAATATATAAAATGAATTCCAATCCCACAGCCCAGAGAAACAAAGATTCCTGTATTTATTTTTACCACTGCAACCCTGGGTTCCTTGCAATTTGAATAAAATAAATGGATGCAATCAGAGTTAGCCATCAAACCTTGTGTTCCAAATGATTTTCTCTTGTAATAAGAGAATAATCACGACTCATCTTTTCTTTTTTTTATCTTTCCTTCATTCACATATGGATATAAATCACTACTGAGCGGCACTCATCTTGGAGAGTTCAAAAGATAAAGTAGTTAATGATTTAGTTTTAAGTAGTTAATGATTCCATCTCATGCATCCGACTCCAGTGAAATGTGTGGGGAAGTGCTGTGTCCTTTAACAGGGAGAGTCAGAAATGCAGGTCTTGAATGCAGCCACAGGAAGTCCTCTGTCTTTTCCTATGTAAACTTCTAAGATGGCTCCAAAGCAGATTTCAGAGATATGGAAAAAACACTTCATTTTAAAACAAATGACAATATTATTATGATTCAAAGAATTTTAAGTAGTTGTTGAATAAAACTGGATAAAATTGATATGCTCCATATGGAAGCCAAATATTAGAATTAGGATGCCACTTATATCGCTAGTCACCTAAAGTACAAAACATGGAACTAAAACCTTATTTAAATGATGTATCAGAGCCTCCTTGGTGGGGCAAGAGGTTAAGCACAACACTGTGAAGCCATCCGCAGCCTCCACAGCACGAGTTCGATTTCCAGCCAGAGAGCTACCCACATGATGTGGCAGACCTCTCCTGGCTCATCCATCGCTCCCCTCAGCAGTGTATTTCTGTCAGTCTGCCCTTTCTGCTCCCCACTCTGTCTATGGTGAATCTTCTCACCCCACACACCTCTGACCTGTGCCACAGTTCTTATATGCATAGTAAATAAATCTTTAAAAAATAAAAATAAAAGATAAATGACATATCATAATGAGAGTATTAAATACATATATTGATATTTTATTCATGATCAGGCCCATTTCAGTTTTGTAGACATAGGTATCTATATTTAATCTTTATTAATGATTTATATTGTAACTTTTCCCAAAAGTTAGTTACATTGTTTTAAAAACCTGAATTTTATGATAGTCACATAATTTGTCAAAGCACCCAATGGTTATTTTAGCATGTGAGATATAACTAGATAATTTGTTTAAAACTTCATTCAATGTTTATCAAAATAAATGTTCAGATTAATTTTGAAGTTTTTACCAAAAGGAAAGGAAACTGTGTAATACATGTTTTTTTAATTAAATATTGATTCAATTATAGTCTCTAACTGAAATACACTGAAATTCTGATCCCCCTAGAATTCAAGCTCTCCAGCAAAATGTTTGAGTCATTATAAAGGAGGTAACACTGGAATCTGTTTTTAACCCCAACTGGACTAGATGACAAGTTCAGAAAGAAATGAAGAACCACAGTAAAATTGGAACTTGAGCGTATCATATAAGACAAATAAGACTTGGAAATACAGAAGTGTGGCTACTGTAAAGTGAGAAATAGATATCAGAACTGCCTTAAATCAATGCCAAAAAAAAAATTAGTGATTATAAATAGTGCTGCAATAAACATAGGAGTGCTAAGATATGGGGGAAAAAAACTAAATGCCCAAAAACAGATGATTGGATCAAGAAGATGCGGTATATATATACAATGGAATACTACTCAGCAATCAAAAAAGATAAATCCATGCCATTTGCAGCAACGTGGATGGAGATGGAAGGAATTATGCTCAGTGAAACAAGTCAGAAGGAAAAAGAAAAATATCGGATGGCTTCACCTATAGGAGGAATACAGGGGAACTGAACAAGGAGTCAGAAAAAAAAGATAAAAATAGCAGGCAAATTATAAATCTGAGACATACAGCAAGGATGGGGGTAGCGAAGGGTCAAAAGAGAGGAGGGAAGAACACAAGGGACCATGGTGATGGTTCTCAGAGATGTAGTGGTGGAACTTTTATGGGATTACACCTGAGGGGAGAAATCAAATATTGTACAAAAATGAACAATGATGTAAAAAAAATTAATTAATTAAGCCACAATGCTAAAAAAAATCAATGACATATTCTTTCTTCTCACCCTTTTAAAATATATACATATGACATATATTGAGAAGTAATAAAATCATAAGGTTTAATAATTATCAGGGACAACACTCAAGTAACTACATCCAGTGAAGACAAAGAACATTTCCTGCATGCCAAGATCTCTCTTCTCTTAAACTTCCAGAAAATACCCTCTTTTTCTTTCAGATACTACCATCATCTTGGACTCTTAACACTACCGTTTAATTTTTTGGTTTTGATTTTTTTGTTTGTTTTTCTCCCATGCCCTATAGTTTAATTTTTGAAGTACATATAAGTAGAACAATTTAATATCAATTCTCATGTGTCCTGCTTATTCTCAAGTTCTCATGATGGCACCTTCACATTATGGAAGCTGACTAGTTTAGGTGCAAATTACTGTGAACAGTGGATAAGATGCATTTCTTGATTTACATCACTTGGGGCCCAATTTGGATCCCTGAGTGATGTCAACTTTAATCAAAGCATAACAGATAGTAATGATTGCAAAAGGAAAGTTTGAGGCATGAAAATTCTAGGAGGATGAACTCAAAATTTGACCTCTCAGAATAATTTTTGTGTGTTTTTGTATTGTTTTTCCTTTTATGAACAAGTTTATCACTGATCTACTCATGCAAGTTCACTCTGAAGCACAGTGAAGAAGGGCATGAATTTCTTCTGTGGATTAACTATGAAGAACTAGAAACACCTATAAACAACTAAGAACATGTTCAAGCTCAGAATCAGCAAGAAATCAAGTTATAATAAAGGAGCAATGATTTCCATGAGCTTTGATTTGAAAACATTTATTACATTCGCCATCTCTAAATTTGCAACTATAATGTGGTTTGAATGTTAAAGAATATAACCACAATTTTACTTTAGTGAGACAATCAATGATAGAGCTGAGACATAAAAATAAAGGAACAATAAGGATAGCTTGTGCTAATAAGAAGGAAATATATATATATTGTTTTCTGATAATTCTGTATTTTTTCACTTTTTATTTTGAAACAAACATAGATAGACAGAAAGTAACAACATAATATAGTATAGGGAGTTGGCTTGCACCAGGTAATCAGTTTTCTGCAATAGTAATATCCTGTCCCGCATGGCGCACAGACCTCTCCTGCCACCCGCTGCTCCCCTCAGAAGTGTACTTCTGTCCTTCTGCCTGCTCTGCTCCCCGCTCTGCCTCTGGTGAATTCTCTCACCCGCGCTTCTGACTGTACCCAGTGCTTGTATAAATAGATGAATAAATCTTTAAAAAAAAAAAAAAAGACTAGAAAACAAAGCTAAAACCAAGATGCTGGCATTAGCACAATCCATAGGCCTTACTCAAATTTCAACAATTTTATATCATTCATTTGCTTGAATGTATGTGTGTGTATGTGTGTGTGTGTGTGAGTATAACAATTATTGTTATATTCTAGAAAAATTAGTACCAATAATTATTTTGTTTTTCTGAAATATGGTTATTAAATAAAAGCAATATAAATGATTTAATCCTTTACTTTGCTAACTTTCATTTTAATGAGTTGGTTCACTGGGTGAGAATTTTGACATTTATTGAGCACATATTACTATTACTAGTCTCTACTGTGCCAAATGTGTATGTTTTATAATCCTTGGGAAGAATTTTGGGTTACACTATTTTGCTAATGTAGAAATTTGTAATACACGAGAAATTCTGTATGTGCAATGTAGTGCCAGGAAGGCACACAGCTGGTTCCTTGTAATCCGAGCAGATGGGTAAAGGAGAGTCCTGGAGCCCTCTGTGGCTTTTTCAGTCTTTTATTGGGATTTTACCAGGTACACAGCAGGCAGCGGTGCCGTAGGGGACCGGAGGCTGGCAGGCCACCCAGCTCCAGGTGAGTCTTCCCTCTTTCTAGGCTCTGTGGCTTCTCTCTCCTCTACTTCTCTTGCCGAATATATAAATACTGCAGCCTTGGCCCACAGAAGTAAAGGATACAACTAAATATAACAATGTAACAAAATGCAGGTATCCTCTATCAGGCATGCATTCCTAATGGCAGGAGGACAGAAAAGCCTGAAAATCATTTACCCTACAGCAATACTTTCATTAATGTGAGAATAACACAAGTTTGTGTGCTCTTAGAAATCATTTCAATTTTGCCTAACTGTGGCTACTTTGTCCTAGAGTTAAAGCTCCTGACATTATCTCCAATTAGCAAACAGCCTTTGCTGGTCCTTCAATTTGAATAACAGAACTTCTGTAAGAGTCCACCAGGATTGCTCATTACAGGTCTTGCCTTGCTCTTCACAGCAGTAAAGATGATCACCTTGTAGCTCCAAGCAAATGAGGAAATTTTGTCCTTGGTTGACATCCTTATGTTCAGTTCTTACTCAACACATTGTTTTAATTTGATCTCTAATATGTTACTCAATGTCTTTAAACTTATATTTTGGATTTAGGAAATTATATTGTTCTTTTAACAAATATGATATCATTTTAGATGTGATTTTAAGTGGCAATTACAAATTCAGTCAGAGATATTGAACAGAGACATGACAAAAGAAAGTTTCCCCTTTTGAAGTTAAAAGGACCAAAGAGACCTTCTTTCCATCCAGAGGAATAAACAGATCAATATTAAAACCAAAACAATAACCAATTCTGCTACAAATTCTAGAATAGACTATTCAGGCTTCAATGAAAGATACAAATTGACATTAAACCTAATTTCCATTTTAAAATATGAGATGTCTGTACAAAAAGAAAGGTAACTTAGTTGGGTGACTTAGTTGATAACATATTTTGGATAAAAGTTGGCATTCTCCATTGATATAAGTAGGATGAAGTTTAAAAAGCCAAAGGGGAATAAACATATGACATGTTTCAAATTTTATTAATGTCAGCCCTTACTGCACATCACTTCTCACTAACAAGCCCATCACCTGGACTGCAGTGAGATTCTCATGCTGGAGCTGCAAAGAGCTCGCAGGCTGTACTAGATTTCTCTACTCCTTGCAGCTGGAAACAGTCTCTCTGTGGTGAGTGTTGTGGGCCTTGAGGTTCTCACTCTGAACTAACACACCAAAGGTGACAAATTGATCACTTTTGGACATCCAAATCTCAGGTATTTTACTATCATTGAAATGTCACTGTTTGACCTTTAGTCAAAAAACCTACACTGTAAAGCTCTGTGGTCAATATGTGTTGAGAAAGCAAACAGATTCTCTTTCCCTGGCATCTGTTTTTGTAAATAAAGATCTTTTATAACACAGATAAACTGTTTAACTGTTATCAGTGTCTTCTTTTGTACTACAATGGCAGAACTGAAGAGTTTCAACAGTTGGTCCACAAATTGAAAATATTCACTAGTTCTTGAGAGAAAATTTTATAATTCCTGCACTAGGATATAAATTAAAAAGTTTCAAAAAATCAAAAATTATGGAAATAATAAAAGATTTAGACAATGGAAAGAAATCATAAAACTCCAATGAGCATATTCAAGCAATACTTTTAATAAAGGCAAACAATATGATACAGCAGGAGAAAAAAATAAAAATTCAAATAAGCACCAAGGACCATGAAACATCAGAAACATGTTTCCCAATATTTCTATTTAATGAAGACATGATCAATCTCTGGAGAAACTGCTGACAGTTTTGTGATAAAACCTGGATTAAGAGGCACTTAAGGAGAAGTTTCCTGCATATTTTGGTCAAATAGCAGAACAGGATATCTAACCAATTATTTGAAGTATAAATTGAAATATTTAAATAGTAAATTAATTTGCCCTAATTTTGAACTTAAAAATCTTATCCTAAGTCACTAGTTAGCTCGTAATTAGTTAGTTAGCACACTGCTTCATTGTGATCAAGAATCAAAAACAGACACTGAAGCATCTCTGCAGAAAGCAAAGAGTTGTCCCAGTCTGCTTGTAAAATAACTCTACTTTTGGGGCATCCCTGGTGGTCTAGTGGTCAAGTCTCAGCACTGTCACTGCTAAGGCCTGAGTTCAATCGCCGGCCAGGGAGCTAATCCACATGGCGCAGCAGACCTCTCCTGTCTCGCCTGCTGCTCCCCTCAGCAGTGTATTTCAGTACATCCACCTGTTCTGCTTCCCACTCTGTCTTGGATGAATCCCCTCAACCCACGCACCTCTAGCCTACACCCCAGTTTTCTACACAAAAATAAATAAATTTTTAAAAAACTCTACTTTTATTAAGCAAAGCTAGATAACACTAATGGATGGATTAAAATTAATATATCAGAATGAATAGAAAAGGATTTCTTGTGCTCACATGTATAAATTAAATTCTTAGTTATCAAATCACAAATCAAAGTAAATGCTTCATTTTAAATAATCTGTAAAGGACCTCCCTGGTGGCTCAAAGGGTTATGCAACCTATGAAGCTATCCGCAGCCACTACAGCATGGTTCGATCCTCGGCCAGCCAGGGAGCATCCCACATGGTGCAGCAGACCTCTCCTGATTTGCCTGCTGCTCCCCTCAGCAGTGTCTTTCAGTTGATCTGCCTGTTCTATTCCCCACTCTGTCTCTGGTGAGTCCTCTTACCCTCCACATCTCTGGCCTGTACCCTGATTCTTGTATGCATAGATAAATAGGTCTTTAAAAATAATAATAATAATAATCCATAAAGTAGCATTTTAGATATTTGTTTGGATGGTAGGCAGAGTTCTAAGAGGACACCCCACCCAAATTCCAGTGTCCTATTGTACAGATATAAAAATCCCCTGTCTCTGAAATTCAGTGAAATTTTTTAATATAGTAGAATTAATAGTAGATATTTTAATGGGAATTAATTAAACTTATTCAGAGAAAATTTACAAAAATATAAACAAAAATGAATTGACTTTGCTACTGAAAATATTCAGTACATCAAATTTACCATGATTCTTTATATTTTCAGGTGTAAGTGCACAAATATCAATTTAAAAACATGTGGGGCGTCCTCGGTGGCGCAGCAGTTGAGCGCTGGGTTGTGAAGCTACCCACAGCCTCTGCAACAACGGTTCGATCCCCGGCTGCTCCCCGGCCACCGGAGGAGAGTCCCACATGGCGCATAGACCTCTCCTGCCGCCTGCTGCTCCCCTCAGCAGTGTACTTCGGTCCTTCTGCCTGCTCTGCTCCCCGCTCTGGCTCTGGTGAATTCTCTCACCCTCCCATGCTTCTGACTGTACCCAGTGCTTGTATAAATAAATAAATCTTAAAAAAAATTAAAAGCATGTGTCTTCAAATATAAGAAAATTATACAAGACATAATCTGAAACCCTTAAAGATTCCAAAAGTAGCTAATTTGTAACAATTTAAGAGATAACATTACCATTCTTAAAATGAACCTCACTGCTCACCGCTTCCACCATAACAAACACCTAAATAAGTTGTTTCTTACAGATAAAATAACTTTCACTTTTGCAGGATTTACCCAAAGTGCGTTTCTCTCCACTGTATGTTAGGCACTTGTTTTCTCTTGCTTTAATATTTATCGGAAATCTGTAAAGAAAAGTAAAATATTAGCACATGAGAAAAGGAAATGAGAATATGCAGAAATGCCACTCTTTATTAGCAGATAGAACTTTTGAAGCATTTTATGATATACTAACATAGTGATTACTGAATCATTTCACCCAATAGCCAAAGTTTTCACAGTTTCAGATACAATGTTACAAAAACTCAGTTATTGCCTCAATAATCAATAATCATCTTGAGGTCTCACTGTAATTAATAGCTTTGATATATGATATATACTATTTCTATTTTGCTTAAAGACATATAGGCTAATCAAGTCTAGAAAAATAAGGCAGAACATAAGATTGCCGTTGTATGATGATGGAAATTCCATGTTTATGACTGAACATGAGATTGCAAGATTACAAATACACAAAAAAAAATTGAAACATGGAGAGGATGCTGATTATACTAGGTCCCACCAGAATAAAGAAAATAATGGCTACACCATTCTCTGGCCAGAGCCTGTGAATGGGACAACTCTACATGCACGTACATCCAGTGTAATAGAAAACAAAAGGAGAAAAGGCTTATGTCAAAAGCCATTTTATAGTCACAAACACACAAATTTCATGTCACTTGAGCATAAACTTGGATGTTCTAGATATAGCAAATATTGCTGTTGAATTATTGTTAAATTTATTCTCTTTTCCACATTGTCATGCTCTTATAGGTTAACTTAGCTTTGGTGTTCCTGGATGTTACATTCTCTTGTGAAATCTCAGCATAAACTCAGTAAAATCAGAAAAGACCAATGACTGCCAGAAACTTACTCTTGGGTGACAACAGAGCCATTTAACCAAACCCAGTCATGGTAATCTGCACTGTAGGTGACTCCAATCCAGTAAAAGTTTGCATTAAATTTCATAAAATTCTGCTTGGAAATAGAAAAAAACAAATTAACATAATTTAAATCTATGGATTAACATTCTTTTAAAAAGTTATGGTACATGGGTGCTATGGTGGCAGGAGAATTATGGGGACTACATTTGAGGGGAGAAATCAATTACTGTACAAAAACAAACAACTATGTAAGAAAATTTTTAAAAAGTTATTGTCTAACTTCAGATATAGACTCTCAATCTCAAAAATTGAAACACAAGTCTCTTATGTCCTCACATATCTGACCATCCACATTATAGGAAAAATAAAATAACACAAAATCTCATATATCGACAGAATGAAAAATATTATAAAAGAAGTCAGAAATTTCAGGGAACACTTCCTTCACAGAAGACCAGCATTCAAATTTGATTCCACATCAGTGTTTTAATGGATACATTTTATAGATATAACCTTCTCAGTCTATATTCAGCACAGATTTGCATGCAGCTAGAGAAGTATTTTATTTTTTCTTAAAAATTGGGTAATTTTTATGATTGAACGTATATTCATTCCACATCCCAAAATGATGACAAAATATAAAGAACTACAAAATAAATTATAAAATCAATTGAACTAAAATGTATAAGGCCATTTAGTGGGCTTCTTAAAATAAAATAAACCTATTAGATCATCTTTGCGCTCACTCTAAAATATTTCTTGTACTTTATCTGTCATTCATTCTTGAATGTCACTCCAATAACATAAATCTTTTACAAATTTTATGTAGGTTTTATAATTATTGCTTCAAGCTAAAGGATACTATCAAATCATTACTATCTGATGACTTATCAAATTGTATTCAGCTCATGAATACACATTTTGCTAGGTCAAGACACATATAAGAAACCAGAATTATATACATGCCAGTTCATCTCTGTTGTCCAGCTGAAGTAGAGTAGAATTCTCAGAAACACAGAAATCCCTACTTTCATTCCACGTTCTGAATTCATTGGAAATGAAGTAACAGTTGCATTGGTAGCCAACCCATGTCTCTTGGCAAGAACTATGTCCAGAATCTAAGTGAAAAAAAAAAAATTTCTAAGAGAAAATAAGACACTGCAGTTTCTGTTTTTTCAGTGTTCTTTGTTCATTCAAAAATCATTTACTACTCATTACTTTCTATTAAATATTTGAGAATCTAACTGAGCATAGATTTGAATATTCTAAATGTGCTTTAAAAAGTTACTTTGTAGAATTTACTCTTTTTCTTGTCTTTTAGGAGTAGCTAGATCTAAGAGTAGACTCAAGCTCACAGATATTTAAAAGAACAAAGCATTTTCACATATTTCCTAAGTAAGAAAGTATGTGATATATTGGAAGAATTCTGACATACATGTTATATATTTGATTTTCAAAATGAAACTAAATAACTGCCTTGTAGTCTCATCATAGAGTTTACCACTGATAGCACCTTGGCCATTTACTATAATCAGTAACAAAAGCCATAACACATGGTAGGCACTCAAATCTTTGCCAAATGAGAGGTGCAGACATTGTAGAGTAGAATGTTGTTTATAATGGCTGGGGTTTGGGGATGACATGGGATAAGCAGACACTGGTCAAAAGGTGTAAACTTTCAACTAGAAGAGGAATAAGTTCTGAGGATTGTGATAATAGTCAACTCTATTACATATAAGTTGCAGAAAAGAGAAGATATTAAATGTTCTCACTATAAAATGAAATGAAATTATGTGATATGATGGGGGTTTATCAATGATATGTTGGGCTCAAACTGCAATATCTAAGTTCATCCAATAAATCACTATACTTTAAACTTACACAATGCTTCACGTCAACTATATTCCAAGAGTGCCAGAAAAACTAAGGGAAAGAGTACATAAATAAAATGTTATGTGATCACAGAAGATGGGAAGACAACTTGGACAACATTTGGAAAAACAATATTAAAAGTTGCTCTTTGAGTTGGCATTCCTGAAATAAGAAGGGTTTAGAATTGCAGAAATCTCTGCATTGATATCTCAGTGGTAGCAGAAAGCAGAAACAAACATAAAGAGAGATATACATATGAGTTATGAGCAAATACAGGAGGTAAGATTATCTATAAAATTTACTATAACTTATTTTTATTTGTTACTTAAACATGAGCACTCATATAGGAAGAAATAGGTCATTTCAGGCTAATATGTTCCTTATTACTTACATATACAAATGATACATAATATAATTTGATAATTTTGCATTAAAGAACAATAAAATGAGACTACCTAACAATTAATAATCCATTGTGGTTTCATTGAGAAAAGCAAACACTTGCCTAATTAATTCTCCACTGACACGAAGACTTACAAAGTATGGAACTCACCTTTCTGGAATTGTACAATGGTTCCTGGAGACATTGTAGACATTGGTGGCTCAACACTTGGTTCATGAAATGCTATAAGAACTAATTAATAATTTACCTAATTAGATATGTTTATGAAATAATAAAGTAAAACACATTAGTAAAATGAGCAATTTATTATTAAATGATTTCATCAGCTTTGGAAGTTATATAAACTTGGATAGAAAAACTTACATTTTGTCAACACAATTCCCAAAGTAGCCATCAACGAAAGGCACATTATTCCTAAGATCCCAGAAATCCAACTCCATAGCGTACACCGAAATTCTGTTGAGAAAGAGAAATGGCATAATAATAGAGAAAGAGAGGTAGGGTAATGACTTCAAGGGTAAAACACAGAAGTTGAAGATCTTAAAAGCAGAAATAAGTGCAAGAAAAAACAAAAAGTTCTTTGGTTTGGTAAACCAATCATCTTGTCAATGAAACATTGGAAAACGAAGACATTCCAGTCAGAACTCCACCAAATACCAAAATTTTGAAGAGGTATACTTTGTATTTTTCAGTGAGATTATCCATACTTTTTCTTTTTTCCAGTTCTGTGTCAGTAAAGCAGTAGTAGTTATTTTTTATTTTGACAAAGAAGCTTGGAAATTTTAAGGTGATAACAACAGACACAAAGGTCTGCTTTATGGGTTTAAATAACAGATATTTTCTTTTATTTCTCAACAAAATCACAAGAATCCAATATTGAACTTACACTGATGGTTTTATCTACCTTTATATGAATCTATAGGTGTCTACATGTTAAGGTAGGTATGACATTTGATAAAGTATCAAATTATCTTTTAATGTTAAAATTGTATAAAATTAATGTCTTAAATTAGTTGACTATTCTTTCTAGGATTCAAGTACCAGGACATTTAAAAGAGAAGGTATTCATTTAGATTTCAAAAGGGTCTGCAGCCCCATTAACAGCATCCATAGATTTACTTACATGCTATTTGACTAGCAGAGTCAATATGAATGAATATGACAATTATTCTTATCTCTAAGAACCAAATACATTAATTGTATTAAGAGAGTGATAAAATATGAATAATATTTTTATTAATACCTTGAATATATTCAGTGAATTGAAGGGGAATTCATTACTGTCCTACAATTGTATTGAAATATTTCTATAATAAAGAAGAAAAGGAGATAATTCTGCATTAACATTAGCACACACCCACAGAATGTTTTCTTTAACAGTCCAGTGTATCCCTTTTAATCTGGGTGGCTTTTCAATATTATGACACAAGTGGCAAATGTTTAAAAAACACTTATAAGCACCATAACTAATATTTGGCATTTTCTATTTCTATGCTCAAATTATAATTGAACCAAGTAAATAATTTCCCATTCAGTATCTAGTGATATCAGAAACAACTCTTTAAATTTTGGGGGAAAGCTTCAAAAAATAATTTCTAAGTTGCAGAATGAAGAGTCAAAAAAATAAAATTAAATGAAAAGCACTGATGCATGGGAAACTTAATAATCTCACTTTTCCCCCAACCCTGCATGCAAATTAGCAATATCCATGAGATAACTTTCCTTGTTATTTTTATTTGTTAATTGTATGACTTGGGCTGCACATACCTGCCATGAGAAATGGTGCTCCGAGGTCAATGTAGGTGGGAGGTTTGCTTATTCATGAAGAAGGGTGTTGCATCACGAAGAAGGGTGTTGGATCACGAAGTTGAGCTGGAGCCTAAGGAAGTCAAAGCTGTACAGGAAGAAACTGAAAAAAATTGCGCATTCAAATAGTGTTCTTGAGTCATCTATTGGTGAGACACAGATGTAGAGGATTAACAAGAAGCAGCAAAATCACTAGCTTCTAAAGTGTTCCAGAACCACAGCACAGGAAATTGTTACGTATTTGTATAATGAGAAACCTTTGTCTATCACAAAAGAAGACAGTGTGATTTTTTTTTTATGTGTTTGAACATCAAAATCATTTTTAAAATGTGTTTGGATAGGAAAAATATGGGCAAACCCAAGGTAATTGTACTCAGTATCATAAAATTTGATACAGTATTTTCCTTTCTAATAATAAGCATTCAGTTACCTTATAAAACATATTAAAGCATTTGGCATATGTTACCTCATTTATTTCTGAAAAATAGATTAAAATGAAAATGAATAAATCTTACTTTATCAGTGAGAAAAATAATTCATCATAGAACTAAGTATTTTGTCAAGGTGACTTAAGTATGAAATACAAGTTGTATTCCTCCACAGCTCACTTGTAATATATTTTAAATTAAGTCAGTTCCCTGTGTCTATATGTTTTGTGGGTTTTCATTCACTTGAATTACCACAGAGTGGTTGGTGTTTCCATCTGTCTTCTGTGTTTCTGATTCTCCCTCATTAACTCAGCTAAGGAAGGCAGGGTCAAAAAGGTAGAACCAGAGTGACCTCCCATTACTGTTCCATGTACACACACACACACACACACACACACACACACACCCTTCTCCTCTACAATCACCTGAGATGGTCTGAGCCCACACTCAGTGTCTCATTCACATTACCTTCAAATCTTCCATCAACATTAGACTCTCCCTTCCCTTTGAACTTGACTACTGCAGAAACCAAAAGACAGATTAAAAATAATATTAGTACTCTAAATAATTTGATGAAACACTAATGATGAGGTGGAAAGGAATATTTCTGAACCTTAGATTGCTGAGACGATGGAAGTCCAAGATTCATCCTGGACTGGAAAAGAATAAAATACCTCTCCAAATTTTTATGACAAACAGAAGACAAGTAAAAGAATGAAAATATAATCAGTTTATCCCATAGGAAAAAATACCAAAGTGAGGACAACAGAAAAAGAATTATTGATTTTACTAGTTAGTTCTCAGTACTCAGAATTTTAAACATATTCACGTTTTCATCGACAAAAAAAAATAAGCAGTTAATCAAAACATCATATTTTAGATCTCAAATGCTTTGAAACATGGTATTTTTTTAATCTGAATATATTATAGAAATAAAGTTCATTTCTCCTACTTCACACCTTGTTGAAAGTTGTAAATGATGTAATAATATATATCGTCCTTCTACCTTAAGAAAGAAATGAAAGGTTTTCTCTACTTTGCATTGAAACATTGTGTAATAATCAAATAATGTGATGCTCATCTGTATCTTTAGTGCTTCTAATATATAATTAAGCTCAAAATAAGAATATCAATCCAAGTTTATTAAAATATATGTATATAGTATAATGAAAGTGAGTTTTATAATATATGGCATATGATATTAGAGAAAATGTTTTCTGGATTGAACGGGGGGAAAAAAGACAGAAGGGTCCATTTCCAAGGCATAAGAACACACAGAGGAAAAGTAAAAACTATTTAATTAAGTGATCATGGCCCAGCGAATGTTTTTTTTGAAAATTTGGAAGCAAACTCTGTGTGAACCATGAATTCAAAGCAAGAGTTCTCAACTTTACCCAAAACAAAATGGATAATAATAGTGATCAAAAGGAAATTTTCAGGTACAAAACTTGTAATGTTGTTGACCTCTTTTGATATTGTGTGTGTGTGTGTTGTTTTTCTTTTCTCTGAAGATGGTTCTTTATCTACAAGTCTACCACTGATCTGCATATCCAAGGTCACTTTGAGCACAGGAAGATGGGAGTAGATTTTTTCTGTGAACCAACTATAATCAATTAGGAGCATATTTGGATGTGTGGTTGAGAAATGTTCAAGTCCAGAAACATAAAAAAGGTTATAATAGATGAGCAATGGCTTCCATAGCTTTGACTTGAAACCATTTATTACATGAACATCTCTGAATTTATACCTCCTATGTAGAATGAACATTTTGTGTTTTTTTTTTTATTTTTTTTAAATAGAGGCATGTTTTATTTATTTATTTGTTTGTTTGTTTGTTCGTTTTTTGTTTATACATGCACTGGGTACAGTCAGAAGTGCGGGAGGGTGAGAGAATTCACCAGAGCCAGAGCGGGGAGCAGAGCAGGCAGAAGGACCGAAGTACACTGCTGAGGGGAGCAGTGGGCGGCAGGAGAGGTCTGCGCGCCATGTGGGACCCTCCTCCGGTGGCTGGGGAGCAGCTGGGGATCGAACCGGCACCGCAGAGGCTGCGGGCAGCTTCGCAACCCAGCGCTCAGCCGCTGCGCCACCAGGGAGACCCTATAATGAACATTTTGTAAAGAATATAACAGAATTTGGGCCTCCCTGGTGGTGCAGGCAGTTGAGTGCCGCACTGTGAAGCTGTCGGCAGCCTCTGCAGCATGGGTTTGATCCCTGCCTGCCAGCCGGCAAGAATCCCCATAGCGAAGCAGATCTCTCCTCTCTCACCCGCTGCTCCCCTCAGCAGTGTATTTCGTCAGTCTGCCTGTTCTGTTCTCCGTTCGTCTCTGGTGAATCTTCTCACCCTCCCGTCATCTGGCCTGTACCCCGGTTCTTACATAAATAAATAAATATTTAAAAAAAAATATATATATATATAACAGAATTTGACTTTAATGAGAGGACCGGTACTGTAGCTGAGATATAAAGTAAAGGAAAATGAAGACAGCTAGTGCTAACAATAAGGGAATATGCATACAGTCTTCTGTTAACTTGTTTTTTCACCTTTTATTTTGAAATGAATATAGATTGAAAGAAAGTGGCAAAAATAAAACATTACATAGGCATGCACTCAATTTTCTCCAAATAATATTTTATATCCCTAGAGTACAGTGCCAAAGGCAAGGCATTGACATTAGCATAATCCACAGACCTTATTTGGGGTTCTGGGCTTTAAATGCATTCATTTGCTTGAGGGAGAAAGCATGCATGTGTGTATAAAGTTTAACACATGTGTAAACTCATGTTACCAACATCACATAACTTGTTTTTGTGTTCTAGTAACAATTATTTTGTTACTATGATGTATGATTTCTAAGGAAAAGGCAAGATAAATTGCTGAAACTTGTCCTTCGTTTACCAATTTTCATTTTAGTGAACTGGTTCCAAAGAAGTAAAATTTAGCATTTATTGAACTTGTCTATTCTGTGCTAAATGTGTATGTCTTATAAAAATTCAGTTTAAGTATATTTAATCCTGCTGGAGAATTTGGCATATTATTTTATTCATGTAGAATATATAATGCACAGAAATTCTATTGTATAAAATTCTTTATTATATGTGAAGATCACACTGGTTACTAGCTGTAAGAAATCATTTAAATTTTCTCTAACTCTGAATATTCTCCTACTAGAACTGAAGAACCTGTAACTATTTTAAGCTGAGTAGCCAACATCAACTTATTATGCAGGTCCATTGATAGAACTGTTCTAGGTGTTGACTGCATAATTCTTTATGGGTCTTGTAAGTTCTGCCCTTCTGTAAGAAATAGATATAGCCACCTTGCAGCTCCAATTTGTCATTGGTTGAGACATGAGATTGCTGACTTTTAGTTCTTATTCAATATATCATTTAAATTGATCTCTGATATGTCACCAATATCTATGTCATTACATTTTGGGTTTAGGATACTGTACTTTTGTTTTACAAGTACAGTATCATTTTACAGTTGCAATTTTAAAGGGCAGTTACAAATTCAAACAGAAATATTGACCAGAAATGTGACACAAGAAAGTTTCCCCTTTTGTGTAAGGTGAAAAGCACCAAGAGAACTGTTTTTCCATCCAGATCAATTTTAAAACCAAAGTGACAACCAATTCTGTTTCAAATTTAAAAACAGCTTTTCAGACTTCAATGAAAACTGCAAAACAGTTTGACAGTTGTGGATATGTTTACATCTTTCTTGGTCCTTAGCATCACCTTAGAACTATTTTATGAAGTGAGATGTCTGCACAGGAAAAAGAAGCATCTGGATGATGGTGACCTTGTTGGTAGCACAGCATTTGAAAAAAAAGTTGGCATTTTCCAGTTGTGTGTGGTAGGACAAGGTTTATAAAGCCAATAAGAAAGCACAACTTGCTTCAGATTTTCTTAATCTCAGCCCTTAATGCACATCTCTTCTCATTAAAAAGTTCATCATATGGACTGAAGCAAGAATCTCCTGTAGGAGCTACAAAGAGCTTTTTTGTTGCACTGCGGTTTCTCAACCCCTTGTAGATGGAAAAAGTCTCTCTGTGGTGAGTGCTGTGGGCCTTTGGGTTGTCACTCTGAACTAAAAGACATAAGGTGACAAGTTGGGCATTTGTTGCTGTGTAAGGCTCAGGACTTTCACTGTAAATCATTAAATCAATCTCTTTGAGCCTCTTTCTTGATATTTAGACGAATATCCTACATTGTAAAGCTCTCTAATCAGTATCTATTGATAAATTTTAGGAAAAGAGGAAGGAAAAGATCAGGAGAGAAAGAGGTCTCCTCAAGAACTGTAAGGTGCATCAGTACACAAACAGGATACTGTTCAGATCAGTAAAAAAAAAAAAAACTGCCAGATTGGAGAGCTCACCTTCTAACTTCTGTACTAAACTCTCATTCAGTGAAAGTAACACATTCCCAAGCTGTCACCAGATAGGTGGCAGGGGGAGAGAGAGAGAGAGAGAGAGAGAGGTGAATATATAAAATATGACAATGCTTTGACAATTTTGATATTGAGTAATCTGTGAATATAGGGTATATATCAATCTTTTATATTACTTTTTTCAGACATTAAAATCTAAAGTAATGCCTAAAGTTAAAACAAGCAAACAAAAAAATCACACTTGACTTCATCCAGTACAGATCATCAAATACATGTAGATCATTAAATCTTATCTGTGTTGAAATATACATAAGCATATGTGTGCGAGTGTGTTTCAATCATCATTTCAACCTATGCACTCATATAATTTTATGTTTGTAAAAATAATTTAATAACAATATGTTCAAATTTTATGTTATTTTTGGTGGGGCAATTAATGTCCTGTGTTAGTTTCTTTATTTTCCTCTCTGTGAACACTCATTTTGCATATTAATTATGCAGCACTTTCAAAATGTTAACAAAATAGTATCTTACTTATTACAAAATAATATCTTACAAAATATTATCTTATTTTGTTTTTGGTTTTTTTTAAAGATTTATTTATACAAGCACTGGGTACAGTCAGAAGCACGGGAGGGTGAGAGAATTCATCAGAGCCAGAGCGGGGAACACAACAGGCAGACCAACGAAATACACTGCTGAGGGGAGCAGCGGGCGGCAGGAGAGGTCTGTGCACCATGTGGGACCCTCGCTGGTGGCCGGGGATCGAACTGGCACTGCAGAGGCTGCGGGCAGCTTTGCAACCCAGCGCTCAAACCGCTGCACCACCAGGGGAGGACCTACCTTCTTTTTTTAATCAGACCTCTTACAGCAAATATTAGATGATTGCATTTATAAATGGAATAAAGAGAAGCAAAACAAAGAAAAATGACAAAACCAAACCAAAACATACTCTGGAAATCTGACTGCATGATTGAGGTTTCCAGAGGAGGAGTGCTGGGGGAAGAACAAAATGTGGAGGGGGAACAGTGCACTATGGTGGGAGACTGTGGGTGTGGGTGCCTTGGCAGTGGATGTGTGTGGTAGTCTGGAGAGGTGTGATCTCTACCTCTAAATCATCTACGGTTTTGTGTACCAATGATACCTCAACAAAAAATAATACCACTAAAAAAAATTTTAAAAATTATCTCCACTCATTCTCTTCTTGCATATACAATAATCTAGTTCTTTGCAATCACCATCCTATAACTGACATTTTCTTATGTATTTGCATTGATTATGGGAAGTGTCAGTTCTTTTTAATTGATGCCTAGAAAAGAACTTCCATGTTAAATAAAACTTATTTCATTTATTAATACTATGAAAGACAATTTACAATGCATTTATTGAAAATGTAAACATTTATACATATATTTCTTTGGTAGATTTATTAATACACAAATAATAAATATTCATTCAAATGCTAAGGGAGGAAAGTGACAAGATGAGGAGCTCTAAAACACTCTTTCAATTAAAACAATGAGAAGGTTGGCAAAAGTAGTCCAATTCAACTCTTAAAGAACTCTGGAATCTAAAATATAATAATAATACACAACCAGGCGACTGTTTAATAAAGAATGAAACTGGTAAAGTTTAGTAAAAGAGTATTTGCTTTATTCAAAAGTGAATGAAATGAAAATTTGAACAATTAGCTTTTAATTTGCAATGTATCAAGAGACATAAATTTGCTCATATTTTAGATGTTTATGCTAGTCAAAAATCTAAGGAATTAATTAAATGTTACATGCATCTGAAGGTTGAATTTGCATCACTGTGCTATTTATATCAATGAAAATATGGAAGCAAACAATAATTCAAATTTTCCCCAAATGCAGGTTATCATACATGACCAATTAATGAAGAAAATTAAATAGTGGTAAATTAAGAGATAATAATGGTAAAATGTTGAGTGGAAAATATCTATTTGGTGATGATACATATAATTTTTATAATTTAATATAATAACTACAAATTCAAAGATGTGAATCAATGATTAACTTTATTTTTCAAATTGTTCAGTATTTTATCTCTGTTATCTCTGGACGTGTGACACCACTCTTCTTTTTTATCAGGATTGCTGTGGCTATCTGGGGTCTTTTGTGGTTCCTTATGAATTCCAATATTGTTTTGGCTATTTATTTGAAGAATGCCTTGAAGTCTTGGTAAGGATTACATTGAAACTGTATGTTGCTTTGGGTAAAATGGTCAATTCAACTATGTTAATTCCTCCAATCCATGAACAGGGACTATCATTCCTTTTTTGTGTGTGTCTTCTTCTATTCAACAGTTCCACTCATATGAATTTACCAAAAGAATTCAAAAAAAGTAATTGAAAGGGAAACATGTATGTGCAATGCAGCACTATTTACAAGAGCCACATTATTAAAATAACCTAAGTTCCCAAGGACAAATGAGTAGCTTAAGAAGATGTGGAACATGTACACAGTGGAATACTACTCAGCAGTAAAAAAAGGCATTACCATTTGCAACATGAATAGAACTGGAGGCTATGGTAAGTGAAATAAGTCAGAAGAAACTACCACATGGTTTCACTTTTATGTGGAATAAAAAGAAACAAAACAAAGGGTCAGTCGAAACCAAACCAATAACAAAACCTACAAATCTGTCCACAGAATTAAAGTTACCAGAGGGGAGGATGGTGAGTAAAGTGCAGAGGGGGGATTATGGTGCAGGACTATGGTATCTTGGTGGTAGGTGTGGTGTGGTGTGATGACATACATCTGAAGAGTCCTATGTCTCTGAATCACACACAGTGTTGCAAACCAATGTTATCTCGATTTGCTAAAAAAAAAAAAAAAAAAAACCTGTGTTCTCTCTGACTTCCAGGCCCCATGGCATCTGCACCCATGTTTACAAAATCAACTTGTTTATTCTTTTCAGTTAGGGTATGTCCTTGATGCTTCTAGTTCACTCTTCTCTTGTTGTATTTGTTAGCCAATGCCTATAAGCATGTCTGAACTATACTTACATCTCTACATTTACAGATGAAGAGACAGTGAAGGGGAAAAAAAGGGAGAGAAGGGAAGGGGAAGGGTGATGGGAGGAGAAAAGAAGAGAGGAGATGTAATGATAATAATAGTTTTTTTAAGGGTAATTTTTATATCTATTTGCATTAATTAACATTTCCCAGGTTTTTGGAAATTTTTTTCTAGAGAATTTTGGTGTGCTTTTCTCAATTTTTAAGCAGTCTTTGTATATAAAGAATATTAGTTTTTTATATATCATGCATTTTGGAAATGTTTGACTTTGCCTTTGGTGTTTTTTTTTAATTTCCATAGCCATTTTATTTCTTTTTCTTATTTTTAGATAGCCATTTTTTTTTCAGATTTATTTTATTTATTTATGCATATAAGAGCTGTCTGTAGGCCAGAGGTGCAGGGGGTTGAGAAGATTCAGCAGAGACAGAGTGGGGAGCAGAACAGACAGACTGACTGAAATACACTGCTGAGGGGAGCTGCTGGTGAGACAGGAGAGCTCTGCTGAGCCATGTGGTTAACTCCCCAGTTGGGGATTGAACTGGTGCTGCAGTGGCTGCTGATAGCTTCATAGTGCTGAGACTTAATCCCTTGCATGACCAAGGAGGCCCTACATAGTTATATTTTTCAATTGTTTTATTTATTGCATCTAAAATTTTGAGATAATAAGAAAAACTTTCCCAAGCTCATAGAGAAACATATTCAACTTTCCTCCCTTGGATAGTTTTATTTTAAATAATTCATTTATTTGTCAACTGTATTACATTTATTAGGATAACCCTGGTACACAACATTGTACATGATTCAGTTACAGTTTCACACCTCTTTAAAGGTACATTACCATACCATACTCACCATCAAAGTACCCTTTAATGATGATCTTTGTGGATTCATCTCCAAAAGCAAGAGAAACAAAAAGATTATAAACAATTGGGACCACATCAAACAAAAAAAAAGACTTCTGCACAGAGAAAAAAACAAAAAGACACTCTTCTAAATGGAACAAAATAATTGCCCACCATACATCTGACAAGGTGCTGTTAACCAAGATCCATAACCACACACTTTAACTGGAGGTTTGAGGTCTGTTTTAATAGTTCGTAGATTTGTTGCTGATTTTGCTGTGTACATCACCTATTATCTGTTTTTCCACATGAACCTCAGTGACAACTTGCCCAGATGCATCAATTTATTGATTTTTTATAAGAATCACCTTAAACTTAAGAAAAGGTCTAGCCAGAAATAGGATATGTATTTACCTTCTTATATTATTTATTTATTTATTTTAATTTTTTTTTTTATTTTTTACATCATTGTTCATTTTTAAACAATATTTACTTTCCTCCACCCCCTCAGGTGTAGTCCCCATAGAGTTTCCTTCAATGCACCTGTGTACCATCACCTCAGTCCCCTGTGCTCCTCCCTCCCTCCCTCTGATCCCTTGTATTTACCTTTTTAAATAAAGCCAATTTTTTGCCTTTCTGAAATTTTACATTGTTTTTATACAGATTTTGAATAATCCTTGTTAATTCCCAAATAATTTATTTTATTTATTTTTGTTGAAAATAGTTTTTAATCCATGATCTAGTGCCATAAATACATTCATTCAATTTTACTTTTTTTGAGAGTTTTATATATTGATATTTTTGTGGATGACTCAGGTATGTTAGGGGAAAAAAAACATGTTTCCAGTTATCTGTATATAGTGATCAACCTATATCCAAAATATCTACCATACTGACTTTATTACTTAGATCTTCTGTAATATTATTTATTATGTCCAAGTTGTCTGTCTTATACTGTAAGTGATGTTAAAGTTGCCTTTTATTAATGTTACTATCTACATTATCTCTCTTCTTATAAATAACTTATAAATTATATAACTTATAAATTATATAAATAGCCACTATTATTTATATATGTAGTTATATGGTAGCAGGGTGAATTCTGTTAATTTTTTAACATTAAAAGTGCCTGTGACATTTAATTCTCTTTAGGTAACTTCTCTTTTGCCTACTATCAGGATTGCAATGCCTGCCTTTTTTGCTACCGTTAGCCTTGTTAGTATATGTTCGGCATTTTATATTTACTATTTTTTTTAAATTTCTGCTTTTTTATAACTATGTAAAGATAACTAATTCAATTTGCAGTGTTGTATTGCACTTTTCTTGAATACTATGGTTGTTTCTTTCTTGGTGGTTTATTTCATGCAGGTAAAAAAAGCTTTCATATGAATACATTTTTTTCTATTGATTTTCACTTAGTTGTCAAGATTTCTAGTTACAGAGCTCCCTCTTCTGTTGGTTCTGCTACATTCTGTGAAGTTTCTACTGGTGATAATATGAGGTAAAGAAATAAAGACATTATTTTTCTCTTTCTCTTTTTTAGAATCCTCAAATTCTCCAAATGTTTCTTTGTTTTCACACTCACTTCTCTAAGAGACCCCATCTCTTCTATTATTTGGTTCTTCCACAGAAGTAAAAGCTTTTCCAAGTTTCTTGCTTCCGGTATTACATATATGTTATGTTTTGTAATGTGTGTTTACATTATATTATGTTATGAACAACCAAGTCCCAAACCATATTTAGTATTTTGGAATTTATCATGGTAGTTTTATTTTCCATACATCTTCTGTATCCATACTTTATATCTTCTGTTACTCTTTTTTTATTAAAGATTCATTTGTTTATGCATACAAAAACTGGGGTCCAGGCCAGAGGTACGGGGGTGGGAAGTGAAAGGATACCAGAGACAGAGTGGGGAGCAGAACAGACAGATCTACTGAAATATACTGCTGAGGAGAGCAGCTGGTGAGACATGAGAGGTCTGCTGAACCATGTGGGTTTGCTCCCTGACAGGGGATCAAATTCATGCTGTAGGGGTTGCTGATTGCTTCAGAGTAAAGAGACTAAACACTTTGTGCCACCAGGGAGGTTGTGTTACTCTCTTATTCACAAACTACTATAAGGACTAGTTCTACTAGCCTAGGCATTTAGTTATAAACTGGAGAAGAGCTTCGTTAGAATTTGCTTTAGTTTCAAATAATTTAAAAGTGATGATATTGTGTCTCTGAAGATGCTAAAAGGGCATGGGTCTTGAGTGATTATATTTGTTTATTTCATTATTTTTATAGATTTGGGGGAGATCTGGAGATAAGTCAATTCTAACTATTTATCTTCTCTGATCACAAAGCATGAAAGTAGAAAACCAGGGAACATGAAAACCAGAATAGTCACCAAATTATCCCTCCATCTAATGTTACAAATTTTTTGATACCACAGATAACTATTTATCTAGTATCAATGTTTTCTTGTGCACTACAATGGCAGAGTTAAGTAATTTCAACAGATTTGCTCACAATTATGAAAATATTTACTTTATACTTCTTTAGAGAAAGTTCACCAATCCCTGCAGTAGAATATAAATAGAAAAGTTTCACAAGGTACAAAGTTATATAAATGATAAAGATGGTTTAAATGTTCCAATGATTTTAAGATTTAGAAAGGAAATAAATCATAAGGTCCCAATGAGAATATTCAAACAACACTTTTTTTAAAGATTTATTTATTTATTTGTTTGGTTTTTTTTGTTTATTTATTTATTTATTTATTTATACAACCACTGGGTACAGTCAGAAGCACAGGAGGGTGAGAGAATTCAGCAGAGCCAGAGCAGGGAACAGAACAGGCAGACTGACAAAATACACTGCTGAGGGGAGCAGCGGGCAGCAGGAGAAGTCTGCGCGCCATGTGGGACCCTTGCAGGTGGCCGGGGATTGAACAGGAACTGCAGAGGCCATGGGCAGCTTCACTGCCCAGCACTCAACTGCTGTGCCACCAGGGGAGGCCCTCAAACAACACTTTTAATAAAAGCAAATGATGTGATACAATAGGAAAAGGAGAATTCAAATGAGCATTTGAGAACTGTGAAATATCCAGGAATAAGCTGCTCAATATTCCTATATTGTCATAAAGACATGATCCATCTTTGGTTGAAATTGCTGATATTTGTGCTGATCTATGTATGATAAAACTGGGTTTCAGATAAGTTCAAACAGAAGTTTCCTGCAGATTCTGGACAAATACCACAAACAGAATCTCTAACCAACTATCTCAAATTATTGAGTTGAGATGACAAAATATTAAGTTAATTGATTGTAGGCTACACTGTGGAATTTGAACTGGAAAGAACCTAAAATAAATCATCAACTTGTTGGATAGTTAGCTAGTCCAATAGTTAGTAACTAATGTCACATTACACACAACAGACTCAATAGATGTATGTGAATGCATACTCTTCACAAGTGCACACATGGATTCCCAAGGTAGATAATGTGTTGAGACACAAAATAAGTATCAATAAAGTGATGAAAATTGAAATAATTCCAAACATCTTTTCTGACCCCAAAATGGTACGAAACTAGAGATAAACCAAAAGGATAAAGATGGAAAAATAAAAATATTGGAGGTTAAACATTATGCAACTCAACAACTATAAGACAAATAAGGAAATTAAAAGAAAAATTAATAGTGCCTGAAGAACATTCTTCAAGATAGACCCCATGTTTGGTCATAAAACAAGAGTCAAAATTCATGAAGGCTGAAGTCATATCAACTGTGTTCTCTGATCACTATGGTATCAAACTAGAAATCAACCACAGAATGCAGGCAGGAAAGGCTCTAATGTATGAACATTGAACCACACACCACCGAACAACTACTGGATTAATGGAGAAATTGAAAAATACATCGACACAAATGAAAATAAAGAGCATAGAACCTGTGGGGTGCAGATCTTATGGGCAGTACATAGCAACACAACCCACATCAAGAAACAAAAAAGAGCTAAATAAATAACCTTACGTCTCAACATAAGGAACTTATAAAAGAGGAACAAACAAAACCAAAAACCAGTAGAAGAAAGGAAATGATAAAAAATGGAGGAATTTAAAGAATAGAAATCAAAAAACTGTCCAATAGATCAGTGAAACCAAGAGTTGATTCTTTAAAAAAATTTAACAAAATAGATGAAACTAGAAATAAATGGGAGAAAATGCTAATAAGCAGAATCAGAAAAGAAAGAAAAGTTACAACAGACATTTCAGAAACACAAAAGATCTGAAGAGATTACTATGAATAGCTATATGGCAGCAAATCACTAACCCAGAAGAAATGGACAAATTCTTGGAAATATGGCACCTTCTGACACTGAATCATAAACAGAAAACCTCAAAAGAGCAATTACAAAAAGGAAGTTGAAATGGTAATCAAAACATCAAAAAGACAAGGTAGAAGAAAATTGTCACCATTTACAGATGAAAAGAAAAATATACATAGAAATTCCTAAAGACTCTGCTAAAAATTATTAAAAGTATTAAATGAATGCCATAAATTAGCAGTCTAAAAATCCATGTAAAACAATCTTTGGCATTTCTATAAGCAAACTGAAAACCAGCAGAAATTTTTATTTATTCATTTTTTTAGTTGCTCATGTAAGAGTCTTGCTGGATACATTTATTTTTTTATTTTTATATTTTTTACATCACTGTTCATTTTTATACAATGTTTTCTTTCTCCCCCTGCCCCAGGTGTAGTCCCCACAGAATTTCCTTCACCAATGCACCCATGCACCATTACCACAGTCCCCTGTGTTCCTCCCTCCCTCCCTCCCAGCAGAAATTTTTAAAAATAATCCATTATGCAATGAAAAGGCAACTTATTGAATGGTTGGAGATATTCAAAGAGCATATATGTGGCAAGGAGTTAATATTCAAAATACATAAAAAACTCAACAACAGTAACAAAATAAACTAATCAGAAGGTTCAAATAGAAGTTTCTACAATGAAGAGATACAGATGACCAACATGTACATGAAAAGTTAAAAACAAAGCAGGGCCTCCCTGGTGGCGCAGCGGTTGAGCGCTGGGTTGCGAAGCTGCCAGCAGCCTCTGCAGCAGCGCCAGTTCGATCCACGGCTGCTCCTCGGCCACCGAAGGAGGGTCCCACATGGCGCGCAGACCTCTCCTGCCGCAGACCTCTCCTGCCGCAGACCTCTCCTGCCGACAGACCTCTCCTGCTGCCCGCTGCTCCCCTCAGCAGTGTACTTCAGTCCTTCTGCCTGCTCTGCTCCCTGCTCTGGCTCTGGTGAATTCTCTCACCCTCCCGCGCTACTGTACCCAGTGCATGTATAAAACAAATAAACAAATAAATAAAATATATGCCTCTTAAAAAATTTTTAAAAAAATAATAAAAATAAAAAAATAAAAACAAAGCAAAAAAACACATATTCTTAAACTCTAAGAATAAAATGGTGGTTACCAATATGGATTAAAGAACGGGGCTTGGCAAAAATAGATGACTGGATCAAGAAGATGTGGTACATATACACCATGGAATATTACTCAGCATTCAAAAAAGATAAACACATGCAATTTGCAGCAACATGGATGGCGCTGGAAGGGATCATGCTCAGCGAAATATGCCAGAAAGAAAAAGAAAAATACTGGATGGTCTCACTCATAGCAGGAATCTAGAAAACTTAAAAAAGGGACCAGGAAAATGAATAACTATAAGAAAGTGAAAATCAAAATCAACAAAAAACTATGAACCAGAGACACTTTATGGGGGGTGGGGGGCGGGGAGGGGAGGGATTGGGGTCAAAATAAGGGGATTATAATTGTATGGGGAATATAAAAATAAAATTTATTTAAAAAAATAATAACAAACTATAGAAGCAGAAAAAAAAAGAAAGAACAGGGCTTGGTAAATTGGGCAAAAAAATTGGGGTTAGTAAATTGGTTAATTTTATGGTGGAAAATAGAAAATATTCTTTTGGAGACAATCATTACGTAGTATGAATAGATGTAAAACTATAATACTATATACTTGAAACCTATAAAATATGATAAATTATATTTACTGCAATAAAAATTTTAATTAAGTGGCATCATATCAGCATCACGACAGAGTAATATGCCACCAACTTTTCTCTCCTTTAAGCTACAACTAATAGGACATTTGCAACTCAAGTAGGGATCCTGTGCTCATCACTCCAGAATACAAGGGCGACCTACATATCTGTGACCTGAAATCTGTCCTCCCAGTGAAAACAGTGGCACATCACAATAGCCTGCTGCTCTGAGGAAGAGACCATGCAAGAGGACAAGACCTGAGCCAGGTTCACAGGAAGTAGAGAACATAGTGACTCTGCATTTAGCTTTGACTTTCCCCACCTGCCCAGGACTCCCACCTTCTATCCTAACATAGAAAAGATAATCGTAAAACTAAAGCCACATAACCACCTATTGGATATAAGAAGAAATGTACCTTGAAGAAGAGAAGTTAACCATCAAATAATATGAAAAATTACAGCATTATTACATACTAAAAGAAAATCATGATATCCAGAAATCATATCTATCTATCTATTTATTTATTTATTTATTTTTTTTTTTTTTACATCATGGTGCATTTTTAAACAACATTGGCTTTTTTTTTTTTTAATCCCCCCTCAGGTGTAGTCCCCATAGAATTTCCTTCACCAATGCACCCGTGCACAGTCACCACAGTCTCCTCTGTTCCTCCCTCCCTTCTGCCCTCCAATCCCTCTCCCTCCTCCTCCCCTGCAGGATGTCTCTGGTTTATAATTGTCTTGTTTTGTTTTGTTTTGTTTTGTCAGAAATCATATCTAAAGACACAGAATTTTGTGACTAATGAATAGAGAATTCAGAATAACTGCCATGAAGACACTTAATGAACTACAGGAAAAAGAAAGGCAAATTGTGACTCAGGAAGGAAATTAAGGAGTAGAAAAACAGTACTTCATCCAAGAGATTAGGTGAAAAGGAAAAACAGAGAATCTGGATATGAGATTTCAATAAATGAAATTAAAACTGCTATAAGGAACACAGAAGTAGGGTAGATCATATGAAAGAAAGAATTAGTAAAGCAGAAGATAGACATCTAGAAATGACTCAAGTGAAGAGATGAGAGAAATAAGATTTAGGGAAAAAAAGATGAAGAAACTATGAGAACTACCAGTTTCCATTAGGAAATGTAAGGATTATGTATATTTCAGAAGATGAAGAGAGAAAAAGGGGAACAGAAAACTTCTATCAAGAATTAATAGAGGCCTCCCTGCTTGTGCAAGGGGTTAAGATGCAACCTACAAAGCTATTGCCAGCCACTGCATCACGATTCGATCCCTGACCAAGGAGTAACCCATATGGCGTGGCAGACCTCTCCTGAATCGCCCGCTGCTCCCCTCAGCAGTGTATTTCAGTCAATCTGCCTGTTCTGTTCCCCACTCTGTCTCTGGTGAATCCTCTCACCCCCACACCTCTGGCCTGTACCCTAGTTCTTCTACTCAAAAATAAATAAATCTTTAAAAAAAAATTAATAGCTGCAAACATCCCAACCTTGGGGAAGGAACTTACTATAAAATCCATGAAGCCAATAGAAGATCTAATAATCTAAATGCAAAAAAACCTACATGAAGATAAAAAACAGTAAAATTGTCGAAGTAAAAACATACAGATATATAGATACACAGAAAGCATTAACTTTCAAAAACTGGAGATGAAGGTCTTTAGTATGCCAAATGAAGGACTGAAATAATGTTGCTATATATTATTTGATGTGAATTGTTTGATTTAATTAGATGTCTGCAAAGAAAATTTACAAGACTATATGCATAAAATATTTAAAAATCCAATATTGAACTTCTGTAGTACATCAGAATAGTCAGTAAAATCTTTATCTTGATGCTTTATAATTCTGGTGGGAGGTACACAAATTTCATGGATTTTAAAACATATTTTCAAGTACATGAAAATATTATAAGATACAATTTGAAATCCTTTACAGATACTGAAAGTAGATTAGCAATAATATGAGGTAAAATGTATCAATATTTAAGTAGGTCTTCATTACTTGGTCCTTCCACACAGAGAAATACCTATTTAAGTTGTTTCTTACAGATATAACGGTTTTTGTTATTGCAGGAATAATCCAAAATAGTGTTGCCTGGGCTGTATGTTATGCAATTCTCTTCTTTTGGTTTTTCAAGGAATGGAAATCTGTAATTAAAAAATAAAAATATTAGCATTATGAGGAAAGAAAATAATGTTGAGAGGTGGCACTTTTTATTAATGATAGAAATTTTCAGTGCATTTGAATGAGATATTAATACACTGAACCACAGTATTTTTATTCGGTATCCAGTTTTCACAATTTCAGAGTAGAATATAAAAAAATTCAGTTAATGCCTCAGAAATCAATAGTATTTGATTTGCCTTTATTATGAACAGTTTTGATATATGATATACTTTGCATCTGCAGTGTTTAAAGATATATTGACCTATCTGAGTCTAGGAAAACAAATCAGAGGGAAAACATGTCTTTGTATGATAATATAAATTCCATGTTTATGAATGAAAAAGACAGAAATTCAAAATATACATAAAATAAGTCCATAATATTTGGAACAAGGGAGAATACTGAGGATACTGGGCTCCAGGAGAATAAAGAAAATCATAGATAGTTTCTCTGGACAACTGTGAATGTGCCTCTGTATCTATACACCCAGGGTTTGTTTTAAGGCAGAAGAATACAAAGCGATACGTCAAAATCTCTTTCATGGTCACAAGGACACAAACCTCATATCACTGAAGGATAAACTTGAGTGTTCTAGATATGGCTAAAATTATTATTTCTGTTGAACCTTATCTCTCTCTGTATTTGCATGTCCTACACAAGTTGACTAAGTTAAACTATTCCTAGATGTTACATTTCTGGTGAGATGGAAGACTAAACCCATAGAGAACAGAAAAGGCTTGCCTGCCAGTAACTTACACATGTTGGGGGAAAGTAGAGCCATTTAGCCACTCCCAGTCCTGGTGTTTTTTACTGTAGCGGACTCCAATCCAATAAAAATTTTTAGTGCCCTTCAGAAAATACTGCTTGGAGAGATAAACATATTAACCTGATTTGTATCTAATCTGGAAATGTGACTTTTAACAATGTCAGTCTCACAACATCAAATTCAGTCTTTTAATCAACTGAAAGCATGTTTTAATATGTATTTTACAAGGTATATATTGTCACAGCCCTCCTGTTTTTTACAGGAGTGCATTTGTGTTTGCATGAGAACATATCACAAAATTTCACTTTTTGAAGGAATGAAAAATATTCTAAAGGGAGTTGGAACTGTTGTGGAACACTCCCTTTGAAGGGATCAAGCAAATTTGACCCCAAATCGCCAACAGCTCGAGAGATGAATTTTGTGGAATACAATACTCAGTACAGGTTCTGCGCGCAAAGAGATTTTCTACTTTATCTTAATAAGTAGATAGTGTTTGTGATAGTACTCTTCATATTTCACATTTTATCCCAGGATGATAACAAAAATATATAATTATAAAAGACATTACAAATTCAATTAAAGAAGCAAATATTACAAAGTTGTTTTATTAGTTCTTTGAATAAAAATGAGCTATTATTTCTTATTTTAATTCTCTCTAAAAACTTCATCTGCATCGAAGTTGAGTTTATCCCATATGATATAATCATTAGAATTTATGTGTTGGCTTTATAATGTCTATTTCAAAGTGTAGAAAATGAGCAATTATTCATTGAAATATGATTATCCATTTCCTATTAGATTAAATTCTTGAATTGAAGTACCCAGTTACTTATTATATTTTTTTAGGTGAAGGTAAATGTGGGAAATCAGAATTAAATACATGCCAATTCATCTCTGTTGTCCATCTGAAGTAGAGTGGAATTGTTAGAAGCACAGAAATTCCTACTTTCTTCCCAAGTTTCTAAGTCACTGGAAACAAAGTAACAGTTGCACATGGATCCAATCCACCTTTCTTGACAAAAATAGCAGTCAGTTCCTAAAGAAAAAATAAAGCATAAATGATGACATTGGAGATTTTGTTTTTTCAGTGCTGCTCATTCAAAGCCATAAATTTATTTACTCATTTTTTCCTACAAATATTCTTTGAAAACTACTATATATGCTACCATTCAAGGAATATTACTGTGAATGACTCAGTCGTAACTTTTTCTTCATGGAGATTATTTTCCAGCAGTAGAGTGAGAATTATATAATTTCCAATCATTCACTAATGAAATTATTGATGATAAGGGTAACTAAACAAAAGTAATTCAGTATATTAAAAAGTCTTATAGTAGAGTGTAGGATGCAGGGTGGGATTTTTAGAACAACTCTGAGGAAATGACTGAAATTGAGCTTTGCTGTACTAAAAGAAGCTAGATGAAAGAGAGAGGTGAGAAAAAACTGGAAGAATTTTGATGTGTGTTTAACATAATGAAGATAAAATTTTAAAATTAAGTCCCATTATACAGTTTATCAATGATCGTACCTTGAACATTTACTATTCTCAGTAATAATAGTCATCACCCACAGTAAGCTTTCAAATCTTTGACCAATAAATAGTACTGAGGTTGTGAATAGTCTGGTGGTTACCAGGATTTTTGGAGAGAGGGAGAAGCATGAGAGGAGGGTAGTCAGAGGGTATAAGCTTCAAGTTAGAAGATGAATAAGTTTTAGGAAATTACTACACAGCATTGTGATGATAGTTTACAGTATTATGTTATATATGTGTAAGTTGGTTTAAAGAGTACATCTTAAATGTTCTTATCACAAAAAGAACTGGCAGGGCAGGGCCTCCCTGGTGGTACAAGGGGTTAAGGTGCAGCACTATGAAGTGATCACCAGCCACTGCAGCATGAGTTCAATTCCCTGCCAAAGAGGTGACCCACGTGGCGCAGACCTCTCCTGTCTCGCCTGCTGCTCCCCTCAGCAGTGTATTTCAGTCAGTCTGCCTGTTCTGCACCCCACTCTGTCTCTGGTGAATCCTCTCACCCCCTACACCTCTGGCCTGTACCCCAGTTCTTGTATGCATAAATAAATAAATCTTTAAAAACAAACAAACAAAAAAGAAATGGCAGTTATGTGATTTGATGAAAGTGTTAGCTAAAGCTATGGAGGAGATAATATTGCATCATCTAAGTATATCAGATCAATAAGTGCTTGCACAATGGTATATCTCAATTATATGTCAATAAAACTGGAGAAAATATCACAGGAAAGAAGAAAGCTCTGTGGAGTATTGTGAAGTGATATATGATCACAGAAGATGGAGAGATCACATAGAAAGGATTTGGAACAAGTACATTAAAATACTGGGCAGGAGCTGCTTTTCATGAGATAAGTAGGATTAGAACTATAGAATTCTTTGCACTTATTTCCTAATCCAGGAAGAAACAGAAGCAAAGGCAAAGAGATAACAAAGTATGGGAGGTTAGGATTAACTACATTATTTATTTTAGTTTATTTTTTTTTATCTGTTACACTCATAAGGAAAGGATATGCCATCTCAGGTTAATATTTTCTTACTATTTAAATATATAAGTGGGGCCTCCCTGGTGGCACAAAGGGTTAAGCACCGCACTATGAAGCAATCCACAGCCTCTGCAGCACAAGTTCAATCCCCGGCAGGCCAGGGAGAAACCACATGGCGCAGCAGACCTCTCTTGACTCACCCACTGCTCCCCTCAGCAGTGCACTTCATTTTGATCAATCTGCCTGTTCTGTTCCCCACTCTGTCTCTGGTGGATCATCTCACCCCCCACATCTCTGGCCTGTGCCCCAGCTCTTGTATACATAAATAAAGAAATCTTAAAATAAATAAATAAGTAAATAAAAGTGATTGGGCCTCCCTGGTGCCACAAGGGGTGAAGCACCACACTATGAAGCAGTCTGCAGCCTCTGCAGCATGAGTTCGAGCCCCGCCGGCCAGGGTGAAACCCACATGGTGAGGCAGACCTCTTCTCCTGTCTCGCCCGCTGCTCCCCGCAGCAGTGTATTTCAATCAGTCTGCCTGTTCTGTTTACCGCTCTGTCTCTAGTGAATCCTCTCACCCCCCGCATCTCTGGCCTGTGCCCCAGCTTTTGTGTGCATAAATAAATAAATCTTTAAAAAAAAAAAAGTTAAAATAAATAAATAAATATATAAGTGATGTTCATTCAATGTAACATAATAATTCTTCTTACATTAGCAAACAATGAAATGAGGCTGCCCTAAAATTAGTAGGTAAATTTGTATTAGTAAGTGTAATAATACATCATGATTCTGTTGAGAAAAGCAAGAAGTTGCCTATTTCAACCTCTACCAGAGTTTGGAACCTACCTTCTTGGAATTGTGTGGATGGTTCCGCAGGGCTTGTCGATTTAATCGTTTCTTGATGAAATGCTAAAAGGTTTGATAAGAAATTTACTTAATTAGATACAGGTTTATGAAAAACAAAATATTACAGATTAGCAAAATTCAGTCTTTAATATTAAATGATCTTATCAGAGTTTTGGTCTTCATAAGACTTGTCTATAAAGACTTACTATTGTTCGGGGCCTCCCTGGTGGCGCAGTGGTTGAGCGCTGGGTTGCGAAGCTGCCTGCAGCCTCTGCAGCGCTGGTTCGATCCCAGGCCACCAGCGAGGGTCCCAGATGGCGTGCAGACCTCTCCTGCTGCCCGCTGCTCCCCTCAGCAGTGTACTTCGTCAGTCTGCCTGTTCTGCCCCCTGCTCTGGCTCTAGTGAATTCTCTCACCCTCCCCCGTGCTTCTGACCATACCCGGTGCTTGTATAAATAAATAAATAAATCTTAATTAAAAAAAAAAAACTTACTATTGTTCAACAAAATTCCCAAAATTATTATCAGTGAAAGGCATGTGACTCCTAAGATCCCAGAAATCCACCTCCATAATGTATTCCAAAATTCTGTTGAGAAAGAGAAGTGGGATAATAACTAAGAAAGCCAGAAGCAGACATTCTTCAAAGCAGAAACCAACATGAGAAATTCTAAAAGTTCTTTGGTTTGCTAACCCAAACTTCCTGCTAATGAAATACTGGACTATAAAGCCATACCTACTCAGAACCCCACCAAACTACCAAAAATTTTATATAGTGTATTTTGTATTCTGTTTAATTATCCATACCTTTCTTGCTTAACAACCTTATCTCAATAATTTGAATTTACCATATATTTTTTTTTATTTTGGCAAAGAAGTTTGGTGATCTGGAGTAAAAAGAGATCAACAGACACAAAGATCTGTCTTATGGACTTAGTTAACAGACATTCACTTTAATCTCTCAATAAAAATCACAAGGTAGCATGATTCTTATTAAGTAAATGAGAAAACTTAACAACCATTAATAGTGTTGTTTTTCAAGCATATTGAAGTCAGTAAGAACCCAACTTTGAAATAAAATGAGTTTGTCTAGTCCCAGGTTCTTGCATATAATATATCCTACCACTGTGACAATAACACTCCTGGTTATGTGCCCTTCGCATCCCTGCTCAGAGAAATAGCAGGTGCTCATAACTTTGTAAAGGTCGCATGGGAAAGAAAAGACACACACCCTGGACCTGGTGTAGTGGTAACACCATGGGGATCTGCATTTATTTTGCATACTTTGTATAATGATACTTAGGTAAACTTTTTTTACATGATATTACATTTTCTCATGCTCAAAACAGCATGCTTATAGCCATTTCCCCTAAAACAATAGAACATTAGAAGATTCTCTGTTAACATTAGCACATTCCCAGAGAGTTCATCATTAACAAAAGTCCAATATGTCTATTAATCTCGGTGATTTGGAGATGTCACAACATAAATAATGCATTTGGGAGGGGAGAAAACATTTTTAAGCATATGTCATTAATATTTGGCATTCTCTTTATACTTCTATGTTCAAACTTTGTAGTTCATAATTTAAACTGGTAAATTAGTTCCACTTATTATTTAGAATTATTTCTATTGGAAAACACCCTCTAAATCTATTGAAAAAGCACCACAAAATATTTTCCAAGTTACACAGTGAAAAATTGGAACAAAATTAAGTAAAAAATGCTGCTACATGGGAAACCAAAAATGTCCACTTTTTTCTTCAAGCACTGCCTCAGAGTATCCATTCTCATAACTTCTGATTATTTTTATTTTTTCAATTTAATAGCGATGCTGCACCTACCTGCCATGAGAAATGAGAAATGTGCTCCAAGATCAATGCAGGTCGGAGGTTTGATTATTCATGAAGGGAGCTGGATCACAAAGTTGAGCCAGAAGCTAAGAAATTCAAAAGTTGTGTAGGCAGAAATTTAAAAGAAGAGTTGTGCATTCAAACAATGATCTTGAATCACCTATAGATGAGACACAGATGCATAGTATGAACAAGAAGCAGCAAAATCACTAGCTTTTAAAATGTTCCGGAACCACAGCACAGGAAATTCTCACAATAATTGCGTAATGGCAACCCTTTGACTATCAAAAAAATCAAGTGAGAAAAAGAGTTTTTTTACTTGTTTGAGCATTAAAATCATCTTCAAAATTATTTGGAAACTAGGAAAAAGTGAGTAAACCAAAGGTCAATTTACTCGGTAAAATAAAATTCCACTTTTAATAATAAGAAACATTCGTCATTTATCTTATGCTAAGCACAGATTATTTAGTGTACATTAATTCATTTATTTTTGAAAATGGCTTAATAATGAAGATAAACAAATACACTAATTTTATCAGTGAGAGAATTAAGGCATAATGAATTGTCAAGGTGACTTGCATTTGAAATCTAGGCAGTATTTCTCCACAGCACACATGCGATGAATTTTAAATCAGGGCATCTCTCTGTCTATATAGCTTGTGCATTTTAATTTTCTTTACACAGAGTGGTTGGTATTTCCCTGTCTCAGCCTGTGTGTCTGTTCCCTGTGTCCTCTCCTTAACTCAGCTCACAAATGCAAGGATCAAAAGGAAGAGCCAGAATATCCTCCCATTACTGTTTATAGTTCTCTCTCTCTCTCTCTCTCTCTCTCTCTCTCTCTCTCTCTCTCTCTCTCACACACACACACACACACACACACACACACATCCCTATGCTCTGCAACTGCCTCAGCTGGCCTGAGCCCACACTTAGTGCTTCACTCACATTAACCTTCAAACCTTCCTCCATCACCTGACTCTCCAGTGTTCCCTTCCCTTCATGGATTTGAACTTGACCACAATATTTTCTTATCCCTATTTTCCCTGACATTTTATTTATTATAGTTGTGTACTGTTTTATCTCATTCAGATAATATACTGATAACTTAATTTACACATTTTTGCCCGCAGAAGAGTGACTTTATTCATGAACATTTGAAAGGCAGGATGGATAGGCAGAATAAGCTCTTGAGTTAAAATGTTTTTGGCTGTTTTTTGTAGCATTTCTTTTTAAGCATTATGATATTGTCATAGTGTAACCAGGAAAAGGGGAAGTTCCAGATTCCCTGCCCCACCCAAAGGAGGGTGGAGCTGAGCAGGAAGAAAAAAGAAGTTGGAGAAAAGATTGAGGAAGGAAGGAAGCAGGATGGAGAGCCAGAAGGAGACTTGGAAGAGGCACATGGAGCAGAGAGACATGTGAAGAAACTGTGCTTGGCTTTTGGTCCTGGACTGGTTGAAATAGATGAGGGTGAGAGACCTTGGGGAGGATAACAATGGCAGCTTTTATCTTGTTTTGATTTTTCTCTTTTCCTCCCAGACTTGTCTGGTTGTTTCTGATCCTTTTCTATGGGTCCCTGCCAACAGGTGCTTTAGACTTGTGTCAGGATTTCGGGCCTTGCTCTAGGCCAATACTGCTTGGGTGGACTTTTACCCACAAAGGAACGGGTAACTTTGGGTGCTTGATTTAGAAACTATATTCTTTGTCTTTTCTGTATTGCTTCTAATTGTATTGAAGTTCCTTTTCATTAAAGTCTTATATGCTTTGTGCTGATGTGGCGGATGGCAAAATCTATTTAGAGGAGGCAGATTTGGGGGTTCTAAGGTACCCCTCTCCATTCCCTGTAACAATAGATGAAACATTTTATAAAGAGCAGATTTTCAAACACAAAGAAGAAAAATAAGGATTTGATTTCTCAGTTTATGTAGTCAAAACTTTTCTCTTTTTAATTTGTGCTGTGTCTCTAAAACTGCTTTTACTGAACCACCACAGTCATTAAAAGATAAAAATTCTGACCAGAGAATATAAACAAGAAAAATTTTTATATGGATTTTGTGCAAATTCAAGTTGAAAGAGGTGATTTATAAATGATTCTTTGCCTACTTGAAGTCTGTTCTTCAGTTTTGATGTTGAACAAAGCTGAACTGTCAAAACAGCCAGAGGTGCTCATTTCTTGCCCCATGTAAAATTGCTTTAACTAAATAGGAGTTTAGAATTTTGGTTTCACTTTGCTTTGGGATGGTACAAATTGATGAAAATATATAGTATAAGGATTGTTACTATACTTCTGACACTAACAGTATTCCCCTTACTTGGCGTTAAGAATTTTGGTTTTACCTTTTGTTTTGGATTGGTACAAATTGATGAAGAGATATAGTATAAGGATTGTCATTACACTTCTGACACTAGCAGTATTCCCTGTACTTGGAAGTTATTCTAAGTTTTCAGAATCATATTCAGTGAAACTTAAGTCTTCTGTTTTTCATTCTGATGTACTG
Organism: Talpa occidentalis; assembly: GCF_014898055.3. Lineage (NCBI taxonomy): Eukaryota > Metazoa > Chordata > Mammalia > Eulipotyphla > Talpidae > Talpa > Talpa occidentalis. The sequence goes on from NW_023601653.1 coordinate 67,146,305, forward strand.
ACTGGGAAGTAAAAATCCATCAAAGGTGTATTCAATGCATGAATTCCAGTCTCAATCACCAGCAAGATAGAAGGTACAGCTTAACCTCTTCCTTTGTTTCTGAACTGTCAATGGAATTCCAGTCACCAGCACTTATCTCTACTGGGAACAGAAGACTTGCCCCACCCATTCCCCTCAGAATATTTGGTGAACTAAGGTCAACTACATCTGCTGTTTTATCTGCAGAATTTTTTCTCCTATAACTGCTGAAATCCTGCTGCCCTGACATGTCCAGAAGTGCTGAGCAATATCTCTGGGATGGGCCTTAGCCAAGGAAACTCAAGATTTGGTATGATCCATTAACATTGGTCAGTAAAGCAAGTCTGAACTTTGTGCTTTGCCACATTTCCAGAATCACAGTTAACCACACTCCCCCCACCTGTCGTCTACCAGCAAAATGAAGAAAGCACATCACATTGTGCCCTGCTCTTCCTTTCCTATGCCAACACTCCCTTCCAACCTTTATTCCATAAACACCCAAATAAACTTTGCAGCAAGACTGTCCTCAGGCTCTACAGCAGAGAGAACCCAGCCTGAAATATTTCATCGTATGAGTTTATTTTAAAGAACAATACAAAAAAAGTTTATTTTAAAAAAATTAGGTGTCCTGCCAGAAGATGCTTCTCTCTTGGCAAATATCTCAGGCAACCAATACCTTTTCTTCCCCCATAACTGACTAATGACTTGGGTCAAAGTGATGACTACCAGTAACCAAAGATCATTCAAACCCAGAAAAAAGAGTTGAAGAAAAGAGACCAGAAGTTACTCAAGACATATACAGTGAAGTCTTCTCTGTGTAAAAATGTGTAACTAAAATGTTATAGAGCATAGTAATGGCATATATTCCTAAAACCCCAAATGAGAAATTTATTTTGATCTTACTGATTTTAAAATGTTAGCATCAAAATGTTATTTTGATCTTACTGATCAAGGGGTACCCAGAGACCCCAATCAGTTCCTCTGGATCAGGGCATGTCCTGAGATGCATAGAAAGCTCCTAGGGGGTTGCTTTTACAGAGCTGCATTTTCAAGCTTTGTTTCTTACACTTATCATAATATTGAAATTATTAGTAAAACCAGATACTGGGTAAAATCTCTTATGATGCTTGTCAGTCTAGTTAATAATGCAACCCCTTCAGTTATCTTCCTGAGGAACTAGTAAGTTTCGCCTACATAGATAAGGAAAAAATATCATGCTATTATGTGCATAATCAGACACTCCCAGTAATCATCTTCATTCATAGCAGTTACCATCAGCCCCGGCCCTCTATGATGTATATCACCAGGTAGAAGTCTGCATCTCAGCACCTGGGGTCCTCTCTCACACTGGGCCTGCTGAAAGCCTTGCTGCTCTCATACCAACAAGTCTCAGAACTCACATATAAATATCCAACTCTTATTGCTTCTCTAATATGGAGAGAATATTATTGCTTCTCTAATATGGAGGGAAGCATGTCTGAAAGAAAAAAAATGTATAAGAAGGCTGTTCCCCTTTTTCAAGATTCCCAATTCTTCCCTGACGTAAGAAAATGGAGAATAAGCTCAGGGTGAGAGGTGGGAGATAAAAGCCAGAGGCCAGAGCAGAGGGCTATACTAGTCTCTACTGAGAGGAAGGAACCAGGTAGGAGGAGAGGGGCCCCCTTGGTGACATGCACCACACTCACACTCCCTCATCAGTCATGTGGAGCTGAGGAAAACCTGACAGCAGCTCACCCTGCACCTTGTGGGCAGTGCCAGGCGCTTCCTGCTCCCCAGGGATGCTCCCAAGAAGTGATTCTTCTCTTCACCATTTGGAGGTAATTTCCCTTTAAAGCAAGAGCATCCAGGACTCCCCGATGGTGCAGCGGGTTGCTGTGAAGCTGTCCACAGCCTCTGCAGCACGAGTTCAATTCCCACCTCTCCTGTCGTTCCCGCTGCTCCCCTCAGCAGTGCTTTCACCATCTGCCTGTTCTGCTCCCCACTCTGTCTCTAGTGAATCCTCTCACCCTTCCGTGCCACCAGTCTGTACCCCAGCTATTGTATAAATAAAAAATAAATCTTAAAATAAATAATACTATCAGATACCCATGTTTACTATCAGATACCCATGTTTAATACTATCAGATACCCATGTTTGTCATTAAACCCAATAATCCTTGTAATCCAGAAAAGAATTAATAATGATATTAAAATTAATTAACTAATAATGATATTAAATTAATGAATAAACCAAATATAATCAAGTAGAAATGAATATCTCTGGACCTTGGATTGCTGAGATAAAAGATGTCCAAGATTCATCCTGAGTTGGAAAAGCAATAAAACAATTCTCTAAACTTTTACACGGAAAACTGACACAAATAGAAAAACCAGAATGATAATCAGTTGCCCTTTGCGGAAGAACTGGTATTAAGGACAAACAGAAGAATTGTTGATTCATAACACAGCCCTTCTGTATATGTAAATCATATGCATGTTTTGCTCTGGCAAAATAATGACCTTAAATAAAGCAAAAAATTCAGTCTCCAAGAAGCATCATCCATTACTTGTTTCAGACTTCAAATGTTTTGAGAGGTTGTATTTTTCTAATCTGTATCAATCATCATGTAATTTAAATCTGTTTCACCTAATTCTCACCTATTCAAGAATGAAAGTGGTTTTGATTTGACAGTCCCCTTGTTAATGTGCAAAATGAATCTCAGGTGCTCTGACTTTTTTTTTTAAGATTTATTTTATTTGTTTATGCATACAAGAGCTGGGGTGTAGGCCAGAGATATTGGGGGAAGGGGACGTGGGGACGTGTGAGGAGATTCACCAGAGACAGAGTGGGGAGCAAAACAGGCGCATCTACTGAAACACACTGCTGAGGGGAGCAGTGCGCGAGACAGGAGAGGTCTGCTGCGCCATGTGGATTAGCTCTCAGGCCAGGGTCACACTCCTGACTCAGTGGCTGTCAATAGTTTGATAGTGCTGAGACTTTAACCCCTGCGCCACCAGGGAGGCCCCCACCCTATGACTTTATTAAGACTCATGTGTAACACTATCATAAAGGTGAGTCTTATAAAAAATGAACATGATACTTAGGAAAAGTGTTTCCTATTGATCAGAAAAAAGAACAATCTTTTACTGAGAGGTATAAGAAAGAACACCCAAGAGAAAACAAAAAAAGCTGCATGAAAGTGACCCGTAGCATCAGCAATTCTTTTGGGAAAATCTAAAAGTAATCACTGTGCAATCCATAATTTCAAAGATAGAGGAACAAATTAAGTTTAATAAAATATATTAAGATCAGAAAATTAAAAAACAAATTTATATTTAAATTTCCACCAGAGATTTGTGAATTTAATCAACAACATAGTTTACATTTTACTTATATAATATTTATTAAAATGAATTAAAATATACTTTGATATATTTTACTGCCTTATAGAGCTAGAGAAATGAGCCTGAGTTGTTAAGATTTACTTATTTACCCAGGAACTGGGGTACAGGCTAGGTGTGCATGAGGGTGAGAGGATTCACCAGAGACAGAGGCAGACTGACAAAATACACTGCTGAGGGGAGCAGCAGGTGAGACAGGAGAGGTCTGTTGAGGCATGTGGTTATCTTGCTGGCTGGCCAGGAGCGAACCCGTGCTACAGAGGCTGCGGACAACTTCATAGTCCTGCGCTCAACCTGAACCACCCGGGAGGCTGAGCCTGAGTTGTTAAAATGTGAGGTGTTCCACTTTTGTCAGAATAAACTTAAATTTTCCTAAGAGTACAGTTGTTTTATATAATAAAATGGCTTTAATTTAATAGCTTTCAACTTTTCTTACAATGATAAAAGAGAGATGGTGTGTGTGTGTGTGTATGTGTGTGTGTGTGTGAGTGTGTGTGTGCCCATATATAAGTAAACACAAGTCTGAATCTCTATGGTCAAAGGAACATTCTTATTTCCAGAGCCCACTGGAGTAATATGGGTGGAGAATTATGAACCTGTTCACTTTCTTTTCGTGTCTGACATTTCACACGTTGGCACTTTATCTTTAGTGCAAATCTATGCAAATTGCCTGGGTTAGATCATAGTTTAAGCTTAAAAATCACAAAAGTAATAGAATTATCAGACTCTTGACAAATTATGGGAGAAGTACAGTCATCCTCCCACAACCAAGTGCTAAGTGTATGATCCAGAAAAAAAAAAAGAAACAAAGAAACAAAGAAAGAAAATTAAAGAAACAAAGAAATGCTAGGAAGTCTGTAAAGCTCTGCTGGAACAGAATTAATCATACAAAATGAACCTAACTCCCTGCAGCCCAGAGACACAGAGGCTCATATATTCACTTTTGTCTCTGCAACTCTGGGCACCTTGATTTTGAATCAAGTAAATGGATGCAATCAGATTAGCCATCAGACTCATGCTTTGAAATAATTTTCACTTGCAAGAGAATAATCATATGACTGATCTTTCATTTTTCTTTTCTATTTTTCCCCCTGTTCATTTATGGAGTATAAATCACCACCAACTACACTCATCTTAGGAAAGTACAAAACATAAACGGTTTAAGCAAACATTTCCTCCCTAAGATATTAGAGCTCACACCTCCTGACATCTGGATCCAGTGTAACTTTGTGGGAAAGCACTGGCTTGTCCTGTAGCTGGAGAGTCAGGGTTGAAGGAAGCCACAGCAGGATTTTCTTTCTTAAAAGGACAGGACTAATTTTTATGTCCAGCTAGATAAGACAGATCCTCTAAGACAGATGCTCTAAGATGGATTTCTAAGATTTCTGAGATGTGAAAAAGCTACAGCATTTTAAGAAAAATGCTAGAAATAACTTAAAATAAATATGAAATTTAAGTAGCTGTTGAATAAAACAATGGGTAAGACTGACATTTTACTCCAGATGGAAGCCCAGTATTAGAATTATGATGCTAATTTTATCTCAAGTCACCGAAAGTACCAAATGCAAACCTAATAAACTTATTTAAGTGACACATCACATGATATGACACAGAATACATATATATATAGTCATGATAAAGACCATTTCATTTTTGCAGAAACATGTGTCATATTTTAATATTTAATATAACCTATTTTTATTTATTTTAAAACTATTTTAAAAGTTTTACTCACTTTTTCTAAAAACATGTATTGTGTGATAGACATATAATTTAATAAAGATGTACGGTTTTTTTTAAAGATTCATTTATTTATGCAAACAAGAGCTGGGGTACAGGCCAGAGATGCAGGGAGTGAGAGAATCTACCAGAGACAGAGTGGGGAACAAAACAGGCAGACTGACTGAAATATACTGCTGAGGGGAGCAGGGGGCAAGACAGGAGAGGTCTGCTGTGCCATGTGGATTGCTTCATAGTGGGGTGCTTAACCCCTTGTGCCACCAGGGAAGCCCAAAGATATACAGTTTATAAATATTTTAGAGTAAGAGAAATAGATAATTTGTTCAAAAGTTCAGTAAATGTCTAACAACCAAATTAAGTATTTGAATCACTTCTGAAATATTTTTCAATGTCTCCCAAAGGAAACTGTGTATTATATATTTTGAAAAATTATTGATTCATCCCTACTCTCAAATGAAATAGACTGACATTCTGACATCCAGAGTTCCAGCTCTCTATTGAAACTTTTGCTTCATTAGAAAGGATTAACACTTAAATCTGCTCCTAATTCACTCAGGACCAGAAAAGGAACAGAGAGACAAGGTTAGAAAGAAATGAAGAAAGGAGTCATAGTAAAATTGAAATTTGAGCATGATCTTATAAGATAAATGCAACTTGAAAGTACAGAAATGTATTTACCATAAAGTGAGAAATTGATCTCAGAACTGCCTCATGGCAAAGCCTAAATTCAACAAACACGTTCTTTCATCTCAAACTTTTTATATATATAAAACTCTTTATATATTTTAACTTTTTATATATAACACATATTGAAAGGTAATGCAGGGGGCCTCCCTGGTGGCGCAGCGGTTGAGCGCTGGGTTGCGAAGCTGCCTGCAACCTCTGCAGCCGGTTCAATCCCCGGCTGCTCCCCGGCCACCGGAGGAGGGTCCCACATGGCGCGCAGACCTCTCCTGCCGCCCGCTGCTCCCCTCAGCAGTGTCCTTCGGTCCTTCTGCCTGCTCTGCTCCCCGCTCTGGCTCTGGTGAATTCTCTCACCCTCCCGCGCTTCTGACTGTACCCAGTGCATGTATAAACCAAACAAACAAACAAATAATAAATAAATAAATAAGACATGCCTCTAGAAAATTAAAAAAAAAAAAAAAAAAAAAAAAAAAGAAAGGTAATGCAAACAATTTGATTATCAGAAACAGCAGCCAGGTAGCTACATCCAGTGACAAGAAGATTTCCTATATTCCAAGATCTTCCAGTAACTGCTTTCTTAAACTTCCAGTAACTACCATCAGTGTCCTTTCAGATATCACCATTATCTTGACCTCTTGCACTGTAGTATAGTTTTGTCTGGTTTTGACATGTATAGAGCTAGACCAAAATAATAGCAATTTTCATATGTTCTATTTATTCTCCTAAAGTTCTTGTGAGATTCATATAGGACAGCTCTCCATGTTATGGAAACTGGCTAGGATAGATGCAAATTACTGTGAACAGTGGATTGATTGACTTTTATCAATGGGGGCCAGTTTGTATCTCTGACTAGTGTCAACTTTACCCAAAGCACACTTAATTATCAAAAGGAAATTTTGAGGCACTAAACTTCTAGGAGAGGGGCCTCCCTGGTGGCGCAGGCGGTTGAGCACTGCACTGTGAAGCTGTCCGCAGCCTCTGCAGAGCTAGTTCGATCCCTGCCTGCCAGCGAGAATCCCACATGGCGCAGCAGAAATCTCCTGTCTCCCCTGTTGCTCCCCTCAGCAGTGTACTTTGTCAGTCTACTTGTTCTGTTCCCCACTCTGTCTCTGGTGAATCCTCTCACCCTCCCATGCATCTGACCTGTACCCCGGTTCTTGTATAAATAAATAAATCTTTAAAAAAAAATTAAAAATAAAATAAATAAATAAACAAACTTCTAGGAGGATGAACTTTGGACAACTGTTGACCTCTTTCAATAATGTTCTTGTGTTCTGTTTAGTTTTGCTTTACTCTGAAAATGGGCCTTATCAATTAGTCTATCACTGATCTACACATTTGTTTACCTATTATATAAATAGGTTGGTTCATTGAGAGGTAATTTTAACATTTATTCAACATGCATTACAGCCTACTGTAGAGCTTAATGTGTATGTCTCACTAAGTGTGAGTACAGTTGATCATAGTAAAGTATTTGGATATTCCACTATTTTACTATGTAGAAATTTATTTTCCTTACTGCAAAGATCTATTAGCAACAGTAAACCATTTATATTTTTTTCCATTTCTGAACATTCTCATCTTTGAGTTAAAGATCTTGATGTTATTTTAAACTGAGTAACTAGCTTTATTAGGTCGTTCAGTTCCACTGAAATTCTCAGAACTTTTCTAAGAATTGAGTAGGATTGTTATTTGCAGGTCTTTCTCTGCCCTTCTCTGGGAGCAGAGACAATCACAGTGCAGCTCCAATCAAATGAGGAAATATTTTCCATTGGTATATATGCTGATTTCAGTTCTTATTCAATACATTGTCATAGTTTGATCTCTGAAATGTTACCACAATTTTGCAGTTGTATTTTGAGTTTTGGAGATTGCACTTTTATTATTGCAAGAATGCTATCACTTTAAATTGCAATTTTAAATGACCACTAAAAATTCAATCAAATATATTGGCAAGAGACCTTACACAACAATGTTTCCACTTTGGAAGGAAGTTAAAAGGACTGAAAGAACCACTTCCCACCAAGAGAAATAATAAAAACAAAGCAACAACCAATTCCTCATTGAATTCAGGAATAGCTTATTCAGACATCAATGAAAGGACCAAAACACTGTGAACACATTGTATATATTTAGATCTTTCTTGGCAATTAACAATATATTATAGTGATTTTATAATATGAGATGTCTACACAGAATAAGAAGCCTCCAAAGAATGTTGACCTAACTGGTAACATACATTTTGGATAAAACACTGGCATTCCTCCAATGTGTAGGATAAGGAAATGTTTATAAAGCCAAAGTGAAGAAAAATATATAACGTCATTTAAAATTTCTGAATTTCAGTCCTAATGCACATCTCTTCTCACTAGCAAGTCCATCACATGGACTGAAGCAACAACTTTACCTAGTAGCTGCAAAGAGCTTATTTGTTGCATTGTGGCTTCTCAGCCCTTAGTAGCTGGAAACAGCCTCTTTGTGGTGAGCTGTTGGTTGGGACTTTGAGTTCTCACTCTAAATTAACACACAAAAAGTGACAAGTTGGTCATTTCTGACGCCTGAAACTCAAATATTTTTACTAAGTGTTTTAGAAATGCTGCTGAGCCTCTTTATTGATCTTTAGGCAAAATACATTGTAAAGCTCTATGGTCAATATTTGGTGATAAAATTTATGCATTAAAAAAAAACTGGGGAAGTAAAAGAACTTAAGAATTGTAGGATGCATCCGTACCCAAACAGGATACTAAACAGATCAGTAAAAATCTGTCAATCTAAAGAACTCACCATCTAACTTTTGTACTAACTCTCATTCAGTGAGGATGTGTTAATTTACACATTCCCAAGCTCCAGTATCCTGAAATCAATCTCAGAACAAAAGAATCATACAAAGGATTATTGTTAACATTTTATAATGTGCCCCATGATTCTTTAATAGAGAAGTGGTCCATAGTTTATTATATTTAACAACTATGAAATAATTTTGTGACTTACTATATACCAGTTTAAGGTTAGATATTTTGCCTAATTTACTTCATTTAATCTTCATAAGCCCTATGATATTAATTGTATAATTTACTTAATTTCATAATTGAAGACAAGAGAGCATTATCAAGAAAATACACTCAAAGTCAGCTAGTTAACAATGGTTGAGTTGTCTCTCTAAGTTTCATCTACCTCTTTGCCTACCCCTAACAGAACAAAATATAGAAGTTGTCTTGGCATAATTGTTAGAGAATTATTTGTTATTTTGCCTCAATGAACTGATAATTTTGGATCTTTGATTTTAGATACATAAATAACTACAGATACATTGGGTATATAGTCTATAATAATGACATATTTGCATATACATATGAAAATATGTATACACACACTTGACTATGTTCCTAGAGATAAAACCCAGATGTAGACATATATTTGATGCAAGTTGTCAACAGAATTTTGTATAGCCTATGCATGGTCCTCTAAGTCTTAACAAGCTTACAGTCACAGGCTTTAGTTCATGGCTTCCCTGTTCTCATGCCTCTGTTGTCTTCTAACAAGAATAATTTAACTTTTGAAAACATGTATATGTGCTAATATCTATTTGTGGATTTTATGATACACAAATAAAATAATTTATTTGAAATATTACCAGCACCACGGTAGATGCAAATATGGCCTGTATCTGCTAGAGAAAATATTGAAATGAATTTTCCTGACTGTTTGTGTGCTCATTGTTTTATGTAACAGAAAGGTAAACATTCTGTCATCATTTACATAACATATTTTTTAATCTATCAGGAAGAAGTATGAGTGTTGAGTATGCATTTTCTGTGTAATTTGCTTTTATGCATGTATGTATGTATGTGACAAGCACCAACAAGCACTTATTACCATGCTCTTTTATAAGGACTTCATAAATAATACAATTAATAACTCATTTAAGTATTAATTATTGATCTCATACATACCCTACCATTATCCCACTGGCTCTTTGATCTAAAGCCTACCACATACAGCATGCCTATATTGATCAAAGGTTTTGAATGATCTAAAAAAAAACCAATGAGTTTCATTATCTGAACAAAGTGGCACATAAATAATTATGTCAGGACCAGGACCTAAAACAAACCCACTGACAGAATATGCTCAAATTAAGAAATTGCTGTACTCTCTTTTGTGTGACTCATTGAACTTTTGTTAACACAGTTCCAAGTGTACAGAAAAGACAAGGGAAGGACACTCATGAGTATAATATTGGACTCTGGCTCTTAAGTGACAGTCTTGTCATTTTGTATGTTAAGCATGCCAGGAAAAGTTACATGAAAGCATGATTATTTTTTTTTTTTTTGTTACAGCTTTCGAAACACTTTTTTTAATGGCGGTCTACATCACTGTTTGTATTTTGGAAGTATAGAACCCCTCCCTTTCAGTGAGGGGTTAAGCCTGCCAGGAAAAGTTACATGAAAGCATGATTATTTTTTTTTTTGTGACAGCTTTCAAAACACTTTTTTTTTAATGGAGGTCTACATCACTGTTTGTATTTTGGAAGTATAGAACCCCTCCCTTCCAGTGAGCTCCCTGTTCTGTTTACTTCTGCCTATCACAGCAAGTTTTTTAAATAAGCATGTGTTTAATGAATGGGTGTAAGAATGGAATCAGGTACTATGTAGATTTCTAAAATCTGAATGAAACTCAGACATTAACCGCGGGCAGAATCAAACAATTTTCTCAGCAGCATGGAAATCATGGCCTCAGTGGATCATCACATAGAACAGAGCAGAGAGAGAATCTTAAAAATTAGCAACACATAGCTCAATGAGACTACAATACCAAGGTCGACTATCTGGCACTCCAAACTAAATAGAAGTTGGTCCTGATCAAGTGATCCTTCCCTCCACTTCTTCCACTTGCTTAATATGAGAGAAAAGTCAGAAGCTTTTTGAGTATCTGCTTCCATTCTTTTGTTAAAGCTGTTAACTTGAGTCACTAACAGAACACTTTTGTATTCATTTCATCTTGTAAAATGGCTAAATGCAACCAAGTAGTTTCTAGAAGTGTTGTAAGAATGGTTTCACTATAAATATGTAAACAATTTAACACCTAGTAAGTGTGCAAAAGCATGAAGAGATGTAATAGGACAGACAGAGGCCATTGATTACAGTAAATTTAGAGATAAGATTTTATGAGAAATGGTGTCTGGATTGAGCGGGTCAATCCACACCCTTTCCGTCAGATCTCAGTCATCAGCTCAGGGTGCTGTCTGTGCGTAAAAGGTGTACAATGCATCAGAAAACATTTCCAACCGCAGCTTGCTGCTGCTGGAAATAACATCGAACACTTAACACTAGCTGTGATGGTCCCTACAGTCTAGGAGGCGAGGTGCATGGACCTGGGACAGAGCAAGTACCATCTGCAATTTAAAAACAAGCAGTGATTGTAGAGCATACTGGGAATTAAAACAGTTTGCCTGGTTGAGAAAGAGAAAATAAAGTTTGAGGAGAGAAGCAGAGCAAAAGGGAGGGTTTAACAAGCCTGGAGGTGGGTGATGGTAACACTTCAGCTGTTAATACCTATATTATTACCACTCGGACAGAGAAGACCACAGGAAGCGACACAAATTTCAGAAACATAACCACATTTACCCACTAAGAGAGTAGGTGGGGGAAGAGGAAGGAGGTAAACACAAAGAAAACAGCACAAGGGTCACAGCATTGATGGGGCTGTAAATACTGAACATGTTTTTACATGAGATTTTTTTTCACCTAGAGTTTTCTTTTTATAGAATGCAGCTGAAAGTACTAATTAGGTAAAAATACAAAAGAATGACCCTAAGTTGTTAAGGCTTCAAATAAAATGATACAAAAAAGTATTCAAAGGTGTTAGCAAGGTGTTAATACTGTAAGAAAATTATCAGGGTGATGTTGATATAAAAAGGAATCTATCTGTCTTTCTGAAAATAAGTTTCTCCCCAAGTTTGTCCCAAACCCTTGTCATGACAGAATACTGATGAGAATAGAATGATTTCAAAATAGACAGCCAATTCACATCAAAGGAAGACGTAGTTAGTCCATGGCAAAAATAAAGGTGGAATAAAGATGAATCATAGTCACAATTTTGCAGACTCAAGCCATTTTATTTCTCTTTTTTTGTAAACGTGATTAATACATCATTGTGTGATAATAAACATGATTAATACATAATAATACATTATTATTTCCCCTGAGTTCATGCTATTTGGTACAAATCCCTTAATAGCTTGGCACTCTCCCATGGCATACAGTAATTCATTTTCTCTTTGTGTAAAAGTAGTAAAAGAAGCAACCTATTTTTAGGCCTGGTGAGGACACTGTACTTGAATTACAATTTTAGCAAGAAGGTACTTATTTTTTCATACAGTAATGAAGTCTTTTAACATAAGGAAATAATCCAAATTAATATGAGACATAGTTGCTTGGTACTCAGGCAGCACCAATAGAACGAAAATGAAAGAGACTTCAAGCAAACGTGGATTAGAGATTATTATTTTATATACACTGTGTTCTCACCATTCCCTTAAGAGTTAGAACTAAAATTAAATGATCTGTACACAAATACAGTCCCTAATGCTTTATCCAAAATCCTTAGAGATAAATGTATTTTAAAATTCACAATGTTATATTTTAAAATGTTATATGTACATACACATATACAAATTGCCAGTACCAGGGTAAACTGGTGATTTACTCTCTAATCAACATTTCTACAGCAAAAATGCATAAAATGAAAACTATCATTTAGTTCAGATTTTGGAACCACACTAATAAAAAGATTTTGCCTTATAGATATTTAGCCTTGGGCCTTTTAGAAAAGTGATTGAGGACTTATAGCTCCCATGTCAGTACAGGAAATAAAGTATACTCAATTCTTTTCTCAGAAACTCTTTTTAAAATCCCTTCCATTTTTATTGAACACTTCCACATGTGGTTCCACACTCATGATTTATTGGAGTGGCCCCACCCACAGCTTACAATAAAAGGACAGACATACAGCTTGGAAGGATAAGATGAATCTCTTCACAGAATACTGCCCACAAGCCAGACATTTGATGGGGTGTGAGGAGCACTTCTCCCAACACAGCACGGTCCTGTGCCTTGTAGGTCTGGTTTCCTCCATTTTGTATCAGTCTCCTCCTCTTCATCTTCTTGCCCTGCCCCTGCTCTGTTTGCATCTCTGCTTGCCTGCAAAATATATCTCAGTTTCCACAGTCACCAGCTTCAAGTTAGGTTCAGTTAAAGGGAGCAGCTGGCTTGACATTTGGAAGGTGAGAAGTGGGGAGAAGCCTGGAATTTTCCCTTCACTCTCTCTGCATCAGACTGTTGTCTTCTGCCAAACAGTAACAACTTCATCTTCCCAGCTGCCTCCAGGCATCATTTACTGTGACCCTTATTCCCACCACAGGATTCTGGGGACATGCTTCCTCGGGTCCCCCAGCCCTAAAAAGCTACCAGCTTTCTGTTTGCTCATCTCTGGATTGCCACCGTTGTCCTGGTTGTGTTTTTCAAGTTGTCCTACTGCTTTTCACATCTTTTCCTGGGTTAAACTCCCTCTGTCTAATTTGTCTTCTTGCCTAGACTGTCACCAGAAAACAACCCACTGGAATAAAATCCAAACAATCTGCCACGCCCTCTCCTCCCTGATATTCCCATTTGGTTCCTACACTGCTTCTCCTCACCCACTCTGCGCCTCACAAAGCGTTTGTGCTATTCCTCAGTTATACTGTGTAATCTCACATCTCAGAGTCTTCGAGATGTTTATGTAGCCCCTCCCCAAATACCTTAAAGGCTCACTCCCTTCATTCACCCCTCTCACATGTCACCCCTCAGCCAGGACCACCTCTCTGGCTACCTTTCTAGATGCGTGCCTATATCATCATGTATGTCCCACAATATTTCCTACAATAGACACAGTAACCAAAATTCCTTCATAAGACCAAGAAGCAAAATTCAAAATCTAAAATGGCACACTATTTTGAATTTGATAGAAAGTGTATTTTTTTTTAAGATTTATTTATGCATACAAGAGCTGGGATGTAGGCCAGAGGTGCAGAGTGATGAAGGATTCACCAGAGACAGAATGGAGAGCAGAACAGGCAGATGTACTGAAATACACTGCTGAGGGGAGCAGCAGGCAAGACAGGAGAGGTCTGCTGCGCCCTGTCAGTCAGCTCCCTGGCCAGGGATCGAATGCATGCTGGGGTAGTTAAGGATAGCTTCATAGTGCTGAGGCTCTAACCCCTTGCACCACCAGGGAGGGCCAGGAAGTATATTTCATTTGATATTTATAACTTTATGAAGAATATACTTCTTATGATATAATGCTAAGATTTGCCAAGATTATAAGCAATGTTTAAAAATTAGATATTTTGATTTCAATAAATGCAAGAATCATGACATAAAACCTTAGAGAACTTGATTCTCAAGTCAACAAAGATACTAGATAACCCAGAAAGTTGAAACTAAATGAGATTAGAAATCATTGACATTTTTGTCAAAATTTTAAATTAAAGCCTTATTTGTATGCTAGTCAGTGTTTTGAGACTCCAAAATCCTATTCTTATAAGCAAAACAATTAAATTAATTCAAATACTGCCTGTATAAGTTTAAAATGAAGGTTTCTTTCAATTTCCCTTGAGTCTGGGGAAGCAAATAATACAAAAACTACATATTATGTTTAAAGAGAACTGAAAGAAATTCCCTAAAGTCTAAGGAATTCTAATTCCTAGAATTAATGTAAGCAAATCTTAGATAATTAAGTCTCTTAGTTCTTTTCAGTCACAAGAACATGTCATTTCAGCAATTCAGCTTTCTACTGTACCACACAAAATTATTGAACTTCATGCAAATTTGAAACTTCTCTCCTTTATACAACTGAAGTCAGATAGGAAAAGCAGAATAGAGCTGTGCCTGGGGCCTCTCTTTGCATCAGGTCAAGCTCAGGGAGTTTTGGGGGTGTCCCATGGAGTCCTACAGCTGCAGCTCTTGTAACATGAGCAATGAACATGCACAGGTGGGGTCGAATTTTGCTTCTTCCATCCAATCAAAGATATCGTAAGTCCAGGAAGAGTTTTATAAAGCTTTTAACAAAGTTTCATAACACTATTAACAAGGTTTCAGCTGATCTGTTCCCTGCTTCTCCCAGCTTCCCAAATCATCCAGGATGTCTTGGCTTTTGGCTACATCCCCATTTCTGCTGCTATGATTACATTGCCTCTTTCTATTCTCAAATCTCCCTCTGTCTCCTTCTAACACAAATATCTTTGGCTGCATTTCAAGCCCAGTTGTAAAATCCAATATAGTCTCCCTATTGAAGACTTTTACCTCCATCCTTCCACAAAGCCTATCTTGTCCTATAATTTTGGTATTTTCCAATGATTGCAACCTGGATATTTGGAGACCATTATTCAGTCTAACACAGAATCCAAGCCCCCAGGTTGCTCTCTGCCCTCTCCAGGGTCCATTTAAGGCCACAGGAGAGACACATAGTTCATCCTACCATTGCCACAGTCACAGTGAAGCTCTAGCACTCTGCCATGGAAGGCCCTGCAGGGACAAGATTCTGTGTTTTTTTCTTAATGTCACTCTCAAACCCATTTTACAGGCTTTTTTGCTGTATCTGTGCCCCTGGAAGCTAAACTCTAACATCTGCATTACTCAGGCTTATCTGCTTTCTAGCTTCTGGCTAATTTCAGCCAGAGGGGGAATATGACAGGTGATCAAAAGGGAAAAGGATAAAGTAGAACAACTATTTAATTCCCCAGCTTCTTCCTCAATAGGTTAATCCTAGAAATGGCTAGAATCTGTCCTTGTGAACTCTTGGTATCAAAGCGATCATTCTCCTGATCCAATGCAACGGTGCCTAGGATGTATATAAGTTTAAAATTGGTTCATTTAATTTATTAAATAAAAAGTGAGTTCTAATAAAATACTCTATGGTGTTTTTCTGGAAGCCTGGCAACTAAAAACTATGTTTACCATTACTTGCTAAATAAATAAACCACCTGTATGCTAATATGACCTTTATTGTGCTTTTATTTTTCAGAAAGGCTACTAAATTTGCTTCTGCGTTTACTGCGGTATATTTTGTTTTAGTGTAAACATCCTGCATCTGGTCAACACACTCTGGGTTTGCCAAAATTGCCGCTGGTGTCTCCACTCATTGTACACTGCTCGGCACGGAGCATTTCCAACCACAGTGCTGCTGACATTCAGACAGCATTTCACACCTCAACCAGCCTTGACAGGGTGATCGGAGAGGACAACAGAATTTCTAATGAAAAAGAATGACATGTTTACATTTCAGAAGAATTTGGAAGTCAAACCTGGGTTGCTGGCCAAAAAGCAGATTTAGCTTAAAAGAAAGGGAAATGAAAACGGAGACTTGCAAGGACGGCTGTGAGGTCATGACCACGTTAGCTGTACAAGGGGTTACTCTAATGTTGCTCTCAGCTGCACATGCTTCATCACAGGTAACAGCCTTGGCCTCAGAGTCATGACTGGAATTTTCTTTGGCAGAGGAAGCAATCGAGATAAGAGTAGTTCAGGGATTGTTCTTAAATACATGTTATGCAAACCAAGAGGAGGTGAGAAAGTTAGATGCAGACATTTCTTCTGTGAGGAGGCCTGAGCAAAACTGAACAATACCAGATACCCATGAATGGTCAGGATCACGGGGATCCATCAAATACCTTAAATATTTGCCATTTTGATTGAATTTATAATAAAACATGCATATTTTCAAATAGCAAATTTAACTTGGAAAGCAGCAAACCTGACACATTATTTCATGGGCCAAAATGGTGTGGCCAGAGCTGGCTGATCTAAGTGGAACAGTAACACCACTGCCACGAAAATGCTGAGAGCAGCGAGGCCCATAGACAACTCCAAGAGGAGGCCAAATATCCATAAGGTTAATGCCCCAGGGGTGGGTGGGAGCAAAGCTTTGTTCTTTGTGCTTTTCTCCTCCAGAGAAGGACGAGTCAGTTTGGTCTGGACTCATGAATTCTAGTAAGGAGAAGTAGCCTCCGAATCAGAAACAGACACAATGCTTGGTACCAGTTTGCAATACTTTTGTCCTGTCCTATCCATTCTGATGGGGGATCCAGGCAGCCATGGCAGCTCTCAGGCAGTACAGACTCAGGCCACTACTTGATTAGGACTCCACAGAAGAGGCACAGACAGTAAGTCAGTAGCTGCTAAGTCATCTTATAGTTTATGCCCAGTGAGGAAGTGTCTTAAATCTGCCAGGGTAGATGTTCAAATCTAGCACACAGGTGGGCCACGGGGCAACAATCCATCCATGAATCCAGAAAAAAACATAGGGAGATTGGTTCAAGAAATACTGTCCAGGGCTAAGAGAATGGCTTTGAGTTCTCAGAGTCTCAGAGTGCAACTTTTTTTTCTGGTCCTGCCCCAAGCAGGCACTGGCTCATCAGTATCAGACTTCTTTCTTTTCTTTTCTTTTCTTTTTTTTTTGCTTTTTCCAGTTTTATTGAGAAATAATTTATATACATCACATCAATTTAAAGTATAAAGCATAATTTGATTTACATGTTTTGCGAAATGCTTACCACAAGAGATTGAGCTGATATCCATGTCCTATAGATACAATAAAAAGAAGTAATAAAAGATGTCCAGCCCTGGAGATTAAGAGATCTACACCAGCTCTGAACATGCTAAGTCTCAAAAATATATCTTTGTCATTTAATCTGACAATTTGATTCCAGTATCAATGACTTGTTCATTCCAGTGTACGTACTTGTTGTAAACTTATTTACATAATTAAACATCCATATGTTAACTGAAAAAAAAAAGAAATAATAAAGAAAAGGAAAAAAGGAAAAAATTCTTCTTTGGTAAGAACTCTTAGAATTTATTCTCAATACATTTCCTGGATATCATAAGGCAGTGTTAGCTATAGTCACCAATCCGGTTATCAGTATCAGATTTCAATAGTCAAGCCACCTGCTATCCACACCTCAGTGACCCCAGACCTTCTGAGCTATCAAATTTCCTCACATCACAGAGGGAGGGATGAAATTTCCACAAAAGGGAGAGATGTGCCAGTTTTTCAGGTACAGGCAAGATAGTTCTAGAACAGGCTGTCTGTGTTTCTGGACATGACATTTACATTTGACCAGAAGGCTTATGAGTTCCTGCTCTCTCTATTCTTATTGAATTCAAGTTAAATCACCCCAAATAGGGAAACCAGACTACAGAGTCGCAATGACCCATGCATCAAGTGTTCAATTTTGACAAGAAAACATGACAGAACAAATGAATAGCTGTCTTTTAAAAGGAATATAAACAGGTAACCAGGTTAGGAGACTAACAGCCTAAACCTCAAGGACACTTCAGATGGCTTTCTTCCTTGACTAAAAGTCTCTATTAAAAAAAAAAAGAAAAGAAAAGAAAAGAAAACTGTCAGTTGTAGAAAGTTGTATTTCCAAGGGTTTATTAATGTCCTGAGGCCACAATGGTGTTAAGATTTGCCACAATTGCTCCCAAAAAATGTGTTGATTTGTTTGTTAATCTGTCAAATAGAAGACCCCAGCCTCCCTCCAATACCCAGTAAAATGCTGGCGCTCCTTGTTGGAAGTGGGCATGGAAGTGAAGAGACTGCTGTGTTTCTTTGACTTCTGGAGAAATTAGGCTTGTAAATCAGTCCACATTGTCCCAAGAGAGCTATTACGCAGATTCTTAAATTTTGTAGTTTATCAGCGCTCTCTGCTGGCAGACATATGCCATTGCAGCCGGGCCCGTCAGATAGGCTCTGATTTTCTGATCAATGGAGCATCCTTAATATGTCAATGCTTTGCATGTCAGTGGATCAAGCATTCCATATAAATCCTGACCTTCTCACTAGAGGCAAAAGCCAGAGAGCTTGTCCCTCTAGCATTAGTCTCTTAATCAAGGGAATCTTTCTGGCAACCATGGAATGGAAAGGAAAATTATAAGGATATGTCAATTCTACAAAAATGTAGAAGAAACAAGTGCATTGAATTTGCCCAAAGACCAACACCTATGAAATTTTCTAAACTTAGATTTCCCAAATTCCATCAGTTAGATGTATGCTGTACCCTTTCTCCATGAGATTGGGTAAAATGATGATGGGGTGAATATCTCAAGCAAAACCTTATTTAATATTATTTAATAAACAATAATTTATAAGTAAAAAAATAGTCTATATTTTTTCATGTTAGAGAATTTCATGAAAACTTTGAGTGGAGAGGATATTTCCTAGTGTGTCTATCAAACTGAAGTCACTGATTTTAAATAGGCTGTTTGAATATTCAGTATTTTATACTGAGTGGGTGTTTGTTGTGCTTATGCATGGATGTGTGAGTTTTCACATTATTTATATACTTTTCCTAGATTTTATTTTGATTTGATTTTCGTTATACTACAGATAGAAAAAAAATGCTGAAAAATCAGCATTATAAATTTGGCTAGCTTGAGTTAATTATTAAAAAAAAGAAATGGAGATTGAACACTTTTGTAAAGCATGTTGCGATTAGTCAAACTATATTTCTGTTAAAGCTAAAGGCTCTGGACCATGGCTAAGTGCTAGGCAGGATTTTTGGTGATGGATTCAAAGTACCATTGACAGAGGTCTGCTCTTGAGTACAAAAAAAGTCTCAATCAGTGTGAACAATGTCACAAGACCAAGATTTTGTATCATATTCTCAATATGTGGAAACCAAAGAATTGTATGTCATAGGACCCAAGGGTAAAAATCAACAATTTGTATGAAACTTAGGACAAGTCCCTCTGCTTTATTGTAACCTTTCTTAAAGAGTAATCAGTAAAATAAGGGCCTCCCCCGTGGGGCAGTACGTTGAGCATAGAGGGTTGAGCGCCGCGGTCTGAAGCTGTCCGACGCCTCCGCAGAGCGGGTTCCATCCGGAGGGCCAGGGAGCCAGCACATGGGGCAGCAGACCTCTCCTGTCTCGCCCACTGCTCCCCTCAGCAGTGTATTTTGTCAGTCCACTTGTTCTGTTCCCCACTCTGACAATGGTGAGTTCTCTCACCCTCCCGCATCTCTGGCCTATACCCTGGTTCTTGTATAAAAATAAATAAATCTTTTAAAAAAGAGAGAGTAATCAGTAAAATAACTGATAAACATTCTTTTTTTTTTTCTCAAGTGGGGTAGAGGCAAGAGTCGCGGGAACGCTGGATCCCTGGTTTCTGATGCAGCCAAACAATACTCACAACGTTCTCACTTGTCCTGTTCTGACCCATGGTGGCTCTAACCTGAGAATCAGGTAAAATTAGAATCAGGTAAAATTAGAATCAGGTAAAATTACAAAAGATTACATCTTTTATATCCAGAATACTTAGGCGCCGCCTCCCTTTGCCCCCTGGAAGACACTGAGGAAATATGGCTTCAGGATCTAAAAGATCCAGGAACTCTCTATGGTCGCCTAGTGACGCGTAAATATTTTTGCTCTGGAGTTCATATCTTTTGATCAAAGGTGAGGCAGGCACCCCTGTGGTCAGGGTGGTGTGCTGACCTCAGAACACACATTAGGCTGGAAATTACATTACTTTGTAAATAATAAATAACATAGGATTTTTTTTTTACAGCATTGTAGGTTTCACATATACTGTTGATATTTTTTATTAGTATCATAATTTTGTGCTTTTTTGTTGTCCTACCTTTTTCTGGGTTTTCCTCTCTCCAGCTTCTTTTGGATTTATTATTCTCAATCTATGGTTTCCTCCATAATTTTTGAAGCTATACTTACCATCCTTTCAAAATTCATAGAATATATGCATAAAAGGTAATGAATGTTACTTATTAACGTCTGAAATGTACCATTATATTTGCCCACTTCCAAAACAAAAGATCCAGAACTCTCTATGGTCCCCTGGTCACATTTTTTTTTGTTATGACGTTCATGCCTAAAGATCAAAGGTGAGGGCAGGTAAACCCATGGTCACATAGTGTTCAAACCTCAGAAAATACATTAGGCTGAATATAAAATTTCACATATAGAGAGTCTAATACTTTTGATGACAAAAATAAACTCTATTCATTAAAATAAAGAACACAGTAATGAAAAATACAAATTAGCCAATTTATTCACTTAAATATTATTGCATTGTAATCTTAAATATTTAAGCACATCATAACAACAGATTTTTTTTCCTACCAATCACAATTAAGAAATCACATAATATAATAATTGTATCTCTTCCCAGAGATACATGGAAAAGTATCCATGTCAATACTTTCAAAAATCTCTCATCTATATTTCTGCCTCTAAGCTTCATTGTAGGAATACATTACAATTTATTTCAATACTTGATTTCTTGATAATTACACTTTTCCTTTTACATTGCTGAAGAAAACATCCTTTAGTCACTTGAAAAATTAGGAAAAGGAATAAATGATCATATCATGTTAAGAGTAGTTATATTGGGCCTCCCCGGTGGCGCAGCGGTTGAGCGCTGGGTTGCGAAGCTGCCCGTGGCCTCTGCGGCGCCGGTTCGATCCCCAGCTGCTCCCCAGCCACCGGAGGAGGGTCCCACATGGCGCGCAGACCTCTCCTGCCGCCCGCTGCTCCCCTCAGCGGTGTGCTTGGGTCCTTCTGCCTGCTCTGCTCCCCGCTCTGGCTCTGGTGGATTCTCTCACCCTCCCGCGCTTCTGACTGTACCCAGTGCATGTATAAACAAACAAACAAACAAATAAATAAATAAACATGCCTCAAAAAAAAAAAAAAGACTCTTTAAAAAAAAAAAAAAAAAAAAAAAAAAAGAGTAGTTATATTGAGTGAACAGAGTTGTATGTCATTTTCACTTACTATGGGGTACATTCTAATATATTTTTAATCATTTATAATGAGCATGAATATTTATTACCACAAAAGTTATAAGAATCAATATGTTATCTTATTTAAATACAACATACCATTTCTATAAATAAACATGCTTTAGTGTTCATTGTTCTATTCATTAATTTTGAAAAATAACAGGACAGAAAAAAACAATAAAAGTAGTAGAATTTTACATTTTAATTTGAAAATAAAGAGGTGATCATTAAACCAGAAGAATAATAGATTTAATCTGTAGGGACTAGATCACATTGTCTTTTATTTTAAGTGAAAAGAAGTAGTTTACATATTAAAAGGGTAAATATCCTGTTTGATGTCGCAACAGTGAGGTCTGTTTCTTTGCTCCTGTCTCATTCTGACCCTCAGCTGGTCATCTGATGGTTGACACTTAGCCCAAACTATGGAACCAGAATTGTTGAATCTGTCCAGCCACTGCGATCCTCATCTTGAATCAGTGGAATTTCAGGAAAGAAATACAGGTAAATTCAGATACTGCTATTATTGCTAAATAATTCCTTTATTTGATGAGAAAATGATATCAAAACAACAAAGTTATACCAGATACTTTAAGAGGACTAGTTGAAAATCTTTTGTCTTTATGGATGAATTTAAGATTCCCTAATGAAATGCAATTAAATTTTAGTTAGTCACCATTTGATGAATTAATACCTACAATGGGGTTAAATATGATTGTTGACTTGGTGGTTGTGAGTCCGCTTGACTTTGAAGAAGTGCCTGCACTGTCACTAAGACAATATATCTACCCAGTGAGAATTACATATATATTTTGTCTCATTCTCCTTTAAGATTAAATTAAACTCTAAAAAGGAACAAAGATAGGCATTTAAATTAATTTTTATATATTTCTACCCTTACTTCTGCATCCAGTGTTACACCTGATGTTATTGCCTATTAGATTCTTATAATTACTGGTCTCCACTACAACTACTATTGCTACTTATAATAACATGATAGCAAATGTATGGTTCCAAACACATGCTATTAATTTTGTATACATTAAAGGAGCATTGTTATCCCTTTATGGATGAAATAAACTAAGAATTGAAACAGAGCTTACCATATTTCACAAAGCATTGAGTCAATTTTTAAAGTTTTATATAAGCATAAAATGGGGTAATTTATTATGATTCTAATGTCTTTTTAATCACATGCTTATATATCACACGTATATGACTTCATTTATTCTTATCTATTTTCTAGACTTTTGTGAGGAAAACATAACATACGCAGAACTCAAAGTTAAATGTTCTTCAAATATTCAGAAGAAAAAATTGACTCGAATTTTGAAAACAAAAGGTAAGACACATTTAAAGCTCTATATTTCCTTTTTGTTTGAATATTTTAATGAACTAATCATAAAAACAAATATTTTTGGACTAATCTCTGAGTTGGAATCTTTACTCTTACCCAAACTTTTAAACTGGTTAAAGTACCTAAAGTTCAGTGTTTAAAAAATGTGAGAATCACTGGTGGCCACAAAGCTTAGAAAGATACTTAATAGTCATAGAACAAAGAATGGTGCCTATATAGTTTTCCAGTTTAATATTTCAGTCTGGCAAAAGTCAAGTGTCCTTTCTTTTTTTTTTTAAATAATAAATTTTATTTTTATATTCCCCATACAATTGCAACCCCTCCATTCTGACCCCAATCCCTCCCCTCCCGCCCCCCACCCCCAAAAAGTGTCTCTGGTCCATAGTTTTTTGTTGATTTTGATTTTCACTTTCTTATAGTTATTCATTTTCCTGGTCCCTTATTTAAGTTTTCTAGATTCCTGCTATGAGTGAGACCATCCGGTATTTTTCTTTTTCTTTCTGGCTTATTTCGCTGAGCATGATCCCTCCCAGCGCCATCCATGTTGCTGCAAATTGCATGTGTTTATCTTTTTTGAATGCTGAGTAATATTCCATGGTGTATATGTACCACATCTTCTTGATCCAGTCATCTATTTTTGGGCATTTGGGCTGTTTCCAAAGCTTAGCTATTGTAAATAGTGCTGCTATAAACATAGGGGTGCAGGTGTTCTTTGGAATGGATGTTTCTGTGTCCTTTGGGTAAAGACCTAGGAGTGGAATTGCTGGATCATATGGAAGCTCTATGTTTAGTAGGTCCAGAAATCTCCACACAGCTCTCCATAGCGGTTGGACCAGTTTGCACTCCCATCAACAGTGCACAAGAGTTCCTTTTTCTCCACATCCTCGCCAACATTTGTTGTTGCTAGTTTTTTTAATATGTGCCATTCTCACTGGTGTAAGATGGTATCTCATGGTAGTTTTGATTTGCATTTCCCTGATTACAAGTGATGTTGAACATTTTTTCATATGCCTGTGGGCCATTTGCATTTCCTCTTCAGAGAAGTTTCTTTTTAGCTCTTCTGCCCATTTTTTGAAAAGTCAAGTGTCTTTTCAATGCTTCAGTATTCCTACAAAAAAAAAAGGGGGGGATTTTATAATGCATATCTTAATAAATATCTGTGCCAACAGCTTTTATAGGAGTTTTATTTTTTTTTTAAAGATTTATTTATTTATTTATACAAGCACTGGGTACAGTCAAAAGCGCGGGAGGGTGAGAGAATTCACCAGAGCCAGAGAGGGAGCAGAGCAGGCAGAAGGACCAAAGTACACTGCTGAGGGGAGCAGCAGGTGGCAGGAGAGGTCTGGCGCCCTGTGGGACCCTGGACCGGCTGTGGCAGCCTGGGGATCAAACAGGCCCTGCAAAGGCTGCAGGCAGCTTCACAAACCAGCGGTTGGCGCCACCAGGGAGGCCCAGGAGTATTATTCTTAACCTACTTCTTAACCCTCTTCCTTCCAAAGTAGGAAGAAATCTCTTTTTTATAATTGGGGAAAACTGATAAATTTAATCTCCAATAGGATTTCTAAAGGCTCCTTTGCAGTCTTTGGAAGATTTTCTTAATAGGACACCGTCTTATTCCACAAACAACTTGTTCCTGTATAAAAATATCCCTGTCTTCTCTGACTACCCAAATAAACAGAATAAGTTTCAGAGTCCCCTTCGCAGGCTGGGGTGTATTTTTCCCCAATGTGGTGCTGCCATGAATTTTGATTTCCGCCTCATTCAAGTAGATTGAATATTCCTAACCAAATTCTTTCCATTCCCAACTCCTGCATCCTCTCTCCATTGGTGTCACAGCGGCCCACTTCTTTCTCTTTGCACAGGGTCTCCATGGTGCTGGGCTGCAATAATATTTGCATTCCTTTATTTAATTACTTTGGCAGTTGCTGCAGTTATGGTTGCTAAGGGTAAGCAATTTTTAAAGTTCTTTCCTTAATTTGTTTTAAATTACAAGAATGTATTTTCCCTCAAATTTTATTCATTTATTAGTCAGATACATAGCTATATAATTTTGGAAGTAAAATTGATTTTAAAAATATCTTCAAGGCATTTTTTTCTCATTTGTTATTTTAAATATCAGACTAATTTATCAATTCAGTTTTTGAATTCTTAAATTAGGATAGACTCAAGTGATATACCAAAGATCTTAATAGCTAGGTAGTTGAATGTCATGATAAAGGGAAAATAATAGCAGCATTCTGTATTTTGTATAAACTGTCCATGCGGCCTCTGTTTGCTAAATAAACTATTGAAAAGAAGGCTTAAGACACCATATTTGACAAAGAATCTCCAGCCATTAGATGTAATAAAATGGGAAAATATTTATAGATGTTTTTGGTGGGTCCTATTAAAAATTAACTATAAGATCATTGAGTCAAGTAATTTGAATGCAAATTTAATAGAGGAAGGGAAAGAGGATGGGCAGGTATTATCAAAAAATGAAATGAGTGATCAGGATATTGGACTGAATCTATACATTGCTTGAACTTAATTATGTCTTAATATTATTTTAAAATATGTAACTTTTAAAAAATAAGTCCATAAAACAACACTATTAGCAAATCAGAAATGTGAAAAATTTCTGCAAATATTGAAAGCAAGATAAATTAGATTTATAAAACACAGGAAAAAAAAGGTCAAAACACAGAGTATAAGTTCATTCAAAAGACATAATTACATCATAAAACTATAATCTCAAAGAGAATTGTTTCAGAATATAAAGCATAATATATAATGTTCAATAATAAATTTTAAAAAGGCTTGCTGAAATATATTCTGGAAAGACCCATATGATGATAAAGAAATGCAAGGCAATGTGGAGAAATTGAATAAAATAACTAGATTTTCTAGATAAATGAATAATCAAAGATGTACATCCAAATAGATACCTGACTATTTTTTAAGAATGAATTTGAAAATATCTTAACAACACAAGCTGATTCTTAGATAAAATGTTAGTTATCTAGCAAAAGTTGAAGGTGTCCACCCAAATCAATAAGGTGACTTTACCATTATTTCAAATTATCTCCAGACACAGGAAGATGTCTACCCCTTACAAACTTATAAGCAAAAACCTTACATAAAAGAACTGATATAATATTCTATTTTGCTAGAAGAATGCTAAATGATAATAAAATTGTGGTCAAAATTAGGGATAAGGTTGTACATTTATATAGAAATGTGTCAATATAAAGGAGAAAAAAAACAGCTACAAGTAGGGCCTCCCCTGGTGGTGCAGCGGTTGAGCGCTGGGCTGCGAGGCTGCCCACAGCCTCTGCAGCGCTGGTTCCTTCCCTGGCCACCGGCAAGGGTCCCACCAAAAAAAAAAAAAAAAAATAGCTACAAGTAGAAGGAAATACAGTTATCTCAATTAAAGGTATGGTATCTATAAGTACCTTCAAAGAATGTCATCTTTCATAAAGAAAAACTAGAGTCATTTTCAATAAAATCAGGAAGTTCAAGGGTGACTGATAAAATTATGATCTCCCAATATTTTTATTTCCTGACCAAAGCAAAGCAGTAGTTCAGGAATACCTACTTAGATATTAAAAACTGAATACCAAAATTATCTGCATATGATATACTTCCTTACTGGGATATTGCCAGAAAATCTACTGACATGAAAATAATCAGAATTGGGGCCTCCCTGGTGGCACAGGCGGTTGAGCGCTGCGCTGTGAAGCTGTCTGCATCCTCAGCAGTGCCGGTTCAATCCCTGCTGGCCAACGAGAATCCCACATGATGAAGCAGACCTCTCCTGTCTCCCCTGCTGCTCCCCTCAGCAGTGTGTTTCATCATTCTGCCTGTTCTGTTACTCGCTCTGTCGCTGGTGAATCCTCTCACCCTCCAGCGCATCTGGCCTGTACCCCAGTTCTTGTATAAATAAATACATCTTAAGGAAAAAAAAAAGTAATCAGAATTAAAAAGAACACTCACATACTTGAAAGAAAATGAACAGTTTTATTATATACCAGCAAGAGCTAACATCCAAATATCTAAGTCCATATTTTATTCTTCTACTGGACATTTGTTTTTAGAGAAATTTTACAAAACACCTAGTATACTACATTTCCAAACAAACTTATCTTCCTGGCTCTGAGTCTTACCAAAATCAAGAAAAATACCAGGTACCTAATACTATTGTTTTTCTTGACACTTATAGCAAGTGAAATGAAGCCACAAGTTATCCATGTTACTTATCCATGTATTACCTACCATGAAATTAGACAACAATCTCCCCCATCTCTATTACTATACAAGCCCAAGTGATCTAATTACCCCATCTTTAGCCCCTTCCAATCAATTTCCAGCATCACCTCTTCAAAATATAAAGTTTACAAACTCATCATACCTTCATTGTTATCTTCGTAATACTCTAAATTCAGTATAAATTTAATAATCCTAACATGGTTTATAAGGCTGTTCCTCAATTGGTCTGTGAACTCTGGCACCATGTCTGTAGGCTCAGACGAGG
The DNA here is from genome assembly GCF_014898055.3 of Talpa occidentalis. Lineage (NCBI taxonomy): Eukaryota > Metazoa > Chordata > Mammalia > Eulipotyphla > Talpidae > Talpa > Talpa occidentalis. Next base: position 67,173,829 of record NW_023601653.1, read on the forward strand.
TTGTTCCTTAGTTCATTGATTGACTCATGGCCAAAGTTACCATGTAACATCATAAAGGCAAGTATAATTTTTAAAATGAGGATATACACTGTTAAGAATTACTGTAAGACAACAAGAATAAATCAAGACTTCTCTCCATTGTACTTTTATCCTGCCCCTGTTGGTTTCTCTATATTCCGCATACAACTGAAACCATCCAGTATTTATCTTTCCCCTTTTGGTTTATTTCACTTAGGATCATTTTAAACAAGATAAAGGAATAATTACTTCACTTTCAGCTTGTATCAAATCAGTGCCCTGCAGCTTCCATCATAGAATGGATATAGAATATGTTTAAATAGGGAATCTTCCAATTTAGGGAACAATCATGGAAGACAGCAAGTTTGAGGGAATGGAAAGTTTGATAATATACTCTTCTTGTTCCAGTGAGTTTGTCATAAAAAGATATTTAACTTCAGTCTCTAAATGGCCTATGAGGAGATGACCCAGCAATATTTATTACATGTATTTTCATGAGTCCAGCAATGCATTTAAGTCTCAAGCTGGAGCAGGATGGTGCAGAGAACTTAAGATCTGAAATGATGTGAGTGACATGAGTCTATACTTGACTAAACCCTATTTCCAGCAAGTTACATGACTTTGTAATTGGACTGGGATCCAATCTTGGTAAATCAGGCATACAGAAAGATTTTCTGTACATTTAGTGAAACTTTCCATAATCTCTTAGAAGTAGCCATAGACTATTTGGACTAAAATAAATTTAAGCTAGGTGTATTCCATTTGCTCTGTCTTTTCAAATTTATGTGGTGCACATGGAGTACCAATGGCTTCAAAACAAAACCAACCACATTAATGAGAAATTATGCAAGTTGAAGTTTTCAGATTTTAAATGAAAATAGAGCTGTTGAAAAAAAATCAGTGAAATTTTGCAAAATTTCACTTGAAATACACTTAATTTTTAACATATAAACAGCCAATAGTCTCTGAAGACAGCTGGAAGGGTCACATTTTTCAACTGTGCATCAAAGTCTTATCTCTAGAGGCATTCTGAGGAAAATATTGTAAGTTGAGACTAAAGACAGAGTCTGTAGACCATTATAACAGCTCAACATAAAAATAATGAAAATCTGAATAGGGAAAAGTTTATGGTACTGTGAAGAGGGGACAGATGTATATTTGTGATTATGGTTGAATAAATAGTATTTTGTGACTAATAGAATTTGTGGTATAACAATGGTGTTTATGCCTTAAAGATAGTTTCTGTCATTCTGTCCTAACTGCCCAGGTTTACTAACTACATAGAGTGGCATCAGTCAGATGCAGAAACTTCAATTATTAAAGCACCAGTTAGGGCCTTATAAGTAAGTGTCATAAAAAGTTCATACTTTAATATCAGTCACTTGCAAATGATAACTTAAAATTCACTCCAGTTAATAAGAAAAAAGTGACTAGATAATTGTTATTTAGGCAATTTTAGATTTCTGTTTGTTTTTTTTTTTAAGATTTATTTTGCACAAGAACTGGGGTACATGTCAGAAGCGCGGGAGGGTAAGAGAATTCATCAGATACTGAGCGGGGAGCAGAACAGGCAGATGGACCAAAGACACTACTGAGGGGAGCAGCGGGTGAGACACGAGAGGTCTGCTGCGCCATGTGGGGTTCTCCCTGGCCAACAGGGAATCAAACCGGCGCTGCATAGGCTGCAGACAGCTTCTCAGCATGGCACTCAACCGCTGCGCCACTGGAGAGGCCCTAGATTTCTATTTTATTTGCAGTCCCAAATATTTGAAAGTGATGAAGTCTTAAAACATATTTTCTTTTGCAAACTTTATGAATTCCAGCTCGTTGTGTAGAAGACCTCTTGAATAACTACAACATATCTGACAATGCATCCTGCAAAATCCTATAGCAAAACAGAGGTATGTGTCAGATTACAATGGGAATCTTGCTAACACATGTAACCTGCTTAAATTTAATCTTGTGTATGTAATTATAATTAAAGTATCAACCAATATAATACTTATCTACCAATACAATATCAATAAAATAGTTTAAAAACTATGGAGCACTTAGAAAAATGCTCATGAAACAAGACTTCTCTTGAAGTTGGGGAGGATAGTTGTGAATAATCATGAAAAAATTATAATGTGCAGGGCCTCCCTGGTGGCACAGCGGTTGAGCGCTGGGTTGCGAAGCTGCCGTAAGCCTCTGCAACACCAGTTCCATCCCAGGCCACTGGCAATGGTCCCACATGGCGCGCAGACCTCTCCTCCCTCCCACTGCTCCCCTCAGCAGTGTACTTCGTCAGTTTGCCTGCTCTGCTCTCTGCTCTCGTTCTCCGCTCTGGCTCTGGTGAATTCTCTTACCCTCCCGCGCTTCTGACTGTACCCAGTGCTTGTATAAATAAATAAATAAATCTTAAAAAAAAAAATTGCAATGTGCTGAGTGACTATGGGTGATGAAGTTATTTTAATGTATGTACTTTTTGTCTATCAAGGTAACTCCTGCTTCCCTGAAGAAAACTGGTATTTTATTTCGCTGAAAAGAAAACCTTGGCAGCAAGGAAGCTGTTCTGAATCACTGAGCTCCAGTCTGATCCAGACAAGTAGCCAGGAAGTCTTGTAGTGTATGGCATGCTATTCGTTCCTGTACTTTCTTATCCAGAAGACAGTTATAAAGATCTTTTTAACATCTTGTGTTCATTCACATACTATGCATACTAACCTCAATATTATTATTGGAAATCTCTTACACCTGAAAAGTTAAAATATGGGCTTAAAGCTATCATGTAAACTTTAAATTATTAATATATTTGCTTGTGGAAGTAAATACTAATACATGAAATTTTCAATTTCAATTTACCTTGGTAAATGAGGAAAAAAGTTACATAGGACATAAAACTAAAATGAACCTACTCACAATTAGCATCTAAAAATTTGATATTTATTGAGTGTTTCTAATATTCCTGGTCCTTCTTCAGTGAGTATTTAAGTGAAAGTGTGTACTTTCTCAATAGTCCTTTATATTAATGCTGTCATACTAATTAATGTGATCATATTAATAAATAAACTGAAGCCCAGAGAATATGGGAAGCTTTCCCAAGGTTGTAGAGCTAGTGAGAATGAAAACCAACATTTAAGCCAACATAGTCTTACCCTAGAGATCACGAGTACGATCTTTATGCCATTCTGACTCCAAACAACAAATCATCAAATCAGTCGTAAGAGTATTGCTTCTTTGAAAATAGTCAGGGCTGCTCATTTAAGCAGAATAACATTTTTTCCCTCAGAATGTATCTTACAGTGAGGAACAAGTGGAAAAAAGAATTTTCAAGAATCAAATAGAAAATTTCTTCATAAGGACTGGTTATTTTTCTGCTAATTATTGTTTGGAATATAAAAGAATAAGACATTAATAGAATTCATCACCCTCTCCAATTCCTGGCAAACTCTAGCAAGCTTAAAGAATATAGGTCCCCTTATCTTTTAGTTCTTATCCACTATGTAATTATTGTCTCAATATTATTTATTTATCAGTTTCTGTTACTGGCTTGAATAAAGACATCAATCCATATCAGTGACGGTAAATTTATGGCGGGTATGCTGACAATTTCTGCATGGTGTTCTTGGAAGGCACACATCACAATTACAACATTCTTCCTTACTGAGGGTAGAATCCACTGAATATTTTTCAACAAATCACACCTGAAAGTCTTCCCCAGATCCACTGTTCTCATCTCATTTACATGCTATACTTCACACTGAACTTCATATCATTGGATAGATATAGATAGATAGATAGATAGATAGATAGATAGATAGATAGATAGATAGATAGATAGATAGATAGATAGATCATTGGTGAACTCTTTCAGGAAAACAAGTAGAAAATTTGTATTACGAGTAATAAGTCTGCTAAAGCAATGTCTCTTAATGGTCTGTTACATTGAATTTTGCTTTTGGAATTCACAGTTTACCCATAACTTATCCTGGAAAAAAGCATGCCTGTGAATGTTCAAAATTACAGAAGACATCACACTAAATACTAACAAAGATTTGTGATCTGGGCAGCGTGAACAAATGAAAACGTTATGAATGTCATGCATAATTGATGCAAACTGAAGCAAACTGAAGCCAAAATGCTGTAGGACAGTTAGAGAAAGCAAAGTTTATCTTCAAAATAGCATTTAGTGGCTAAACTTTGAAAGAAAAAAAAAAAACAGGAATGTCCTATAACTACAAAAAACAATTGCTAGACTAAAATATTATTTTTGGAGGTAAGATTCTAATTACATGAGAGTCACATGAGTATATAAAATCATGTTTCACAGGTGAAATAAAGGTATTTTTTTGCAGGAAAAGTACTTCTTTATTTTTCTATAGCAAGACTTCTTTTCCCAAACCCTCCTTCTATTGGGTTCTTTTTATTTTTTGCATCATTGTTCATTTTTAAACAGTATTTGCTTCCCCCAGCCCCTCAGGTGTAGTCCCCATAGTTTCCTCCACCAATGCATGTCACCATCACCTCAGTCCCTTGTGCTCCTCCCTCCCCTGCTCTGATCCCTCTCCCACTTCCTCCCCTGCAGGATGTCTCTGATTTATAATTGTCTGTTTTTGCTTTGCTGTATTTTGCACTGTTAACATTTTTTTACACTGATGTCTTTTTTATGAGCATTTTTATTTTATTTTATGTATATTTTTACATCATTTTTCACTTTTGCACAATGTATGCATTTTCATCTTGGTTATAGTCCCCATACAATTCCCACCCCCCTTGTTTTATTTGGTTCCCCTATATTCCTGCTATAAGTGAAACCATCCAATATTTTTTCTTTTTCCTTCTGGCTTGTTTCACTGAGCATAATTCCTTCTAGATCCATCCATGTTGCTGCCAATGGCATGATTTTATCTTTTTTGAATGCTGAATAATATTCCATTGTGTGTATATACCACATTTTCTTGATCCAGTCATCTATTTTTGGGCATTTGGGTTGTTTCCACGTTTTACCTATTGCAAATAGTGCTGCAATAAGCATAGGGGCACAAGTATTCTTTTGAATGAATGTTTTTGTGTCCTTTGGGTAGAGCCATAGGAGTGGAATTGCTGGGTTATATGGTAGTTCCATTTTTAGTAGACTGAGGAAACTCCAGACAGCTTTCCATATTCATTGGAACAGTTTGCCCTCTCACCAGCAATATAGGAGAGTTCCTTTTTCACCACATCCTCGCCAACATTTGTTGTTGCTTGTTTTTTCATATGTGCCATTCTTACCAAGAATATTTAGAAGCCTTATATGTTGCTGGCTCTTGTGTGTATGTGTGTGTGTGTATGAGCGTGTGTGTATACATGTGCTGTATTTGCAGACTCAAGGTCATATATCACACAGGATTCCACTTAGATATCCAGTGTTAGCTTTGACCCTTGATCACTGGTTAACATACACTTGATCAGGGAAGGCAGGGCCCCTGCTTTACCATCAGAGTTCTGCTCAGTACCATGCATGGAGTCCAGGAATTATTTGGCTTCTTGTGTCCTGCTGGTGCATGAGATGGTGTAAGAGCAATGTGCCCATTTTCAGTGGACACCCCAGTCCACCCCAGAGGGCTCTTGCTGAATTTCAACAGATGTGGTCCTTGGTGCCAGGGAAGGATCCTCCTCCTGGAAGGAGAAAGTTAATTTAAGGTAGGGAAAGATGTTGGGGCTCAGAACACAGAGGTCACTAGTTACAGTAAAGTTGGAGATTAAACTGTAACTGAATTGTCTGATTTTTGAAATTTCCAGAAATGCTACTAAGATGGTCATTTGGGGTTAATCAGGCCATCATTTTTTGACCAGATACCAAGAATCAGTTCTGTGTATATAATGTGTGACTGACACATCACACTGTGCAGTTGGAATATTTCTAGCCACAAACTAGTTGCTGCTTGAAATAACATTTAACTCCTACACTAGTCACTGTTGTTAATTGAGCTCACTTTAATTTACACAGTGTTAATTGAGCTCACTTTAATTGTATAGGTTTCAGGAGGGCAGTTTCTCACCCCAGCAACAGTATATCTCACCCGCCCACCACCATCTCACCATTGGGATTGAACCATACAGTCTTGGGGATAAGGTATGTGGGTACTAAGTAGAGGGAACAGCATTTCTGAAAAAAGAACAAGAGGCAGCTGCAAAAGGTATAGGTAGCCAAGGCAGTGCACCTGGCCAAGGAACAGAAGCTAAAACTTCAGGAGGATAGGAGAGCAAAGCAGAGCATACAGTCTAGATTTGGTGGTATTATCACTTTATTTTTTTTTCCTTTAATTCCACTGTTTGTGCTATTTCATTGGGGCAAGTGTGACCACAGGAAATGGCCCTAAATTCAGAATCATGACAACATTTACCCACTAAGAAAAGAGGAGGGAAAACCAAAGAGTCAGGTGCTCAGAAAAACAACATGTTCCCAAAGCATTTATTGATCTGCAAACACCAACATCATATTTTGCATGATGCTTTTTTTAACCTAGAAATATCTTTTAATAGAATGTAAAAAGGAGGCATATTTTATGGAATTAATGGACTAATGGACTGATTAGATGGAAAATAAAGACACATCAGGAACAATTAAGATGCTATGGGGGAAGATTTCAATAGTAATATACAAAAAAATTACCCTGGTGTTGCTATACAAATTTAATTAAAAAGATTAAGCTCTTAATGAATAGAATTACTACCTGCACCTAGTTCCTATTGAGGCCTTATCACCCAGAAAGGTGGTTGAAATAGATCAAAAAGTTTTCAGAACAGGCATAAAGACAGTTCACACTGTAAGAAATAGTGTATAGTAAAAATTAATGCTGAAATATGAAGTGTATCAAATAGCTATGATTTTTAAAACATTTTTTTCTTCTAAGATTGTATTTATTTTTGCATGGAAAAACTAGGATGTAGCCAAGATGGGGCGAGGTGGGGGAGGTGGTGAGATGATTCACCAGAGACAGAATGGGGAGAAGACAAGGAGAAGACAAGACAAGGAGAAGTCTGCTGCACCATGTGGGTCGCTCCCTGGCCGGGGATGACTCAGGCCAGGCTGTAGAGGTGTTAGTGATGGATCTTTCATATCCAGACTACTTAGGTGACCCCTCCCATTGCTGCCTGGAAACACTGAGGAAATATTATGGCCCCTGCATCTAAAAGATCCAGGATCTCTCTTTGGTCTCCTGGTGACACTACGTATTTTTGCTACGAAGTTCATGTCATTTGATCAAAGGTGAGGCAGTGGTCACAGTGGTTTGCATACCTCAGAGCACACATTAGGCTGGAAATTACATTACTTTTGTAAATAATAAATAATATTTAGGATTTTTTTAACTCCCAAGTGATGATCTTCATCTTTTTTACAGGAGCATTGTAGATTCCACATACACTGTTGCTATTTTTTATTCGTATCATAATTTGGTCCTTTCTTCTTGCCCTACCTATTCCTGGGTTTTTCTCACCAGCTTCTTTTGGATTTATTTATTATTCTCAGTCTATAGTTTCCTCCATAATTTTTGAAGCTATACTTACCATCCTTTCAGAATTCATAGAATATATGTATAAAAGGTAATGAATGTGTATGTCACTTATTAATGTCTGAAATGCATTATTATATTTGCCCTCTTCCAAGACAAAAGATCCAGAATTCTCTATGGTCTCCTGGTCACACTATTTTTGCTACGACATTCATGTCTGTTGAAGGCAGGTAACCTCATGGTCACTTAGTGTTCAAACCTCATAAAATACATGGCTGAATACAAAATTTCACATATGCAGTCTAATTCTTTTGATGAGAAAAATAAATTCTACTCATTAAAATAAGTAATGAAGTAATGAAAAATACAAATTAGCCAATTTAGTCGCTTAAATATTATTACATTGTAATCTTAAATATTTAAGCACATCCATAACAACAAATTTTTTTTCTATCAAATAAAATTAAGAAACCACATAATATAACAATTGTATCTCTTCCCAGAGATATATGGAAAATTATCCTTGTCAATACTTTCAAAACTCTCTCATCTATATTTAATGCCTCTAAGCTTTATTGTAGGAATACATTACAATTTATTTTAATACTTGATTTGATAATCACACTTTTACTTTTACATTGCTGAACAAAACATTCTTTGGTCACTTGAAAAATTAGGAAAAGGAATAAATGATTATATCATGTTAAGACTTGTTATATTGAGTGAACCGGGTTGTATGTCATTTTCACTTTCTATAAGGTACATTCTAATATATTTTTAATTATTTACAATGACCATGAATACTTATTACCACAAAAAGTTATAAGAATCAGTTTATGTTATCTTATTTAAATACAACATAGCATTTTTATAAACAAACATGCTTCAGTCTTCAATATTTTATTCATTAATTTTGAAAAATAATAAGACAGAAGAAACCAATAAAAGTAACAGAATTTTAAATTTTATCTTTGAAAATAAAGAAGTGATCATTATACCAGAAGAATAATAGATTTAATCTGTAGGGACTAGATCACATTGCCTTTTATTTTAAGTGAAAAAAAGTAGTTTACATATTAAACAGGATAAACATCCTGTCTGCAACAGTGAGAGGTCTGTTTTTTTTGCTCCTGTCTCATTCTGACCCTCAGCTTGTCATCTGACCTTTGCCACTTAGTCCACACTATGGAACCAGAATTATTGAATCTGTCCTGCTTCTGCGATCCTTATTCAGAGTCAGTGGAATTTCGGGAAAGAAATACAGGTAAATTCAGATACTGCTATTATTGCTAAAAATTCCTTCATCTGATGAGAAAATGATCTCAAAAACAAAAGTTATACTGGATACATTGAAAGGACTAGTTGAAAATCTTTTGTCTTTATGAATGAATTTAAGATTTCCCAAAAGAAATGCAATTAAATTTTAGTTAGTCACCATTTGATGAATTAACATTCACAGTGGGGTTAAATATGATTGCTGACTTGGTGGTTGTGAGTCTGCTTGACTTTGAATGAAGAAGTGCCTTCACTGTGTCACTAAGACAATATATCTACCCAGTGAGAATTACATATATATTTTGTCTCATTCTCCTTTAAGATTAAGTGTGACTGTAGGAAGGAACAAAGATAGGCATTTAAATTCATTTTTAAATATTTCTACCCTTGCTTCTGCATCTAAGTTTATACCTGACGGTATTGCCTATTAGATTCTTATAATTACTAGTCTCCACTACTGCTACTATTGCTACTTAAAATAACACGATAGTAAGTATATGGTTCCAAACACACTGCTATTGATTTTGTATATATTAAAGGAACATTGTTATCCCTTGATGGATGAAATAAACTAAGAATTGAAACAGAGCTAACCACATTTCACAAAGCAGCAAGTCAATTTTTAAAGTTTTATATAAGCATAAAATAGGGTAATTTTTTATTATGATCCCAATGTCATTTTCAATTGCATGTTTATGTATCATATGTATGTTTCTATACATACCTATTAATTATGTATATCAACTGTAGTGATTGTATGCATTTTTCTTATCTATTTTCTATCTAGACTTTTGTGAGGAAAATATAACATACACAGAACTCAAAGCTGAATGTTCTTCAAATATTCAGAAGAAAAAATTGACTAGAATTTTAAAAACAAAAGGTAAAACAGAGTTAAAGCTTTAAATTTCCTTTTCATTTGAATATTTTAATGAACTAATCATAAAAACAAGTATTCTTGGACTAATCTCTGAGTTGAAATTATCACTCTTTCCCAAACTTTTAAACTGGTTAAAGTACCTAAAGTGCAGTGTTTAAAAAATGTGAGAATCACTGGTGGCCAAAAGGCTTAGAAAGGTATTTAATTGTCATAGAACAAAGAATCATGCATATATAGTTTTGCAGTTTAATATTTCATTCTTGCAAAAGTCAAGTGTCTCTTCACTGCTTCAGTATTCCTACAAAAAAAGGGGGGGGACTTTATAATGTATTTCTTAATAAATATCTATGGCAACAGCTATTTAGGAGTTTTATTCTTAACCTACTTCTTAACTTTCTTCCTTCCAAAGTAGGAAGAAATCTCTTTTTTATAATTGGGGGAAACTGATAAATTTAATCTCCAGTAGGATTTCTAAAGGCTCCTTCACAGTTTTTGGAAGATTTTCTTAATAGGATACCTTCTTATTCCACAAACAACCTGTTCCTGTATAAAAATATCCCCATCTTCTCTGACTACCCAAATAAACAGAATAAGTTTCAGAGTCCCCTTCACAGGCTGGGGTGTATTTTTCCCCAATGTGGTGCTGCTGTGAATTTTGATTTCAGCCTCATTCAAGTAGATTGAATATTCCTAACCAAATTCTTTCCATTCCCAACTCCTGCATCCTCTCTCTATTGATGTCACAGTGGCCCATTTCTTTCTCTTTGCACAGGGTCTCCATGGTGCTGGGCTGCAATAATATTTGCATTCCTTTATTTAATTACTTTGGCAGTGGCTGCAGTTATGGTTGCTAAGGGTAAGTAATTTTTAAAGTTCTTTCCTTAATTTGTTTTAAATTACAAGAATGTATTCTTCCCTCAAATTTTATTCATTTATTAGTCAGTTACGTAGCTATATAATTTTGGAAGTAAAATTGATTTTAAAAAAATCTTCAAGGCATTTTTTCTCATTTGTTATTTTAAATATAAGACTAATTTATCAATTCAATTTATCAATTCACTAGGAAAGACTCAAGTGATGTACCAAAGATGTTAATAAATAGGTAGTTGAATATGATAATAAAAAGGGAAAATAATAGCAGCATTCTGTATTTGGTATAAAATGTCCATGTGTCCTCTGTTTGCTAAATAAACTTGAAAAGAAGGCTTAAGACACCTTATTTGACATAGAATCTCCAACAATTAGATGTAATAAAATGGGAAAATATTTATAGATGTTTTTGGTGGGTCCTATTAAAAATTAACTGTAAGATCATTGAGTCAAGTAATTTAAACACAAATTTAATATAGGAAGGGAAAGAGGATGGACAGGTATTATCAAAAAATGAAATGAGTGATCGGGATATTGGACTAAATCTATACATTGCTCTAACTCAATATGTCTTAATATTATTTTAAAATATATAACTTTTAAAAAATAAGTCCATAAAACAGCACTACTAGCAAATCAGAAACGTGAAAAATTTCTGCAAATATTGAAAGCAAGATAAATTAGATTTATAAAACATAGAAAACAACAGGTCAAAACACAGAGTATAAGTTCATCCAAAAGACAATTACATCATACTACTATAATCTCAAAGAGAATTGTTTCAGAATATAAAGCATAATATACAATGTTCAATAGTAATTATTAAAAAGGCTTGCTGAAATATATTCTGCAAAGACACATCTGATGATAAAGAAATGCAAGACAATGTAGAGAAATTGAATAAAATAACTAGATTTTCTAGATAAATGAATAATCAAAGATGTACATCCAAATAGATACCTGACTATTTTTTTAAGAATGAATTTGAAAATATCTTAACAACACAAGCTGATTCTTAGATAAAATGTTAGTTATCCAGCAAAAGTTGAAGGTTCCACCCAAATCAATAAGGTGACTTTACCATTATTTCAAATTATCTCCAGACACAGGAAGATGTCTACCCCTTACAAACTTATAAGCAAAAACCTTACATAAAAGAACTGATATAATATTCTATTTTGCTAGAAGAATGCTAAATGATAATAAAATTGTGGTCAAAATTAGGGATAAGGTTGTACATTTATATAGAAATGTACAAATGTCAATATAAAGGAGAAAAAGAAATAGCTACAAGTAGAAGGAAATACACTTATCTCAGTTAAAGGTATGGTATCTATAAGTACCTTCAGAGAATATTATCTTTCATAAAGAAAAACTAGAGTCATTTTCAATAGAATCAGGAAGTTCAAGGGTGACTGAAAAAATTATGATCTCCCAACATTTTTATTTCCTAATCAAAGCAAAGCAATAGTTCAGGAACACCTATTTAGATATTAAAAACTAATACCAAAATTATCTGCATATGATATACTTCCTTACTGGGATATTGCCAGAAAAATCTACTGACACGAAAATAATCAGAATTGGGGCCTCCCTGGTGGCACAGGTGGTTGAGCGCTGCACTGTGCTACTGCAGTGCCAGCTCAATCCCTGCTGGCCAGTGAAAATCCCACATGGTGAAGCAGACCTCTCCTGTCTCGCCCACTGCTCCACTCAGCAGTGTATTTCATCAGTCTGCTTGTTCTGTCGCTGGTGAATCCTCTCACCCTCCAGCGCATCTGGCCTGTACCCCAGTTCTTGTATAAATAAGTAAATCTTTAAAAAAAAGGAAAAGAAAGTAATTAGAATTAAAAAGAACACTCCTATACTTGAAAAAAAATGAACAATTTTATTATATACCAGCAAGAGCTAACATCCTATTATCTAAGTCCATATTTTATTCTCTTACTGGACATTTGTTCTTAGAGAACTTTTACAAAACACCTAGTATATATACTACATTTCCAAACAAAGTTATCTTCCTGGCTCTAAATCTTACCAAAATGAAGAAAAATACCAGGAACTTAATCCTGTTGTGTTTCTTAACACTTATGGCAAGTGAAATGAAGCCACAAGTCATCCAAGTTATGTATCCATGTATTACCTACCATGAAATTAGACAACAATCTCCCTCATCTCTATTACTATACAAGGCCAAGTGATCTAACTACCCCACCTTTAGCCCTTCCAATCAATTTCCAGCATCACTTCTTCAAAATATAAAGTTTACAAACTCATCATACCTTCATTATTATCTTCTTAATACTCTAAATTCAGTGTAAATTTAATAATCCTAACATGGTTTATCAGGCTCTTCCTCACTTGGTCTGTGAACTCTGGCACCATGTCTGTAGGCTCAGACGAGGTTGTTCCTTAGTTCATTGATTGACTCATGGCCAAAGTTACCATGTAACATCATAAAGGCAAGTATAATTTTTAAAATGAGGATATACACTGTTAAGAATTACTGTAAGACAACAAGAATAAATCAAGACTTCTCTCCATTGTACTTTTATCCTGCCCCTGTTGGTTTCTCTATATTCCGCATACAACTGAAACCATCCAGTATTTATCTTTCCCCTTTTGGTTTATTTCACTTAGGATCATTTTAAACAAGATAAAGGAATAATTACTTTACTTTCAGCTTGTATCAGATCAGTGCCCTGCAGCTTCCATCATAGAATGGATATAGAATATGTTTAAATAGGGAATCTTCCAATTTAGGGAACAATCATGGAAGACAGCAAGTTTGAGGGAATGGAAAGTTTGATAATATACTCTTCTTGTTCCAGTGAGTTTGTCATAAAAAGATATTTAACTTCAGTCTCTAAATGGCCTATGAGGAGATGACCCAGCAATATTTATTACATGTATTTTCATTAGTTCAGCAATGCATTTAAGTCTCAAGCTGGAGCAGGATGGTGCAGAGAACTTAAGATCTGAAATGATGTGAGTGATATGAGTCTGTATTTGACTAAACTCTATTTCCAACAAGTTACATGATTTTGTAATTGGACTGGGAACCAATCTTGGTAAATCAGGCATACAGAAAGATTTTCTGTACATTTAGTGAAACTTTCCATAATCTCTTAGAAGTAGCCTTAGACTATTTGGACTAAAATAAATTTAAGCTAGGTGCATTCCATTTGCTCTGGCTTTTCAAATTTATGTGGTGCACATGGAGTGCCAATGCCTTCAAAACAATACCAACCACATTAATGAGAAATTATGAAAGTTAAAGTTTACAGATTTGAAATGAAAATAGAGCTGTCAAAAAAAAAATCAGTGAAATTTTGCAAAATTTCACTTGAAATACACTTAAATTTTAACATATAAACAGCCAATAGTCTCTGAAGACAGCTGGAAGGGTCACATTTTTCAACTGTGCATCACAGTCTTACCTCTAGAGGCATTCTGAAGAAAATATTGTAGGTGAGATTAAAGATAGAGTCTGTAGACTATTATAACAGCTCAACATAAAAATAATGAAAATCTGAATAAGGAAAAGTTTGTGGTACTGTGAAGAGGGGACAGATGTATATTTGTGATTATGATTGAATAAATAGTATTTTGTGACTAATAGAATGTGTAGTATAACAATGGTGTTTTATGCCTTAAAGATAGTTTCTGTCATTCTGTCCTAAATGCCCAGGTTTCCTAAATACATAGAGTGGCATCAATCAGATGCAGAAACTTCAATATTAAAGCACCAGTTAGGGCCTTATAAGTAAGTGTCATAAAAAAGTTCATACTCTAATATCAGTCACTTGCAAATGATAACTTAAAATTCACTCCAGTTAATAAGAAAAAAGTGACTAGATAATTGTTATTTAGGAAATTTTAGATTTCTGGGTTTTTTTTTAAGATTTATTGATTTTGTGCAAGAACTGGGGTACAGGTCAGAAGTGCGGGAGGGTGAGAGATTTGACCAGAGACTGAACGGGGAGCAGAACAGGCAGATGGACCAAAGACACTGCTGAGGGGAGCAGCGGGTGAGGCACGAGAGGTCTGCTGCGCCATGTGGGGTTCTCCCTGGCCAGCGGGGAATCAAACCGGCACTGCATAGGCTGCAGACAGCTTCTCAGCATGGCACTCAACAGCTGCACCACTGGGGAGGCCCTAGATTTCTATTTTATTTGCAGTCCCAAATATTTGAAAGTGATGAAGTCTATTTTTTTTTTTTTTTTTTTAAGATTTATTTATTTATTTATACAAGCACTGGGTACAGTCACAAGCGCGGGAGGGTGAGAGAATTCACCAGAGCTAGAGTGGGGAGCAGAGCAGGCAGAAGGACCGAAGTACACTGCTGAGGGGAGCAGCGGGCGGCAGGAGAGATCTGCGCGCCATGTGGGACCCTCCTCCAGTGGCCGGGGAGCAGCCAGGGATCGAACCGGTGCCGCAGAGGCTGCGGGCAGCTTCGCAACCCAGCGCTCAACCGCTGCGCCACTGGGGAGGCCCGAAAGTGATGAAGTCTTAAAACATATTTTCTTTTGCAAACTTTATGAATTCCAGCTCGTTGTGTAGAAGACCTCTTGAATATCTACAACATATCTGACAATGCATCCTGCAAAATCCTATAGCAAAACAGAGGTATGTGTCAGATTACAATGGGAATCTTGCTAACACATGTAACCTGCTTAAATTTAATCTTGTGTATGTAATTATAATTAAAGTATCAACCAATATAATACTTAACCAATACAACATCAATAAAATAGTTTAAAAACTATGGAGCACTTAGAAAAATGCTCATGATTCAAGACTTCTCTTGAAGTTGGGGAGGATAGTTGTGAATAATCATGAAAAAATTATAATGTGCGGGGCCTCCCTGGTGGCACAGCGGTTGAGCGCTGGGTTGCGAAGCTGCCAGAAGCCTCTGCAGCACCAGTTCCATCCCAGGCCACTGGGCGAGGGTCCCACATGGCGCGCAGACCTCTCCTCCCTCCCACTGCTCCCCTCAGCAGTGTACTTCGTCAGTCTGCCTGCTCTGCTCTCTGCTCTCGTTCTCCGCTCTGGCTCTGGTGAATTCTCTCACCCTCCCGCGCTTCTGACTGTACCCAGTGCTTGTATAAATAAATAAATAAATCTTTAAAAAAAAATTGCAATGTGCTGAGTGACTATGGGTGATGAAGTTATTTTAATGTATGTACTTTTTGTCTATCAAGGTAACTCCTGCTTCCCTGAAGAAAACTGGTATTTTATTTCGCTGAAAAGAAAACCTTGGCAGCAAGGAAGCTGTTCTGAATCACTGAGCTCCAGTCTGATCCAGACAAGTAGCCAGGAAGTCTTGTAGTGTATGGCATGCTATTCGTTCCTGTACTTTCTTATCCAGAAGACAGTTATAAAGATCTTTTTAACATCTTGTGTTCATTCACATACTATGCATACTAACCTCAATATTATTATTGGAAATCTCTTACACCTGAAAAGTTAAAATATGGGCTTAAAGCTATCATGTAAACTTTAAATTATTAATATATTTGCTTGTGGAAGTAAATACTAATACATGAAATTTTCAAACCTTGGTAAATTAGGAAAAAAGTTACATAGGACATAAAACTAAAATGAACCTACTCACAATTAGCATCTAAAAAATTGACATTTATTGAGTGTTTCTAATATTCCTGGTCCTTCTTCAGTATTTAAGTGAAAGTGTGTACTTTCTCAATAGTCCTTTATGTTAATGCTGCCATACTAATTAATGTGATCATATTAATAAACAAACTGAAGCCCAGAGAAGATGGGAAGCTTTCCCAAGGTTGTAGAGCTAGTGAGAATGAAAACCAGGATTTAAGCCAACATAGTCTTACCCTAGAGATCACGAGTACAATCTTTATGCCATTCTGACTTCAAACAACAAATCATCAAATCAGTCGTAAGAATATTGCTTCTTTGAAAATAGACAGGGCTCCTAATTTAAGCAAATAACATTTTTTCCCTCAGAATGTATCTTACAGTGAGAAACAAGTGGAAAAAAGAATTTTCAAGAATCAAATAGAAAATTTCTTCATAAGGACTGATTATTTTTCTGCTAATTATTGTTTGGAATATAAAAGAAAAAGACATTAATAGAATTCATCACCCTCTCCGATGCCCCGCAAACTCTAGCAAGCTTAAAGAATATAGGTCTCCTTATCTTTCAGTTCTCATCCACTATGTAATTATTGTCTCTATATTATTTATTTATCAGTTTCTGTTACTGGCTTGAATAAAGACATCAATCCATATCAGTGATGGTAAGTTTATGGTGGGTATGCTGACAATTTCTGCATGGTGTTCTTGGAAGGCACACATCACAATTGAAACATTCTTCCTTACTGAGGGTAGAATCTGCTAAATATTTTTCAACAAATCACACTTGAAAGTCTTCCCCAGATCCACTGTTCTCATCTCATTTACATGCTATACTTCACATTGAACTTCATATGGATGGATAGATAGATAGATAGATAGATAGATAGATACATAGATAGATAGATAGATAGATAGATAGATAGATAGATAGATAGATAGATAGATAGATAGATAGATAGATAGATCATTGGTGAACTCTTTCAGGAAAACAAGTAGAAAATGTGTATTAAGAGTAATAAGTCTGCTAAAGCAATGTCTCTTAATGGTCTGTTATGATGAATTTTGCTTTTGGAATTCACAGTTTACCCATAAATTATCCTGGAAAAAAAGCATGCCTGTGAATGTTCAAAATTACAGAAGACATCACACTAAATACTAACAAAGACTTGTGATCTGAGCAGCATGAACAAATGAAAACGTTATGAATGTCATGCATAATTGATGCAAACTGAAGCAAACTGAAGCCAAAATGCTGTAGGACAGTTAGAGAAAGCAAAGTTTATCTTTAAAATAGCATTTAGTGGCTAACCTTTGAAAGAAAAAAAAAAAACAGGAATGTCCTATAACTACTAAAAACAATTTCTATACTAAAATTTTATTTTTGGAGGTAAGATTCTAATTACATGAGAGTCACGTGAGTATATAAAATCATGTTTCACAGGTGAAATAAAGGTATTTTTTGCAGGAAAAGTATTTCTTTATTCTTCTATAGCATGACATTTTTTTCCAAACCCTCCTTCAATTGTTTTTTTTTTTTTTTTTACATCATTGTTCATTTTTAAACAGTATTTGCTTCCCCCAGCCCCTCAGGTGTAGTCCCCATAGTTTCCTTCACCAATGCATGTCACCATCACCTCAGTCCCCTGTGCTCCTCCCTCCCCTGCTCTGATCCCTCTCCCACTTCCTCCCCTGCAGGATGTCTCTGATTTATAATTGTCTGTTTTTGCTTTGCTGTATTTTGCACTGTTAACATTTTTTTACACTGATGTCTTTTTTATGAGCATTTTTATTTTATTTTATGTATATTTTTACATCATTTTTCATTTTTGCACAATGTATGCATTTTCATCTTGGTTATAGTCCCCATACAATTCCCACCCCCCTTGTTTTATTTGGTTCCCCTATATTCCTGCTATAAGTGAAACCATCCAATATTTTTCTTTTTCCTTCTGGCTTATTTCACTGAGCATAATTCCTTCTAGCTCCATCCATGTTGCTGCCAATGGCATGATTTTATCTTTTTCGAATGCTGAATAATATTCCATTGTGTATATATACCACATTTTCTTGATCCAGTCATCTATTTTTGGGCATTTGGGTTGTTTCCATGTTTTACCTATTGCAAATAGTGCTGCAATAAGCATAGGGGCACAGGTATTCTTTTGAATGAATGTTTTTGTGTCCTTTGGGTAGAGCCATAGGAGTGGAATTGCTGGGTCATATGGCAGTTCCATTTTCAGTAGACTGAGGAACCTCCAGACAGCTTTCCATAGTGATTGGACCAGTGTACACTCCCACCAGCAACATAGGAGAGTTCCTTTTTCACCACATCCTCACCAACATTTGTTGTTGCTTGTTTTTTCATATGTGCCATTCTTACCAAGAATGTTTAGAAGCCTTATGTGTTGCTGGCTCTTGTGTGTATGTGTGTGTGTGTGTGTATGAGCGTGTGTGTATACATGTGCTGTATTTGCAGACTCAAGGTCATATATCACACAGGATTCCACTTAGATATCCAGTGTCAGCTTTGACCCTTGATCACTGGTCAACATACACTTGATCAGGGAAGGCAGGGCCCCTGCTTTACCATCAGAGTTCTGCTCAGTACCATGCATGGAGTCCAGGAATTATTTGGCTTCTTGTGTCCAGCTGGTGCATGAGATGGTATAAGAGCAATGTGCCCATTTTCAGTGGACACCCCAGTCCACCCCAGAGGGCTCTTGCTGAATGTCAGCAGATGTGGTCCTTGGTGCCAGGGAAGGATCCTCCTCCTGGAAGGAGAAAGTTAATTTAAGGTAGGGAAAGATGTTGGGGCTCAGAACACAGAGGTCACTAGTTACAGTAAAGTTGGAGATTAAACTGTAACTGAATTGTCTGATTTTTGAAATTTCCAGAAATGCTGCTAAGATGGTCATTTGGGGTTAATCAGGCCATCATTTTTTGACCAGACACCAAGAATCAGTTCTGTGTATATAATGTGTGACTGACACATCATACTGTGCAGCTTGGAATATTTCTAGCCACAAACTAGTTGCACTTGAAATAACATTTAACTCCTACACTAGTCACTGTTGTTAATTGAGCTCACTTTAATTTACACAGTATTGTATAGGTTTCAGGAGGGCAGTTTCTCACCTCAGCAACAGTATATCTCACCCGCCCACCACAACCCACACCATTGGGATTGAACCATACAGTCTTGGGGATAAGGTGGGTGGGTGCTGAGTAGAGGGAACAGCATTTCTGAAAAAAGAACAAGAGGCAGCTGCAAAATGTATAGGGAGCCAAAGCAGTGCACCTGGCCAAGGAACAGATGCTAAAACTTCAGGAGGAAAGGAGAGCAAAGCAGGGCATACAGTCTGGATGTGGTGGTATTATCACTTTATTTTTTTTCCTTTAATTCCACTGTTTGTGCTATTTCATTGGGGCAAGTGTGACCACAGGAAATGGCCCTATATTCAGAATCATGACAACCTTTACCCACTCAGAAAAGAGGAGGGAAAACCAAAGAGTCAGATGCTCAGAAAAACAACAGGTTCCCAAGCATTTATTGGTCTGCAAACACCAACATCACATTTTGCATGATCCTTTTTAACCTAGAAATGTCTTTTAATAGAATATAAAAAAGAGGCATATTTTATGGAATTAATAGACTAATGGACTGATTAAATGGAAAATAAAGACACACCAGGAACAACAACTAAGTTGCTATGGGGGAGGATTTCAATAATAATATACAAAAAAATTACCCTGGTGTTGCTATATAAATTTGCTTAAAAAGATTAAACTCTTGGGCCTCCCCTGGTGGCACAGCGGTTGAGGGTTGGGCTGCAAATCTGCCCACAGCCTCTGCAGCGCCGGTTTGATCCCCGGCCACCAGGTGAGGGTCCCACATGGCACACAGACCTCTCTTGCCATGCCCACTGCTCCCCTCAGCAGTGTATTTCGTCGGTCTGCCTGTTCTGTTCCCCACTCTGGCTCTGGTGAATTCTCTCACCCTCCAGCGCTTCTGACTGTACCCAGTGCTTGTATAAATAAATAAATAAATCTTAAACAAAACAAACAAAAGATTAAACTCTTAATGAATAGAATTACTACCTGCCCCTAGTTCCTACTGAGCCCGTATCACCCAGAAAGGTGGTTGAAATAGATCAAAAAGTTTTCAGAACAAGCATAAAGACAACTCTCACCATAAGAAATAGTGTTTAGTAAAAATTAATGCTGAAATATGAAGTGTATCAAATAGCCGTGATTTTTTGAACTTTTTTTTAAGATTTTATTTATTTTTGCTTAGAAAAACTGGGATGTAGCCAAGGTGGGGCAGCGGGGGTGGGGGGTGAGCAGTGAGAGGATTCACCAGAGACAGAAAGGGGAGCAGAAAAGGCAGATCTACTGAAATATACTGCTGAGGGGAGCAGTAGGCAAGACAGGAGAGGTCTGCTGCATCATGTGGATGGCTCCCTGGCCGGGGATAACTCAGGCCATGCTGTAGAAGTGGTAGTGATGGAGGACAGGAATAAAAAAAAAAAAAAAAAACTGAAATGGAGGTGCCACAAAACCTGAAACCTGGCTCATACAAGGAGGTGGGAGTAGAAGAGATTAGCATAGCCATTGACACAGCTGGAAACCAAGATCCTTAGGCACTCACACCTAGATTACAAAGCATAACATCCAAGCAGGTATCCAAGTGCACATCCAAAGGTAAAGATACAAAGATTGAGCCCATTATGGAATCTCTGGTCCTTTTCAGATTCTGCATAGTTATCCAAAATCAGCAACTAACCAAAGGCTCACAAGGGGTGAGCCCCTCCCAAAGAGAAGAAGATTATATCAGTGCAATCTCTGCACAAGCTCAGGACAGCACTCCGTCTGCCCAACTGTGACTATACAGGTGCCTCTTTTCACCAACTCTCTCCCTCCACAGCAGTCTCCTGCCTGCCCGTGACCTGTACCAGGCCAGGATTTCTCTTCACTGACCTCCCTCAGTGGAGGCCACTCGCCTCAAGGCTGCCTGCCTGCAACTGATGGAGGCTAAGAATAGGAAAACTGGAAAGGAGGCCTCACAAGACTAAAACCTGACTCACACAAGGAGGTGGCTGTAGAGGGGAATAACATAACCATTAACCCAGCTGTAGATGTCGGACCTTACACACCAATGCTTTATCACAAGGCAGGAGACCCAAGCAGGATCAGATGCTATAGGGAGTGGAGCACAGGCCTGAGGGGAAAGATATGGAGATTGGGCCCACCCTGGAATCTCTGGTCCCTTTCTAGTTTTGCCTGTTACCCAATATCAGCAATAAGCAGCCACTCCACAGAGGAGTAACCACTCCCAAAGAGACAAGGACTATATCAGTGCAGTCTCTGCACAGGCTCGGGGCAGCACTCCCGCTGCCCACCTGTGCCTACGCAGGTGCCTCTTCTCACTGAGACATAGGGCAAGCGAGAAATTAGGCAGTTTTAGGGACAGTGCAGGAGGGGACCTCTGAAGAATTTAGGGAGGCCTCAGAGATAAGGACAACCAAGGGAATGTAACCAATTCCACTAGGAAAAACAAACATCTCAGGACCAAGGACAACATTGTTAACGCTGGTCCTGGTTTCCTTCAGGTGGTAAAGGGAGGCGGAGATTGGAGAAATGGAGAGTGGTTTAATTTATGGACACATTAGAAGGGCAGCTGTTTAACTTCAATGCAGGGATGCCCATCCAGAGGACTGGGCCATAAAGATAAAGATGCAACAAATGGGGAAAGACAGACCTGCTAGATAAGGAATGTGAAGATCCCCCACTCAGTAGCAAATTAAGTGAGACAGCCGAGAACTGACCAATCACAGAGAGACTGGTGGAGCTTTAGAATAATGAGGGAAAGAAGGTCTATATTCCCTGAGACACGACTCTACTTTGGCTTCCTTGCCCCTCCCTGGCCTGGTTCCCTGGCCTGGGAGTCCCACTTTATTTCTGTTCTTTTTCTTCTCAATAAACTTTTTCTTTCTCTAAACAAACTGCCTCTTCTCGCTTGCTTGCCTGAGCGTCTGCGAAGTTCCTGCTGTGGCTTCGTGAGACACAAACCCGTGGGGGTCTTGTGGCTGGGGCTCAGCGCTGCCCCTGCAGCCTGGGATCTGTTCCTGGCTGGGAGACTAGGCCTGACAATTCCGGTATCATCACCAACTCTCCCTCTGCAGGGTGGCAGCTTCCTGCCAGCCCATGACCTGTCAAGGCCGCCCACCTGCAACCATGCAGGTCTCTCTTAGCAAAACCTGTCCTTTTCTCTTTCCCTAATAAACCTGCTCTTTAAATATAACTAATGTCTCTGTCTCGTGGAGAAACTCGCCTGGGAAACTTGCTGTGTGCCGCTGAAACGGGAGCTCTAGTGAAGCTGTTATAGGGCAGCCCTGATATTGAACGGGTTGCCTGGCTGTGGGTCCTCACCTGCGCGCTTCCAAGGGACTTATTAATACTCCACTACAGGCACACACAAAAGGTTAATAAAAGGTTTATTTACAAGGGAAAAGGAAATAAGGAAAATGTACAACTCAGGGAGAAAATAGGGAAATAAAGTCTTTAATGCGTCCTACCCGATTCGCCGACCTGGAAACCCAAAGTCACTCTCAGAGCTGGCCGGACGGATGCTGCGAGCTGGCGGAGAGCCAAAATGGGGAACCCCCCAAAGCCCACGTGTCTGCCTTTTATATCCACCTGGCTGCTTAACCCCACCCTCAGGTCCCAGCCACCTTCCCTTTGGTGGTGATGGGATTTGGAGTTCCCAGTGTCTTTGGCTTTGGCCTGGGGTGGGGGTGGAGTCCACAAAGCCTGTATGGAATTAGCTTTAGGACATCCTTTTCCCCCTAACAAAACCTTTCCCAGAGTGAACCCAAGGATCCGCACTCCAAACCCACAGACTCCAAAAACGACAACAATAGCACAGGGATTTAACCTTTAGGACATTGTTGGAGATTATATTAAAAATACCAACCCATTCTTTGTAATTGTTGCAGAAATAAATTCTAGCCTTTTACCCAGGCAGAAGAACAAGCGATGCTTCAAGAATGGTGAGGTGAGGAGAAACTTTATTGAGGCCCCAGACCTGGGTAGTCCCTAAGGTCTGAGCACTGGTCTAGAGACAAAGAGTTTCTTTTGTACACAACCACTTTACATTGATAAAGTTAGTTAGTTAGCATACAAATTCTTGACACAGGAAAAGGGGAAGGAAACAGATCTTGGAGGATGGCCTGGGGGCTCAATCAGCCTAGCAGGCTGCCAGGCCTTGTTTAGACATGCTTATTAAGGAAGCAAACTTGTTATTTACTTTACATTTCCAGGTCTATGACTCTTTAACAGGGAAAGATTTCCTTTTCTTAGCAGTTCCCTTACATAATCAGTGTTAAGATTCTGTAACTAAATATCATTTTTAGCAAGGACACAATCTTAAACTAGGAACTTATTTTATAAATATAAGTCTAAAAATAAAGAAAGCATACTGATTATCACAAGTGAAAGTAGAGAAATAAAAAATAAAATTAAATAAATGTAAGATAATAAAAGCCAATGAATAACAGACATGAGTTATTTTTTTCTAGTGGGGAAATAAATGTGAGTAGAATATAAAGAAGCAAGAAGACTCTACAGACATATTGTAACAGGGTGGTCCCCAGGAAAGAGGGAGGTTCCAGGTTTCCTGCCCCACCCAAGGGAGGGTGGAGCTGAGCAGGGAGAGAAGAAGCTGCAGGGGAGACTGAGGAAGGAAGCAGGATGGAGCCAGAAGGAGACCTGGAGGAGGCGCATGGAGCCTAGAGACACGTGAAGAGACTGCGCTTGCCTTTTGGTCGTGGACTGGGTGACACAGATGTGGGTGACACCCGTTGGGAGGTGACCATGGCAGCTTTTATCTTGATGTTGATTTTGCTCTTTTCCTTCCGGGCTTGTCTGGTTTTTTCTGACTCTTTTCTGTGGGTCCCCACTGGAAGATGCTTTAGACTTGTGGCAGGCTTTGGGGCCTTGCTCTGGGCCAATCCCATTTGGATGGAGTTTTACCTACGAGGGGACGGGTAACTTTGGGTGCTTGATTTAGAAACTAGATTCTTTGCCTTTCCTGTATTGTTTCCTAATTGTATTAAAGTTCTTTCCATTAAAGTCTCATGTTTTGTGTTAATGCGGCAGATGGCAGAACCCTATATAGAATAGGCAGGTTTGCGGGGTTTGGGCTGCCCCTCTCCCTGCCCTGTAACAATATCAATGACCCAGAAGTTAGGTCCTGCAGAACAAAATGGTTAATGAGAAAGTCAGTAGACTTGCCATGGTCTCTGTTATGGACTGAATTGTGTGCGAAAGTCCTACCCTCATTACCTCAGAATGTGATGGTACTTGGAGATTGGGGCTTATAAAGAGGTGATTAAGTTAAAATGAGGCCATTAGGGTGGGCACTAATCCTAAAGGATTGATGTTCTTAATAAGAAAAGGAGGGCTTCCTAGTGGAACAAGGGGTTAAGTCTCAGCACTATCAAGTTATTGCCAGCCACTGCAGCAAGAGTTCGATCCCCAGTCAGGGAGTTGACCCACATGGCACAGCAGACCTTTCCTGTCTGGCCTGCTACTCCCCTCAGTGTGTTTCAGTAAATCTGCCTATTCTGCTCCCCATTCTGTCTCTGGTGAGTCCTCTCACCCCTGCACCTCTGGCCTGTACCACAATCCTTGTATGAATAAATAAATACATACATAAATACATAAATCTTTTTAAAAAGAGTCTGCGGTGTTGGTTTACAGAAATTCTGGGCACTCTTTTATTAGTGATAAATGGGGAAATGCTCATAGCAACCAGTAACAAGAGTGCATTATTACATGGAGCTGGCCTACCACCTTGTGGCCATAAGCACAATCAACAGGTGCTGGAGAAATCCAGACTCAAGCTGTGCTGAATGGGATGGGGGAGCCATACAGGAGGGTTGTCTTGCAAGTTAACTAATCAAAGTCATTTAATCAGATAAAAGTAGTTTCAAAGACACCTGGAAACTTCTTAGAAATGCAAATTCTAGTTCTCCTCTAGAGTTAATGGAATTAGAACCTCTGGTTTCTGATTGGTTTTGATGCACTCTACAATTCAAGTCTCCTGGTCTCAAATCATGCCATCCTGCTTCACAGCTTTGTCACGGAGTTTCTCCTTATTCATACAATTTTTCATCATTCTTCTCACTCATGCTTTTAGGAAACAACCAGGCCCCTTGCCTATATGTCAATAGAAGGGAAGGCGTCTGAGATTTAAAATGACAAGACCTGAAAGGGAATCCCAGCCCTGTCAATCACTGGAGATCTAGCAGCAAGTAAAGAAAGGCTATGTACATATAGCTCTCTGTATATAACCCTGTCATTTCTGTTTCTCTGATTGTGACTAATATGAAGGGACAAATAATTTAGATAAATTTTTGGAAGGTCTTCGGGTCACAAAACATTTGATGTGTGTGAGGAAGAAAAACCTACTGAAGCAAAAGCAGAGACAGAGCAGTGGCACTGGCTGAGGCTGGAGAGAGAAGCTGGTAGGGACCAATGAGGAAGCAACTTGCCAATTTACACTCTGTCTTTGACAACTAAATAAAACTACACTTAATTTTGCTTCCAAAGATGCCTCACTTGCATGCTAGAGAATTTTGAGATTTGTGTTTGGTACGCAGGGTATGAAAAATGTCCAATCTGCTTTAGTCTTTATTGCTGTACTGTATTGCACAGTCATTTTAGATTCAACAGAAAATGCAGTAAGAGCCAGGCATGGGGATACCAAGATGAATTCAACAAAATCCAGGTCTTACAGAATTCAAGACAATGAAGGAGAGAAACATCTATGGGAAAAGTTACAGTATTTTAGGATTAACACTCACTCTGATAGAATTAGAGAGTAATTCTGAAAAGCAGATATGATTTCTAATATACCAATAAGGAAATTAAGATTCATAGAGGTTCAGTCACTGGCATACTTATACAGTGCTGCCTGTCAAGTAGAAAAATCTAGTCTTTGATTTGCCTATTTCTTTAGGAGAAAAAGAAAATGGGTTTTGGGAAATAAGAAATCATTTCTTGTGCCTTTCTGAAGAAAACACTTTTTTAATTTTTTTTTTTTATTTTTATATTCCCCATACAATTGCAACCCCCTGATTTTGACCCCAATCCCTCTTTTCCCCGACCCCCCAAAGTGTGTCTCTGGTTCATAGTTGTTTGTTGATTTTGATTTTTTTCTTTCTTATAGTTATTCTTTTTCCTGGTCCCTTATTTAGGTTAAGAAAACTCTTTTTTTAGGAGTCTAAAGATGGTGTTTATTGTGGTTAGAGTTACCTTTTTTTATTTATTTTTCTTACATCATTTTGGTACATTTTGTAACATTTTGTTCATTTTGGTGCATTATTTGATTTGTCCCTCGGGTGTAGTCCCCATGTTAGGGGGAAAAAAGGCAAAAAAATGTCCTGAGCTAATCCCATACAGGCTTTGTGGACTCCACCCCCACTCCAGACCAAAGCCATCAGGACATTGGGAAAGACAAATCCCATCACCATCACCACCAAAGGGAAGGTGGCTGGGACCTGAGGGTGGGGTTAAGCAGTCAGGGTTGGTATAAAACCAGACACTTGGGCCTTGGGAGGTGCCCTTTTGGCTCTCTACCAGCTCAAGGCTCTGGGCCAGCTCTGAGAGTGCCATTGGGTTTCCAGGTTGGTGGATCAGGTAGGACGCATTTAAGACTACTTCCTATTTTCTCCCTGAGTTGTGCATTTCCTCATTTCCCCTTCCCTTGTAAATAAACCATTTATTAACCTTTTGTGTGTGCCTGCAGTGAAGTATTAATAAGTCACTGTTAAGTGGGGGGGGTGGGGACCCACAGCCAGGGGGTGGGTTTTATATCGGGACTGAGGATATTACTGCCCTGTAACACCCATGGTTCTCCCACTACCATAGCCCCCATGAACCATCACTATAGTCCCTTGTGCTCTTCTCTCCCATTCTAACCCCCCTTTTCCCGTCCCCTGTTGTACACCTCAGATCTACAATCAACTTGCAAGTCTTTGTCTTTTTCCTGACCTTTTCTTCAGTTTCCCTATATTCCTCCCATAAGTGAAACTGTTATAGAGCAGCCCCGATACTAAACGGGTTCCTGGCTGTGGGTCCTCACCTGCGCGCTTTAAAGGGACTTATGAATACTCTACTACAGACACACACAAAAGGTTAATAAAAGGTTTATTTACAAGAGAAAAGGAAATAAGGAAAATGTACAACTCAGGGAGAAAATAGGGAAATAAAGTCTTTAATGCGTCCTACCCGATTTGCCGACCTGGAAACCCAAAGTCACTCTCAGAGCTGGCTGGACCCTGCGAGCTGGCGGAGAGCCAAAAATGGGGGATCCTCCAAAGCCCACATGTCTGCCCTTTATATCCACCTGGCTGCTTAACCCCACCCTCAGGTCCCAGCCACCTCCCCTTTTGTGGTGATGGGATTTGGAGTTCCCAGTGTCTTTGACTTTGACCTAGGGTGGGGGTGGAGTCCACAAAGCCTATATGGAATTAGCTTTGGGACATCCTTTTCCCCCTAACAAAACCATCTGATATTTTTCTTTTTCCTTCTGACTTTTTTTGCCGAGCACAATCCCTTCCAGCTCCACCCATGATGCTGCAAATAGCATGAGTTTATCTTTTTTGATCACTGAGTAGTAGTCCATTCTGTGCATATACCACAGTTTACGAGCCATTCACCTGTTTTGGAGCATTTGGGTTTTTTCCATATGTTAGCTATTGTAAATAATGCTGCAATAAACATCGGAGTATAGGTTTACTTTGACATTAGTGTTTTTGGTCCTCTGGGTAGATTCCTAGGAGTAGAATTGCTGGATCATAAGGTAGCTGGTGGGAATGCAAACTGGTCCAGCCACTCTGGAAAGCTGTGTGGAGGTTCTTCGAAACACTGAAAACAGATTCTTTGAAGAGTCTTTCAAACTCTTGATTCTTTCCATCACCTTAGTCTTTAGTTAGTTGTGCAAGCCCCAGTAGCAGGTTGAAATCAAGTGTGATTCTCTAGTGAGGTAATTTTCCCCCACAGCAATGGTCTTGGATACACAATCCTACTTTTACTGCTTTCAAAATGTATACAGTTGCATTTTAAGAGCCTCTGCAAAAGTGCTCACACAAAGCATAAATATAGTAACAATACTTTCTAAAATAGATCAAAAATGATTAAAACTGGGAACATCTTACAAATCACTTAACCTCTCTCTCATATTCCTTATAAGCAAAAGATAGAGAGAGATAGAAAGTTGCTAGTCTTAATACTCAAGTCCATTGTGACCTTTTTAGCTAAGGTGTTAAAAGAGAGGGGCAGTTAAACTCTGTCACAAAAATAACTCATTCTCAATTATAAATCAGAGACCGTCCTGCAGGGGAGGAGGAAGAGGGATCAGTGGGAGGGACGGAGGAGCACAGGGGACTGTGGTGATGGTGCACAGGTGCAGGGGTGCATTGGTGAAGGAAATTCTATGGGGACTACACCTGGGTGGGGGGAAGCAAACACTGTTTAAAAATGAACAATGATGCAAAAAAATAAAATAACTCAGTTTCTTTTTATGCTGGCAATAAAATTGATCATGGGAATTTAAGAATGTTAATGTTGTTTTATTACTATGAAATTATCATACTAAACACATTAATAAAGTCATAATTGCATCACAATTCTAAATTTTAAATTCCTTTTATAGTATGTGTCCTATATAACTTTATAGAAAATCGTTCACTGGGATAAAGGGATTCCTAGTTCTTTCGTTAGTCAATCAATGCCAGAAGCATCTAGATTAATTTGAAACATTCCGGTGGATATTCCCTAAGAGTGCACAGGTAAATCTCATTTTCTAGTACAAGCATCTGTGCCTGCTGATCAGACTTTCATTTAACAAACATTATCTCCTTTGGGGAACACATATCTCTTATGCTGGCTACAGGGGACACAGAGATAGGATTCCAGACCTTGAGGGATCTAAAATACAATTTGGAAATTAAGATAAGTTTAAATAAATAATGCAAAAAAATACAAATAAAATGTATGAACGCTTTAAAACCAGTACAGTGACATAGGATGTTACAACTACACCAGGAATTATGTTGCCAGTTTTCCAAGAGTGCTGGAGATACTGAGAACTGATTTGTAGAATATCCATTATGTTTTTCTTCCATAGAATAAAGCTTTGAGACAGGGAGCTGGTCACCTAACATAAAGGCTACATTTTCCTATTTCATTTGCAGCTAGGCGTGGCCAGGTGACTCGGTCCTGGCCAGTGGAAATAAGAGGAAGTCACCCCGTCACCTCCAGAGACCTTTCCTCAAGACAGCTGACTACACGCTATGTCCTCTTTTGGACTCTTCCACTGGCTTCAGGGAACAGATGCTGCCTTTGACCTTTAGGAGGCCACACCCAAAGGACATGGAGCAGAGAGGTCAGGAGTGGCCAGAGTCTGAGGTGGCTGAGCATTTAACACCAAACCTGGACTTGTTCCCAGTGGAATATGCAACTATTTTGTTTAAGCTCCTGTTTTTTGGTTACGTGTACCAGAGCCTAACCTCACACAGCTGCTGCTCCTGGAGAGAACAGGCAGGTAGACAGGGAGGGGCATTCCGCAGAGAGACACCTCAGATGTAAAATAACCTGACTTACATGTCTATACAGTGAACAGAAGCAACTCAGGTGCGCACAGGGCACCAGCCCAGAGACGCAAATACTTTCTGGCTTCAGTCCCTTTTCTCCTCTTGTAACTACACGTGGAATTTTCTCTGCTTTGACTCTGGTGAGGACCCACATGTGAGAATGTTGGTTAGGCCCGGATCTCCCCACCCAGGGCTCCAGGACTCTCCTTTATACCCAGTCTGCTCAGATCATAGATGACCTGCTCTGTGCCCATCCTGCCTCTACAATATATATATTGTGTATACACACACACACACACACACCTTCCTCTCTCTCTCTCTCTCTCTCTCTCTCTCTCTCTCTCTATATATATATATATATATATATATATATATGGCTATTTCTATTGGTAGGCTTTGAGTTGGTTCTTCCTAAATATCTCAGCCTGCAGACTCCAGGCTGCGACCAGTCACGGTGGGTGAGTGTTTACATGTAGTATGGCAAACAGGTACATGGCAGGCAGGGCGGAGTGGGCAGGAGGCCGCTAGGCCTCCAATCCTCTGGCAAGTCTTCACTCTGGGCTTCTCTCACCTTCTTTCTCCCCTTCTCTCTCCTGCCTCTCTCCTGCTTCTGCTTGGCTCTATGACTATCTCAATACTCCTCCTATGGCCCAGAGAAGTAAATAAGATAGTTTACAACAATGTAATGATATAACAATGTTTGTAACAATGTATGTTATCAAACTAGCTGACAAAAACAAGTTCTATAGCCCTGAGTCATCCTTAGGACAGCCTGCCACAGGCTGGAAGTAAGTCACTGCCCCTGGCAGCACAAGACCCAGGTAGACAAGACCCTGCAGGTGCCCCATCAGGCAGGGCATCCTAATGGTAGAAGAGCAGAAAAGGCTGAAAACCATTTACCCTAAATATATATATTTGGGGGCCTCCCTGGTGGCACAAGGGGTTAAGCCTCATCACCATGAAGAAATCCATAGCTACTGCAACACAAGCTTGATCCCCCACTGGGGAGCTGACCCACATGGCACAGCAGACCTCTGCTGTCTCACCTGCTGCTCCCTCAGTGGTGTATTTAAGTGGATTCGCCTATTCTGCTCCCCACTCTGTCACTGGTGAATCCTCTCATCCCCCACACCTCTGACCTGTACCCCAGTTCCTGTATGCATAAATAAATCTTTAAAAATATATAGTAATAACCTTGGAAAACATAAAAATTCCTATTTGGCAGTCAAACTGAGTAAAACATTCAACTTAGCATTTATTTTGTAATATTCAGGATGAACATTAAGTATCTGGCACAGTGATTTCTATGTAAGAGTTGGCTAATGAAGGTTTGTCCTCTGTGCCTCCCTTTCTCCTTTAATGTCCCTTCTTGCTCACTGGTGGGTATTTCAGAAGTGTGGGTGCTTGAGGGATTTGCCACCTGGGGATTCTAAAGCTGACAGGAGAAGACACCTAACTTGCGAATGAATGCTCGGGAGTGAGTTATATTTGTTAATGTGTTTACAATGTGATGTCAATTTGTCTGGACATTATATAACTATTTAATAAATAAAAGTTTTAATAAGATTCATAATGTTGATTCTACTGAGGCCTGAAAAATATTCTGTCAGCTCTGCCCCACGCCTAGGTTTTGCCTATTGCTGTGGAAAAGGAGACAGACAGTACATTTTTGAGGCTAAATGGAAGTTAGAAAATCAATTCTAAAATTTAACCAGAAAGGAAAAGAGCACTCTGCTGTCTTTCCCATCAAGTCTGAGAGCTGTCTTTGGAGACACCCAGCTCAACATGTTCATTTTCATCTTTTTTTGACTCAAATCATTCCTGTATTTGCCCATAAATGTTCTGTACTAGTACCAATGAAAGAAAAAAAGAAAGAAATCCTAGATTAGTCCTGCCAGCTCGGTTACATTACTGCCATGTTAGTTTTATTTATTTATTTTTTTAAAGATTGATTGATTGATTGATTGATTGATTTATACAAGCACTGGGTACAGTCAGAAGCTCGGGAGGGTGAGAGAATTTACCAGAGCCAGACCGGAGAACAGAACAGGCAGACCGACGAAACACATGCTGAAGGGAACAGCGGGCGTGGCAAGAGAGGTCTGTCATGCCATGTGGGACCCTAGCTTTGCAGCCAGCGATCGAACCTGCGCTGCAGAGGCTGCGGGAGCTTCGCAGCCCAGCGCTCAACCACTGCGCCACTGGGGAGGCTCTGCCATGTTAGTTTTAAATGCAATTTATGCCCAATATGCAATAATGTTATATAATGGTTTACTTTGCAAACCATTATATAATAGTGACATGATGTGATTATCAGCATCAGAAGATAAACTGGCTGTCATCACAGAGCTGGTGAAATGTTAGTATTGGGGCCCCGGCCCTGGTTCTGTTATGAGAGTAGATGCTTGTGGGTCCGGGTGTATACGGCGCTTGCCACACCAAACGTGAGAGCAAGCAGGTGTGGACTTATTGAAGCAAGAGGAAAGAACTTCCAAGGGAGAATGCCCATTTTCTCCAGCCTGACTATGACTATATCCTGTCAGACTCCCTGTTGTCCAATGCACGGAACTATAGATGAGGCACTAGGTGGTCAGGAAGTTTCGTGGTGATTGCTTTTCTGTTTCCTAATTGTCCTGTAACCGGATCTTACTCTAGGTGGTGGCTAGCTCAGCAACATTTCAATGAAACACTTCTATTTTCCTGGGAGCTGTTTTGTTCCATCTGTTCCTATAATGTTTAAAATCACTGTCCCGTGTCTCAGCCTTTCCTGCTCCCCAAGTCCTCCTGGTCTCAGTTCCTCTCAGCTCCTTCCTCCAGCTCTTCAGTAAACTCCCAAGGTGCTTCCAAAGTTCCTTGAATAGCCCTTTTGTACCTTGTGTTGTTATTTACCTTCTAATTATCTAGTCCTGGAACTGCAAGCAGCAGTCCTGCAGAAACTGCTCTTTTATCACTGTGATTTGAGCATCAACGATATGTAAGGCACTGTTCTGACCAGTTTGTATAAATCAGAGAACAAAAAAACATAGCGCCACTTTTGTGGCTCTGACAATCCAGTGACAGAAGATAGATAATAAGCTGAAGAAAATGATGCTAGCAGGTGGCCAGTGTCAGTGCAAAGGACAGAGTCCAGCCAGGTGGGAACAGGTGGACGGTGACCAGTGGCTGAGTCTTCAGTAAGGAACTCTGAGCAGGACTTGGGAGAGGTAAGAAGTTAGCCAACATTAGCATGAAGAATACTGCTTATGGTTACTTTTATTCTTTGAAATATCATGCATTTGACAAGCATCCTGCTTTTACTGGTGATGTAAGGCAACTTCAACTTTATCATAGAGTAAAAGTAGGAAATGTTTCAACTCCAGGCCTCCCTGGAGCAAGGGGTTAAGTGTCAGTGCTATGAAGCTATCCGCAGCCACTACAGCACAATTTCAATCTCCCACCAGGCAGCTAATCCACATGGCATAGCAGACCTCTCCTGTCTCCCCTGCTGCTCCCCTCAACAGTGTATTTCAGTCAGTCTGCCTGTTCTGCTCCCCATTCTCTTGCCCTCCACACCTTTGGCCTACACCCCAGCTCTTGTATGCATAAATAAAATAAATCTTTTTTTTAAAAAGTGTTTCAACTCCTACCCAAGAGTCTTGTTCTTTGTCAGTTGCTTTATGGAAGTTTTAGGTGCTAATAAGCACCTCTAAACAAATCATAAGGCTCTTAGCTGCACTGCTCTGTTGCAAATAGAACTGTCAAGAGACAGCCCACGCAGCTGAACACACACCAGAGTGGCAGCTTCGATCTTCTGTTCGTCACTGTGGGAACAGTTGCGCGCCTGCCCTGTGGCCTGGGGCAGTGCCATTTGCTTATCCAGGGACCATCACTTCCTGCTGCTACAAACTTTGTCAATAATCTGCTTGTATATAGTTACTTGCAAAAGTACTAATGGACTCATAACTGTAAGAATTAAAGAAAAATAGGGGCACAGCACACAACAGAGCAATCGGACTGACACCATCAGTCTCAGTTCTTGGGACAAAGAGTCTATTGATTTGTTGTTCTGGGGGCTGTTTCTTTTTTTCAAGTATGTTATCAAAATAGCTGACAAAAACAAGTTCTATAGCCCTGAGTCATCCTTAGGACAGCCTGCCACAGGCTGTAAGTCACTGCCCCTGGCAGCACAAGACCCAGGTAGACAAAGAGGCCTGGTGGGGAGTGGGGAGTCACTGAGGGCTGCACTGAGCAACAAACTGGACGCAAAGCCAATCAAGGCCAAAATGCACCAGTGAACCTAACTGGCTTCATGCAGAAGAAATAAAAGATGATCGTGAAGAACTTGTTCAAATCTGTCAGAATGAAAGTGTAGCAGAAAGAAAATTAGTTACAAGTTCTACAGAGCAAACACTAGGTGGCGTTCACTTATCAATTAATTTATTTTCCAGAAATGACTGAACTTGTTCATTATTAAGAGGTGACAGACCTGGAGCTATAGTCAGGGTGAGCAGGCATGGCCTGCACCCCAGTATCAAAATCACACCATACCCAAATCTGGTGGTTAATGACAGATACAATGTACAAATGTGGGCTTAATAAATGTCACCAAAAAGTGGACACGAACTGACAATATTGCGTCCAACAATATTGTGTCCAACGAGCCCAGAGACATGGGAGTACACCGCAAGGAGATCTGTCGTCACGATGACAGGGCGCCCCCTGGAGTTGTGCCAAGCAGTGCACTCATCTATCCATGTTACCTTCATGTGTAACTTAACCAGTCAGTTTGGCTCTTTTAGTCTTAACCTCTGATTTCACAATAGTCTATACAGACTTTTATTTTAGTACACAATAGACTAAAGGAACAGAACAATTCCACATTAGGGGGATGGAGGGGTAATGGAATGAAGCAGAATAATCTGCAATTAAGGAGTGGCATTCTTCTAGTCTCTGCCCCTACAGGTAAGACTTCCTAGGTCAGGCTATCACTCTCTCAACATCTCAATAGCATCCCCTCCCTACACTCTCTCTGATGGGGAGAAGCTTCTATTTTTACACTAAGTGTAAGAGCAATCATCTGATATTCTGTCCACTGGGGAACCTGTGACAGAGAAATGCAGGACACTTAATCCATCAATCAAGGCAAGAGGGTCGAGTAAGTCTACCCTAGGAAAACCCTAGATGTATGCTCACCCTACAGGTATCTGAGATCTTTCCATCAAAACATTCAGGTAAAAGCACAGGACCGTTCACCAATATTGGTGCCATACTCGCTCCAAAGCAAGAATGGGTTTACTTGACAAGTCATTCAGATCTGGCACCCCAGAGAGAAGCCTCCAGGCATCAAGGTGAGTCTTATATGGCACAGGACCCACTCAGTGAAAAGATAAGTCCTAAATTGGGTGTAGTTCACTAGGGGTACAATGGTCCAAAGATACTAGGAAGCTTTAAAGCCTGACTAGCAGGAAACCCAGGAGCAGTGCTCCAGTACTGACATTCCAGTCAGAGCATTATATTCAAAGCAAAGCACTAAAATGGGTCTGCCTTTGCCTCTCAACTTAGCTAACTTAAACTTTATGGACTCTAAAAAAATCAAAGACTGGTTTCAAATGGTATGTAATGTCCCATATACGGAAAAATTTTTTCACCAGAAGTCTAGAGACAAATAGCACTGCAACATGCAAAGGATTCCTGGGGAGGCAGAGCCCCAAATTCCAGGTCCCTCTCTTGGTGTCTGCCAGGGCCTGCAGTCTCTCCTACACATGGGGATGGCTCCCCTTAGTAGAGATGGCTGGGACCTGCTGTTTTAACACTCACCAAGTCTCATTCCCAGGTTGTGGGGAAGTCTGTTTCAAAAACATGGTTCATACCTTAATTCAAAAACAAGCTTCCATTTGGCTTTATCAGAAAACCTCCCCCAAATTTGTCTACCCTTAGTGACAGGTGTCCACTTTCAGTATTTTGATGGCAGCATGGAAACTGCTGAGAGTTCTCCATAATGTATTCTATGTGCTACTTGCTAAGCTTGCGCTATTTCTATGCCCCTCAAACCCTGACCTAACTTTCTCAAACATGACACTGGGCGTGGGTGGGATCCTGCCATTGAATTTTGGACCACCTGCTTGTTTTCTGGTGACTCCGGTTATGTTCTATAAAACTCTAGAGAGACAGACACCACCTGGGGACATAGTTCGAAGGGATTAAAGAGGGTTAGAAAGAGTTTGAAAGGGTTTTTTAAACAGAGCCTTGCATGAAAAAAAAAAAAAAAGAGCCTGGTATGGGCCTCCCCGGTGGCGCAGTGGGTTGAGCGCAGCGCTGTGAAGCTGTCTGCAGTCTCCATGGCACCGGTTTGATTCCTGGCTGGCCAGGGAGATATCCACATGGTGCAGCAGACCTCTCCTGTCTCCGCTGCTGCTCCCCTCAGCAGTGTATTTCGGTTCTTCTGCCTGCTGCTCCCTATTCTGTCTCTGGTGAATTCTGGCACCGCCCGTACCTCTGGCCTGTACCCCAGTGGTTGTATAAATAAATCAATCTTAAAAAAAAAAAGAGAGCCTTGTACTCATCTGTTTTTTCAGTGCCTCGTAACATGCACCCCACTCCCCACCCACACATAGCTTCCTGACTGAACATGGGCCTCTCACAGCATTAGAGCTGGTTCTCAGCCCCAAGCCTGATCTAGGTGCCATCTGCTGCTCTGGGCGATGGTGGTGACATACTGACCAAGATGTGACAGGGACAACAGGCTGGGTTGGGACTTACAGCAAACCCACATCTATAGAGCAACGCCTGTCAAACTTCAGGGTGCAGCAACATCACGGTTAAAAATACAAACACCTACGCTGAGATTCTGAGTCAGCTAAATGTGGGCCAGGCCTAGCCATCTGCATTTTTAATAAGCACACCTCCTCCCTCCCCACCTCCTATATTCTGCTGGAAGAAGTTTTCTGCCTTCAGCTTTGAGCAGCACAGAAAGCAGTGACAAAGCATTTATCTGCGGAGGAGAAAGTCAAACGCATACCACCACCACCGTACCACCTCGAGCTCCACCACGTTCACCTTTGCACACCAGCTCCTGGCCAGTACAGAACAGGGCAACACATGCTCATCTGATGAGATGTGAGCGTTCTATTTTAATAGCCACCCCCAAAGACTTTCTGCTCAGAGAGCCCACTCTTTCAATACTTTCTTTAAAAAAGGCAACATTTGTGGACATGGTGGGTTTTGAAAGTATGCAATTATTTTATTTCCTTGGCCTGACAGCATCAACTTTATTATACAAGAGCCTGCAGCTGACAGAACAGACCCACTGATTTTCCCCACAAGAAGGACCCTTCTCATGAGCAGAGATATTAAAATGTCACATCTGAGTGTAATTCCTGCTCCCGCCCCCACCCACGTCATACCCGCCCTTAGAGTTAAAATAAATTGGAATCAGTAGAATCCCCATGAATGACTAAAAGTCATCCAGCAAAATTTTTCTAACTAGCAGCCGCAGTACATGGAAACCCAAGGAGGGAGGCCACTGGCCACCACCGAGATCTCCATGCATGTGAGATGGAAGGGAGAATTCTGGGGCAGGGCAAAGCATGGATGCTCTGCATCACCTCACACCTGCCCCTTCCTTAAGTCATCTCGTCCCCACCCAAGGAGCCAGTTTGGGAAAAGCTGGAGGTTTGGGATTAGGGTGTTAACTGGAAATGGTCAAGGCTCATTAAAGTCAGAGGTTGGGGTAGGATGAGGGACACCAGAGAAGCAGGTTAGCTAGAGATGCTCAGTACTAAGTGAATTCCAGTTTAATGCTATCTACAGGATCTTTCTCGTGACATCCCTCACGCCTGGCCACTGTGTTCCAATAGTTCAGTGAGCCCCTTCTCAGTTTGTGTCTGACGTCTGTGGCTACCACTGGCGTAGTGCCATGACATGTGTGAGGTTACGACAGGGGTGAGGGGGGAGGTATGGAGAAGGGAGGGATCGAGGGTCAAAATGCTTAAATACAACGAGTCTCTTCTGGTCCCCTAGAGTGGTCCACTATCGCTCATCCTAAAACATTCCCTTCCCCATTCCCTACCTGACTTGTGCAAATGTCAAAAATAGAATCTCTGCCCAAAGAGATGGGAGAGAGGGAAGTGACTGGTGGTCCACCATCATCTCTGACCCCACCTTACCCACCTCCTGGCTCGTCTAAAAAAGGACACAGAAGTTAACTCGCAGCAATGCTGTGAAATTACATCATCTCCTTCGTCCAGCAAAGCTAATCCAACGGTTCTGTCCTGACATGCTTTCCCCCTGGGCCGAGGAAGCAGCAAAAAATATCAATTGAGCATGTGAAAATATGGTGACGGTGTGTGCGGTTTAGTGTTTCCAGATGTCGTCCCCTGCGTCTCCTCCATGGTGGGAGCCCCCCCTCACTTCCCCCGAGTCCCACACACACCCCTCCCTCTACCCCCGAGTCCAGGTGCTCCCTCTGCTGAGCTTCCGCCACTCACTTCCCATAGACACTCTCATCACTGTATGCCACGTACAGAAAATAGTCTTCCTCATGGTTGTCCTGGGGAGAGAGTTAAGAGGACAGTTTAGACGACATAATCATGTTCACTACCTCTAGGGTTCTCAGCCTCACACAGACCTTGTAAACTAGGTATGGGGGTTCGAACAAAAAAAAAACCTGCATGGAGAACATAGAGTTAGTTGATATCAGGGGTACAATGGACAAGGGTGTAGTGCTTAACACTGAAAAAGTGCATTCCAGCAGCCAGTAGTTACAACAAAACATAGACACGGGGTACACATGAACAGGGAACATGTGTCAAGGAATAAAAGTTAGATGGCAGGTTATGAGATGTTTATGCAATTCACCCAAGGGGCATGAAATGAAGGCAGCATCCTGTGAAATCCTTTAAGGAATAATACACTTACAATCCTAGGTGATGCAGCATGACAAAGTTCCCTATATCAAGGTTTTTTTAATTAGAGTCTGATAGTTACCAAGGAAATGAAATCACATAAATTACTCTCTCCAACTGAGTCAGCCCCATTAAACCAAATGAATCCATTTAAAGACCTTGCCTCAATTTTAGATTTCATTGTACTTTTGCATTTATGTTTTGCAACCAAGAGTCACTTCCTGCTGTTTCAAGGGAGACAAGCCAACATAAAAACATGGCAGAGCAAGGCAAGACCGAGCGAAGAATGCAAATGTACTCCTTAAATCTAGCAGGTTGCTCCAGGAGCAAAGGACCAGAGGTATCTCATCCCCCAGAGCCTGAACCCTCCATGCGGAAGAGCTCCTGATAAGCTACACCTCCTGCCCCACTTCCCAGTATGGTATCAACACACACGGGAACAAAAGCCGAAGCAAACCAGACTGTAAGGTATTGTTGTCACCGGACCATTACCTCATACAGCTGGCCCATCGTCGCGCTGGTGGGAGGGATAGTGTTGTTGACAAAGAAGAATAAAGCGTCCTCAGGTCTCAGGTGGATCCTCTTCCGAATTAAGAAGTAGAACTGGCCGACTGGAAGAAGGAAAATGGTTTTAGAAAAAGCGAGCCGGCCTGGAAGAAACCAAGGAATTAGTGAAAGGGTAAAAGTCCGCCCCCCAAAATTCTACTGCACCTGTTGCCTCCGAAGTCCTAGCTTTAGATAGAATCTGCGCTGAGACTAATACTGTCCTGCAGCGTTAGAGAAAAAGAAACTCAAGGAAGCTGGCATATTCCCTGACACGCCACTGAGGTGTTGGTTCCTCAATCCTCCCCTCTCCTCAAACTTACTCAATTGCAGACTTCGTATTAGAAAATCCACTCACGGGCCTCCCTGGTGGCGCAAGGGGTTAAGCACCGCACTATGAAGCAATCTGCAGCCTCTGCAGCATGAGTTTGATCCCCAGCCGGGCAGGGAACAACCCACATGGCGCAGCAGACCTCTCCTGTCTCACCCGCTGCTCCCCTCAGCAGTGTATTTCAGTCAGTCTGCCTGTTCTGCTCCCCACTCTGTCTCTGGTGAATCCTCTCAACCCACTCCGCATCTCTGGCCTGTACCCCAGCTCTTGTATGCATAAATAAATAAATCTTAAAAAAAAATTTTTTTTTAAAAGAAAATCCACTCAAGGCCCGCAGACAACTTGAAGGGAACACTATACACATCTAAACCAAAACATTCCCATTACTGTCTGAACTGACTTGAAACAAGTTTCCATCTCTTCTCCCTAAGACAAACTAGTTCTGGGAAGAGGTACACTGGACTCTCATCTTACCAGATGACTCATTCCAAACACTGCAACCATGATTGGGGTTCAATGCTCTACCTGTCACTGAGCATTCTGATAATGTTCTAGAAGGTTCACATGCCAAACCTAATCCCTTCGGAGCAAACACATCTACAAAATCTTTCCTCTGTTTTCTGAATTCTGTGGTTATTCCACTAAGGATCAAGGTGAGGAATGAATATATTCTTTGTAATACTGTAAGCAATAGCAATAAAACAGAAAAACTGTGGCTTCGGATAAGGTATTCCACTGAGAATCTCTAAAATGTAATCCAAGAAACGTTTCTGGTTTCCCTTTTAGAATACACTGGCATCACAAAAACAAAACTGAATTGTAAGTGGTAGGTAAAATACACACCTGGTGTTTTTGTTTACCTATTTGCACTTTGCTATGACTAATCAAACAAGACACTGTGACAGGAAAGGCTGATGATGAGGAACTACAGGGTCACCATTTTTGAATCACTCTCTGGAGAAGCCCACCCGCTTTCTTCAAGCATTCTTCTCTATGTCATAATCTATAAGGAGGGCCTCCCCGGTGGCGCAGCGGTTGAGCGCTGGGTTGCGAAGCTGCCCACAGCCTCTGCAGCGCCGGTTCGATCCCCGGCTGCTCCCTGGCCACCGGAGGAGGGTCCCACATGGCGCGCAGACCTCCCCTGCCGCCCACTGCTCCCCTCAGCAGTGTACTTTGGTCCTTCTGCCTGCTCTGCTCCCCGCTCTGGCTCTGGTGAATTCTCTCACCCTCCCGCACTTCTGACTGTACCCAGTGCATGTATAAACAACAACAAAAACAAACAAACAAACAAATAAATAAAACATGCCTCCATAATCTATAAGGATGGGAAGGGAAGCTTATTACCAGTGAGGTCAGAGGGCACCAGGTACTTCCTCTTGTCCAGATCGGGCACCCTGGCTTTCGGAGCCTTTTCCACGATCACCTAGGGGGAGAGAAAAGTAGCAATGAAAATTATAGAATTCAAAAGAGTGTTTTTTCTTCCAAAATCCTAGAGTTGCTCTACTTAAAGTGAGTTTGTCTAGAGCCACTGAAACTTCTCCATGTCTTATTCCTCCTTCACTCCATATAAAATGAGGGGAAATAGGCTTCCTTAGTAAGGCAATAGTTTTCTAACTTCAATAAAGAGATGCTGGAGAAAGCACTTTGATGAGTACTTTGATTTTGAGTAATGACAGGTTACCTTGCTGAATATATTCTTGCTTCATTTAATTAGAACATCAAGAAGACTGTCTGGGTTTTCTTAGATGGTCCCGAGAAACATTTAGTTTTGTTCTTTCCTTAGACATCATCGATAAAGTGGTATAAATTTTGTACTTTGTCAAAAAATTTCAAGTATTACTGCAAAAAAATATATTCAAGGCACTATGGAGTGAAATAAGTACTAAAAGGGATCCTTTAGTATGACATCCTGAAATATTCAGTACAATAATCCACCTACCAACATTAATTATGTTAGAATTTTAAAGGATTTTCAATGTCTACATTAAATATTTCTATGCTTCAAATATTTCTAAATATTTATAAATATTTCTATGCTTCAAATTTTTTAAAGATGATACATAAAGAAACAATGAGATGCATAAAATTTAATGCTTTCTCATTTGTAGCAACATGGATGGATCTGGAAGGGATTATATTCAGTGAAATAAGTCAGAAGAAAAAGAAAAACATTTGGATAGTTTCACTTATAGGAGGAATATAGGAGAACCAAACAAGGGATCAGGAAAAAACATAACTAGCAGGCAAAAGATAAATCACAGTCAGTTAGCTGTGGAGGGGAGGGACAGGGATCAGAATAGGGGCGGGAATAGCACACAAGACTATGGTGATGGTTCACAGGTGACTTGGTGGTGGGAATTCTATGGGGATTACACCTGAAAGGAACAGCAATGTAAAATATATATATATATATATACACACATATATATGTATAAAATAAATAAATAAAATCATGGTAACAGAGGGGCTACATGTCCACTTCGAGCTTGACCTTGGCTCTGGCAGATTTTGCCAAATGCACACCTTTTTACCAAGTCCTCATACAACACAGCAATTAGGAAGAAGTGGATTTTGTGTACAATTCAGTGGCATTTAGTCTAAAATGGTCATTTTTATGTTGTGCTTATTTTACCAGAATAAAAAGAAGGTATTCTCCTGATGCATTTGTTCATCCTAATGATGTCCCAAAGTCTGGACTACTTTGGACAGATATTGTATGACCCGTGGGTTTATATTGTTTGACTCAAAGGACATTGCTGCTGGACAATTGGTGGAAGATGAGGTATGAGGTTGTGTTCCCAAAATGACATAATTATGTAAATTAAGGAAAAAAATCACTAAAATTTGATTAAATATTTTAAAATGCAAAAAAAGTTAGTAGCTTCTTAGGTATGTAAACAGAAAATATTTAAACATATCTAAATTATATATTACAAATATGTATTTAGTATTAGTATATATTTATATATTATATCATATATATTATATCAATTATATAATATTTATATATTATATCAATTATATACTATAGTTGTTTAATCTCAACTGTAAATATTTAATATTCTAGAACATAACCATCCACTGTAAATGTTTACTTTAGAAAATGTAATCATCCTAGAGAGAAGATATGAGGATAGAAAAGTTAAAGAACAGGTGTGATCTTCAACAGGTCATCAAAATTAAACCTCTAGTGCT
This sequence comes from Talpa occidentalis, assembly GCF_014898055.3. Classification (NCBI taxonomy): domain Eukaryota; kingdom Metazoa; phylum Chordata; class Mammalia; order Eulipotyphla; family Talpidae; genus Talpa; species Talpa occidentalis. Next base: position 67,216,572 of record NW_023601653.1, read on the forward strand.
TCAGCATTTCAGGGAGTGAAAGTCCTGATACTAATACAGTGAACTGGAGTCATCTGTAAGATGTGTGTGAAGATGTCAGGTTTGAAGAACTCTCCAAACATAGGACTTAGAAAGGTTTCAAACTTTCAATGGAAAAAGGTTTAAAAACCTACTTTACATATACAGGGAAAAAGAATCCCATGCCAGTAAGACCAGAGGGACTTGATCACACTTAAAATTTCAAAATCTATGTAAATCAAGGTAGAAAAATGTAAACCAGGGGGAAAAAAAAAAAAAAGGGCAGGAAAAGCTTCCCAGGAGGGGTAGCAGGTTAATAAAATCAAAGCAGTTACTACTTCACAGGAACTAAGGCCTGGCAGGTCTGATCAGTAAGAAGCCATGAAAGTTTTTTAAAGGGAGCAGGAAAAAGAGCAAAAGCTAAGCTAAGAAACAGGCTGGGGTGAGAAATCACTACGGCTTTGGTTACTAGAAAAAAAACTTAGGTTTAAAGGAGGCTCAACTACTCGAGTGACCTTGGGCTAGATGCTTTTCCTGTTTGGTTCTCCAATCTGTGACATGTGGTTAACACTCTAAAAATCTGTTCACACACTTTAAAAAGGAGACAATCTGTTCCTGCCTTTTCCTGCTATGTTGTTAGTTTTTCAATTCACTGTAGTTATTAAAGAAAATTGCAGGACCCCATAAAACCCTCCTCTCTCAGGCATAAGCACACCTGTTTTTTTGGATGTAGCCACAGAGCTCGCAGGGTTAATTAAAATCCAGTAAGGTGACCCATCAGGGACTGAAGCATGTGACTGCTGTAACAACACCAGGCACGTGACTCCTGGCAGGTACTTCATTTATTCTACCTCCTCTTCTGCAAATAGGGCACTGTGGCACAGGCAAGATTAAGGGCTGTTCCCAGATCTAGCACATTTCAGAACTCTGAGACCATTGCTCTTCTCTCTGCATCCCAACCAGAAAAAAACTCACAGGCTGAGCACCTAAGAAATCGTGGGTCAAGAGGCTGATCTCTAGTTAAAACTTAACTAGAAGAACCATGAGACCTGAGGGATGGTCCTTGGAGTTTAGACATTACCATAAAACATTTACACCAAATGATGAGCAAGGAACGAATTGGGAGGATTAGCTAAAATATTCTGGGTAAATGCATATAAATGATTAAAATGGAAGAGCTCAGTTTTGAGAAAATATACTGGGATTTTAATTAGACTTAGGAAAAGATAGATTTCAGAATCTGTGACTTCTGCAGAGCTTCGCACTTGGAAATACATGGTTGTCATTTTGCTTTCTGGGTTACTTTTCTGGCATCACTCACTCTGTTACCCTCCTGGGTAACAATTTATTTCTCTATCTTCATTAAGGAGCAGAGTGAGGCACAGGTAGTGCACTCTTAATTAATTTGTTCTGGTACAGAACTTGAGAAACCTATAGCCTGGAGAGCCAAGAGGCTGCCTGGAGTCCCCACTTAACCACAGACCAGCAATGTGAATCCCTTAGGAAGCGACTTCAACTCTGCTTTGGATCCCTCACCGGTAGAATGGAGATTACCATGGTGTGAGGGTTAAGTGAATGAATCCAGACAGAGCACTTAGAATACTGCCAGGCATATGGTAATCAACAGAAGTTGTTACTTTTAAATATTACTGTACAAGAGTGAGAATATTATCACTAGGAGTCATCCAAGGTCCAGGGACCAGTAACCTGGAAAGTCTCCTTCACTGGATATAAAGCTCACACTCCTTGTTAACCAGAAACCTTTTGCCTGCGATTGCAACAGACCTAATCTAATGTCTCCTCTTCCTTACAAGAAAAGGATTCCCAAGGGTTTTTAACGCAGGCGTCTGGCCGCCCTCGGGTTGTCCTTGGTATCTGTAAAATCACAAAAGTTAAGTAAGGGTGGGACAGGTGTCCCAGAGTGTACCTGCAGGTCCAAAAAAGACATCAGATAATTGCAACTCCTTAACCTGTAAACCACATGCCATATGTATCATAATGTCCCTATCTTAAGATAATGAGCAATTTTAACATCATTGGCTCCTGCATCGTCCAAATGGAACTGCGACCGTCCCCTCTAGCACACTCTGCCTTTCAATCTGGCTGCGCAGCCAATATTAGAGGAAAAAACCAAGCAAGGGGCGGGGGAGGGGGGAACTAAAAAACGCCCGGATGCAGAATGATCTCTTAATATTTCTCTGCTCCTCCACTGCCTACACTGGTTTTAACTATACAAACCGGGGTCCTAAAAAGAGGAGAAAGCTCCTATCCTCCCTTACCGTGCCCAGGTACAATCTGATCGCAGTACGGGAGGAAGGCAGGCCGCCCCCACACGCGCCCCTGGAGCCAAAAATGATGAGGCAACCGGGCTTTAACGCAGAAAATTTGACCTTGTTTTCTAGGCCAGGCAAGTCTCGTGGCGTCCCCCACCCTATTCCTAATCCTCACAGAATAAAAGAATCCACATTCCCCTCCCAAACCCAATGCCAAGAGGTCAAAGTCGACTCTATTCGGGGAGAACCAGCTAAGTCGGAATTCGCTGGGAACAAACCCGATCGTCCCAATTATTCCCAGAACAATTTCCCTGCAACCTGAAAATCAACAAACATCATCCCCCAACCGAATCATTCTCGCACAAAAGGACCACGTCTGGAGACATCCCAGCCTGAACATCCTCGGGATACTGCTGAGTCACTCGAACGCACGTAGTCTCCGCTCTCAGGATGCGGCCAGCTGCAAAGATTGGGGTACCCGGCCCCGGGATACGGGCTTTAAAAGATCCGCAGTCCCAATGCCCGTCCACTGGCTCTCGCTGAGGTAAAGGGCGTTCGGAGCTGTCATTCTAGGGGCCTCCCTTCTCCGGAACCCCCTCTGCGCCCTAGGGCGGCCATGTCGCCTCCCCAGCCCCCCACTAATCCCGTCCCCTCCCAGCTGCCAGGACACTCACGGGCACCCGGTCCGGATATTTCTTCCGGATTTTCTCTCCTTCCTTTTTCCGATACTCAAAAGGATGGTCCTCCTTGTACTGGAACTTCATGATGGTCCGCAGGGTTTCCAAGATGCCCGCGCCGGGCCGGCCTGGCTCGCGGCTGCTGCGTCTCGCTTCCCCCCGCCGGGTCTCGACGGGGTCAGAGCCGCTTCGGGGTGTCAGGTGCGGCCGCGACGCCGCGGGGCCGAGCTTTGGGAAGGGATCTCCGGGCTCCTGGAGTAGAGGTAGGGGAGGGCCAGGTGAAGGGATCCCAGCGGCTTTTCCCTACAGCTGGGAACACAAAAACAACTCCGGGGCGCGTAGGTGCTGTGACGTCTCGAGGCCCCACCCTTGGGCCCGCCCCCCGAGTTCTAGGCCACGCGGAATAGGGGTGCACGACACCTCGTCGATTTCAGCGTAAGTCCTTTCTGGCTAAAATTTTCCTCTATAGAGTTCATTGCAAACATAAAATATTTTTAATTTCTCATCTTATCTTGATTTTGCATGATAGATGGCTCGAGACAACCAATGCAAGGCCCTCAAGTTATCTGCTCCCCTCTCCTTGGCTGTTCTTGGTTGAGCCCCAAAACACATACAGAAATTAGCAAGCCTTCTTTTTCCAGCTTGTTGGGATCTGTAGTCCTGAGGAGAAAGGGGTGGCGTTCTGAGATTGTTTTGGCCCCAGCAGAAATGCCCCCAGGACTGCATTTTGCCCTTTGCTCGCTCATCTGATCCGCCGGGAAAGCGAGGACTGGGCTGGCTTCCTGCAGCCATAACCCCTCTGTCACCTGTCGGCCTCAGCGTCATCTTGTTTGAGTGCATGTCGCAATTTGCTCCTGGAGCAGCAACATAAACTAAGCGTGACTCAGGGATTTGAAGAGATGTATAAGATGAAGTGTAATCAAAGTCCAGAGAAGTGATGTCAGTCATGGCTATTACGGGCTTCAGCCACGTTCAAATATAGAGATGATTCACTTTCTCTGGTTAACTCAAAAGTTGAGTCTCTTCTAGTAAAGAAAACATCAAGCAATTTAGGTGATTCACTCAGTAGTTCCCAAACTTTTTCCCCCCCAGCGAAAGTTCACCTGACCTATAGCAAGACAGGGTATTAAGTGTCCCTCACGAATATAATGTGCCCCCTGAGAGACTGGTGGAAGATTCTGGATGTTGGGCCAAGTGTCCATGTCACCTCCAAAGCTTTGGCCCATCCTTTTCCCCACTAAGTATCAAAACCTCTCCAGCCAACACTAGAGGCAGTGGTTCCACTGCAAACTACTCAGGTAGGGCAGTGGAAATTGTAAAATATAAGAGAGGAAGGCCTGAACAAGGCCAGGAAGCTCTGGAAAATACATTAGGTACCCACCGCTCCTACACTTACTTCCTTTATCTAGTCTCAGTGTCTCTGAATTAAAAAACAAACCCCTATATTTCATAATTAAAACAAGGAAAATGAATTGCTTAGCCCAACTTCTTGATTTTAATATTTTTCCATGTATTTTTCAATCCATTTTATGGAGGAAAAATCAAGACTTATTTTATTACATTCTATGTTTATGATTTGTAGTCCTTATTTTCAAGATGAAAATGGTTTCATTAATTCCTCCTCCCTCATTTTAGTTTTACCCAAATACAGCTAATTTTTTCCAATGAGTACTTTACAGTTGGAAAAAATAATTGTGATGGAGTGATATTTTCAGTGTTGTTTTGTGTCAAGTATACTGGAAACCAACAGAGCTTGTTAAAATGCTGCTTTAAACTTTTATATGAAAAGGATATAAGCAAAGTGGCAATTTGTATATGAAAAATAATTTACTGATAAAATTTCAGCGTATCTTTCTGCCTCAAGGCTTTCCTAAATGCTATCATTGTATCTTAGCATACCCAGTCTCTCAGCTTCCAAATTTGAGATCTACTTTTATTCTCAGCATAACATTTAAAATAGTATACAGAAACTAATTTTTTAAATTAACACAATCAGATAAAAGGATTTCAAAAATCCTTTTTTAACCAAGGGCAAAAATGCTCTCTTAACAAACCAGCCGTTCAAAAGCATTTGTTCATTGGTCATGGGAACAGAAAATGACACAGCCACTTTGGAAGAGAGTTTGGTAATTTCTTAGAAAACTAAACACATTCTTATAATCCAATCCAGCAATCATTCTTTGTATTACCCAGAGGAATTGAAAGCTTAGGTTCACATGAAATCCTGCACGCACTTGTTCACAGCAGCTGCCAAAAGTGGGAGCAATCAAAAGGTACTTCAGTAGGTGAAAGGATAAGTAAACCATGGCAGGCCCAGACAATTGAATATTATTCAGTGCTGAAAACAAAGGAATGAGTTGTCAAGCCATGAATATTATTCTTATTCAGGACTAAAAAGAAATGAGGGCCCTCCTGGTGGCGCAAAGGGTTAAGCACTGCACTATGAAGTAATCCCCAGCCTCTGCAGCATGAGTTTGATTCCTGACTGGCCAGGGAGCTACCCACATGGTGCGGAAGACCTCTCCTGTCTTGCCTGCTGCTCCCCTCAGCAGTGTATTTTAGTCAATCTGCCTGCTCTGTCTCTTGTGTATCCTCTCACCCCCTGCATCTCTGGACTGTACCCTAACTCCTGTATGCATAAATAAATAAATCTTTTTACAAAATGAGCTATCAAATCATAGAAAGACCTTAAATACATATTACTATGTGAAAGAAACCAATCCAAAATGACTAAAGACTGTATCCTTCCAATTATATGGCATTCTGGAAAAGGCAAACTATGGAGAAAAGGCAAACTACTTAATGTTCAGAGGTTCCAGGGGTGGGATAAGGTGGGGAGGGGAAGGGACTAGGCAGAGCACAGAGGATTTTAGGGCAGTGAAAATACTCTGTATGATAATATAATGGACACAAATCATTCAGCTTTTGTCCAAACCAGTAGGATATACACCACCAAGAGTGAGCCCTAAAGTAAACTGTGGATTCGGGGTTGATTATGATATATGATGTAGGTTCCTCTTGAAACAATATAAGTTGGGGCTGCCATATGGGAAATCTCTATACTAGCCTCCTAATTTTTTCAGTGAACCTAAAAAATGTTCTTAAAAAATAAGGGTTCTGGGCCTCCCTGGTGGTGCAAGGATTAAAGACAAAGATATCAAGCTATCAATAGCCACTGCAACATGAGTTCAATCCCCTGCCAGGGAGCTAACCCACATGGCAGAGCAGACCTCTCCTGTCTCCCCACTGCTCCCCTCAGCAGTATATTTCAGTAGTTCCGCCTGTTCTGCTCCCTGCTCTGTCTCTGGTGAATCTTCTCACCCCCTGCACCTTTGGCCTATACCCCAGTTGTTGTGTGCATAAATAAATAAATATTAAAAAAAAAAACAATAAGGTTCCTAAAAAACCCACATGTTCTCCAATATCCCTTTCAAATTAGTCTTCTCATCTAATGTGTTCTCCAGGGTTAGAATTTTTTTTCAAAGTTTCAAAAAATAGTATGGTACAGCCTCCCTGGTGGCATAAGAGGTTGAGGCACAACCTATGGAGTTCACCGCAGCCACTGCAGCACAAGTTTTATCCCCGTCCAGGGAGCTACCCACATGGCACAGTGAGTTTCAGTAGATCTGCCTGTTCTGTTTCCCATTCTGTCTCTGGTGAATCCTCTCCCCCTACACTTCTGGCCTTTACCCCAGTCCTTGTATGTATAAATAAATAAATCTTAAAAAAAATCTTAAAAAAAAATAGTATGGTAAACACCTATATACCCACCACTTGATTTTTTTTCCATTTAATAGTAAATTGGATGCACTGAAACTTCAGCTAAAACACCCACTGTGTTCCTCTTCAGAATAAGAGTATGTTTCTACATAATCATCAACTATTACAACTAACATTACCAATATTTTCCAACATCACCTAATTTCTCAATGGCTCCTTAAAATACTTTTAATATTTTCCCTCGATCAGGCATTTGAGTACGAAAGCTAGAACTCAATATAAATGAGTCTGAATTATTTTCTATTCAGCATTTTTTTTAATATTATATCCAAACAGATAGGCAAAACCAGACTTTCAGTGTATTGATCGCCAGTGAGAAATATAGTAACAAAAAGTTCAGTTCCTCACGTCATTTGCTAAGCCTGGCATTTTGACAAGGGAGTTATTTAATTTGAAGTTTTTACTTGTGTTGCAATCCACAAAACTAATGCCAGCTCCGCGGGGATGGGACTGGGTGACTCTAAGAACAGAAAAATGTCTTGCTTCTTGGACAGGGTGCTTGGGTGAATCTTCCTCCTTCTAATTTGAATGTACTCTCTTCTCCATCCAACTGTCTCTACCTTAGGTTAGTCTTGTTTCTCACTTGCTGATTACCTATTGCTCTACATAACAAACCACTTCAATCATGGGCTTAAAACAACATCATCCATTTTGCCTACTACCAATCTGAGGTTGGGGGTTCAGCTTTTCACCAAGAAACAATCTGGCTATAATAAAATTAAGAAAGTGTTGATCCCCTCTCTTCCCCCAAACATAGCGTTTATCCCAAAGAGGAATCATAACCAAGAGGAGGTCCTAAGTGTGTTCTAAATTTAAAAACTAAGCCTCCACTCCTTGCCCAGCAGGCAAGTTTGGGAGGCTTGAATGGAGAAAGGGAGAGGATGGGACTGCCAAGGGACCCTGGACATTAAGCTGATGATCAAGAGAGCTGATGATCCTCTGTGCTAATTCATAAGCTCAGTCAGGACACACCCAAGACTAGTCACCCTAACCCATCAAGGATGCCTGGGGCATATATATAGAGACTGGGGATCCTTCATCTCTGTGTAACAGACCCCTCTAGTCAGTGTATTTCAATAAATCCACCATTTCTGCTCTCTACTCTGTTTTTTGATGAATTCTTTCGCCCATGTGCCTGTGGTCTAAACCCTGAAACATGTTCCACCAGGGTGAGGGCAGGACAGTTTTAAAGGATCAAGCATGGGCGTGGTCTTACTAAGCTTACATCACATGTTCAAAATATTTGGATGGGTTCACGGGAGTCTTCAGACAAAAAGCTGTAGTGTGGAGTTTGTTGTAACAGTCAGCACATCGCTTTCCAGACTCTTTCCTAAGCCTTGATAAGGAGAGTACAGAGTGTTGCTGTTCTTTTGCAGTCCTTGATAAGGTGCAATCAGTGAGCTCTTTCAGAGGGAAGTCAGGCTGCTTTTCACCTAGAAATCTCACCCTGGCAGCTAAGAGGCCAGATGGAGTCTATTAACTGGAAATAGGTTCCACAAATGAGACAATTCTTTTCTGGACTCTTATTTGGGTTTAGACAGTAGCTGGGAATTGGATCTTCTTGGAAGGCTGCTTCACTTGCACATTTGGGGAGAGAAATGGGAAAATTTTAAACACTGGGCCTGGGCCACCTCTGTTACTCTCTGGTCTCACCAGTCTCAGCGTGGTCAAGGCTAGGCGGGGTGCTTCCAGGCCAGCTGCAGAGTCGCAGAAAATTTCCCAAGAGCAATACACAGAACACACAGCCCTTGGTAACCCTGCTGTTTCAGTTTTGCTGTGACACTCCTGCCTCCTTCTGATCCTGCCCAGATGCAAAGGGAGGATATCATACAAGCCCCTTGAGACAGCAGGAGTGTTCAAAAATTCATGAATTTTTTTTGTTTGTTTTTATTAAAGTAGACCCACACTGGAGGTGGGGATATGGAGGGTTTTTTTTTTTTAAGATTTATTTATTTATTTATACAAGCACTGGGTACAGTCAGAAGCGCAGGAGGATGAGAGAATCCACCAGAGCCAGAGCGGGGAACAGAACAGGCAGACCGACGAAATACACTGCTGAGGGGAGCAGCGGGGCGGCAGTAGAGGTCTGTCGTGCCATGTGGGACCCTCACCTGGTGGCTGGGGATCAAACCGGCGCTGCAGAGGCTGTGGGCAGCTTCGCAGCCCAGCACTCAACCTCTGCACCACCAGGGGTGGCACAGATGAACATGTTTTAAAACCACCATTACTCAAACCCATTCTTAATTAGTCTTTGATCTTTAATATTTCCTTTATCATTTCTAGAAGAAAGGGCTAACTGATGTCAGAATCAACATAATAAAATTATATATTTTTTAAAAGATTTATTTATTTATGCATACAAGAGCTGGGCTATAGGCCAGAAGTGGGTGGGTGTGTGTGAGAGAGGATTCGCCAGAGACAGAGTGGGGGAGCAAAACAGGCAGATCTACTGAAATATACTGCTTAGGGGAGCAGTGAGCGAGGCAGGAGAGGTCTACTGTACCATGTGGGTTGCTCCCTGGCCAGGGATCAAACTCATGCTGCAGTGGCTGCAGATAGCTTAATAGTGCTGACACTTAACTCCTTGAACCACCAGGGAAGCCCTAAAATTATATTTTATTGTGTATTTCTCAATGTAATTCAGTGATCAGAGCTTCCCCACAGTCTTCAGGAAAAGTTCAAATTCCTTAGAGAAATATAAGTACAGAACTAATAATCTGTTTATACCTCTAGCTTCATCTATAGCCATTTCCTGTTTCGCAATGGCTAGTTCCTATAAATCCTTTAGGCACCACTTTCTCTAGGAAACCTTCTCAACCTCATTTACATGGGCTGTGTATCTTTCCAGGTGCTTTCAAAGCATTGTGTGGTATCTTTGTCATAGCTTTTATAGTGATGTATTGTTCATGAGAAAACGCAATGCCCATTATTCTCTCTCTCTCCTCTCTATCTCTGTCTCTATCTCTGTCTCTATCTCTGTCTCTCTCTCTCTCTGTCTCTCTCTCTCTCTGTCTCTCTCTCGGTTTCACAAGAAACTACTCCTCCCATCCTGAGATCACTTTTATATATATATATACAAGAGCCAGGGTACAGGCCAGATGCACGGGAGGATGAGAGGATTCACCAGAGACAGAGCGGGGAACAGAACAGGCAGACTGACTGAAATACACTGCTGAGGAGAGCAGCAGGTGAGACAGGAGAGGTCTCCTCGCCATGTGGGTTGCTCCGAGGCTGGCGGGCATCGAACTGGCACTGCAGAGGCTGTGGACAGCTTCACAGCGCTGCGCTCAACCGCCTGCGCCACCAGGGAGGCCCCACGTATTTCTTTTAGTGGGAATCAACAAGGCATAGACCCTCACTGCCTTGACCATTTAGAAGGCCAGGTGACTTACCCAAGACAATTCAGAATCTTTGGAAGTTCTCACATATTAATTCAAATAAGAAACACCCCCTCCTCTGGTGACAAAATTTGGATGATAGAAAATGAGACTCTCACTATAGAAACATTTTTAATCTCACACAGTACAAATGTACCATTTAGAGATAAGGGAGATAGAGAAGATGACACTTGAAGATGCAGATAGATATTTTTAGGTTGTTTTCCCAGTATATTCTGTGATATTTGATGCCATATTACTTAATTTCTGTCCTCCATGCTTTGCCTAGTCTATGACAAAATAAAGACTCAAAAAACGTGCCGTATGCATAGTCAAAAGAACAAAGGAGGGCCCGGAGCAACCCACATGGCACAGCAGAACTCTCCTGTCTCACCTGCTGCTCCCCTCAGCAGTGTATTTCGTCAGTCTGCCTGTTCTGCTCCCCACTCTGTCTCTGGTGAATCCTCTCACCCTCCCATGCATCTTGGCTGTACCTCGGCTGTTGTATAAATAAAATAAATCTTTAAAAAAAAAATAACTAAAGGGTAACATAAACAATTAAAGGGTAGCATGAGGAGCTAATACACAGAGAAGGGGCATTATATTCAGATTGCTTTGCTTCATCATTTGCCCATAGCTGAGAGTTTATAAGAGAACTGAAAGAAGTATTATCTTTCACATAGTTCAAAAACTGTAATTGTTTTCTGTTTTCTACCTCTCACTTCTCTTATGCATCCTCTTGTGAACATCCTTCATCTTACAAGTTACATGATCTCTTTTTCCCTTTCAAAAACTTACAATATTTTTCAGAAGGTGGGATAAAGACCAAACTGTTTAAACTCCTAAGTACTTGTCCACAAAATAGATGCTGACCCATCTTTTCAGACTCATTTCCATTGTATCACACTTAGAATCTTTAAGATTTTTTGATGATCCATGTTCTTATTTTTTCCTACCCTTGCTATCAGAAAGCATGTTCTTCTACTGTCTATTTGTTTAAAATTCTATCATCCTTCAGTTTCAATTCCAGTACTATTGCTTTCAAGATCCCTTTTCCAAATTAAAATTTTTGAGGTATTCTGCTGGGAAATGGAACAATTCTGAGTCAAGCACCTTGGAGGTGCCAACAGAAGGACACAGACCAACATTATTCAGAGACAGCACATAAAATACCTTCCACTATGGAACTCACATTGTATCTTGGACAATCCATAATTCACTGAAATTGTTTTCCAAGTCAGTCAAGCTTCTCAAGGGAAGACTTTCCATCTTGACTTCTTTATTGCCTTCAGTGAACCTGCTTACCCAGTGTAGGGAAACCAAAGTGACTCCATCTTGCCATCTGATGCCCATAACCAGTATTTGTCCTACCCTGGGAAGATGGCCAATTCCCTATTGTTTCTTTTATGTGTATTAACTTGTACTTGAACCACACACAACTCTATTCATCTTAATAGGACAAAGATGCAGGTGGCATGTCCTTCCCAGCACCTGCCCTTGTTAGTCTCACACAAGAATGATCTCACACACTTAGCAGGGCATAAGAAAGCCCCTGTCGGGGTGACTGGGTGGACCCTGCCTTGACCTGAAGTCCACTGGTCTCAGCACTGAGTACCCTGTGTGTAAGTTGCCCTTAATAAACTTTGATTATGTTTAATCGATGTGTCTGCTTCCTTCTTTGGATTCAAATTTCCTGCTCCATTTGGGGAAACATATTCATTTCTGTAGCCTCATACCAAGGAAGAGAAAAGAACACTTTCCCAGACTTTATTTTTCCCCAACCCCTTAAATTTACTCCTTACCATTTTGGCTCTATTTCCATGCCCTCATATGCAAGTAAACTCTCGACATGCTAATTAATCAGAACTCTCATTACAGTCTTCTAGGCCACCTCTATAAAGTGAACTCAGTAAGATTCTGTACTGTACTATTAACCCCCAAGCCACAGACAAACCAGTTACCACAGTCCAATCCTTATTCCCTCGGACCCAGCTTTCCTCAGAAAATGGAGCCTGGTTGTTCTTGTGTAATTTAATATTCTGTCCCCCCTTAAGGTTTTTTTCTCACAAGTTAGGAATTTCGTGTTGTCAATCATTCCTCCTCTATGTGGCTATTAACCCCTTTTTTCAGAATCTGAAATTGTAACAGGGTGGTCCCCAGGAAAGGGGGAGGTTCCTGGTTTCCTGCCCCACCCAAAAGGAAGGTGGAGCTGAGCAGGGAGAGAAGAGGCTGCAGAGGAGACTGAAAAAGGGAGGAAGCAGGATGGAGAGCCAGAAGGAGACCTGAAGGAGACACGTGAAGAAACTGCACTTGCCTTTTGGTCGTGGACTGGGTGACACAGATGTGGGGAGGTGACCATGGCAGCTTTTATCTTGATGTTGACTTTGCTCTTTTCCTTCCGGGCTTGTCTGGTTGTTTCTGACCCTTTTCTGTGGGTCCCCACTGGAAGATGCTTTAGACTTGTGGCAGGCTTTGGGGCCTTGCTCTGGGCTGATCCCATATGGATGGACTTTTACCCACAAGGGGATGGGTAACTTTGGGTGCTTCATTTAGAAACTAGATTCTTTGCCTTACCTGTATTGTTTCCTAGTTTTATTAAAGTTCCTTCCCATTAAATTCTCCTATGCTTTGTGTTGATGTGGCGGATGGCAGAACCCATTTAGAATAGGCAGGTTTGCGGGATTTGGGCTGCCCCTCTCCCTGTCCTATAACACAGGGGGTTCAGTCTCAGCACTATGAAGCTATCCCCAGCCATTGTGGCAACGAGTTCAATCCCAGCCAGGGAGCCACCCACTTGGCACAGCAGACCTCTGCTGGCTCACCTGCTGCTTTCCTCAGCAGTGTATTTCAGTAGATCTGCCTGTTCTGCTCCCCATTCTATCTCTGCTGATCCTCTCACCCCCAGCACTTCTGGCCTGCACCCCAGTTCTCGTATGAATAAATAATTAAATCTTAAAAAAAAAAAAGAAATAGAAAATGGTTCAAATAGTGCTGGAGACCTCTAGTACAGTTTGACTGACTGAATCTGTTATAGGACAGGGAGAGGGGCAGCCCAAACCCCGCAAACCTGCCTATTCTAAATGGGTTCTGCCATCCGCCGCATCAACACACAACATAGGAGACTTTAATGGGAAGGAACTTTAATAAAACTAGGAAACAATACAGGTAAGGCAAAGAGTCTAGTTTCTAAATGAAGCATCCAGAGTTACCCATCCCCTCGTGGGTAAAAGTCCATCCAAATGGGATTGGCCCAGAGCAAGGTCCCAAAGCCTGCTACAAGTTTAAAGCATCTTCCAGTGGGGACCCACAGCAAAGGGTCAGAAACAACCAGACAAGCCCGGAAGGAAAAGAGCAAAATCAACATCAGGATAAAAGCTGCCATGGTCACCTCTCCACGGGTCTCACCCACATCTGTGTCACCCAGTCCACGACCAAAAGACAAGCGCAGTTTCTTCACGTGTCTCTAGGCTCCATGCGCCTCCTCCAGGTCTCCTGGCTCCATCATGCTTCCTTCCTCAGTCTCTTCTGCAGCTTCTCCTCTTCCTGCTCAGCTCCACCCTCCCTTGGGTGGGGCAGGGAAACTGGAACTTCCCCCTTTCCTGGGGACCACCCTGTTACAAATCCACAGGCGTAACCTCCATATGGCTGAGGAATGTGACAAGGGTCTAATAAAGTTGGGGCAAGATTTTGCTTTAAAATAAGATCCTTATGGGCAGGAGTTCCTCAAAGATCTTTTTATATTCAATAGCATTTTAACTTCTTCAAGACCGTAGTATTGTTAGGGGGAAAATGATGTCCTAAAGCTAATTCCATACAAGCTTTGTGGACTCCACCCCCACCCCAGGCCAAAGCCAAAGACACTGGGAACTCCAAATCCCATCACCACCAAAGGGAAGGTGGCTGGGACCTGAGGGTGGGGTTAAGCAGCCAGGTTGGTATAAAGCCAGACACATGGGCTTTGGAGGGGTTCCCCATTTTGGCTCTCTGCCAGCTCGCAGCATCCGGCCAGCTCTGAGAGTGCTTTTTGGGTTTCCAGGTCGGCAGATCAGGTAGGACGCATTAAAGACTTTATTTCCCTATTTTCTCCCTGAGTTGTACATTTTCCTTATTTCCTTTTCCCTTGTAAATAAACCTTTTATTAACCTTTTGTGTGTGCCTGTAGTGGAGTATTCATAAGTCTCTTTTAAGCGCATGGGTGAGGACCCACAGCCAGGCAACCTGTTCAATATCGGGGCTGCCCTATAACAGTATCTTTTCCCTTTTAATTTTATTTCCCCCCCAAATTATGTTTATTGAAATAAAGTAGGCTTACCTCTTTGTATCTGCTCTGGTTCAAACATTTACAAATACATTCACCCCCTTCCCACCACCAGAGGCCCAACAATCTTCCACCATGTTCCCTTGGGCCCTTTTCCTCCCTGACTCTCACTCCATTATCCATAGCCTGGAGTAAACTGGAGACTGCCCTGTCCTGAAAGACAATAGAACCTAAACAGAATTGTTTGTGCATTGTGTGTTAATTTTTTTGGCAAAATAAGGCCACCTCAGGTATGTTATCAATTCAAGCATTTCAGCCACTTTCAGAAGCAATTTGATAAATGACTCAGATAAATTTAGCTTACCAGCAGGTTATATTCAGAACATTTTCTCTTCTGCCTGAGTGAGCATTCCAAGAAAGCATTTGATAAAGATCTGTACTAGTCAGTCCTTGAGTCCTAGAGCTAACTGCCCCATGAGGAGTTTCTCAAATAACACTTACTTCCACACAGAAAATATTAAGAGGAACCCTATATTTTTAGTTGTTTACCTCAATCAGCAAATATTTATTAATGAAATAAAGCTACAGTGGGTGGGATTTAGCAAAAGCATAACAGGCTGGTGGGCAAAGGACAAATCAGAACAAAACTCTCAGTAGATTTCACAGCTGGTGGGTGAAAAGGAGTTGTCAGCAGTCGGAATACAAATACGTGTATGCAATACTTTACAAATCTTATCATGTATATTTAGCTTATTTGATCCTCATAAAATCCTTGGAATCATTTTCCCCTATTTGACAGATGAGAAAATTGTATTCTAAAGACTCAGTGACTACCTAAGGCCACAGGCCAGTAGCTTTGTCCCAAATACACTTCATTTCCTCAGCCTTTCAGCAACAACGCATTTTAGAGGTAGAATGTTATGTGGACAGCTTAGCACTGCACAGCAGGGTGATCCCAGGGGCAGAATCCCTCCAGGCTAGTGGAAAGCAGCGCAGCAGCGTTCAGAGACTGCATTCTACTATCATTCCACTGGGTGGCAGTAAAGGTCAGCAGTCAGGACTACGGTGTGTTACTACAGACACTTGAATTTATTTATTTTTGTTTTTGTTTTTATATTTAAAGAGCACGTTTATTAGGGAAAGGGACAAGAGAATGAAGGACACCTGCATAGACACAAGCGGGCAGGAAGAGCTGACCCAAAAGGGACAGACAGATTTGCTAAGAGGCCTGCATGGTTGTGGGTGGACAGCCTTGAGTAGAGCTGCCTCCTCTGAGGGAGGTCAGTAAAGAGAGGTCCCGACGTGGTACAGGTCACAGGCAGGCAGGAAGCTGCTGACCTGCAGAGGGAGAGAGTTGGTGAAAGGAAGCACCTGTATAGTCACAGGTGGGTAGATGGAGTGCTGCCAGACACTTGAATTTAAATGGTCAAAGCAGGAAGGAAAACAGCAAGGTGGTGGCTGTACATGTCTGTATGTGTTTGTGCATGTATTTGCAGGGTAGAGGAATTGAAAACTTAATAGAATTGTTACTGCATTCCATATTTATCATACTGCTGGTGGGTAAGGCCAAAGGGAAAGAAAGAACTTGATATTTGGAATTTTAGTACAATACTGTGTTGCTAGCTCAAAGCTTCAGTCCCGCCTCTGAATTCTGGATGTCCAGTTAGATATTTGATGATATCCAAAATCATCACTGTCATTCAATATAAAATGAGGATACACTCAAGAGGAGTGTGTGTGACTTCTGTGCACTGATGTCTATAGCTGCACCCATGTTCTTGTATGTCTCCTCAAGGGTGTGACCATCCATTAGTTAGCAGAGGGGAAGGCAACTCACAGAATCATATGCATGCAGGAACTCAACAGCTGAAAGAATTCAAGATACCTTTGATGATTCCCTGGTTCTTGGTGATTAGAATCCTAGAGTTCCTGACTACAGCATTCTCCGTCAGGAAGTACATGGATATGGAGATAAAGAGGTGTGACCCATCTTTCCATGAATAATGTTTAGATGCCATCCTGAATCTTCTGAAAGTTATGGGGGTTGGGGGGCTGTTCCTTTTGTCTGTGAATCTTTACAGATTCTGGGGATACTCCACACCATTAATGAAACCAGAGGCCCCATCAGCTGGAAGGCTGCTCTGTTCTCAGAGACTCCTCCGAAGGGGGCAGCTGCTTTTCTTCTGGCACTGGGGGCAGGTCTGGTGCTTTCTGCCCACATCTTGCCACGGTGAAACGACTCATGTGCAGAGCTTCCTCATACCCTGGGAGGGTGTCCAATGAGGAGGGCAGCTGGCCCAGGGGGCTGTGGGAATGAGCCACAGCCAGGATTCTTCGAGCCGCAGGGCCAAATACTGACTGCAGGGCTGATGAGGAAAGATGAAAAGAATCCAAGTAAACACGACAGCCCCAGAAGTCAGAGACGACACACACTTGTTTTCCCTTCATTTTACACACATCCAAACTCATTGTCACTCTGAGCCACAAAATGTTATACAAATCTTGTGAGGCTTATTTAAAAACTAACTTCACTCCCTGTTAGAATATGCGGTCCTCTCAAATCCTCAAATCATCTAAATTGTGTTCCCATTTCTCACAACCCTTTCATTTCCCCTTTACAGAAATGGAGCCCTTTACACCAACCCAAATTCCTTAGAAGCATTTATTTCTTCTTGCTGTTTGCAATGACAGGGGTGGCACCGGAGCAGGGCACGGGAGCAGATGATGCTATGTGAAGTAAGGCAGAAAGAGAAAGACAAACATACATGATTTCACTCTGTGCAGGATATAAAGAAACAAAGGAAGAGACAAAACTAAGCAAAGCCAAGCCTTGGAAATCTGACAGCAGAATTGAGGCTATTCAAGGGGGAGGAAGAGAGAGAGATTAGGGGGCCCTTGGTGGTGGGTGTGGTGAGGTGACATACATCTGAAAAGTGTGAACCAGCATCCCTAAATCATATACCTCATTGTAAACCAAGGTTACCTCAGTAAAAATGATGCAGTTAAAAAATACTTATTTCTGATACATTTTTTTCTCTAAAATGACAGTGAAAAAAGGAAAAGGAAGAAATATTTTATTGTCCTTTTCTAAATAAACAATCACAGTGTTTCGCCACCTGCTGTTCTGTTTGGGATTTACTCTCCAATTTTAGGAAAGAATATAATACAAGAGAAAAGAAGGAAATACAGGTGAGTGTTTTCTGATCACATGTTAATGCTTAGTGCATCAAGACTTAGACAGTAAAGATTCCAAAGTATATATAACTAATTTGTTATAAATATAAAATAGTAGAAAAATAGAAAACATCAATATTTTTTAACAGAATCCAAGATATTTTTGAAAAATATGCTCAGAGCTTGAAATAGTTTTACCAAAATAACTACATACTGAGTGATTTTTCCTGTAAGACATTTTACTTCTTTCTTCACTCTGTCATCAGCCAGACCAATATTTGAAACTACAGCCTCAGCGAGAGTCCACATGATGGCACCCTTTGGTTTCTGGGAATTAAAACTACTGAGCTCTAGAATGCTTTTCTATCAGTGTTCTTAATCATATATTTTTGTATATGTTTTACAAATCCATAATTCTATTTACTTTCCAGTAAGTTCAAACCAGTTCCAGGCATAGCATCCCACGGATTCTGTGTGCAGAGGCCTCAGCAGGACGGTTGCTCTAGAACTCGGCTTGGTCCATACTGCCATCTCCCCAGGAGACACTGGTTCTGTTTGGTCTGTCACCAGGGTCTCTGTGTTGATCTGCCTGGATAACTTCAGTTTCATGTTGACCTTAAATACTTTGAATCTATTGTTTACCTAATCAACCCCTCTCATGGTATCTCAGCATACTCACAAGTCATCGTGCTCTGGAGGGTGCTGTCATGATCAAAGGCGATGACTGTCACCTCATAGGGTGGCTGGCCCTCCTCTTCCCGGTTTTGCTGGCGACTCAGACAGCAGCGCAGACACACCGAGGTCAGGCCGCACAGGAGCAGCAGCGCGCCAATTACCACCAGCAACCTGCAGGGGGCACACCGGAGCAGCCTGGGCTGGGGATCTGGTCTGTGCCCAACTGCAGCACCCTCAGTCTTCAATGTAAAAAGGATGCATCTGTCTGCATTTTCATTCTTGTTTGAATATTTTAGATTTTAATTTTTTAAGATTTTAATTGCAAAGTCTTCACATATGTAGTTCTTTATTTTGTCAGCAAGGCTATAAGTCAGTTCATTGGTACCACTAGTAAGAGATTCAATGTGCTTTGGAGGGGCTGCTTAATCTTTTCTTTTTAAATATTTAAATATTTAATATTTCTTTTTAAATATTAAAATAATATTTATTTAAATATTATTAAATATTAAATAAATAAATATTTATTTATTTATGCATACAAGAGCTGGGGTACAGGCCAGAGGTGTGGGGAGTGAGAGGACTCACCAGAGACAGAGTGGGGAACAGAACAGGCAGATGTACTGAAATACACTGCTGAGGGGAGCAGCGTGCAAGTCAGGAGAGGTCTGCTGCACCATGTGGGTCACCTCCCTGGCCGGGGTTGAATTTGTGCTGTAGTGGCTGGGGTTAGCTGCATAGTGCTGCATCTCAAACCCTTGCGCCACCAAGGAGGCCCCTTAATCTTTTCTGAAGTAATTTCTCTGTGGCTACTTCTAGAGCCATCCCTCAGAAAGTGCACAATGATCTGTTGATGTTGGCTGAGGATATAGTATTGAAATAGGAAATCCTGGCATATTGTCACATAGGTTTGCGATGAAGTAAAAAAATTTTACTCGAGTTACTAGGAAATAGACTGGCTTTCTCATACCCCTCCCCCCACCCCACCCCCATCGATACATTTAAAAGTGAACAAACTAAAAAATATAAAGAAAATAATGCCTCTGAGAAAAGCAAAGTCTCTTTGAAATGTCTTTCTGGGTATTAACGCTGAAACTTACCATATATACCAGAGATGTACCCAATCTGTGGTCAGACAACTATGAAGAAAGAATAAAGCATTTTGCAATAAAAATAATAGTCAATACCTGTTGTAATTTCAGAATGAGAAATATGAATTACAATATCATAGTATACCTAGTTGTCATACAAGCATCACAGTTCATGTTAACTTCACTGGACACCACTGAATCTATTGTGAAATTGGATGCCTTTGCTAGTGAATTAGATGGCATTTGTAAACCATTTGAAGACAGAATAAAGCAGTGATCATGAAAACAGAGTTAATAGGAAATGTGACCATGACCACTGTAAAGGGTTATAATTAGCAAGAAAGCACTTGAAATACAAGTTTATAAGGAGTGAATATGGAAATACTCATAGAAGTTAAGGTTTGTATATATTTGAGGCCAAATTTTAAACATAAATTTTAAATATAAAATTTCAGCTACAGTATGAAAGCAACACAATGATGTTTATAATTGTTTTGCAAATTCTTTCAGAAAGGGCCACCATAATACCATAAAAACTTCCACCATAAAAATGGTCCTAACTTTTCCTATCCAGGATCAAAATTGATATACATATCCACTGAGGCCAAACAAGAAGAGAGAAAATTATAGAAACCAAAGTTACCATGATGAAAACTACTGAAATACTCTTAGTTAAATGATAACTAAAATTTTCTCTATAGGGATTATAAAACATGGATTGCGTGGGATAAAATAGGGATGGGAGACGGAGAGCATAGAAAACATTTATCTTAGAAGATGAATAAATTCAATGATACTTTCAAATATGACAACCTACGGAAATTCACTTTCATACGCTCTTTCTGGCTGCACATTTGGATGACATACGTTGCGTTTTCACTAAACTCTGTCTCTTGGAGGTTTTCTTGCATTCCCTATTTGTATAAAGCCCCTTCAAGTTCTGCAATGCCACGATTCTGGTACTATTAAAAATGACT
Source organism: Talpa occidentalis (assembly GCF_014898055.3). Classification (NCBI taxonomy): domain Eukaryota; kingdom Metazoa; phylum Chordata; class Mammalia; order Eulipotyphla; family Talpidae; genus Talpa; species Talpa occidentalis. The sequence goes on from NW_023601653.1 coordinate 67,236,848, forward strand.
GCTTAGGATGGTGGGTGTTGGAAAACTCAGAACTGTGCTAAGTTGCCAAGACCAATGTACATGTAACAAGTAACTGCAGTCATCAGCATATCCCTGGGCTTAACAGACTTGGCTATTGGATAACCTTTCTCATGGATTAGTCTGTTTTCCTTCAGCCCGATAAAGTATTTTATTCAAACTGTCTTTGTTTTTTTTTTTTTTTTTTTTTTTTAGCAGTTCTTCTCTATGTGGACTGGATCTCAGCCATTTTTATCTTTATGAATTCTGCGTCTACCTAAGGCCTAATTGTAACAAGCTTAAATTAAGGAATAGTACCTCAAAGCAATTGCTAAATGAAATCTGCCTTATATTAACATGCCCTACAGGTGAAAAAAAATGATTTTCAGATTTGAAACATTGATGTTACTTTGGAAATTACTCAAAGATATCTGTCTGTGACTAGCTATTGAACTCAGACTGTCTTGATGAGTCACAGAGAAACAAGGGTAAGAAAGTCTTGCTAATCTCTCTGACTGTATACAGCTAGGATTGATTCAGCTGTTTTGATAGGAAAAATTGGCTGTGGAAAAAATGCTGTCAGCAGTATTATTTTGAGTATTTACGATGACATGAATGCCTGTCTTTATTTTTAGATAACCCATCTGTGAGATGAATAGGTTAATGTCCATTTAAGTTGAAAGAAAGGGAAGTCTAATGACATCTTGACCCTGAGTGGGTGTGATGTTTTTTTGTCTGTCTCTCCTTCTTCCCACTTTGGATTATCACATACTTACTGTTCAGGGCTAACACAGTTCTCCTCACATCTTGCCAGAGGAAGCTGTAGGAAGGGAAATAGTCTCAGACAAGGAAATTGTCTTATATTCTTTGCTCAGCAGCCTATCAGTCATCTCTCTTGACTGTTGGATCAGTAGTTGGCAGCAAAATAACTATGAGGACCCGTTCATAGGGTCAGCCAAGTTTACAATTGGTTGTTTCCATCTTTTTCAACCCTGTTGACGATTACATTTGAAGTGGAAGAACCTGGAAAAGCAAATAGCTACTCTTTCTTTAGTTTGTTTTGTAAGTGAGAGATTATGGTAGCATTTATATCGATTTGTTCTAGAAATTTCCTGATCTGTCCCTCAGGTTGGTGTTACCATCGAAATGCTTTCCCAGTGTAAACTGAATACTATTCCACTTACTTGATTTTTGCTTTTATTCCTTCACTATATCAAAACCTCACCGTACAAGAGAAAAAGGAAAGATATTATTTATTGAATACTTTGCGCCAGTACGACTAAGAAATTTTAATATTTCACTACATTTTATCACAAGAGCCATGTAGATGGATATATTTAACCTAATTTTGAAAGATTAAGGGGCTAAGACCTTAATTAACATGATCAACTGCACCTACCTACAAATGTAGCCAGAATTCAAATAAAGATATATCACATGGATGTGCTGAAAGGATTAATAGAATCAAGGACAAATCTGCTTGAACAAACACTTTACATGCTATCAAGTCTCTCTTAATCCTGCATTAAAAAAATACCCTGCTCCTCCTTCTACCTTGTATTTTATATTTCCACTAACTTTCTCCTCCAAAGACTTCTCTAGATAAACTTTTAATCCAGAAATTGTTTCTCTCTTCCAAGAACTTGAATGATTTAATATTTCAGGAAATCAATGACAGAAGCCAAAAAGATCCTCTAAAAATCATCAGAGATTTGCACTATTTGGAGTTGGGGAAAAGGGTTAAAAGGGAAGGGGGCATCCATTTTCATTACCAATCAGTTGAAAAGGATTGTCAAAAGACAACTGTTCTCTGAAAATAACATGTGAGAAACTCCTGGGTTGGGATTTAATTTTAAATAGTTGGCCATTGAGGGTGACAAGGTGTGTTTCCTCAAGCAGCCCTGGCACTCTACTTCACTCTCTTGTCTAAAGGGAAGAAAATCCTAAAGCTCTCAGCAGATGAAATATCTCTTTTCAGATCTGTGTAAAAAGAGAAGGAGAGAGAGCACAAAGGAAGAGGAAATGAAAAGGAAATATAAGAAGAATTAAAGAATGAATTTTCAGACCTCAACTTAACTGGTATATAGGTAGCAAAACAGTCCATTCCCCATCAGGAGCTGTAAAGAGAATCTGACACGATCTTGTTTCCTCATTTCCTCTTCTTTTTATGATTTTGTAATTAGAGAAACAGCAATTGTCCAGAATGTCTGTGTTCAACGACCCTTTTCTCAGTGAATGAGTTACTCAGGGGCTTCTGATTTATAGTGGGGAGTAATAAAAGGTCCAAAGTATTTTTAAAGAATATTCCCTCTTAACTAATTTCTGATTTGAACTAAACTGTTACAATGGCATTAGGACTGATGTAGGAAATTCTGTTTACAGGAATTACATAGTTTTGAAAATTAACTTTGGATTATGTGGGATAGGAGATAAAATACTAGAGAGAAGCAAACACAAGTGGCATCTGTGAAGTTCCGTCGCTATTCAACTTGTATCTGATTATCCAAATGTCTGTCTCCTTTCTCACTGCTGTTTTTAGCTACACATGCACCATGACGCCCCCAATACTAAGGAAATACTCTAATTATTCATTTCTCCAATACTTAATTGTATTTTCCCTCACTCACTACCACCACCTCCTTACCAGGTTCTTGTGAGAGCTCATTTAGCTAAGAAAATTTTTTTTAAAGATTTATCTATTTATTTATACAAGCACTGGGTACAGTAAGAAGCACAGGAGGGTGAGATAATTCACCAGAGCCAGAGTGGGGAACAGAACAGACAGACTGACGAAATACACCGCTGAGGGGAGCTAGCTGAGAAAATTTTTAAAATAAAAATTCCCCAAACCCAAAGGCATATGCCTGCTTTCTCACCACTCACCTGGAGGAAACATAGCAGGCCCACGGCCTTCACCTCATGGGCGCGCACTCCCATCGGGCTGGACTCCAGGGTGGCCGGGATCACGCGCTGGATCTCCCTGCCCTTCTCTCCACGCTCTGCGCCATGTCTGACTCACGGACCTGGAGGGCTTCAAGAGAGAAACTTTCCTCAGCAATACCTCAGTTTTCTCCTTCTCTCACTCTCTCTTTTGTACTGCCTTGGCCTTTTATTTTCCTGTGGCCTTTCTCTCCCCTTTCATCCTGGATTCTTTCTCGGTTTCTATGTCTATTTTTTGTTTTGCTTCCCTTTGCCTTCTTTCCTTCCCTTCTGCTATGAATCCTTCCCCTACATCTTTAGCTTTCTCCCTCTGGCTCCAGGAAGAAAACAGGCAGAAAGGACGCGTGAGTCCTCTGACTTAGGTATTCTTCTAGGCAGTGGTGAGAAATGTGGCTCTCAGAAGAGTGAAAGGCAGGTTGTTGGTGACCAGGTAAGTTCTCTTCTCCATCAGAAGAGGAGTCACCACAGCACCCCTGGTGACTACGAAGGTGGAAAATCACCCTCCACTCTCCACTCCCCTCCCCACGTGACTTGCTCTCCTCTCTTGCTCTTTGAAACCCTCTCTTTCACTGTGTTGATAATCAACTCTCTAGTTCTGGGTCATTTCTTCGCAACCCTTGGAGTAGGCCTGAGAGTTTGACCAATGAACCAGAAAACTATCCCATCTTTTGAGAAAGCTGGTTTGGAGATTAGAGTTTATGGATGATGTCCATAATAGGCCCCTTCATCCAGACTTCAGTTCCCATTAAAACAGACAAGTCAAACAGGCTTTTTTTTTAAAGATTTATTTTTATTTATACAAGAACTGGGGTATAGGCCAGAGGCGCAGGAGGACGAGAGATTTCACCAGACACAGAGTGGGGAGCAGAACAGGCAGACAGACCAAGATATTGCTGTGGGGAGCAGTGAGTGAGGCAAGAGAGGTCTGCTGCGGCATGTGGGTTGCTCCCCAGCTGGCCAGGATTCGAACCCGTGGTGCAGAGGCCGTGGACAGCTTCACAGCACAGCGCCCAACTCGCTGGCCACCGGGGAGGCCCCAAACAGAATTATTTTTTCAAACGGGGTTCCAATATCTCAATCTTTCTCTCCCCCCAAACCGTGACTCCCTCTCCATCTCGAATAAAATCTCTCTCTCTCTCTCTCTCTCTCTCTCTCTCCCCCCTTCCCTCACTTGCCCCCTCCCACTCTTTGCCTTCCTCACAAATAAAATTCAAGGTCTCTCTTTCAAATAAAACCATAACAAGACATAGAAAGGACACAGAATATTTGTTAAAAAAAAAATCTACAGGAACAAATGCACACTATATAAATAGTTCATACTTGTTAGTAATGTTTTACTTAATACAAAGTATGTTTAAATTTTGTTTACATTACAATGTTTTTCTTTCATAAGAAAATTAGATGCTACTTAACAGGGTTCTATCTTACTCATGGGAATTGATTGAAACCACTTTTAGATCCTTTCTAACTCTGGAAGTTTCATTTTATGAGCAATTCTTGAAGGGAGGCTGCTGGATGGGATTGATTTTAAGAGCACTTACCCAGAATGGCAATGTAGTATGGACTGGAGAATATAAACATATATATATATATATATATATATATATTTTTTTTTTTCCCCCATAGCTAAGGAATCAAATACTGAGAGAATATAGCCTGGTAGGATGCTGGTGGTGAGAATCACTCCATTCCAACACTAAATAAACAGTGCACTTTTCTTTAAAAGTTAGGAAGCTGGAGTATAATAAAGAATATTTTCCAAACTTCAACTGAAAGCTTGAAGAAGGGAGCTATGTTACAGGACAAGGAAAGCAGAAAGCTAATCCTGGCCCTCTACTAAATTACTGTGGAGTTTCTACAGGCCTTAATTTCCCCATTTATGAAAGCGGACTGGCACACCCACTTGATTTAACCTCAATATTGTTTCATAGAGAAAATGCAGCCAGAGGTATGGAGGCATTTTAATTAGAATATTTCTATTCAGAGTCCCTTGTACTTGAATATCATTGGTTTTTCCCCTCTCTTAACAGAGAGATTGCAGCGCATCATGGCTAAAATGATGTCTGGAATTCCAAGATTGTCTAGAATATATATTTGCTTTGTCAACCAAATCACAACCAAACCCTAGAAATCTGACTGCAAAATTGAGGCTACCAGAGAGGTATAGGGAGAGAGCAATGTGGGGAGGGGCCCAATGAACTATGGTGGAGGATTATGGATGCTTTGGAGGTGGCTGTGGTGAGGTAACCAACATCTGAAAGTAGTGTGATTCTCTACCTCTGAAGCATATATGGTGTTGTAAACCAGTGTTACCTTAATTAAAAAAAAAAAAAAAAGGAATTAAAAGAAAGTTATGTCGGGCCTCCCCTGGTGACACAGGCTGTTGAGTGCAGCGCTGTGAGACTGTTTGCAGTCTTTGCAGAGAGGGTTCGATCCCAGCAGGCCAGCGAGAATCCCATGTGGCAAGGCAGACCCTCCTGTCTCACCTGTTGCTCCCCTCAGCAGTGTATTTCGTTAGTCTGCCTGTTCATTCCCCACTCTGTCTCTGGTGAATCTTCTCACCCTCCCATGCCTCTGGCCTGTACCCCGGTTCTTGTAGGTATAAATAAATCAACAAATAAATAAATAAATCTTTAAAAAAATAAAAGAAAGTTATGTCTGGAAGAGTTTCATTTACTTAACCATGTTCTTTGTACTATGTACAGAATGCTTACTATGTGGATAAAAATATTAAATGAGGATAAAATTATAATTAAATGATGATGTCATGAGATAATAATGAATAACACAATAGATTTCTTGCTGTATTAATAAATGTGTAACTAAAAAATACTTGCTTTGTCACTTATTAGCTGTGCATTCTTGGGCAAGTTATTACTTCTTTGTTATATATAAAAGTAATAATAATAATGATAATAATTTTAGCTTCAAAGACTTAAGAGAGATTAAATAAGTTAATAGGTATGAGATGCATGTAACAGTCCCGATAGAACAAGCATTTTACAAGTGTTAACTATGATTATCTTGATTTCCACTGAATTTTACCAAGAACTTTAACTGGCAATGTGGTAGCTCACTGATGTCCTCCATCCCCATGTTCTAATTTTCCTAGTATTCCAGTTATTCAATATGTTCCCTTGCTGTTCTGACCATCTCTTTTCCCACACATGCCAGCTTTCACCTGCAAGAACAGGTTTGCCAATTACCATGACTTTTCTGCCCCCTCCCACCCCCCACTGCATTTTCCTGCCGTGTGATTGCCATCACCTCTTTGCCCTACAGGTTCCTAACAGGTTTAAACAAAATAGTATTCTGCTAATGGTCTCCTTGCTATTTTTGCTTCTGGAATTACTACTGCATTTTTTTTCTTCATCACTGGATTATTCCCTGGAGAACTAGAACTTCTTATTTATCCTAATGAAAGTGATGATGACTTGTGGTAGTTTTAACTCTGCTATTAGTCCCCTTCAAAGCCTCCATGTACGGAATGATGAAAGAGAAAAGAGGATTCAGGTGGGAAGACAAAAACGTATACCCTGGGCAGGCAGGTAACAGATTGAAGGTAATAATCTCATTATGCTCCCACACAATCTTGTAGTTCAGTAAGTTTGTGAATCATTAGCTTTTACCCAGGTTGTTAAGCACTTGGAGTGGAACCAATGGAGGGCGCATGTCCAAAGCTTTTCACCTATGCTTCAGGGAATTGTTATACCACAGGAGTAACAAGTGGAGCAAAAGAATTACTTATTTCTAATTCCTTTGACTATTCTCCTTTTGACCTTGCCTGAACCAGGTAACGCACTGTAAATTCCTTTTCTCTCTAGGCTTCAGTGAAATAGATGCCTGGACTATTATTACTTTGAGGTGTTAAGAGTGGGTTATAAAGAGCTGAGCAAGGTTGGGGTCACAGCCATGGCTGCAAAAAGAGAGAATATGGTGGGAGAAAACAAGTCTACCTTGCAACCACTGGAAGCTCCACTAGGAAGTGTCTCTTATCAGCCAACAATGTAACCTCAATGTCTATGGCAACCTCAGAGGCATTGAAAGTGAGTGATAGGATTAGACTTAAGGAAGTTTAAAAAGACAGGAGGACTAAGTTTATCGCAGGATATTTGTTTTATATGCAGTGTGACACTATCACAAATTATGTGGGCAGCGATGTAAAACAGTATATATTTATTTTTTTCACAACTTCCGTGGGTTAGAAATATGAATATGACTAATTAGTTGGGCCCTTTGCTTAGTCTCATAAGATTGCAGTCACAGAGTCTGCTGGGTCACAGCTGGGAAGGATCCACTTACAAGCTCCCTCAGGCAGAATGCATTTCTTTATGGCTATAGGATGAATGCAAATGTAAGCTTGCTTCTTTAATGCAGTGAAAAGGGGGGGTGAAGGAAGAAGAGAAATTTGGGCAAGATTGGCACTATACTGTATGCAGTCACGTATATATTACCACATATATTGCATCACCTTTACCACACTCCAAGCACAGATTCCACCTACACTCAAGGGAATAGATTAAACAAGGGCATGAACACCAGGAGGCAGGGGTAATGAAAACCATTTAATCTGATAAATCTGTCTAGCTAGCCACCAAAAAAGGTGGTAGAAATTATCCCCATGGGTTTTTAAAAATAGGAAATACCCAAACATCCATTCATGGATGAATGGATAACAAAATGCGGTACATACATACATACATTAGGATATTCTCTTTAAAAAGAAAGGGCATGGCCTCCCTGGTAGCACAAGGGGTTAAGATGCAACCTATGAAGCTGTTCACAGCCACTGCAGCACAAGTTCGATCCCTGGCCATCCAGGGAGCATCCACATGGAGCAGCAGACCTCTCTTGACTCACCAGCTTTCTCCTTAGCAGTGTACTTCGGTCAGTCTGCCTGTTCTGCTCCCCACTCTGTCTCTGGTGAATCCTCTTACCCCCCACCCCCGCACCTCTGGCCTGTACCCCAGCTCTTGTATGCATAAATAAATAAATAAATCTTAAAAAGAAAAAAAAAAAAAGAAAGGGCATGGGGGGGCCTCCTTGGTGGCCCAAGGGGTTAAGATGCAACCTATGAAGATATCTGCAGCCACTGCAGCATGAGTTCGATCCCTGTCCAGGGAGCTACCCACATGTCAGAGCAAACTTCTCCTGACTCACCCACTGCTCCCCTTAACAGTGTATTTCAGTCAGTCAGCCTATTCTGTACCCCACTCTGTCTCTGGTGAATCCTCTCACACACACCCCCCGCCAATCCCTGGCCTGAACTCCAGTTCTTGTGTGCATAAATAAATAACTCTTTAAAAAAAAAAAAGAAAAAGAAAGGGCATGCTGGCATGTGCTACAGCATGGATGAATCTTAAAGACATTATGCCAAATGAAATGAAATAAGTCAGACACAAAGGGACAAATATTGCCCTTTATATGAGTGCAATTGAGTAGTCAAATTTGTAAGCATAGTAGTCAGAATGTTGGCTTCCAGGGGCTGGGGTAAGGAAGAGATGGGGAGTAGTATTAGTCATGGATCTCCAAAGAAAAATAACCAATAGTTGTGTATGTATCTTGAGAACTAGATTTATTATAATAGATTTACTATATGAAATTGGCTTATTCAGTTATGGATGTTGGTAAGTTTAAATATATAGTGTGGGAAGGCAGGTTTGAAACCTCAAAAAGTTGACAGCACAGATCCAGTACAAAGACTGTCTGCTGAAGACTTTCTTTCTTATTGAGGGAAGATTGGTCTGTTCATTCTGCTGAAATCTTCAACTGGTTGGATGAGACCCACCCACATTATGAAAGGAACTCTGCTTCAATCTGACAAATAAACTGTTAATCTCATTCAATACATCCTCACAAAATACTCAGAAGAATGGTTGACCAGATGTCTGGGCATCTTGGGACCCTATCAATTTGACACATATAATTAACTATCACAAGATTCATTGATTCATGGGGACAGAGCTTCAGTTGGAGAAGATGAAGTTCTGGAGAGGGATAGTGGTGGTGGTTGCACAACAATGTGAATTCACTTAATGTCACTGGTTTGTACACTAATACATGTTATGTTTTGTAAGTTTTACCACAATAAAGAAAAAGAGGAACCCACTTGTTTCTATTAAGCTTGAATAGTGAAAGGCAAAAAAATGGCAGTGCCGCAGAACCAAGTCACCAGAAGTTGGTAATGGGTTCAGCTTCGAGATTCTCCACGCTGTGTGGCTCTTCACCATGAATGTCTGGTTTAAGGAGGGTTATAAAAAAAATTGAGGGTGATCCTGGTATGGGTGTCTCCTATCTCAGTGTACTTTTCAAGTCTTCTAGGAAGTGGACATTCACTATCTTGATAATAGCAAATTTCTCTCATTGAATCCTTTTGAGAGAGATCCCAACTGCATTTATAATCTCTCCTAGAAGATGGTTCCTCTGTCTCTGAGTAATTAGCATAATTGAAAGAACAGTGAGCTGAGTTCTTGCTGATTAAATAAAAATATCCAATAAACCACTTATTTTTTTGTTATTTAATTCTACTTTATCAGAATAGAAGAACTGAGATAGATTTTCCTTATTTTTGTACTTTTAAGTTCAGTTTATGCTGCTTATATCTTCATAGTTAAGAATCTCAAGGGTTAACTGTCTACTGTTTGCAGAATATTAGTTAATTTATGGTATGTGAGGGTGGTAGGAAAAAACAAGTTCTTCTTAATAGATGGAGATCTAGCCCTACTTTTGAAGGATTTGTTATCTAGTTGGAGAGGTAGAATAACGTTAATGGAGTTGGAAATCAATGCAGAATACTTGTAAGAGTTTATAAAATGAGAAGGAAAAAAATTGAGGATGGCAATTCTGCCTGTAGGTATTAGGTGGAGAAGATTTAAAAAAAAATGAATTGGATTTGCAGGAAATACTGTATTTGTAGGATTCATCACCAGGTCCTGGATTGTTTGGTGAGCTGCCTGTGTGTGTTGACCCAGGAAAAAGGATGATTATACTCTGCTGGACTTTCCTAAAAAATGTAGTTCTTTCTGCTGGAGTGTGTATGTTTGGGTGTTTTAACTCATAGTCACATGTATCCTTCTGAGATACTTGTCAAGACAATCCAAGAAAGATTAGTCGTGAGACTTCCTGGTGGCGCAGGGGTTAAAGACAGTGCTATCAAGATATCACCAGTCACTGCAGCATGAGTTTGATCCCCAACCAGGGAGCTGACCCACGTGGCACAGCTGACCTCTCCTGCCTCACCTGCTGCAACCCTCAGCAGTGTATTTCAAGTCAATCTGCCTGTTCTGCTCCCCACTATCTCTGGTGAATCATCTCACCCCCCACACCTCTGCCTTATACCTGAGTTCTTATATGCATAAATAAATGAATCTTTTAAAAAAATTAGTGTTCACATGAAATGTGCTAAGTCCATTTCATCAAGAAGTATACTAACTCCACTAGAATATTGATGATGGCATCTGAAATAACTAAGTCACTATGAGGAATGGTAAGGTGTCCTAGTCATCATGGTATCATTTCAGTATATTAATTCATTGTTAAAAACAATTTCTTGACATTCTGTTTATGTGAAAGTTGTCAGGATGAGTTCAGAAATGCATCCTGTCTTGTTGCTTGGCATTCAGTTCAGGGAGGCAGGGTGGGCTTGGGTGATAAGTGGCACTGACACATACATAGTTAAGTAACACTGATTTGTCACAGGCTGATTTGACCAGCATATATTTGCCACACACTGAAGTGGTGTTGCTCTTCCATGAATTGTGTTACAGAGTAAAATTTTATTCTTTTTAAAAATTTATTTACACATATAAGAACTGGGGTACAGGCCAGTGGTGTGGGGGGATGAGAGGATTCACCAGAGACAGAGCGGGGAACAGAACAGGCAGACTGACTGAAATACACTGCAGAGGGGAGCAGCAGGAGAGACAGGAGATGTCTGCTGTACCACGTGTGTCACCTCCCTGGTCGGGAGATAAAACTTGTGCTATAGTGGCTGTGGATAGCTTCAGAGGTTGCGTCTTAACTTCTTGCACCACCAGGGAGGTCCATAGAGTAAAATTTTAAATGACTGCTAAACTATTTTCAGTTTGGTCTCAGATAACCTGAAGAGAAAAAAGGCAATACAGAAACCTAGGGAGATGGAACGAATTGGAATCCTACTTGGACAGTCAATATTGATGATGTTTCTAATAGTTTCCTAGATGCCTTGTTTATTGAATAGTTTCTAATCTTTTTTTTTATTCCTTTATTTGTGTTTGAATCCTGGGGTAGTTTAAAGCAAATTCCAGATACTTCAGAAGAGCTCTGTGGTAGATAGAAACAATAATAGTTTTTTTAAAAACCGTGTGTGACTGTAATGAGACAAGTCTGGTTAGAAGGTGAAGGGAAAATAGGTAAGAATTCTATTAATGCTCTATGTAGGTTTATTAATGGGGAACCCAGTGAAGCTTTATTGTGACTTAATTCAATCCTGTATACATGATTCGGCAAGTCAACTATGCTGAATATTATTCCAAACAATATTCAGAGCTACCATTTATTGAGTTTGCATTATATTCCAAGAACAAACTTAACATTCTCATCTAACATCTCATTTGACTCCCTATAGCAACAACCTCAACATTTTCAAGTGTATGCTATAATGTCCTAGTTTATAGACAAAGTAATTCCCTGAGATTATAAACCAAAAGACTTCAAAGGAAAGATTTGAAACTAACTCTGTCTAGCTCCAACATGTTCTCTGATGCTATGTTATATTGCCACTATATAAAATTGAATCTCTAATTAAATTCTAAAATCACCTAAGACATCACAGCTGGAGATGGGTGGGAGTCATATGTGATTAGCCCCCAAATTTCTAAGTCTATTGCTAATTACAACAGTACAAATTAAAAAGGAAAATGTGAGGCCTATGAAAGACACATTATAGTAGAGATAATCTACTACAGTTGAATTACCGAATAGATATGAGTGTTGGAATAAAACACTGTGCTCTAAATGTAGATCTTTTCACCAAAAAATGATTTATTAATGCATACAAGAACTGGGGTACAGGCCAGAAGCGTGGGGGCTAGGGTGAGAGGATTCACCAGAGACAAAGAAGGGAACAGAACAGGCAGATCGACTGAAATACACTGCAGAAAGGAGCAGGGGGTGAGAGAGGAGAGATCGACTACACCATTCATGTCAGCTCCCTGGCCAGGGTTCGAACTCGTACTGCAGTGGCTGTGGATAGCTTTGTAGTGCTGCATCTTAACCCCTTGCACCACCAGGGAAGCCGAATATGACATCCTTTGTGTTTGTTTCCTTATCAGCAAAAGGGGTACAAAAGTCTCTCCTCTAATGCTCATGGAAAATTCAATTTTCCCTTTCATTAATTACTTAATGAAATATCCTGAAATATTATCGGAATCTCCACTTTCCCCACCTGCCACAGACATAACCCAAGAATTTGCGTCAGCCAACTTCCCAGTATGAAGCAAAGCCTCTCCTTCCTCCTACCAATGGTTGAGTCACTCCTCTGTGATAGCAGTAACTATTTAAGTGCTCTAGCAAGTTCACACAGTTTTACTTTGTAGAAGCCTGTGACTGTTACACTCTCTCATCGTGGAATGAATTTGGAGATGGCTTTTGATGACCTCAAGAGCAATACTATGAAGGATCAACCTGGTAAGAAGCCAAATGGAGAGCAAATTAAAGGTAGCAGGGGGTGGGTGAATGTGTACAGGGGCAGAATTCTAAGATTACCTTAAAAGTAAACTGAATATAGGAGTAGAAAACTAGAATACCCAAGTCTAGGAAATATTATGAAATTAATCAAATTTAAAGGAAATTATGAAATTAATCAAATTAAAAGGAAAACAAATTAGGTATGATGATGATGATGAAGAATGAATGAATGAATGAATGAATGAATGAACTAACTTGGTGTGAATGATGATGATAAATTTTACTGAGTTTTCTATAGGTAATATTCGTTGAACTTCCCTTTATATGCATTATTTCTCTGAATCTTTGCACCTTAAAATTAGGACTGTTATTAATTCCCTTTTACAGAGGATCAGGAAGATTGACTAACTTATCCAATCTCATGCAGTTAGTAAGTGGTCGAGCTGGAACTGGATCACAAACTCCCATTTATCTGAATCCAATCCATCAGAAACTTTGGGAAATACTGAATTCACCCACTGTGTACAATGATAATTTTGATAATAGTGTCCGTGAGGCATTGCAAAAAATGGATATAGTTTATGGGTCATCTGAGCAGATTAAATTCTGTTCAGCATGGTTTAGCATAAATTATATTTAATTGTATACCACTACTTTAAAAAAATTCAGTTTCTATTTGATATATACTGTAAGTTAAACTTCTTAAAGATAAATTAATTCATAATTCCAACTTCATAGAAAATCTGACTCTACTGCATTTTATTTTATATCCATTCTGAGAGAAAGAAATAAAATACAATAAAGGGAAGATACACAAATATTTTCAGAATCTAGATAAATAAATGCCAAGTCATGTTTCCATAAACAAGACAGATATTTCTCTCAATGGGGAAGATAAGTATGTGCGCAGAATGATTTAACATTTGAGCTGATGAACTGTTAATAACTAGGAATGAAAATAGCACTGGTATGCAGATAGACCTACAAATTAACAATAGTCATTTGCTCATTCATTCATTCATTGTTCATGTAGTAAATATTGAGTGCCTTTTACTGCATTTATGAAATTACTACTCTCAGAACCTGCTTAAATCAGTCACCGATTACAAAAAGATCCAGTTGAGCTTTAATTAGAAAATGACTAATTAGAGCAGGGATTGGATTAATGATCTCTGCCCATCAAGGAGATTGGAGAAAAGATGGTCCAAAAATAGGAATCTGTGCCTTCCCTGCATGGTGTGGATGCTGTGACTTTTTTCTAAAATTTCAGGAATTTCATCATTTGAGAGTGGAGGACACACTTGATCTCCTGTAATATAGAGTGAATACTAACCCCAGGGAAATGTTGGTAGAAAGATTAACACAGATACTTGCCTCTGAGGACAGGATTAAGCAATTATTTGCAAGAGGCACAACCCTCTTCTACTTCTGCTCTGACAATTTGCCATACACATTGTAGGAGCTCAATAAGGATTAAATCAGTGATTGTCATGTTTCTCCCTGTCAACATATCTATTTTGTTTGTTTCATCTGGAAAGTCTGAACGAAGTGTTTTTGATAGATGAGAACCCTGTGAAATATACTTGACTACTAATTAGTGTGGATCATTCACAGTGGAAATTTGTGATGTAATATAGTTATTGACAATTGGGTAACAGACTTTGTGTGTCTTAAATCTGTATACTCCTAGGCAAATCATTGAAACTTTCAGTTTCCTTATTTGCACATAGAGGATAATATCACTGCCTTATTTACTTATTTTACAAGTTTAAGGATTCAAATACATTATATGAGATGCTTCTACTAAACCAGTAGGATCTGTGCTTTTTAAAGGAATGTCTGTGTTTTTTCAGTGGTGAAACGCATAACTAGATATTCCTACTCCTGTGAGTGACACGATGGCTTTTATAATAATGGTGTATTTTTCTCTGTAACAACAGATGTTATAAATGTAGGACATGATGCTAATATAAGACAGATGACCACTGACGTTTCATTCATATTTTTCTTTGGTCAATAATCCTACTTACAAAGTGTAATTTTAGTGAAATAAAAATCGAATAGCACAAAATTATGTTGTAATTCTTTGAGGTACTCTCAGTTGATTGACTTAAAGATCATTATCTTGATGTCTGACATTCGTTTATTGTATGCTACTTATAAACACACTGCATCTGTGTGTGTGTGTGTGCTCGCGCGTGCTATATACAGTCTATATTAAAAACATCAGACCCTCTGTACTACGGATGAAGCAGATTCCACCCAGTGGGACTGAGAATTTTTTGAAGAGTAGACACAGTATAAACTTCCGAATCAGAATTATTGAATCCTGGCTCCAAAATTGTATCAGTTGTATGACCTTGGGTAGATTACTGAAATGCTTTAGCTGTCCATATTTTTCATTGTAAATGTGAATCATGAATTATCTGCTGAGCCAAGGGGAGGACAAGAGGTAAGACATACACAGCACCAGGTACAGGCAGGATCCAAAGGGTGGTTGGGTTATTTGCTTTCATCTCTTTGGTCATTTTGATTCTCTCCCTGTCCCTCTAGGTCGTCTTTCTTCCCGGTGGTGGTGCCCTGCTGCTGTGACACTCGGGATCCTGTGCCTGGGCTTACTGGTGACCATCATAATGCTGACAATGCAGGGTAAATGCGGAAGGGGAGGTGAAGGAGAAAAGTGAATTTAAAATCATAGTTTACAAATTGGTTTCATAATAATCACAAATAGCCTTGAGTGAGACACATTTTAGGCAAACTGTTTTTAGTGTGAGTGGGAGGATGAGCTGCCTTGTGCTCATGACTTAAATTGACACAACGTAGATCCTGAATGGTAGACTTTTGTTTTGTTTTCATAACTTCATGAATAAAGTCTATTTAAATTCTAAGATGATGAGAAAGAAGATACTTTGAAGTTATTTGTCCCTAGATCACCTGAAAAATGGGGGAAGAAAAAAGAAATTTCATTTCATTCATGTTCAGTTTCATTTTCATTTAATCATTTTTTTGCTTTTTTAACTTTATTTTCATGTAGAAGAACTGCAATTTGGCCAGAGGTGTTGGGGGGGTTGTTGAGAGTATTCACCAGAGACAGAGTGGGGAGCAGAACAGGAGGATTTACTGAAAACACTGCTGAGGGGAGCAGTGGGCAAGACAAGAGAGGTCTCCTGGTTAGCTCCCTCACCAGGGATAGAACTCAGGCAATAGCAATGACAGTGGGGAGACTTAACTCCTAGTCCACCAGCGAGGCCCAGTTCATGTTCAGTTTTAATAGAAATGACTAAAGACCAATTTTAAGTTAAAAATTAGAAATATAGACAATGAATAAAAACATTTAAAGCAAAAAACACTTCTTGTTTATAATATTGCCATCTAGGAAAAAGAGGGTATAGAGAAGAAAAGAAGTGAAAATAAGGATGAGAGGGGTCAGGAAAGGATGAAAATGGTCCCAGCCTTCCATCTAATTTGCTCGTGTGTTTAGTTGTACATTTGAGTTATTTCAGCTGGCCAGGACCCAGGTTGTCAAGACCTTTGAAGAGCTATTTGTTTCTTACTTGCTGTTTATTTTATTTTTTTATTATTTTTCAAAAATTAATTAATTTTTAATTGAGGTAATATTTGGAAATCCTATCAGGTATTGCCACCATAGTGTACCCACCATCAAATTGCCCATAGTCCTTCACCCTCGTCTATTGGGCTTCCTTCCCTTTTTGTTTTTATCCTTCCTCCACCCCGCCCCACTCTGGAAGCTTCAATTCTTATTTTCTGTTTAAGGTCACAAACTATTTATTTATTACAATCTATAGACTTAGGGTCTTTCCAAATGAGTTAACCCAGGGGTGGTGATTGGAGGTCTTCTCTGTGGTTCTCATCACTTTACACCATGGAATCTGACCTTGGAGCCATGGGGTCTACTTTGTACTGAAAGAACAAACTTCTAGAATTGAGACATTGGGCAATTAACATTTTTGTTCTGCTTGATTTCACAACCTTTATCTCATCTCCACCCTTCCTAAAATGTGCTGTGGCTAATAATAATAATAATAATAATAATAATAATAATAATTTGAGGCTTTTGTGACACAGCATCTTAAAATAATTCTTTGGGAGGGTGTCTCAAAAAAGGGGTGAGTATCACAGTTGTTAAATACATTAGGACATGTGGAAGGGTGGCTAGATGGTAAGGAATGAGGTGGAAGAGCCAATGCCTACTGACAATTCCTACCTATGGTCGCTCAACTGCTTGGCATCTGACTACTTTAGATTGCCCACATTTCATTTATGCCACTGATATACAATTTATTTTTTTATTACATTTCACTTGTGTTTAATTCTCAACAAGTAAAATCCTGATCATATTTTTTTTAAGATTTATTTATTTATGCATACAAGAGCTGGGATACAGGTCAGAGGTATGGGGGATGAGAGGATTCTCCAGACAGAGCGGGGACTGACTGAAATACACTGCTGGGAGGGCAGCAGGTGAGTCAGGAGAGGTCTGCTGCGCCATGTGGGTTGCTCCCTGGCTGGCCGGGGATTGAACTCCTATTGCAGAAGCTGCAGATAGCTTCATAGTGCGGTGCTTAACCCCTTGTGTGACCAGGGAGGCCCCACAATAATATTTTTAAATCATAAGTGTCTATGACAGTCCCTGACATTTACAAAAATTGCAGGAATATCAGTTGACTTTCAAATCCCTAATTTCTGAGTAAATACAGGTCATTTTCAGTAATTTATCAAAAGGGATTATTTGATTCAGTTCTTTGATTTCCTCAAAACCCAGTGGAGGAATTTAATTGAAATGAAGTCTTAATTCAGCTATGATTTTAGTCTCCCAGGTGTCTGACCTCCTGAAGCGACAGCAAGCAAATATTACTCACCAGGAAAATATACTGGAGGGACAGATCTTAGCTCGGAAGCAGGTGGAAAAGACTTCCCAGGAATCACAGAGGGAACTCAAGGAAATGATAGAAACCCTTGCCCAGAAACTAGAAGAGCAAGCCAAAAACCAAACGGAACTCCAGCAGCAGAACCTGAATCTCCAAGAAGCCTTGAAGAGAGCAGCAAATATTTCAGGTATGATGGTCAGGGAATGGTGTGAACAAATTGAAACTCAAATAATTAAATGATAATAATAGTGATGTGTAGTTTTGTGTAAAGTCTTACAGCTTGTAAAACCTTTGAATATTAATAGTTCTTTAAATTTCTGAAATAAGTAGAACTACTAGGACAAATGGATCTTTTGCAAGTGTGAAAACGTGTATTTAGTCTGTTTAAAAAGGAAACCATTCTGGAAGTAAAAGAAAACACCACTGCAAAGAAAGCTTAATAGGAAGAAGCTAATATATCAAGAAGAGGAATGTTAATGGAAGCAGGCACAGCTGCCTACCAACCAGTGGTTTATTTCTCAGGCAGGCTGTACAATATTTATTTTTATCAGTTGTAAGGGATTAAAGCTATGCCGGTACCATTTAGAAACATCTCCTAGAACTGCCAGACACAGAAAACTAGCCAAAAAGAATAAGTGATGTCTTTTGGTGAGGATGTATCGGGTACCATGTCCCATTCATTTACAGCATCAGATAAAGACGAATTGGCAGAGATACCCCCAAAAGTATGGCTTTTCACCAGGCAGCTTAGAGAAGATTTAAAAAAAAAAATCAGTGATCATCGCCAAATGGAAAATTATGCAATTTTTTTCAAGTTTTTATCTTTGTGGTCCTCAGTGTTTAGAAGAAGAGGAGGAGATGCTGGGAAGTTACTCAGTGTTTTTTTTTTTTTAAGATTTATTTATTTATGCATAAAAGAACTGGGGTACAGGCCAGATATGGGGGGGCAAGAGGACTCACCAGAGACAGAGTGGGGAACAGAACAGGCAGACTGACTGAAATATACTGCTGAGGGGAATAGCGGGCTAGTCAGGAGAGGTCTGCTGTGCCATGTGGGTAGCTCCCTGGCCAGGGATCAAGCTCATGCTGCAGTGGCTGCGGATAGCTTCATAGGTTGCATCTTAACCTTTGCACCACCAGGGAGGCCCACTCAATGGGTTTTGCTTGAGGTCACTCAGCTAGAAAGGTGCAGGTTCTTCCCAGCTACAGACTGTCCATTTAGCACCAGAATTAGTGATAGTTCTTGGCCTATATGTACAAAGTTACCATCCAAGTAACTTGTTAGAAATGGCAGGTTCAGGGTCTACCCCCAAATTCTGTGTCAGAATGTCTTGAGGTGCATCATGAAATGTACCCCCAGATGTTTAGAAGCTAGAAGGGTAGAGTCATTTAGTTATTAAACATACTCACAGCTGCTATAGTTACTCTGTGTAGGTTCAACTTCCCATTTCTCTGTCAAATGAAGAAAATGAATGGAAACTCTCCCATAGCATTGCTACAAGAATTATTTTTTTAAGATTTATTTATTTATGCATACAAGAACTGGGGTACGGGCCAGAAGTGTGAGGGGATGGTAGGAGGATTCACCAGAGACAGAGTGGGGAGCAGAACAGGCAGATCTACTGAAATACAGAGGGCGAGTCAGGAGAGGTCTGCTGCGCGATGTGGGTCACCTCCCTGGCTAGAATCGAACTCATGCTGCAGTGGCTGTGGATTGCTTCATAGTGCTGACGCTTAACCCCTTGCACCATCAGGGAGGCCCCAAGAATTAAATTAATATATGTAACTGCCACCAGTTTTGGGCATATGGTGACAGTTATGTTTGCTAAAAAAAAAAAAAAAAAAAAAAAAAAGTTAAAAGATGATTTAGTTAAAGGGTGTTTGAGATTTGCTGTTTGACTTTGTCAGTTTAGAAAACCTGCCTGGAGTGTGGAGATTGAGAGAGAGAGAGAGAGATTTTGACATAACACGATGGCATTCGACAAATTAAGCCATGTGAAGCTTGCATTTATTACTTTGACCATCATTTTTTGTGCATTTTCTCTCATTTACTTTCTTCTTTCATGGTTCAACAACCTCCTACTTTCTCCTTTCTGATAAGGTCTACCCATAAACTGATTATATGCTATAATGGAAATTGGAATTAGAATGTTACCTTTCTCAAGGATTTTTTTTTTTTAATTTTTTGGTCACACTGTAGACAAAGGGGTGTTGTTTCTTATTAAAGAGATTCCAAATGTTACTAACAGGGAGTTGGAGGAGAGGAAAAGAGGAGGGAGAGGATATCTATATGCAAATAGACGTTGACATATTTTGTCTATTATCTGAATTCTGAGTTGAGTTTTTGAACTATCTGCGACTTTTGCTGCTGAAATTGTTTCCCTATTTCCTGAAATCTTACTGAAATTAAGAAATTACTTTGCATCAATATTCCTTTCTCCTTAGACTATTTCTCTCCAAAAGAAGCATAGTGTGCACCACATAGGCAACATTAAATTTTCTAGTGACCACATTAAAAAAATGAAAAAGAAACTGATGAAATTAATTTTCGTATTTTACTTAAACCAATATATTTGAAATAATATTTCAACACTAGCCAGCATAAAAATTATTGAGACATTTCACATTCTTTTCATATGTACATTTCATATACGTGCATCATATGTGCATTTTGATTTCGAATTTTACACTATAACAAATTTTACACTACAACACATCTTAATGCACACTAGCCACAATTCATGTACCTAAGAGTACATCTAATTGCTGTTGATATATCAAACAGCACATGCTTAGAAGCAGAGGCTACAGGGCTTAAACCAAATTTCATTTTTCAAGGAGCTGAAATTTTAAAATACACAAGCATGTCTTTTAAATAGAATAGCCATTAAGTATCTCCACTATTCCAAAAATAGCATTACAAAATAGATCAGATTCTAAAATGGCATCCCAACACAAGCCTTGCTTTTTAACTTAGTTTACCGAATATCAGAATGTTTTATTATTTTTTCTCCAAAAACTGGGGAAATGAAAGCTCTGAGAGTACTTAGGTACTTGTAGCTTCTGAATATAATTCTAATTGGGAGGGGCTGGTATGTATGTGACTGTCCTATAGGGAGAATTGTAGTGATGTTTTAATTCAGGTGTAAGTCACTGATCGTACCTATTCTTCCTCCTAGCTCCTTGTCCCCAAGACTGGCTGTGGCATGAAGAAAACTGTTATTTGTTTTCCTCTGGGCCATTTAATTGGGAAAAAAGCCAGGAGAATTGCTTATCTCTGGATGCCCAGTTGCTGAAAATTAGTAACATGGATGATCTGGTGAGTTTTTGTTTATGAGCGTTGGGATGAAGATGGCTTAGAGGGCAATAAGTCAGGATTAAGCCCTGGGTGGAGCTCTCGTGGGGAAAGTCAGGGTCCCCAATTTCAGTTTACCCTACCACTCATTTTGTGTTGGCCGTGGGATGGACAGGCTGTGTAGTATTACTAGTTGTCAGTAAACATGTCTGCAAAATCATGGAGGGGCTGTTCGAGATTTCCTTTGGTTCTTTAGTTTGTGAATCTAATCTAAATAACCACATTGACTCCAGCATGAACTCAAAAAGCTCGCTCCCCACAGGAATTCATCCAGCAAGCAAGTGCCCATTCCAGCTTCCCGTTCTGGATAGGGTTGTCTCTGAGGAAGCCCCACTACTCCTGGATCTGGGAGGATGGTTCTCCTTTGAAACCTCACTTGTAAGTTTCCCCCTTCGCTGAATCTACAAGTGAAACTACTGCTGAATTCCATACACTGTCCTCTGATGCCTCTTATGCTTGGGGGCATTTTCAAAACTCCTTCCCCACCTCTCACCTGGGACTTGTCATCGACGCACTCCAATCTTTTGCCTTTGCCTTCCTACCTTTACTACTGATTTGAAGCTTCAAGATGAGCTAAATTCCTGACACAAGGTGGCGACAAATCTCCTTTTCCCTCCTTTTCTGCAGGTTTAGACTCCAGGGATCTGTCTCCCAGATGTACCTCTCCGGCACCTGTGCCTATTTGCAGAGGGGAGCTATTTTTGCTGACAACTGCGTTTTAACTGCTTTCAGTATATGTCAGAAGAAGGCCAGCCTATTGAGAGCACTGTGAATCTGAAGACTGAAGAGAAGGAGCAGTGGACTTTGAATTCTCTTCTGGAATGTAAGCTGTTTTTGGTCACTGAGGTGCAGACCACAAGAGCCCTGCGAACTGCTTGGGATTAAGGGACTGCAGCACTCCTTAGCAGAGACTGGGCCCTGGGCTACCTGGCACCTTATAGCTAACATTTTGATTCATTTTTATATATATTTCACCTGCTCTATCCCAAGCCTCCCTGCCAGACTTCCAGCTCTCTTCCCTTTTTATTTTAAAGGCAAAGGCCTGGAGCCTCTGTCCTCAGTCCTCTCTACCTTAATGCCATCTTTCCCTCAACCTCCTAAAGCCACATAGAAGACAGAACATGGAGAAGTTGCCCAATGGCGGGCAGAGGGCAAAAGGGGAAGCAAGACTGAGCAACTGGGAGCATGAGAAAGAGGAGATAAAGAGCTATGCTGGCTGAGAAATTCATGTTCTCAGTGTGACAGGTCACTCCTGTGGTGTTTCTCCAGACCCCACCAGATTCCAACATTTACACACACACACACACACACACACCCCTTCACCTCATATTTTGGGGTAGTTGGAATGTCCCAGGCAGCCGTTAGAAATGTAGTGGTCTTTTCTGTGAACTAACTCACAATTCATGATCAGCTCCTGAATTGGATAGTATTTCTATAGCTTTTCTCTGCCAAAGGACATCTTCATAGCTTCGTAGCTTTAATCTTTCATAGCTTTAGTCCTTCAGAACGGTATTTGTTAGAATTGTAAGTTGATGGCCCAATAGCAGAATTATCCCCCCTAAATTACGTACCCTTTTGGGTGACCTCTTCTTAACAGCTGTGCTACGCACAAAGGCAGAAGCATTCAGGACGACAACAAAGGCACTCACTTCTAGTGCACACTCAGAGGGTGTGCAAGCACTGTGAAGATAAACATGGACTTATACGAATACCCCTTTTATTTTCAGTGTTTCTACTTCCTTTTTGCCTCTTTTAAAGGATACTTTTAAAGTCTTGTAACAATCTTAATGAGAGTGAGCAAGACCTGTCTCATCCTCAGGAAGATAAGAGATATTTTCTTTTATGAATAACCTTATTGAGATTTAATTGACGTGCAAATTAACTTACACAATCAATAAGCTTTCACGGATGTGAGTGTGTTTCTTTGACATCATTACCACAATCAAGGGAGTGAACACCTCTGTCACCCCCAAAAGTTTCATCACACCTAGACAGCCCCTAATTTATGTTGGGCTTGTACTTTGTAACATTTTATATGAGTAGAATCATACCCTATGCCTTTTTTTAAAAAATCTGACTTCTTTCATTTATCATCATTTTGAGAGTCGTTCACCTTCTTCTTGTGTTAGCTTTTCATTCTTTTAAAATGTTGAGTATTATTTTTTTGTATGGATGTATCTCTATTTGTTTATCTATTCACCTGTAGATGTCATTTGGGTTGTTTTTAGTTTTGGATCTTACAAATAAAGCTGCTATGAACATTCACAGCCAAGTCTCTTTGCATGAATATTGGATTTCTCTTCTCTTGGGCAAATTCTTAGAAGTGTAATGCCTGCATCATTTAGTAGGTGGATGTTTAGCTATTTAAGAAACTGCCAAACTTTCCTAAAGTTGGACCATTTTATATTCTTAACAGCAATGTATAAATGTTCCAATTTCACCTTAGCGTTACAGACACTTGATGTGGTAAGTCTTTTCATTTTAACTGTTCTTGTAGGTATGTAGTGATAGATCATTGCATTTGAAATTTGTATTTCAAATTTGCATTTGAAATAAAAAGTTGAGATTCTTTTAGTAATTTGTTACTACATAGTGCTTATTTATTGTACTTATTTTCTTTGGTAAAGTCATTGCACATATTGAAGTTTTATTGAAGTTTTATTTGAGTTATTTGTCTATTAATGGTTGAGTTTTGAGAGTTCTTTGTATATGCTGGATAAAAATTTTTTTATCAGGTATCTTTTTTTCTTTTTTTTTTTTGGTCTATATAATTTGCACTTTCTTTTTCAGTATGGTAAATTTCCACATAGGTAGAGAGATTCCACTTATGATTCAAGCCAATCACATATAATTACATGATTTATTGGGGGAAATCAACATTGCAATAATAGAAATATTCAATTCAACTGGCAGTAAAAGAAGGTGTGTGTGTGGGGGGCGATACCAAGCACTAAATATTGGCCTTGGTGGTCAAGGCTTATAATTTCTTTGCAGTGTCTACCTTTTTTTTTAAATTTTTTTTTAAGATTTATTTATACAAGCACTGAATACAGTCAGAAGCGCGGGGAGGGTGAGAGAATTCACCAGAGCCAGAGCAGAGAGCAGAACAGGCAGACTGACGAAATACACTGCTGAGGGGAGCAGCGGGTGGCAGGAGAGGTCTACGCGCTATGTGGGACCCTTGCCCAGATGCTGTGGGCAGCTTAGCAACCCAGAGCTCAACTGCTGCGCCACCGAGAAGGCCCTGCAGTGTCTACTTCTTGAAGGGGTTGGGGTTGCTTCTCCAGGACTCCAGTGGCAGCTGCCAACATCTGCAGAAGGCTTCAGACCCCATAGCGAAGAGTCCAAACAGCTAAAGTGGCTCAATTCAGCTCTGATGTTTGCACAGCGTCAGAAGCTATTATCAGAACCACTTCACCCACAGGGGAGTGGCCTGTTGGCACAGCAAATTTATTCTTGCCTCAGGAGTCTGTTTATCAGTGTTCTGTAAACAAGTGATCAGTGGCTCAAGCTCACCTTGTTAATTTTCCATCTCTCATGCATCATTTGCTGTTTGATGTTCTGTGTTTTGAGAATTCACATTTTATGTATTTTGTCTGTGTGTTTGTGTTGAGTCGGAAGGTAAGACCTCCTTGCTCTGTCTTGGCTTTAAGCAAAAGTTTAAGAGATATTATGTTATAATTAGGTACTGAAGTTTCTCTTTCTGTTGGTGATGCCAGTATCTCTGAACAAACATGTGGAAGAATCCGGGAGGAAAAAGTGTAGTCCAAGACGGGAAGGTGGATTTCTTGCTTCTGTGGCTGGTTAGTTTCTATTCCTAAAATGATGACAGAACTACCTTCTTTAGCCAAGCTGACAGTGCCTATGAGTCACTGTCTGTCCCCTTACTATTTCTGTCTCCATTTCTTGCCATGTGCACTGTCTCACTAACCCTCACATGCAGAGGCAATTGTTCTAATCTATGTATCGTGGGGATGTTCCTCTCTCTTAGTTAATATACTGCTTCTTATCCCAGTATCTAAATATCCCTCTCCTTATTATTGTTTAAATCAAGGTTACAACTACAGCTTGTTGCCTGTTGTCTGTATACATATATTCTGTGAGCTATGAATTTTTACATTTGTTAAAGGGTTATTTTTAAGAATATGCAGCAGAGACTGTAAGTGATCCACACTGTCTAAAATATTTACTCTCTCTCAGAAAAAAGGTTTGCTGATGTTTGATGTGTATAGCTTATTGGTTATGTAATCATTTCTCTATGAGAAATGAACATGGCAATTTAGTAGAAATACTCAATTTGAACTATGTGAGTTTAAGTCTCAGTGTTTCACTAAGTCTGTTATCAAATTATTTAAGCTCTAGAAACCTTGATTTCCTCACCTCAAAGGCAGGCATACCAAGAGTAACTATTTCATGGATACTTGAGGTTTAGTACAATAATGATTGTACAATATATCACAGAGTTCCTAGGATTTGTTAAGCGTTCAGGAAATGTTAGTTATTTATACTATTAGTTTATATTTCCTATCTTATAGGATTCCTCATATGTTTCTGTTTTTATAGTAGGTTCTTAAGCTTTTACAGTCTACTGATCAAATAACTGAAGGTTATTCTTGATTTAATTATGTTTGCAAACACTTAGAACCCTCCTGTTGTTATTATTGTTGAAAACAGTGTGCTGTGGAGGACACCCTGACTTTGTACTTATTTCCTTAACCAGTTAGCAGTGTTCAGAGATTCTTGAATTTCTTCTTTATAGACATTTTCTGAGTAATGGCTCTGCAAGGCTCTCGGGTCCATAGGGACTAGACGGCATCACATCGATATTATTTCCAATATTGCATTCCTTCAGAGTATTTCACAGACTCACGCTGTTCTGGCTCAGTAACCTGAGCAGAATATGGATGCTTTTCTGATCTGTTGTTCAAGTTTCAAAATTTAGCAAGGCCAATGAGCAAATTTAAAATACTGCATCTTCATATCCTACTATCTCAATGCACCCCCTTTGCGCCAAAATCCTCTAAGCCCCTGCTCCTCCACTGTCATCTTAATTGTGGGGAAGGCACTAACTCATGAAGGATGCCATGAACCAGATCATTAATTAACCATCAGTTTACTGGGAGCAAGTTGAGAAAGAGGAACAAGTGGTTCTAAACATTTTTGCAAGTTGAGAAACTCAGAATTTGAAGCAAGGGTATTAAACATTTGACTTGCACCTGGACAGTAAGAAACTCTAAGTGGCTTTGAAAGTTATAAAATTGGCTCTTAGCTAGAATGCCTTTCAACTTAATGGCCCACATTAAACTCATGTTCCTGAGTTCTTCTTTTACTCCATTAAGAGCAGAGCTGATGGATAATGTATAATCCTACTCTTAGAGAATAAACAATTTAATAGTAATATAAATAATTCAATAGTAATATAAACAATCTATATAGCATCCTAGAAGACTGACAGCAGGAATGTACCTCACTATATTCATAAATGTCAAAACATCCACTTTCTAAGCTCTTTCCTGAGAAATGCTTATAGGGCACTGTCTTTTATTTGCTTACAACAAACCCAAGCACAAATGAAAAATGAAAATGAACAGCTTTTTAAAAGTCCTATGCCCATCTATTCAGCCTGTATGTGATTTTTTGGATGAGACAGAATGTCTAATATATTTAAGTCACTTTAATATCAGCATAATGGTTTCAGAATATTTGCTTTCTTCAAGTTATTCTGATTTACCTTGACGAAGTGTCATGTATTTTTCCCATTTGTTTTTTGGTTCATTCATTCTTTTGAATCCCTTCTTTCCTTAGAGTTGACAGGGTAGAGAGCAATGAATATAATTCAGTCTATTCTCACAATGTTAATAGTCTATCTAGTGTGGAGAGAGAAAATACTTGAATTAAAAATAACGATATTTATTCATTTCCCCCCATTCGTTTAATATGTGCATATGTGACTCTAGATGCTTGGAATTAACAGTGAAAATGACAAGTAGTCTACCCTCCCCGAATTTATGAGATGACAGCAGATGACGGCAGAAATGAAAAATTAAAATTAAATAATCATAAGCAGTAAGTATTGAAAGAATCCAATAGCCATTCACCATGGAAAATAACTATTCATAGACACAGTTTTAAGAATGAAGAAATAAAAATGCCTTTAAGCAGAATGAAAGTCACATTTTTGCTCGGAGTGTGATCTAGTTTGAAGAAATTCTTCTTGTGAGTTTTACTCACAAGTGAATGTAACAGATGAATTTCCTCTGACTTGCTTTGAAATTCCTACTACAAAGCAGCAGGTGGCACCATCACCTCATTCACACTTGTGTGACTGCTCAATCTTTTGATTAATTCATGTCAATTTAGATCACACAGCACACACCACTTTTAATTATCGGTACCTCTCTTATTCACCACCCAAGCATCCCAGTGGACATTTAGACGGATCATGATGTTACTGGTGTGGAAACAAGCAGAGATAATGAAACAACATATCTACAGTCACTCAGTCAATAGTGACAGAAGCAGGAGTGACAAGATCCTAAGATGCCCTTCTTAGATATAGACTTCGGGCTTTGAATCTAGAAGTTCTGCCAATAAGTCAGAGATTTCCCTCTCCCCCTCACCCACACCATGCAATTCAATTGCCTTCCCGTTGGTCATTTCCCCTCTTTAAAAAATGAATGGCCAACACCAGGTGAACAGATTCCAACTATTTTGTAAACTCAACTATTTTGCTTGTAAACTGACATTATGAATGAAATTCCAACATGTTAAACAAGCAAAATCCAAGATGCTCTGTTTATTGTTATCAGGACAGTCTAGAGACTCAACAGTTTGTCCTGTCCTAAGGCATATTCTGCTGTAGCTTTCTTCCTGTTAAAGGTGATAAATTGAAGTGCGCATCGACTTCTTCGATGAAAACATGGATGGTCGAGGTGGTAATAAATTCAGTGAATGCAATAGAGAAAGAAGAGCTAAGTAGGTAGGAGAAAGAGGGACAATGCATATGCCACCTAAAGCTAAACAGTCAGCATACATATATGTGTAAGTCTACCTGCACTTTTCTTCCCCTGCTTTCCAAAGGTAAATTTGTAAGCAATCAAACCAGGTCTTTAATTTGCTGCCCAGAAAATCAAACTCTGAATCACAAGCATGTCTTACCACAAAGGACTACATCTGAGATGGACCGAGGGAGTCAGTGGGACAAACCACTAAAAGTCCCTGAACAGTGGACATGCTGTGATTATGGAAGGGGAAGGAATGTGAGGAGGTGCAGCATGTGAAGGAAGTGGGGGGTCCGGAGATGCCTGGAGGCAGTGTGGGTGTCAAGAGTTACAGTGTTTATTTTTCTCAGCAGGGAGTGTTTTTGCGGAGACATCAGCCCATAACAATCAACAGTTGTTTGTTCTTGGTGTTACTATCAACTTCCAAGAGGCACAGAGAATTCTTTTTTTTATTTATTATTTATTTTTTTTTTTATAGAGGCATGTTATTTATTTATTTGTTTGTTTTGTTTTGTTTTGTTTTTTTGTTGTTTATACATGCACTGGGTACAGTCAGAAGCGCGGGAGGGTGAGAGAATTCACCAGAGCCAGAGCGGGGTGCAGAGCAGGCAGAAGGACCGAAGCACACTGCTGAGGGGAGCAGCGGGCGGCAGGAGAGGTCTGCGCGCCATGTGGGACCCTCCTCCGGTGGCCGGGGAGCAGCCGGGGATCGAACCGGCGCCGCAGAGGCCGCGGGCAGCTTCGCAACCCAGCGCTCAACTGCTGCGCCACCGGGGAGGCCCGAGGCACAGAGAATTCTTGTTAGATATGTGGCACAATCAATTTCCAGGTTCCTGGGGATACAGTTGGAGAGAAAATCATTAGTTGTCAGTTAAAGTTTAACCATAAGTTGGGGCATAGGGAGAAGAGAGAACAAAGGTGGTTAGTTTAATTCTGCGTATTCCTCATTTTTAGTATAGGGAAGTTTTTGTTACAAAATGGAGGGGATTTGGCTACAAGTCAAATACAACTTGGTTGTAATTTGGGACTAAAAATTGCAATTACCAAGAGCTGGAATTACCAGTTCATAAGAGTAATTGCGTGTTTTCTTCACTATTTCACCAATTAGACAGAAGACCTAGGGAATATTGTTCTGCACATTGGACTTATGATGATGATAGAGAAAAAATGTTGGTCCTTTTGGAGTTCATAAACTGAACCAGACAATAAAATTGGGTAATTTTAGGCTATAATATATGAAGGTATTTATTTATTATGTGTATGTATTGTTACTTATAGACTGTTCTCATTTACTTCTATACCTTCATTTACATTGACTCAATAAATAGTTATTGATGACCTACAAGGAATCAGAAGCTAGTCTAGGTTCTTGGAATATATCAAGTGAACAAGACAAACATGATTCTTAACTCATGGAGCTTACAGTTTTGTGGGTGGGGTGAGTCTAATTATAAACAAATCAGATAGATTCAAATAGTAGGAAGTGTTGAAGGAAAAAAAAAAAAAGCTTTGTGATTTGATCCAGAATCCAGAATGACTGGTAGTGTTCTGATTATACTCTGCTTCAAACTAGGCAATCAAAGAAGACCTGTCAGAGAGGAGGATTTATTTTGCTTAGCATAATCCCCTCCAGTTCCAAACATATTAATACAAATGGCAAGATTTTATCATTTTTTTTATAGTTGGGTAGTATGCTCCTGGATGCACCCAACCTGTAAGAAGTCTTCAGATTATTGTTGGGGGAAGTTGAGTCCAATTCCTGTTGTATTCTTTTCTCATTATAATAGAATGACTGAATGAAATCTGTCATGAAAACTGTTATCTGTATTTCATTAATTTGAGTAATATTATGAAATTGGGAGATAAAAAATCAAACATTTAGCATAATATCTTAGCTCCAGAATTCTCCATAAGCTGTTACTTTCTATCTGTGTACAGAATGGTGACAGAGTCAATGTAGGATAGCAGAAAAGATCATGAAGCAAGATGGACTTTGATCTGATTCCTTGATTCAATATTTTTGTTGGTTTCTTAAAACCAAGAAAAGGACTAAAAGTTCAATTTCTCTTTTCTTTAATTTGAAAATAATAATAATAATAATAATAATAATAATAACCACTACATAGCATTGTTGGAAAACTGAAATTCAATGGCAAAATGTGCAATGGAAATTACCTAACTCATAGTAATTAAATCAGTAAATAATTAACATGTTATGTTATTTATCCTTGACAAATCCCAAGGAGATATGTGTCTTCTCTCTGCTGCCTCCAACATTGTGGGAAGTTGAGTTCAATGTCCGGCAATGTACCTGCTTATCACAAACTATCTGTAGGTTTTCTCTATTTGGCAATGAACTTGAGCACAAGTGTTTTCTTTCCTTGTATTCCCAGCTCCTGCCAATTGAAAAGATAAGCATTTGATAAATGTTTGCTGAAGGAGTGAGTGTATAAATAAATGAATGCATATATAATTATAATGAAGCAATGCTGAATTCAAGTTTCCAAAATAGGTAGTTAGTGATGTTAACTTTAGTTGTGAGAATAATGAAAGCAATGAAGACATTCTTTTTTTTTAAATATTTATTTATTTTTATGCATTTAAGAGCTTGGGTACAGGACAGAGATGTGAGGGCGGGGGTTAGAGGATTCACCGGAGACAGTGGGGAACAGAACAGGCAGACTGACCGAAGTACACTGCTGAGGGGAGTATCGGGCAAGACAGGAGAGGTCTGCCGCACCATGTGGGTTGCTCCCTGGCCACCACACCTCGTGCTGCAGAGGCTGCGGATTGCTTCATAGTGCAGTGCTTAATCCCCTGCACCACCAGGGAGGCCCACATTCGTCTTTTTTATCATTATTATGTATTTGGTCTAAAACAAAGTTCCATTTGCTATGTTTTCTTATAATTTTCTTAAGAATCATCATTCTCAGAAACAGGATCTACAGATACAAATGGGAAATTACCTCAGCCTTGTCTGCATTTCCTGCTTTGGGTAGCTGGTTGGACTACTTATGCTCAGCTTACTCCTCCTTATTAAGCCAATGCCCATCCCACACGATTTGATTTATAGATTCTCTTTAGTCCACAGTGGGTTGTCTTAGGAGAAGAGAGGGAAGAGCACTCCAATGAAACGCCAATTCACATTCTCAATGAGTGATGGATGACCAGGCTCAGTTAGGAAATTTAGATGAAGATGGATATACTCAATTAGATTTCAGGTCCCGAAGCAGCGCCAGACCTGTGGCTTCCAAAAAAGGTACCTTTTCTTTCTGCCTTCAAAATGCTTATTCTCACAAACTGAAACATGAAAGTGGGGGAAACTGGAGAGATTTGCTATCTGTAGGACTTTTATTAATACATTTTTAGCCATTTTCTAAGTCACTGAATATATTTTGTTCTTTTTTTCACGACAATCATTTGGTGACTGATTATTAGTATTTAACTTTATTAATGGCAGAAAATATAATTTCTCTCTTCTATACAAATAAACACTTAAGCCATAAGGATCTGAAATAAATGTTATGTAATGTTATGTAAAAATGAAAGAATTTCAAAAGGAATGACTTGCTATTTGTTTGAGAGAAAGGAGTAGATTGAAGAATGGAGGTCAGAGAAATTTAAAGTAGTGCCTATGAACAACATCAGGATATAGTGGGGGGAAAGGTGGCGGATGA
Source organism: Talpa occidentalis (assembly GCF_014898055.3). NCBI lineage: Eukaryota > Metazoa > Chordata > Mammalia > Eulipotyphla > Talpidae > Talpa > Talpa occidentalis. Next base: position 67,268,373 of record NW_023601653.1, read on the forward strand.
AAAGATAGAAGACAGGAGAGGGAAAAATCAAAGTAATGATTTTGTGGGGAAGGTCAAAGGGAAGTCAGAAGTCATAGGGTTGAGTATCGCGAGTGTAATGTTTAAGAGATTGAATTTTTTTGTGTAAGAGATTGAATCGGACTTTGTCTTCTTTGACTCTCATTTGGCAATTCTCTATAATGTTCTTACTGCTTATTTCAAAGGCAGAGTTATGTTTTGGTATGGTGAGGCTAACATAAAATGAGTTCCCTGTTTTTGAGAAAAAAATACTCACTGGTTTTGCCATCAGAATCTGCTCTCTTCTGCTTTCTGGTAACTCACATTGCACAATTATTTTCCTTTCTATCACTTATGCAATTCCTTTCTTGGGCAACCTGTTGGAAATGAGTGGAAAAACCGGATGGCGCAAGAGGTAGGGAAGTATGTGAGTGTTTATGTTTGCATGTGGACTGTGAATTACCTATGTGTTGTTCGTCTCGGAACTAGGTGCTTTTACATGTATTAGCTCATTAAATTCCCACAATAACCTTTTAAGCTGTTATTACCCCAGTTTTTCAGATACAAAAAAAAAAAAGTAATTTACCTCAGGTTGTGCAACAAATAAGTGAAAAGGGAAGACTCCTAGTCTCTCCCAGGAATGAGTGGAATTTTAAGGATCGTGGTGGGTGGGGGCAGGAGGAAGGTGTCAAGACCTACAGATGTCTATGTGGAAATGAAGTTAGGACTCAAGTTACAGTTCCAAACTTGAAAACATATGCTAACAGTGGGGGGAATTCGAACTCTTATTAGATGAGTAGATTATCTGGGTATTGTACAGTATGCTACAGAGTTTGCCATATTTTATTTATTTATTTATTTATTTATTTATGATAAATCCGAGCAAGTTAACATTGTTTTTATTTATTTTTTTTATTTTATTTTTATATTCCCCAAACAATTGCAACACCTTTATTTTGACCCCAATCCCTCCCCACCCACCCCCCACCCCTCATAAAGTGTCTCTGGTTCATAGTTGTTTATTGGTTATGATTTTCACTTTCTTATAGATATTCATTTTCCTGGTCCCTTATTTAAGTTTTCTAGATTCCTGCTATGAGTGAGACCATCTGATATTTTTCTTTTTCTTTCTGGCTTATTTCCCTGAGCATGATCCCTTCCAGTGCCATCCATGTTGCTGCAAATTGCATGTGTTTAAGATTTATTTATTTATGCAAGCACTGGGTACAGTCAGAAGCACAGGAGGGTGAGAGAATTCACCAGAGCCAGAGCCGGGAACAGAATAGGCAGAGTGAGAAAATACACTGCTGAGGGGAGCAGCAGGCAAGGCAGGAGAGGTCTGTTGCACCATGTGGGACCCTTGCTGGCGGCTGGGAATCGAACCAGCGCTGCGGAGGCAGAGGCTGTGGGCAGCTTGGCAGCCCAGCGCTCAACCGCTGCACCACCAGGGGAGGCCCTGAGTTTGCCATATTTTAATGAACTAATAATTGAAGTGCTCCACAATCCATCATGCTATTTCTTTGTCTATTTCCCTTTGACTCCTCAGGAGCTTGTGCTGTATCTCTTCCTTGGCGTGTTATTGCTGTGACTTTGGGAATCCTGTGCTTGGTAATAGTGGTGATAGCTGTGGTGCTGGGTGTCACAGGTGAGTATTGGTTGAGAAGATGAATCACAGAGACATCTAAGAAGCATTGATAACGTGCCAGGTGCTCTTTTAAGAACCTGGCATGCAAAATCTTATTTAATCTGTATCTTAACCCTTTTGAATTGGTACCATTAATTCTTGTTTTATTCATAAGTAAAGTGAGAGACTGAGAAGTTGCTTCACTTTTCTAAGCTCATAAACTAAGCTCATAAGTAAAGTGAGAGACTGAGAAGTTGCTTCACTTTTCTAAGCTCATAAACTAGTTCACAGTGGGCCCATGATCAGAATTTTAGGAACTCTGTCTCTAAAATTCATCATCTTAACTACATTGCCTTACTACCTTCCTAGAATAATTGGTTTCAAAGCTGTGGGATTCCCAGAATAAGTTAATGGAAGGATACCAGTAAGGGAAGAAGTATAATATGGTGCTTATCTTCCTAATGAAACACAGTCTCTGAGGCTATAGGTTATTTATTATTCTCAAGATTTAAGGAAATTGTTTTGTACCTGGTCCTTCATTTAAATTTCAGCAAAAGTATGTTTTTGGGGATTTTAATTTTCAAACATAATAGAATGACCATTTTCCTATCACGGTGACTGTTGTTGGCATATGAAGCTACTTGGAGATCCAACTCAGGGAACCTCCCAGCAGAGAGTGGCCAGTTTCCACCGAGAAATAAAGAGAAACAACAGCAACCCACACAGTCATCTTCAGAAGACAGCATGCCTCCTACCAGGACTCTCCCAAGCACAGGCAAGGGCAGAGATAAAGTATTTATAGACTCTGATTCAGGAAGGTCTATTATTGGTGCTAAGTCCGAGGGGAAGAAGGTAAAGAAAACCTTTGCATGCAATGATTGTGCATTTCAAAGAAAAACACATTTAACAGTATTATCTCACTCTAACATGTTCCTGTCGTGTTATATCTACAAAATGATATTACAAATACACTAGGCACTTGGCTGAATAACTGTAAGTTGGATTTCTTTTTTTAACTCAGTAACTAATTTAATATTGGTTTTGTGTTTAGGTCTATGGGAGATTGCATAATTTGATGTGAAGGGAAGAAACGTGCTTTCTCCCTTTAAGAAATTGACACGTAAAAGTGATATAGATAGAATAACAGAGAGGACAACGGAAAGGAAAAATGGGAGAAGAACAATAAAAGAGGAAAACGTTGCCAAGAATTATCAGGCTAAATAAAATACACTTTGTCTTTTTTTTTTTTTTTAATTATTTATTTATTTATACAAGCACTGGGTACAGTCAGAAGCGCGGGAGGGTGAGAGAATTCACCAGAGCCAGAGCGGGGAACAGAACAGACAGACTGACGAAATACACTGCTGAGGGGAGCAGCAGGCACAGCAGGAGAGGTCTGTTGCACTATGTGAGACCCTCGCCTGGGATTGAACCGGCACTGCAGAGGCTGTGGGCAGCTTCGCAGCCCAGCGCTCAACTGCTGCGCTACCAGAGGAGGCCCTAAATAAAACACATTTTGAATTATGATATAACATCAAACACATTAGATACCCCACAGATAAATTTCTGAAAATACTAGTTAAGTTGGTTTTTTTAATCATATGATTTTGTTGATTGCATTATATTTTTGTATACACTTGACTTTTATTTCTAATTGTGTCATATACATAATAACATTTTTACATCTCTTGTTTCACACCTCCTGACTATTTCATCAAAAAGCTAAAAATATAAACCAGAAATACTTTTATAATGTGAATAATTGCTCATACTTTTTTTCATTTGGGAAGTTGCATTCTGAATTGGACCTAGTACTTGTAGATTAAGTCAGCATGAAGTTACTACAAACCTCAGTGATGATTTTGAGTTGATTTACTTCATTATCATGGAGAAGGGGAGTTCTGGGCTGAAGTTGAAAGACTGGAAGTAAAGTTAAGAAGTAAAAAAGGGTTGATTGTCTAAAACATTATTTATAGTTACTCAACCTATTTATTTTTATTTTCAATGAATGAAGAGATTCTAATATAGTCTCTTCTATAAAGTCCTATCCCTGTAGTTTAGATAAAAATGAAATGTATTAATGACAATTCATTCTTTATTAACTGTTCTCAAGATACATGGTATTTGCACTGATGTTATGAATATGAACCTTACCAAAAGTATCTTTTCTTTCTAGGATTCAGTAATTGTCCCCCTGAGTGGATCATATATGAGAACAGCTGTTACCTACTCAGCACACCTTTAACTTCCTGGAACAAAAGCAGAAACCACTGCTTACTACTGGGCTCTAATCTCCTGAAGATAGACAGTTCTGGAGAACTGGTAATGTAGCAGTAGAATTCAGCTCTAATTATCTGTGGTCTATATTGAGGAAAAAAAAAACAAACAAACAGATGTAGATTCAAAGTTGTGATCATTTTCCCTAAGAGAAATCCATTTTTAATATTCTCCATACTTACGATAACATTAAAAAGGTAAACTATATCATACATGCTTTTTAAAATTTTATAAAGTAAACACATCTCATGCTAAAACGAATCCTTTACAAAAGACTCAAGATTGCATGACTGTAATAATCTGACCACTACTCATTTTTGTGGGTTTAGATTTCACTTTTTTACATTTGGTGGAGTAAAATAGAAAATTCTTCCTCTTGTCATAATTCTCAAGAATGACAGCAGCAAAATAATGTACATCCATAAATGCTCTATTCTTTGCAAAATTCTGGGAAAGGCAAAGAGGTTGAAAAGTAAACTTTCTGCTATGGTGTTCATGAAATTTGTAAGAAAAAATAGTTAAATGCCTGGTATTGGCAGGAATTCAGAAAGAGATCCTTATAAACACAATGTTTTGCAGAAAAAGTGGGACTTATAATAAAGGTTAGAACTCAGGTGGGCTATAAGAAGGGTTTAATAATTAGGGGATTTTCTACACTATAAATCTAAATAATCTCTAATTTCTGCCACTACTTTCAATACATTCAATTTCTTGGTTTCTGTCCTGTTTTACATTGTAGTTAACATTAAAATTAATGGAAATAGACATACAGCAAAAAATTAATGGAACTGGAAGTCAGGTTTTAGACCCTGTAATTACTAAATTGTGCTATATTTATCAACAATTCAATTATCACTAAATCCCAGGTTACTTATTTATAAGACATGTAATAGGGTTGAATTATTCTTAAGTTGTTTTCTAACTCTGAGAAGCATTTTTGACAAAGGTCATATCAATTTACATTTTCAATTTGAGAAGAAGATAACCATCTATTATCCATATAAATTGCCTATAAAATCTGTTGTCCTTAGATGTGATGAAGTAAGGTTGAATGAATTGCTGTAACAATTTTGACATTCTGGATCATATTTTATTGGAAAAGCAAATACTAATGACTCTGAAGAAATGAAATATGCCTTTTCAGTCACTCAATGGCATTTTCTCTAGATGGATGCCAAAGTTTGCACACATCTAGGGTGATTCAATCTTTGGTCTAGCCCCATGTCTGTAACTAGAGTCTCTCTCTGTCTCTTTCTTTGTCTTGGTCTTTCTAGGTCTATCATCTTTGTCTCTTTACCTCTCTTTGTCCTTAATGTGTATTTGTATTTTTATTTTCCTACAGCAATTTATAGTAGAGCAAGTGTCTTCCCAACCTGATCAGTCATTTTGGATAGGACTTTCTCGTCATCAGAAAGATGGACCGTGGCTGTGGGAGGATGGTTCAACGGTCTCCCCTTCCTTGTAAGTATCTGAAGAGACAAAGCTTCACCTCCTTTCTTAGAGATTATGTCAAGTATTTAAGCATCTGATTTGTTGGTAATGTGTAAGAAGGAGAAACAGAAAGAGATAGTGATGGAGAGCGAGAAAGAGTGAACCAGGGAAAAATAGTAGAGAGGAATTTGCAGTCAGAAAATGCTGAGTAGCCTCCTTCCATTACTGTCATCACAAATGTTCACTTGGCTTTCCTACCAGGAAGACATTTGCTATCAGTTTGAAGTTGGCTGGTAAGTGGCAATCACCGCTACTCAGTGTAAGTGAGGGTCTGAGCTTGGGCTATAGAGTCAGTTCTGTTTGTGGAGTCAATGATTGTTTCACTTACTGTGTGAGAGAGTTGTATATGGGACTTTAACATATCTCTCTGTGAACCCCACTTTCCACATTTGTAAATGCAAATAAAAGCAACCCACTACCTACCTCTTAAGATTTTGAAATAAATGATATAAAAATAAACCCAGCATAATCTCTTCCGTATGGTAAATGTGTAATATATGCCATTTATTTTCAAAACAACCACATTACACATTTTTTCAAGTTATTTTAAGCCTATTTCACATTTGCATGATTATAAATTCTTCCCCTAATTTCTTGACTTATTAGTCAAGTTTCTCCAGAGAAGATCTATATAGATTTCCTGTTATTCTGTTTCTCTGAAGAACCCTGACAGATAGATAGACAATGAGGAAGAGTTTGTAGATGGAGACTTATTTTGAGGACTTGGCTCATGTGATTAGGGAAACTGAAAAGTCCCACAAGGTGCATATACAAACTGTAATCCAGTCCAAGTGTGAAGGCTGGAGAGATGATGGTGTAACACTCTCTCCTGGGGCAGGAGACAAGCTGAACTGAGCTGTCTCAGCTCAAGCAGGGAGGCAAGAATTCCCCCTTCCTCCTCTTTTTTGTTTTGTTTGACCCTCAAAAGCTAATTTTGTCCACAAACTCTCTCACAAACACAGTAAGAAATCAAGTTCTATCCAGGTGTGGGCAATTAAGTGGACACATGCAATTAACCATTACAAAGTGCTGAAGCCTTTTCACTGCAACTGCCATTATTTTCTTTTTAATATTGCTACAATAGGGAATTATACTACCCTTTTAACTTTCTACTATTTGTGTGTGTGCTTTTTAAAAAAATTTTAGCAGGTGCGCTTTTCAATTTAATTAGTCTTCTCAAAGAAAGAACTCTAAGCTTTGTTGGTTCTCAATCTCTTTTTCTCTCAGTGTCTTTTTAAAACTTAATTTCTTTCATTAATTTTGGTTCTAACTTTTATTATTTCCGTTCATTTTTTTTTTTTTTTGGGGGGGGGAGATACTTTTTGCTCCCATCTTCCCCCTGCTGGCAATATTGTGTGTTGAGTTTGTGATTCCTTCTGTAATTTCTTCTACAGATGCTTGACTTGTGAAGGTCATTCTTTTTTTCAAATGTGTGCATTTAGGCTATAATTTCAATGTAAATTTATTGCCGTTCAGCTTAAAGTATTTTCTAATTTCCATTGTGAGTTGCTATTTAACCCACAAATTACTTAGAAATGTGTATTTTAATTTATAAATATATGTTTGCTTCTATCCCTTCCTTTCAGGTTTCAGTTTCATTCTACTGTGGTCAGAGAACATACTCAGTGAGATTGCAATTCTCTAAGCTTTATGTTTTTCTTCCCAGTTGAGAGAATTGTATTAAATCTACCACTGTTAATTTACATTTACAACTCTGCAAATGTTTTATTTGATGTATGGAAGCTATGGTATTAAACATACAGATTTGGAAGTGTATATTATAGGCATACAGTCTATTCCATGCTACTCTTTTTAATATTACATTTCTCACTGTTAATTTGAAGCTTAATTCCTTTCCTAACCTTTGACTGATTACTGTAGAGATTATCATGTGTATTCTTCATTCATCAAAATTGAATATTAATTGGCCTTTATAATTATTTCTATAAAAAACCAGAATATTCCTTTACTCTGTTTACTCCCCAATTTGCATGCTATTATTTTTGAGTATTTTAATGAAGACATATTTTTACACATTTAAAAATTTTATAATCCCCTCACACATTTTAATATCTCTAAAACTGGCAGATATCTAACAATTGATGGCCTTTTATAATCACTGTGGGCCTGAATTAGAAATTGAACTCAGTAGGATTAGCATTTGTTTCTACCATTCAAAGAAAGGTACCATAAACCTGAGACTGCTTAAATGAAATAATACACTTGGGCATTTTTAAAAAAATATTAGTATTATGGGTTAAGATAAAAGAACTGTTTGAGTCCCAGCGTGTGATTCAACATTTCTGGGAGATACTTTTTGCTCCCATCTTCCCCCTGCTGGCAATATTGAGAAATGCACTTATCAAAGTTAACTTTTCTGCTTGGCAGTTTTGTTTTTCTTATATCTGTTTCAGAGCAACCCTTTCTCAGTTTCCACAGGCTTATCTTTTTTTTTTTTTAAAGATTTATTTATTTATGCATACAAGAACTGGGGTACAGGCCAGAGATGCGGGGGTGGGGGTGAGAGGATTCACCACAGACAGAGTGGGGAGCAGAACAGGCAGATCAACTGAAATACACTGCTGAGGGGAGCAGCCAGCAAGTCAGGAGAGGTCTGCTACGCCATGTGTACCACCTCCCTGGCCGGGAATCGAACTCGTGCTGCAGTGGCTGCAAATAGCTTCATAGGTTGTGTCTTAACTCCTTGCACCACCAGGGAGGCCCTATTATATAATTTCAATTTGGTGTTTTCTGTAATCTACCCTGCCACTATTTATAATCCCCAACTTTCCTCCACATTCTCAATATTGTCTTTTAACTCCTAGACGAAATAAGTAGTTATTCTAATATTTGTGCTTGATAATTCTAGTTTTATACTCATGCATATCTGTTCATACCATATTTTTCTATTTTTCATTCATATTGATTTATTTACATGCTTGATTATGTTTCAGTGCGCTTAATATTGGATCATAAATGTTTGAGAATTAATTTAAAGTTTACATGTTTCTAGCAGACACCATTGTGAATAAATAGTATAAGGTGAATATTATCACGTACTTAACATTTAACTACTTCACTTCCACTAGTCCAAGCACAGAGATTTTATTTAACCACCTTGATAAGATATATTTCTTAGCTTTTTTTTTTTAAAGATTTATTTATTTATACAGATAAGAGCTGGGGTACAAGCCAGAGACGCAGGGGGATGAGAGGATTCACCAGAGACAAAGTGGGGAACAGAACAGGCAGAATAACTGAAATACACTGCTGAGGGGAGCAGCGGGCGAATCAGGAGAGGTCTGCTGCACCATGTGGGTTGCTCCCTGGCTGGTCCTGGCCAGCCTGGAATCGAACTTATGCTGCAAAGGCTGCAGATTGCTTAGTAGTGCGGTGCTTAACCCCTTGTGCCACCAGGGAGGTCCCTATTTCTTATCTTTTTATAGTTCTTATTTGTCTCAAGTATTCTTTTGTTTCCTTTTAAACATGTAACTAGTGGACTCTTTCTAAAATTACAAGAGTAGGTCCAGATAAATATTTAGTTATATTGCTACTTCTTGGTTTTCTGGTTGGCAGTAACTTCATGTAGTATCCATACCCCAAAACTTTTGGGCATCAAGAAAAAGTTTTGCAGAACACTTGTCAGATTCTTTCTGAGGCCTTGTTCAAAGCTTTCATGCTCTTAGTCTAGTCATTTCTACAGAGGAATTTTCAATCTTCCAACCTTAGGGTCAAGAAGAGAGAGCTATCTAAGAAGAGTACCTGCCCATAGCTTTAGCACTGAAGTTCAGTGATGACATTTGAACTTAGCTAATTAGCACCATTCCTTCAAGAAACTCAAGAGCAAATAGAACAGTCACACTTTCACTTACCCATGACAATATCATAATTTCTATCATTGTTTTGTAACATAATTCTGCTTTGCAAAGCATTACAATATATAGGATTCCCCCCATCATTAAATGGCCACAGCTTGTGCAATTTTTCATTTTGTTCTAGTTCACTTTTAATAATTTTATTTCTTCTATTCATTATACACACACATAATTTCATTAAACTGTTGCTTTATTTGATAAATATACCTCTTAGGTAAGAGGTTGAAAATTAAGTAAAGAATTTTCTACTGAATATTACATGGTTTTTATTTTTTCTCAGAAGCTCTAGTTAATTTTATGCTAATAGTAATATATCTTTTAAAAATATGAGTCATTTTTCTGTCTTGATTAATAGGCTATTTTGTTGACCATTTGACCATTGTGTCCTAAATTCAAGGCTTCTTTTCCCATAATATAGACATTTCAAAAAATAGAGACACTTCAGTAACTCTTCACTAAAATTCTTACCAATGTGTTTCAGCATTGCATAGATAGTAGATAATAGTCCTTATATTTGTTATAATCACCTCACTGTATTTTATTTTAACAGGTTTCAAGTCACAAGTACAGAGACCCAGGAAAATATCTCTCACAACTGTGTATGGATTCACACATCAATCTTTTATGACCAACTCTGCAATGTGTCCTCACACAGTATTTGTGAAAAGCGACTATCAAAATATTGATGTGTACGTAGGGGAGGAGGCTGGCCTAGAGGAACAGACAAGTATGTAAGATAGAAGAGAGGGTAGAAAACAAAACAGAAAAGATTCACATTAGTGGCCAAAATAGGTTCTGAAAATATCAAGAAAACTCAGTCAGCTTTAATCTTCACTGAGACACAAGATGCAAAGACTGTGATTTTTGCATCTATCGACTCTACTGGTAGGTCTACATATGGAACCAGGGGGCTGTACTTGAATTTCCATTCTACCCTTGAGTAAATGCCCTTACGTGTTTACCTGGGATTAACCACAAATCCTTGGTATTCAGAGGGATCTTAATGTTTGGTTATTTTTTTGTCTTCAAATCATGTCACTGGAATGTAGTTTCTCTGTTTCCAGCAGTAAGTCAGACACAGGCAAAAAGCAAAATATATGTCTGAATAACTAAATGAAGAATGAAAAAAAAACTTCATGAAATCATAGTTTTTATTTTTTTTAATCGGGGCAACCATGGTTGTGTTCAAAATTTCATTAAAAAGTAGCAACTCTATCTTGTTTTCTCAATTAAGTAATCCAAAAAGTATCAGTGCCTTCCATAATAGGATCTGGTAAAATGTGATATTGTAGAGAAACCACTCTTGGAAGAAAGATTTTATTTTGAATATGTTGTCCATCAAAAGGAGATCTGGTAATGAGTGTAAAAAAGTAACCAAGTCTATTGACAGAAGTACTAACATTTTGAATTTATTGATTTTTATGATTACCTTTTGGCAATTTTAATAATTCTTCAGTCAGTAATTTCTGTAAAAATGTATTATGGTAACCTAACTCTTTCCTCATGTCATGATTTGCTTCTTATTTTCTCAAACTTTCCCATTGGTGCTGTTATTATTTCCAATGGAGATTTCCATTGGAAAGGCATTCACAGCCTTCCCAAGCTTATTAATATATGAACAGAAATTGTATTGAGGTCCCTGGCTTGTACACTTTTAAATGAGTTTTCACATGAGTTCACTTTAATAAAGAAAAAAGTTTATCAAAGAACATTTAGCCTCCAAATTATGTGTTGTGTATAACAAACTCCCACAATTTGACCTCTTGCTTCAAAATGATGATGCATGAACAAGAAGCAGGTACAGTAGCTTTTTTTGTGTTGAACAATAAACTTGGGGCTGAGAAATGTTTTTTAAGTGTTTTTTACTTACGCATACAAGAGCTGGGGTATAGGCCAGAGGTGTGAGGGGTAAGAGGATTCACCAGAGACAGAGTAGGGAGCAGAACCAGAGTATTGACTGAAATATACTGCTGAAGGGAGCAGCAGGCCGGACAGGAGAGGTCTACTGTGCCATGTGGGTCAGCTGAACTCACTGCAGTGGCTGCAGAGAGCTTCATAGGTTGCGTCTTAACCCCTTGCGCCAACAGGGAGGCCCCAGGTGAGCATTTTTGAGGCTGATCTGTCACCCAAGACCAAGTGCCTTTGGTCCAGTCACTTCATCTGGCTGGACTTCCACCTGTTTCTCAACAAAATGAGAGTAGAATCAGTTGGATATCCACCAAAGGACGCTTCAGCTGTCATTCCAAGAATACGAAGCCTTGTACTGTGCCCTGGAGAGAGGAAGGGGCTCATCTAGCAGTGTCTTCTCTTTTCAAAAAGCAGCAGAGACTTGCACACAAGCTGAGTGACTCAGCCAGTGCTGAATGGGTAAGGACCTGCCACATTCCTCCTGCCTACCAGGTTCTGCGCTTCACAGTCTGAAAGAACCACTGAGCAATTGTTCAGTCTTGCCTTCTTGGCACTGTAGTTACTACACAGGAAGTACAAACAGATGAACAAAAAAGATTCCAGGACCTCTCTGATAATTATTCAGGCAGAAACAACCCAAACAGAAAACACATGTGATTTCCCCTCCGCCTGACCAGTTGGCATTCAGAGAACAGGCTCCCAGAGGAGGGCCGGGCCTCTCCAGTCAGGAACTGGAGTCAGAGGCTTCCCCTGCTGCTTGCTGAGAGAGAAGGGCACTAGGAATGCCTGTCAGTGGCTCCGTGCTGGATTGGTGTCACGGTAGCCAGGCGGCTCCGGGCGATCCCACCACCTCTCAGCCTCGCCCCTGCAGGAGTCGGGATGCAGGCCAAGTACAGCAGCACGCGGGACATGCTGGATGCCGATGGGGACACCACGATGAGCTTGTACTCTCACGCCTCTACTACGAGCCAGCGGCCAGAGCGTGGGCACACAGGTACTCGTCTCCCGGGGTGCAAATAGAGCCCTTGAGAAATGCTCGAATGACCTTTGTCTCCTGGGAATATGCAAAATGCAGGAACTAGAGAAAGAAGAGAAAGGGCTTACGATTTACAATAACGTGCAACTGTACTTTTTAAGGCAGGTGCGTTGCATAAAGGAACATTTATCTATATGATACTAAAATATAAACTCAGTATATACGCCAATGTTTGCTTTTCTGAAATCCGCCTGTAGCTGGCATAATGGTTTGCAGTTGAAAGTGTGTTGTTTTTACCAAGTAAGGTTAGCACAGAGGTGAGATTGCATGTACGAATTCAGATTTCTGGAAACTGTCTTTTTGCTAGTATTGAACTCAGGGCTTTTAAGGAAGTCTTCCAAGGAGCTACATCAGCCCTGTATTTTTGCATCTTGAAGTTGTGAGGCCTTGCAGAGTCCTGTCAACATCAGGGATTTGGTTTCATCAACTGTGAACTGAAAGGGATAAAAGCAAATGTTTTCTAAGTTCCCTTCAGCTCTGAAATCCTGATTTGATGACCTAAGTAGTGGCCTCAGTCACAGTTAGATACCATTCCTAGTCCTTGTGCTACTGTTGATTCCAAGAATTTCATTGAGATGACAATAAAAACTTAAAAATATTAATTTTAGTTCCAGTTAGCTTCCATCTTACAATTTTATTTCCAATTATTCACCTGATGGCATAGTAATATTTTTTTTTTTCAGTCATAGAAGAGAGAACTCACACACTCAGAGAAGGAACTTGTTTCCTGGGTGATTCAATCAATATAAGCCAGAAATATGACTTGAGTTGTAGTGAAAAGAAATCCCATTGTGATAGAAGTAAGACCAGGTTCTAATACCAAACATATCTTTACTGTGTGATATTTGGCATGTTAGTTAAGTATTGTGGGGCCTCCAGCTTTGATAAAATATGGAGAGTAATCAGTATATTGAGCTTTTTATATGTTTTAAACACTTCATGCATATTAATTCATATCAACTTGAAGTAATGTTAAATGAAAGTAACAAACCTTGTTTTTTGTAGTCAGAACATTATACATTTTAATTTTATTTTTATTGATTAATTTTATTGCATATATGTAATGAAAAATAACAATAATAAATATTTAACAGGTATGTTGACATATCTATAAACATGACTTATCTATTAATTCTGACGTCTGAAATCTCTCTATATATATTCTATATTTTATTCTATATATTTATTTTATAGTAAAGTACCATTATTTTATATCCTTGTTAGCTTTTTTGACAGTATAGGATGTCTCCCCTCAGGTGTGGTCCAGGTTGCTCTCCCACTACCAAAGCACCCACAGTCCTCTCCCAGAGTCCACTGTGCTCTCCCTGCCCCCACACCTCTCTCCCCCACTTCTCATACCTCTCCTTTTCCCTCCCCACCCCTCTTTGGATGCCTTAGATCTAAGGTAAGCTTTCAACTTTCAAGGGAATAAAACCTCTCCTATATGATGGTTATGAGCATTAAAGTTGATATACTATGTAAAGAACTTGCATATCATATCAAAAAATGTACTATTTTGTAAGCTATTAGGGAATAGGATTTCCAGCCTCCTTGATTCCAAGCAAAGTGATAAAGTGTCAGTTTCAGTAGCTACTTGACTTTTATAAAGGGAGATGATACTTTTTCTTCCAAAATATCTTGAGAAGAGTCAGCTAGTAGGGCTGTGGTCTTATATGGCTTGTGTATAAACTTCATTTTTCACCTTTGACTAGAGCCAGGAATTCTCACCAGGATTGGAGACTAGTATCATCAGGAACAGACTGTACAAGTACATTCTGCTGAGATTGAAGGGTGGAGAGGAAGTGGAACACGATAAAATACTAACTGAAACATCTGGCAACCTTTCTGAAAGAGAAGGAATTTGAACAAGTAGGAGTGGAGGTTACAAAGAAGTGTCATAGAGGCAAACATCTGAAAATAGTTATCTTCCCCTCTATGTAAGACCTCTTGCTTTCATCTTTTGATAATGCAAATATTTAGAGGAATTTTTCTACAGAAGTCCAGTTATTTCTTAGGAAAATAGATCTGGTATAATTTTACTGTTAAAAACAATAGAACAATAATCATGCTGGTTTTGGGCCATATAGACCATTAAGATTCAACCTAATATAGCATGATTGTGGGAGGAAATTATTATTTTTTTTATTTTAGAAACAACAAAAATAAATGATATGCATTCTTTTTTAAGACTTTATATTCAGTATAAAAGCTTTGTCTATGTTAAAAAATGCCAAACAATTTAGAATAAAAAGTGAAAATGAAAGGCAATACCCTGACATCTTCTTTTCACAACCTTGTGCTCAGAGCCACACTACATCAAGTGTTGTCACAAAGTGTGAGGACACAGTGCCAACTATAATATGACCCTTGTTTATCAGGATACTTTAATTCTAGTAGAATTGTTAACAAGCAATACTTGTGGTAAGGTTTCATGGTGGAAACATGTGTGTGGCACCATGGAGAGCTTGGGTACTTCTACTGGTTAGGGGCAGAGGAGTTCGGGAAAGTTTGGAGAAACAGAATGACTATTGATTTGAGTTGACTTGAATATGCTCCACGTGATATGGAATCAGGATTGGGGTGTGTTTAAGGGGCATCACAAGCAGATGGATCTGTGAGAGGATAGTCATGATGGCTTTAAATAAAGTTGTCTGACAACGCAAAGTTAAGTCATGTTATGATGGAGGGACAGAGCTTGACAAGAGTAAGTCTGGTCATTGAGGATCTACTGTGTTATATTGGGCTGTTTTGATTCTATTCTATCTTGGTTCTATTCAGTAGGTAAAATAAGGTCAATGAAGGATTTGAACAGTAACATGATCGAGCTTGTATTAAGGGAAGATAATTTAGACTGCAGTGAGGAGGCTGGATTGAAAGAGTGCAATTGAAAGAGTAAAAGAGTGTTATAGGTGAACACTATCCCCAGATTTGGCTCTAGTCTAAGCATGAGATTAGGAGAACTGAACCAAAGTAGTATGGGGATGAGGAGGAGGCATCAGATATGAAGGGTGTCATAGGACAGAATTTAAAGATTTGGTGTCCTTTGTCAAGGACAAGGAAAAGGAGAACACTAGTGGATGAGGTTCCCTCTGAAGTTATGTGGAGGGTGCTGCCGTGTACCGAGATAGAAAGGACAGGAGGAATGGGAAAGATGATAAAGTGTATTTGAGTTTAAGATGCTTGTAAGAGAAGGAACAGGCAGTTGGAGTTGCCCAAAGACATCTGTTATATCCAGACTGTGGGTTGGGGTAAGGATTCTGAGCTGCACAGATATAGGGGAATTATCAGCATTCAGGTAGGAATTAAACTTTTTGAGAATGAGTGAATTCTCTGAAGAGAAGATAAAATGAAATAACGAAAGAACAGAAAAGGGCCTCCCTGGTGGTACAAAGGGTTAAGATGCAACCTATGAAGCTATGGGTCGCCACTGCAGCACAAGTTAGATCCCTAGCCAGGGAGCTACCCACATGGCATAGCAGACCTCTCCTGTCTCACACGCTGCTTCTGTCAGCAGTGTATTTCAGTCAGTCTGCTGGTTCTACTCCCCAGTCTCTCTCTGGTGAATCCTTTCACCACCACCACCCAACCCCTCTGGCCAGTACCCCAGTTCTTATATGCATAAATAAATAAATCTTAAAAAAAAAAAAAACAGAGAAGTGTGCCAAGGATCAAATCTTAGGAGTAAGAGATTCCAGAAAGAGCTACCAAGATTGAAAAGTTGAGAGTGGCCGAAGTAGGACCAGGAGGAAAAGGCATCTAGAATACCAAGACATAACAGCTTCAAGAGAAATTCAAATGCTAATAAACAGTGAATTTCTAAAATAAAAAGCAATACATGTTTCAGAGAGCTCAAGTTAGAAGCTGGATAAAAATTTACACTTTTAGCAGTAAGGAGGAAAACAGATTACTGGTAATTTTTGAAAGGAACTAATAGTTAAGCACGAAAATAAACAATTTAAATCATTTTATTTTCTTCCTCTCTTCTTTTGAGGAGACTAGCTGTAAAAGGAAAAAATAAAAAGCATGACTTACTATGGGGTTGAGTGCTTTTTAATTATTTTTAAGGTGTAGGAGATTGAAACTCAATTATAGTTTGAAAAGAAGTACCTGGAGAGCACTTTACAATAATAATGCACCTAGAGAGCAAGAATGGGTTGACGGATAGGTCAAAATTCCTGCTGGAGACTAAGTGCAATCCTAACAACACAATACAGAAAATTGCTTGCTTTAAAAAAAACCCGTTGAATGATAAATTCAAGTTCCACTTTCTCCCTACTCACATCCATTATAATGTTCTTGAATTTTCCCTAAATTTTTAGCTTCATTTTCTCAACTGTAGCTAAACCTTTATTGCAGAGTCATGGCATAAATCACTTATAGTGGATTCCACGTGTGTCTCTGAGCACACTCAGAGACATCAGCATTATGAGGCAGACACTGAGGAGACTGGTTTTAGGCAAGCAGAGAAGTAGAAGGAATAGTTTGAACAGACACAAGAAAATGTTATGTGGGGCTTCCCCGGTGATGCAGCGGTTGAGCGCAGGGTTGCAAAGCTGCCCGAAGCCTCTGCAGCGCCGGTTCGATCCCCGGCTGCTCCCCAGCCACCGGAGGAGGGTCCCACATGGCGCGCAGACCTCTCCTGCCGCCCGCTGCTCCCCTCAGCAGTGTACTTCGGTCCTTCTGCCTGCTCTGCTCCCCGCTCTGGCTCTGGTGAATTCTCTCACCCTCCCGCGCTTCTGACTATACCAAGTGCATGTATAAATAAATAAAAATAAATCTTTAAAAAAAAAGAAGAAAATGTTATGTGGTAATATTGACTATATGTCAGAAATCACAGATGGAAGTAGGATTAAAAATGTTACTGTGTTTATTCACCTGCATAGTTTTGAACAAAGTGACATTGTCTCTGACTCTATAAGGCAGGGAGGAAGTTTTCCAGGCAGATGATGGGGATTCTGGGGGGAATTTCCCATGGTGAGGACCATGTGTGGAAAGATAAGATCAGAGCAGTAAGAGCTAGCCTGGTGCACACGTAAGAGATGCAGCCTGTGTAGCCTTTTATCATATGGTTTTAGGAAGAGGATACAGGAAAGTGGTGTTTTTTTCTATGTATATCTCATTATTCCTGGGGATGTTTAGCTCATTCCTTGGCCTGTGCACACCTTTTTCTAAGCATGCCTCAGGAGACAGGAGTTCTCCAAAAAGTAAAACCCTAAGAAAGCTGAGCCAAGCTGAAGACCCTCCCAGGCATCTTATTTTTCTTATTTTAGGTCAGGGGCAGTCCCTAGAGAGAGACCTCATTATGATCAGGGGCACTTGGAATAAAATTCAGGAACATTAAACCCACAGTTAGAAAGAAAAATAACTACAGGGGAAAATAGCATCAAAGAGAAAGAAACTGTGAAATGTTTAATTCTATAGTCTTTGCATCCTGGAAGCCTGGTGTCCTAGGGACTGACTATGCCCTGGGGTTCTGGTTCCCTGGATCTTAAATAAAACAGGTGAGATTGTGAATATTGAGGAATGAGGGATGGAGGAGGAAAGAAAGGGTTGGGGAAAGGAGAGAGGCAGGAGGAAGAGGAGCTGTGTTAAGCTAAGCCTGCCCTCTGCTGACAGAAATATTGCAGGAAAGTCCATAGATTTTTAAAAACTGACCTATAAAGTTTAGTTTTAGATAACCTTCTGTGCCTCTAAATATCACATTGTTTTAGGTAATATTAATTTGTCATAATTTCATTCTTCATTCGTTCAAATATGTATTCAGCACTTACATGCCAGGCACTATTTTCAGTATTAAAAATGTAAGAGTGAACAAAATAGACAAGATCGCTGTTCTAGTGCAATGGATACTCAAGGGAAAGGAGATAGACAAAAAGAAACAAAAATCTGTGAAAATGTTACTCAATAATCTTATTTTTAAAAAACTTCTTAATGGAAGGACCTGCTGAAGATGACCCATGGACACCCCCAAGGACGTGGGTTGCAGCTTAAAGCTGTGGGGGGGGAACACCCATACACTACCTGCACTGACCTCACCTGACACACCAGCACAGGCAGAGCTGACACTACAGGGTCACTCCTGATCAAAGACAAACAGAAACCACTGTGAGGAGGGGTCTCCCTAGTGGTGCAAGGGGTTAAGCACAGCATTGTGAAGCTATCCGCAGCCACTGCAGCACAAGAGAGCTCCATCCCCATTCAGGGAGGAGACCCTCATGGTGCAACAGACCTTTCCTGTTGGCCCGCTGCTCCCCTCACCAGTATATTTCATTACATCTGCTGTTCTGCTCCCCACTCTGTCTTTGGTGAATCCTCTCACCCCCGCATCTCTGGCCTGTACCCCAGCTCTTGTATGCATAAAGAAATAAATCTTAAAAAAAAAAGAAAGAAAGAAACCACTGTGAGGAGATCATCGGAGTGAGAGGAGAGTAAATTCCGGTTCTTCCCCTGCCACACACCAGGAAGCTGAAAAAGGTAGAGGACAAGAATTGTTACTTTAAAATGCACTTTTATTAGATCAGCCAGCTAATCTGAGAAAGTCGAGCATCATGCCAGAAAGAAAAGGTTCTAACTGGCTATTTTATAGCGAGTTAAACAAAGACAGTTCATTATCAGTGATGGGAGTTTCACTCCAACTGGTTAACTTCAGGGAGTTTTATGGAGTTCTGTCTCCTTGGTAGCTCCCCCTCCTCAGTTTGGAACCACTCAATCTCTGACAGAAACGGTGTCCATCACTCTTCCTGGCACCTCATGTTCTGGGAAGTTAACTCAGAGCAAACAGGTCACAGGTCAAACAGTGTGTGTGGGCATGATGCACAGTGCCCTTTCACCCTCCCCACCCCTTCTCAGGTCATCAAGGGATGCATCAACTAGGTTGAGTCAAGATGAAAACTATGTGTAGAATTTTAGTCTAAGTGCAATAAAGTTAATGGGGGTTTTCAAGGTGGGAAGAAGCAACATCAAGTATACAATTTTTTAAAAAGCGATTTTTTGGTGAAAATCTTGAATTTTATTCTTCATGCAAGGCAGCCCATTGGCAATTTTGTGTAGGAAAGATTAAGCAAAAAAAAATTGACTTCTGAAAAGGGATCAATGTCAGTGCCATGATTTTAACTTGCTTTCCATATTATATTGTTTCAGAGGATAATCATCCTATTTCTGTACCTTTTTTGTCACTTCCTATCCCCCATTTGGAAGGAATGTCAAGCACAAACCTCTGTGCCTAGAATATATCATGCAGAGGACTTTGCAAGAAAGGAAATGAATTTGCGTGTTTTCAACCTTTCTGTTTTAGAACTTCCTTGGGTTCCCAAGTAAAATGGAAATCACAGGTCACAAAGGGATCAAAACTTGTTTGAGCATTTTGCCCTGTTTCTAGATGCTTCCTGTGCCTGGCAGGGAAGGAGGGTCCGCCTTGGCAGATAAAACAGGTCATCTAGATCGATAGATGCGCTTTCTCTAGGTGATGGGTTTGCTCATGACTCAGCAGAATCTCTGCAATTACACAAGGCAGACCTGAGGGCGTGGGCAAGAGGAGAATGCTGGCTACAGCTTTACAGTTTTATTTTAAATTACTGAACTGGTGCAGAAGTGAGATAGCATAGATCCATCCTTGAGAAACTGATGATCATGGTTTCTTTATCATCTGTTTTTGAAGAGATAGAAATCGAATGCACTCACAAAATCCTTAGCAAAGAGTGACTTTCAACCAAGAAATTCTCAAAAAAGAAACAGCAAAATGATCATTTCTCATTATTGCTAACAGATTTTGTTAGGGGGAAATGGTGTTCTGAGTTAATCCCATTTAGAAAAAGTCTGTACATGGAAGTAGGCTGTGGTGGGGGAGGATTATGGGGGAATCCCTGTTTTCAAAAGTAACAAATTAATTACCTATCCTCTCTGATGAGGTGAAAGATAACTTCTTGTTAAGACATTTTCATGAGTCTTTTATAATGTGGACTTCCACCAAAAAAGGAATACAAACAACCATATCAATATGTGGTGATATAGAATTTGATTCAGGGCAAAGGGAGAGTGGAGGGGGTGATAGAATGGGTGGGGCTTGAGAAAGAATCTAACTGAACTCAGTGAGACTTGGCCTTGTGCCCTGTGGCGATGTTTCTGAGGAAGAGGGAGGTTATCTGTCCCCTGATTACCATTGTCCTGCATAATTTGTTCTTTCCCAGAACCAGCTCCTCTCACTGGCTGCTGACATAATTCCAAGAGGAAGAAGCAACCAAACCCTGCCTATTTTTTTGTTGTTGTTCCCTCAGAGCCCAGGCCTCCCTCTTCAGTGTGGCGTCCAGCGGCCCTGACCTTGCTGACCTTGTGCTTGGTGCTGCTGATTGGCCTGGCAGCCCTGGGGTTTGTGTGTAAGTCCGCGCTCTGACTTGGGGGAGGATCCTGGTTCCAAGGTTTGTCTAGGCTAAGAAATATTTGTTATGGATTCTTTTTCTAACTTTTATTCTGGAGCCTTTAGATAATTCAGTGTGTTTAATTCTGATGCACCCATTTGAATGATGAGTCCTGGAAGGAGATTCAAAAATCAATCCCACTAGATTTTAACATTCTGTTTGAGATAAGAAGTTTTTGTCTTTTATGTCAATATTTAAAATCAGCACTTTTTAGTAAAAGTGCACTTTAGCCTGCTTCCATTCCACAAACGTGTTACAGCTGCAGTGGTTTTTGCTTAGTATGTCTGAGTCAGTGGGATAATATAGAGGGAAGAGATTTCATTTATATTCTACCCTTTCAGTAGAAAAGCAGGTCAGGTCCTCAATCACTACGATATGTTTAAAAAGCCCAGGAAATTACAGAATCATTTTGCAAAACTTGTGTAAATCACAAGAGGAAGAATGCATATGCAGAAGTCCCAACTTCACTTGGGAGTGGGCAAACTTACTTCTCTTAGGGTGCAAAAGAAGTCACCCCATAGCCCCCTGGGATCTTCTCAGTATCAGACAGGTTAGCAATGGGAAAACAGTCGATTTAATGACAAACATATGGAGGATTTATATGACTGTAAATTCTAAAGAATAAAGGAGACTAGAAATATTTGTCCTGCCTTTGGGAACCTGGGGCTTCGAAGACAGACAGGGAGACACCTCACGGGACATGCAAGAAGGGGGTGACCTCATCCTTACCACGAGAGGAAAGATAAGATTCTTAGATAGAGAGAACATGTTTACTGATAAACCTGGATGAGACTCCCAAACAGCCTTCTTCCAGGTCATAAAAGAGGAAGCAGTGGTTGCTTCTTCAATTAGGAAAAGGACAAGCACTTAAGACAAGATCATCTCTTCGATCAGAAGGTGGAAATGAAGGACTTAGGCAAGAACAGCAGCTTCTCCTGGGTTTTAGGAGCCTCACTGATCTTGTTATAGGACAGGGAGAGGGGCAGCCCAAGCCCCGCAAACCTGCCTATTCTAAATGGGTTCTGCCATCCGCCGCATCAACACAAAACATATGAGACTTTAATGGGAAGGAACTTTAATTAGGAAACAATACAGGAAAGGCAAAGAATCTAGTTTCTAAATGAAGCACCCAAAGTTACCCATCTCCTCGTGGGTAAAAGTCCATCCATATGGGATCGGCCCAGAACAAGGCCCCAAAGCCTGCTAAAAGTCTAAAGCATCTTCCAGTGGGGACCCACAGAAAAGGGTCACAAACAACCGGACAAGTCCGGAAGGAAAAGAGCAAAATCAACATCAAGATAAAAGCTGCCATTGTCACCTCCCCACGGGTCTCACCCACATCTGTGTCACCCAGTCCACGACCAAAAGACAAGCGCAGTTTCTTCACGTGTCTCTAGGCTCCATGCGCCTCCTCCAGGTCTCCTGGCTCCATCCTGCTTCCTTCCTCAGTCTCTTCTGCAGCTTCTCCTCTTCCTGCTCAGCTCCACCCTCCCTTGGGTGGGGCAGGGAACCTCCCCCTTTCCTGGGGACCACCCTGTTACAATCTCAACTTAAAACAATCTGTATTCTTAAATGATGATTAAAGTCCTCCTGAAACTCACAGAGTATGGACTGGCCCAAACTAATTTCCAAAGTAAGGTGTAAGAGGGCCTATCTGACTCTTTTAGGGAGAGTGACCCCACTGTTGATCAGATGGAGCTCCTATTGTAATCTTTCCTGAATATTGAAGAAGGTGGATTAAGGTAAAATGTCACATAGATGGGATTTTAAACTTTATAAATTGGATTTTTTTAGAAAATTTTAGAAATTTTGTGATCTTAAAATTAAAAAATATGTATATATTCCTTAGTGTTTTACCCTAACCCCAAAACTGTTACTTCATTTTGGTATAACTATTGTTTAGCAATGACAATTTTTTTGGCATATAAGGCAACTCTCATGATTCATGCAGGATTTCTCTTTTAGATTTAGAAACCTGTTGTTTAAACCCAAGTGTTGAAATTTTTTAGCCAACTGATACTAAGGAAGTTAATTTTCCTCACTGAGCACAATTGAAAATATGTACAAATACAAACATAAAAATGATAATATGATTATTTCAATGATAGAAGCAAACAAAATATGGTACACTTTTGATACTTAAAATGATCTATAGATAAATGGATTTATGGTTTTAGGTTGAATAATTGGAAGTAAATACAAAAACTTACATTGAGTAAATATGGTTAAGGAGTTGCCTTTGCCAATAGAAAGTGCATAACTCCACATTTTCAGCTAAGGAAACAGATTTATAGAAATTAATTTGTTCAAAGCAATACAACTTATTATGTACTAGATTCTAAACCTAATATAAGCATTATGATATCTCAGACCTGCGATCTTAAACAATAGGCTGTTTTGTCTTCATTATATGCAAAAACACAAATAGAAATGGAAATTTAAAAAATCTGTCCAGTCTGATTTGGTAACTTGGGTTAGTTTTTCAGTTCTACCAGCTCTCCAATACTCAGAAAGAAAGCATTTCTCAAAAGGAAGAAAGATTGGGGAATCTCTCCAGACAGCTGCAATCCCTCCAAATCCAGAACAGGAAGCTTGTAGAAACTCTGCAGCGTGTAGCTGAAAAACTGTGTCGTGAGCTCTATAACAAAACTGGAGGTAAGTGACTCCTCTCTGCAGAGCTCTCCTTTGCCTCAGGACACTGCCAATATAGTGCTGACTCCCTATCAGTTTACCAGGGAACTCTACTATTTAACTGGCTGTCTGGCAAATTTAGTGGTTTGTGTATCCAGATTATCACCAATGATCGGGTCCAACATCAAGAATTTCTTGAGGACCTCCCTGATGGCCTAGGTGTTAAGTTTCAGCATTATTACTGCTGTGGCCTGAGTTTGATCCCTGACCAGGGGTTAACCCACATATGATGCAGCAGACCTCTCCTGTCTTACCTGCTGCTCCCCCCAATAGCGTATTTCAATAAACCTGCTTGTTCTGCCCCTACTCTGTCTCCAGTGAATCCTCTCACCACCACCCCCTGCACCTCTGGCCTACACCCCAGTTTGTTTATGCAAAAAAAAAAAAAAAGAATTTCTTGAGATTCATAGAGTTTATTTTTTTAAAGATTTATTTATTTATGTGCACAAGAACTGGGGTACAAGCCAGAGGTGTGGGGGCTGGTAAGAGGATTCACCAGAGACAGACTGGGGAACAGAACAGGCAGATTGACTGAAATACACTGCTGAGGGGAGCAATGGATGAGTCAGGAGAGGTCTGCTGTGCCATGTGGGTAGCTCCCTGGCTGGGGATCTAACTTGTTCTGCAGTGGCTGTGGATAGCATTATAGGTTGTATCTTAACCCCTTGCACCACCAGGGAGTCCCGATTCAGATATTTTAAACTATAAAAACAATTAACTTTGAATAACCAAAAGAATAGTACTGGTAAATAAAATGCAGGGTTATTGGCCAATTTACTTTGGCACACAAAGACCTAGGAGTAGCATACATTTCAAAATTTTTTTTACAAATTTTTCCCCATTAAGAGTGAATGAAAGCAGGGCCTCCCTGGTGGTGCAGGCAGTTGAGCGCTGCACTGTGAAGCTGCCCACAGCCCCTGCAGTGCGGGATCGATCCCGGCTAACTGGAGAGAATCCCACATTGTGAAGCAGACCTCTCCTGTCTCACCCGCTGCTCCCCTCAGCAGAGTATTTCGTCTGTCTCCCTGTTCTGTTTCCCGCTCTGTCTCCGGTGAATCCTCTTACCCTTCCGCGTATCTGGTCTGTACCCCGATTCTTTTATAAAAATAATTAAATAAATAAATCTTAAAAAAAAAAGGTGAATGAAAGCATAACTAAGTTTCTAAAATTTTAAGAATCGAATAGGTATCATGTTAAAATGTAGGTAAACTGAATTAAATTCCAGTTAATTTAATGTCATATGACACTTAGTTCCTATATTTATAACCATTACCTACACAGTCAGTCTCATCCTTGTCTGTGCACTTCTCTTACTTTGACATCCATCTTCATTTCTAATACATAGAGATTTACCATTCCAATCCATGCTTGATTTAGTAGTTATGTAATTTTTTTCTAAAATTTATCTACTTGCATTTAGAATGAGAACAGTTCATATACTGTTGGTATATATTACTGAAACAGGGCAAGCTAGGGTTATTATGCAGTTTTAGGGATAGTGCAGGAGGGGACCTCTGAAAAATTTAGGGAGGCTTCAGAGATAAGGACAAGCAAGGGAAAATAACCCATTCCATTAGGAAAAACAAACATGCCAGGACCAAGGACAACATTGTTAATGCTGGTCCTGGTTTCCTTCAGGTGGTAAAGGGAGGCGGAGATTGGAGAAATGGAGAGTGGTTTAATTTATGGTCACATTAGAAGGGCAGCTGTTTAACTTCAATGCAGGGATGTCCATCCAGAGGACTGGGCCATAAATTTAAAGATGCAACAAATGGGGAAAGAAAAAGCTGTTAGATAAGGAACGTAAAGATCCCCCTACTCAGTAGCAAATTAAGTGAGACAGCCGAGAACTAACCAATCACAAAGAAACTGGGGCAGCTTTAGAATAATGAGGGAAAAAAGGTCTATATTCCCTAAAACACGACTCCACTTTGGCTTCCTTGCCCCTCCCAGGCCTGGTTCCCTGGCCTGGGAGTCCCACTTTATTTCTGCTCTTTTCCTCCTCAATAAACTTTTTCTTTCTATAAATGAACCTGCCTCTTCTCGCTTGCTTGCCTGAGCGTCTGCGAAGTTGCTGCTGCGGCTTCGTGAGACACCAACCATGGGGGGTCTAGTGGCTGGGACTCAGTGCTGCCCTGCAGCCTGGGATCCGTTCCTGGCTGGGAGACTAGACCTGACAATTCCGGCATCATTACCTTTTAAAAATCTTTTCAGTGTTATGTAAGAGGCATTTGATAAAGAAAATTATTGTTTCTTAAATAAAATGCATATTGAGTTTCTGAACAAATGAAATTTCTTTATGAAACTGAATTTCTTTCTATATGCTGAATTATATAGGTGAGGAGCAGGGATGTTCTAATCATTCATTACTACATTCCAATGTCCATGAAAGGGGTAGTATCTGTTTTAATTTCCAATGTATATTCAGTACCAATTACAATTCCTGGCATATGGTAGTTATTCAGCAGACATTTGTAGCTATCATTGCTGAGACAATTAAATAGCTACAAGAAAAGGAATCAATTATTTCTTGGATCATCAAATACTATATAAATTTTAAGAGAGGGGAAACAGTAGACTTTCATAGAAAATAACATTAAAATTGGTTTCTTTCCAAGAACACAAATGCAGCCCTTGCCCAGATTCATGGAAATGGCATGGGGACAAATGCTACCAATTCTCTAAAGAGAGCAAGAGTTGGCAAGGCTGTGAATACTTCTGTTTTGCTGCGAACTCGACCATGCTGAAGATAAATACACAAGAAGTGCTGGTAAGATTCTGAAGCTTGGTCAAAGTCCTCTCACAAACAGGTCTTTGAAAGAGTTATGCAAGAAGATTCTAAGCAGTCAAGCTCCAGTCTCCCACTTACTGCAATCAAGACTTAAGTGTTAGTCCTATTGTTTTGAAGGGGCCCCTGATATATACCGAGTTCTGTTCTCCATAAATGCTAACCCCATAGAAACATGAGAAAAACTCTTCAAACACACCATCAATCAGGAATCAAATATAGAATGTCTTCATTTCTTACCTCTTTTGGTTTAGGTAAGAAAGGAACAATATTGATACAATATCAGAAAGACAAAAATATCACTTCCTGCTATTTCATTGTGAAAGTGACAAAGATTAACATTTAATTAAATTGTTATATCAACAAATAAATAACTTACCTTCCAGAAATTTACAACCTAGAATAGATTGGTCAAGGCAAATATGAGACTAAAACTATAAATCGACATGAATTGCATAAGTACATACAATTAAAATACACTGTGAAAGTGTTCCCCTTTCTCTTGCATCTATTGTTTCTCAAGCAATATGACTATTATTTCTTTATTATTGTTTTAGTAGAGGTCTTGGCACAGAGTAGGTTATCAGCAGAAGATTATTTAATTGAAATATATGTCCAGTTAATTATGAAAATGCTTAACATTCTTCTAGTTACATCTTAATTCCTATCCACTTTCTGAAATCTGTGATGAATAGCCTTTGCAATCTCTCTCATCTATTAAAATAATATTTTTTCATCCTTTCCTAAAGAATCAATTTAGACAGAAAGGGAGGTATTTTTTTTAACTATAAAAATGTATTCTAGCATAAGTCCTTCTCGATGTTTTTGTGTTTCCTCTAATTCTTGACGGCTCAGATTTATAATTCAACTATACTACATTAAATTGCAAGAAATATTATTATAAAAGTTACATAACAAGGTGGCACAGGTGGTTGAGCACAGCGCTGTGAAGCTCTCCACAGCCTCTGCAGTGCTGGTTCCATCCCCACCAGCCATGGAGCAACCTACATGGCTTGGCAGACCTCTCCTGTCTCGCCCGCTGCTCCCCTCAGCAGTGTATTTCGTCAGTTCTGTTCCCCACTCTGTCTCTGGTGAATCCTCTTACCCTCCCACACATCTGGCCTGTATAAATAAATAAATAAACAAATAAATATTTGCATAAATAAATCTTGTATAAATAAATAAATCTTTAAAAGATAAGCTACATAACTATACTCATGCACTTCATATGTTTGTATTTATTTAAAACATCTTCATATGATTCATTTTCATCTGAATTTTTCATTTGAAAGTCCACTATTCAATTAGAAACAATATTTTCAACTATTTGTTTTGACCTGTCTACTGCATGACTGCAGCGATCATTTCATTTATATTTCCAGTAATCTGTTATTAAACCAATATATACCAATAATTACAGAGTTGAAAATATAAAAATGAGTGAAAGAATGTGTATGTTCTTTAGGAACTCAGTACAATGGAAAGACATAAAAATGGATTATTACAATAAATTCAATTTCTCTGTTAATGAGGATGAAATTAAATATAAGGAAATAGCTTTTAAATTTTCAATACCATTTTTGACCTTAAATAGGCAGCCAGTTTTTACACTAGCAAAATGGATTCATTCAGAAACAACAACAACTAAAAGCACTTATGAATTGCAGTCTCACGGTGAAAGCACACACACTTAACCCAGAACAAAAGAGGAAACTCTAATATAGGTTTTAGAGGGGCTATCCTCAAAAAAGTGTCCATTGGAGGAAACTGGAAGTTTGAAGTATGGTGGTTTCTCATTGGCTGAGCTGTTGCTAGACAAGAAGGAGTTGCATCCTCCCTCCAGTTTGAGATGGGGTATTGCTCTTCTGGGTGGGTTCCCTGTGTACACTGATTGCATATATATGAGATCACTTTTCTAGTCTCCTGATCTCATTTAAGTCAGGTTTCTGTACATTCATTTTCACAGATTATTAGAAAAAGTTATGTCACATATATAACAATATATATATACAAAATAAATATGAAAAATGTCTCTCATTTTCCTAGTCTGGGACAAAAATCATTCTTGCACATTTTTCTTTTGCCTCTTTGTTGCATTATTAAAGTACACTCTTATTATCTTCTCCTTTTCTTGTCTGTCATTTCACATATACTTATAGAGGTTATATCCCCATTTCTTCACTTTTCTATGCTTTCATTTTCCAGCATCACTTCATATCTCTTTGTAAATCTGACTCCCAAACTTTTTATATCAATCTTTGTGTTTAATATTGTGACTTTAAAATAATGGGCTATATATAAATCTTGGTTGATGTGGTCTTTTTTTTTAAAGTAAATGCAATTTTTTAAAGTTGAAGTAACATTGCATTATAAAATAAGTTTCAAGTATGTGTAATGTGGCACTTGGTTTCAGAATATCAATATCTAGTCCATACTTACTAAAATAATATAGATTCTTTAACTGGGACAAATTAGCTGAGCTCAGTGTTAGTGCCTTTTCTCTTAACTACAGTCATGGATGGAAGCAGAACTCATGTAGTTGCTCTCATGTTATAAGCACTAGTCCGCCTCATTCCTCTTTGTGTGTGTGTGTGTGTGTGTGTGTGTGTGATTAGGTTGTTATAACAGCTCTAAAGCTAAAGATTTTCTTATGTGCCTTTCACAGGACCTTGCCCTACCTCAGAGCTACTCTGAGTTTTTCTACTCTTACTGGACGGGGCTATCCCGCAATGGCAGTGGCAAGGACTGGCTATGGATGGATGGAGCCCCATACTCCCCTGAACTGTAAGCCTTCAGAACATTTTATGGGAAGGACATTTAACAGAGAGGTTTTGCTTGATTGACAGACTTCAACAATTTGGTTCCACAAAGCATTGATCAAATAACTACTTTGTATTGGATACTCTGTAGAAGGAGATCCATCTAAGATGGGTAAAATATGGAGTGACTTATGAACCAATGAGAAGAACAGATACAGAAAGTTAGCTTGATATGCAGGAATAGTTCTCTGTTTTGGGTTGCTTTCTGAAATTTTGATTTATTGAAGGGCCTGACGTCTCTCAGAGCATAATTGTCAGAAAGGGCAGGGGGAGAGAAACTGACTGAGATGGAGGGCCAGGTTGTTGTTGACTTGTGTTGTTGACTTGTTTAATGTCCCACCACAATCTGTCAATACCCTGAGATAGTATATAGTGTTTCATATTTCTTGGCTTTCTCTGCAGTGAGATGGGGAACATATCTTTAAAAATACAGCCTCTGAGAATACATTTGTTGATGATATAAACAGTAATATTACCACAAGTTAGTATCATGTGAGCATTTATATAGGAGTATGCATGGTCATACTCCTTTGAAAAAGGTCATGTGAATTCTATACAAAAATAGATTATAACTTAATTTGCCAAGACCATTCTCTATATGCCATGTAGGATTTATTCCCATGTTCAGTGTAATAATGTTAAATTTTATACTTAAATAATCTGAGTCATAAGGAAGGTACATAAGTTTTCAGTGAAATCATGATAAAATTGGATTATAATTAGTGTTTTAGTTTGTATTAAGAATAGTTTGTGTTATTTTGGTTGACCTGCTACTTCGTCTAAGAATGAGTATGGAATTTGAGGGATTGAATGAATTTGGTGGCTTCATCTTTCTAGAAAACTCATTTTGGGTGTCTATTCTATAATTTTACCAAGTTAGGTATCCCCTCTCACCCTTGCCCCCATACTTTTTGTGTACTTAAATTTTCATTTTAAAAATAATCAGTGACTAAATTAACTTTTCTCCTTTTTTAAGGTTTGAAATTATAATAGATTTCACCAGCCTGAGAAACAGAGACTGTGTGACCATCCTCAATGGAAAGGCTTTCTCAAAAGACTGCAAAGAGTTGAGGCGATGTGCGTGTGAGAGGACAGCAGCCATGGTGAAGCTTGAAATGCTCCATTAGTCCATCTGAGCCATCCCATGAAGTGACCCACTCTGCAGCTGCAACAATAACTTCAAGCTCCCTTCAGAGGAAACTGAAGACTGAAACTAGTCAGTCTCTTATTTGCACCTGCAATGGTTTGGTTTCAGTTCCATTGTCTTCCATTTGAGCTATGCTTATACAGCAACTCAGAGGTCAATGCAAAGGACATTTGAGACAGTGGGAAATGGAAAAATAATCCAGAAAGGCAAAGTCTCTGACTGCTACAAGAAGACTTTCCATGTTTCGTGTACAGGATCAAAACTCCTTCTGAGCTTGAATGCCTGCATATATTTACCAGTCATAAGGAAGTCTTATTTATGTACCCCTAACCAACCTCAGAAACCTGTAAATTTATAATCCACCTTCTTGACTTAGAGAAAACTTTCTAGTGTCTTCCTCAGCATATATTATGACCTCCCTGTTTCCATGTCTCCTTTAATATTTAGAGATGTGAGAAACTTACTAAAATAGAGGCAATAAAAGTAAGTAACAACTTTTGTGTCAATACCCAAATAGTTCATGAGAATTGAGCAATCATTCCCCACACTGTGCTGTGAAATACACAACTATTTCTTTTTGCCTGCTTCAGTGCATACTTTTTCCTTCCCAGACTCTCAAGATAGCTCCTGTCTGCTATGTTCATGGCCTACTTCCTACTGAAATAGTCCCCTTTATTACATTCTGAACTTCTTACAGTATACTTCTTCACTGTCAATTTAAGACTGCAATAGTTTCTCCATTGCCTAGGAATTTCTCCCAGAAAAGAAATTTTCTCAACTCAGTTCCATATCAGAATTAATGTCCCTCATGTTTCTCTCAGAATAAGAAGAACAAAGTCAATCTCTTTATGCACACGTATATGGTTTCAGTTCTTATTTTCTTCCATCTGATCAATTTTATATTTTTCAGGTACTAAAGATTTAATAATAATAAATATGAATAAATAATATAAATTATGTGATTTTAGAATGGATTTTTGGTTTTGGGAAAAATTTAGCATGATGTGCTTCAAAATATAACAATAAGAGTTTTAATTATTTGAGCCCTACGAGTTTTGATGGCTCTACGAGTTTTGATGGCAGTACGAGAGTACTGATTGTTTATAAAATAAGAAGTCTTTGAGAGGTATACTCAAAGCTGGGTTTGTAATAATTTCCTAAAATAAAATCCTTTGAGACAAGTTTGTCATCAACACATGGCTAAGGATGAGTAAACCGATTTGCAATTGGGCAAGTTATCCAATCGGCCTGTGGAGAAGAGAAAGACTATGACATCCAAGTATAAAGCTGGTGTCTAGACACGCCTTTCTAAGGATGACAATATGCACAAACACAACAGAGGTCATTGCAAACAACACCGTAACAGCACCTGACTTCATTGGCTTATAGATAAATCAATAAGTAATACTCTAGAATGGACAGTGTATTATAAATCTTTGTATTTCAACAGTGGAAACTCAGGTGGTTCAGTTTCATTTCCAGTAAACATCTATCTATTTCATTAAGTTAGTCAAAATGATAAATAGAACGTAATCATTTTCTTAATACTCACTTACCAATCACCACTGGAAGATTTCTTAAGAACTTTAAATTTTCTGTTGACTAGCTAGGAAATGTCTTAAGTATTGAACAAACTTAGGGCTAATTTATTTTGTCATATGAAGAAAACTGAATTGCTTCATGAGAGTTTTAGAGCCCTTATTTTGACACAGTATTGGGAAAATCACTTTATTGCACATGTATTTTGTGAAATGTAAAGTAGAAATATTTATAATTTCCTCATGATTCTACTGTTGGTTGAAATAAGGTAAATGTGAAATTTTATAACTTAAATCGCAATATCAAGGATATTGAAAATATGTAAAAAAGGGGGGTGGCGAAGGGACTTGGTGATTCAGTTTTAAAATTAGAGAAGCATCAACAGGTGTAAACAGTCTAATTTGGAAGCCTGTATTTATAAACAAATTGTAGAATGCCAGCAACATTAGGGAATCATGGATTTTACCAAATATTTCCCATAATAGGTACAAATATTTAACAAACATGGCTAATAAAATAAGCACACAAGAAATGAATTAGGCCTTTAGCTAAGCAATGGTTATTTAAGCTTTTTTTTTTTTTTTTTTTCAGAAAGAAAATATGACTACTATGAAAAAGTCAAATGACTTTGCAGAATAAATTGCAAAATAGGTGTAACAGGGTAATCCCCAGGGAAAGGGGAGTATCCTTTGCCCCACCCTAAGGAAGGGTAGAAGTGGTCAGGGAGGTGAACCTAGAAGACTGAGAGAAAAGACTGAAGAAGGGAGAAGACCTGGCTGAGGAGAAGTGGAGAGAGACGAGGTAAGACGAGATCAAGAGGAAGACCTGGAGGAGACACCTGGAGCAGAGATATGTGAAGAAGAAGCACTTGCTTCTCAGCCTTGGGCTTGTGCCAGGGACACTTGAAAGAGACAGAGATGTGAATGAGAGACCCATGGTGAGGCTGACAATGGCAAACTTTATCTTGACTTGGGTTTTGATTTTTCTCCTTTCCTTCCAGATTTGCCTGGCCCCTTCTGCCTCATTTCTATGTGTCTCCACCAGAAGATGCCTTAGACTTGTGGCAAGCTTTTGGGCCTCAACAATCCCATTTGGCTGGACATTTACCCACCCCATGATAGAATGGGTAACTTTGGGTGCTTGATTTGGAAACTGTATTCTTTCTCTTCTCTACTCTTCATTGCACACTAATTGTATTAAAGTTTCCTTCCAATGAAAGTCTTATGTACTAGAGTATGTTTTGTGTTGTTGCAGCGGATGGCAGACCCCATTTAGAGTGCACAAGTTTGGGGGTCCCTGGGTGCCCCTCATCCTGCCCTGTAACATAGGGACCCAACACACATTCTATTTTGACCCCCGGCATCCTACATAATTGCAACCTAGTTCAGGAATGGATGATAAGGGTCTCTTTAAATGCCATTGCTTTAAAGATCCTAGCCACCTGGAGAGAGGGTGTTCAATAATATTCTCTCCTAATCTACAACCAAAGGAAAATGTTGCTTTAGATGGTGAAAAGCAAAACTTTGCATTTACTTGATGTGTTTGCTCTTCTCGAAAATATGCGTCTCCATCTTTGTCCCCAACTCCAAGCCTGCATAATGAAACCCACCATCTTCGTCACAATATGAGTAAACACTTAAAAGAACAGAGGCAGTGGGACTCAACATTTTCTCCACAGACATTTTTTTAATTTTAGAAATAGGGAATAATCATAAGATGTACCTGAAAATATGATTTGCTGAGAAGAATTTTCCATGGAGAATCAGAGGGCACCACCCCTGGCATTGGTTTTCTGCATGAGAAGAATTTTTTTTTCTTTTAGGTTCTTGTGTGCTTAAGTAATTCTGAAGAAACTGCAGGAAAAGTCAAGTGAGGAACATGGTCTTTCCTGGTGGAGCCAGCTCCGCAGGGCACACAATGAGCTACTTCTTTTCCTGAGGATATTGGATCAGCTCTTAAAACTTATCAACAGGAAGCAGGTCATGAGCTCTTAACAGCAGGAAGTGTGAGAAATGCAATGGGGGCTTTCACTTGGGGGATAGCAGCAGATCACGAAGTAAGGAGAAGAGTCTTGTAGTAGGTTGTCTCAGCCATGGTCTTAATATTTGGGCATCAGATATTTTGTGAATAGATTCCTGTAACTTTTCAAGTATGCAAAAAGCCACATCACCTGATTTAAAGTGTCCATGGCTTCCTTTATAAGGTTCATGGTATGAAAAATGTTTAGACTCTGTTAATATTAGCATTTGATTCATATCACTATTCTTTGTTTTTCTTTTTATACGTTTAATGCACTTTGACTGTTCCATATAACAACGTGTCTTCACATTTAAAGAACAGAGCTTTCCTTTCCTTTCCATTTTGCAAAGCTGACTTGGGACTGGGTGAGTGAGTTATATCAGATACCCAATTCATTGTTGGTGAGACTAAGATGTAAAACTGGTGACCCTAGTGGTAAGGCCCAATCTCTCACCACTGCCTTGAACCTTGAAAAGACCCTAATATTCTAGGTCAAGTGCAACCTGCAGAAAAAAAAATCTTACACTCCAAATTTCTATATGGAAAGCAACATTGCCATTGAGGAAATTCACTGGAGCTTAGCCCAGCTGCTGTGTAGATAAAATTCTGATTTGTAAATACTGCGTAGTGTAATGGTGGAGTGACCTCAGCGGGAGGATGTTTGCTTTTTGCTTCATTGTGTTTTTCTAAAAAGAGTTATTATATGCTTCCTATTCTCTCTCTAAACATAGCTCCATGACAATACTTTGAGGAATCATGAAGACAAACAGTCTTTACTACCAAAAATTGCTATTGTTTCTCCTTTATTCCAGGTTATTATATTCAGCTGCCAGCTGCCAGCTGCCAGCTGTGAAAAACAAATGCAGGAGACAGGTACAGGCACTGTTCTCCAAGTCGAGGGGCAGCAGAAAACTAGAGAAAATCCCTTATACTGAAATTCCCAACATTGAAGCTCAAAGTTAAAAAAAAAAAAAAAAAAACACTCTTCCCATTTTTAAAGAACTTTATGCTGCAAAGGTCACCTTTTACAATAGATTGTTAGGTTCATTTAAGTGACTTCCATTGTCTGGGTGAATTAGATTTTATTGAACTCTATTTATTTAAGTGGGGTCTTCATTATAAGGAGAGAAGGACCTGAATCCTTCTCCTCGAGAGAAGGATTACTCCTTGAGAGAAATGAAAGATTGAAATAAAATAAAATTCAATTCAGGGAGTGCATTGAAAAGGTAACATTTATTTATTAAAAAAAAATAGCATCACATACAGCTGTGCATCATTTGCCCAGTAACCTAGAGAGTCCTGTGGGGATTTATAGGCATTCTGGGAGATGAAGGAGGAGGAGGAACAGGAGAGGGAGGAAGGGCAAGTAGAAATATTTTTTCTTCAGTTCTCAATTCTTCAGGATGTTGTCATCTGTGGCTCTAAATCATTGTTATTTTTGGCAATTTGAACGAAGTCAAATGAGTATCTAGAAAGTACTGAAGAATATTCCCAAGCATATACGCAAAAGTTAAGTTCTGAGCTGCAGGAAACCGGTTTCACAGCACACGTTAGCTTCCGTCCACACTTGCTGGTTGGCATTTGCGACAGGTTTTCCAGCGGCCTCTTCCAGATACCATTGTAACACAGATGGCTTTGAGCACCATTTCTTTTTTTCTTTTTTTTTGAAAGATTTATTTATTTATATACAAGAATTGGGGTACAGGCCAGAGATGTGGAGGTGAGAGGATTCACCAGAGACAGAGTGGGAAACAGAACAGGCAGACTGACCGAAGTCACTGTTGAGGGGAGCAGCGGGCGAGACAGGAGAGGTCTGTCCCGCCATGTGGGTTTCTCTCTGGCCGGCCGGGAATAGAACTCATGCTGCAGTGGCTGCAGATTGCTTCATAGGTTGCGTCTTAATCCCTGCGCCACCAGGGAGGCCCTTTGAGCACCATTTCTTTCAGACACCAGGTCTTGGAGCATACTTCTTCTCACAGACAAAATATTTCCAGATGGAGGTGCATTTACTGAAAAGGAGTAACTTGCCTTTGAGGTACCCACAAACCTGGTCAGCTGATTGGGGTTTCCTTTCTGGTAACCTAGGAGGCAGTTCAATGGATCTGAGGTTAGGTGTGGGTTATGATGATGTTCTTGTGGGGTTGCTAAACCGAGGTGTGAGGTTTTTTGTTTTGTTTTGCTTTGTTTTAATATGGCACCCTCTGGTGGTAGATCTACTTCATCCCCAAGAGCTGTTGTGTCTCAATAAAAATATTTTAACATAATTTCGGCAAATACTATAATTTTTAAAAATACAAGGATACACAAATATGGGCTCTAAATTGGATATTTTTTTACTGACTCTTAATTCTCTAAGTACTAAGTCATCTGAACCTGCTTATCAACCTCCCCATTTCTATCTGAAAAGCTTAATGTGCTTAAAATTGCTTAAAATTAGTATACTCTCTTTGCTGTGACATTTTCTAGCCATTAAATGATGCAAAGGAAATGTACTTAATAATTTCATAATAGTGATCATTCAGACTCAAATTTTGACGAGACTATGCTAGAGGTGAATGGAAGGAAGACTGTGAAGGAGGAAGTGTGAGTAGCCATGAAGATACTCTCTCCTTTAAAGTGACATTAGTTTACAAGACTGTGTAGGTTCCAATATTACATTTTCTTGCCACACCCACTACCAAAATCTAATCACCATCAACCGCCAACCAACAGATTGGCCCTTTTTATTATTCAAATGCTCATCTACTGTGCAAAGATGTCAGCTTTGATTATAATTCAGAGCCTGTGAAATTATCACACTGGTAATACTCCTGGGAGAAATCTAAGGTATGGAATAAAATGGACTTTTGTGTTCCTTCATGTTTCTAATTTTTCATGTAACATTCCCTTCAGTGACTTACAGGTCAGGGGAAGGAGAGGAGCCATCTAGCCAAACCCAAGTTTGGTTGAGTTCATTCTGAAATAGTCCAACCCAGTAATCTAAGTCACTTCTGATCTTCAGTCTGCCAGTGACAAAATCCTATAAGAAATAAAACCTGAGGGTGAAAGGAGGACAAACAATAACCACAAACTATTGGGAAATGTGAAGTTTAGCATTTTGTCTAGACAGAAATTAATGTGAACTTGAGTGTTGAAGAGAGAGGGTATGTTTACAAAGCGGTACATTTTATAGATTTTTTTTTCCTGTTGCTAAACAACCAATGTAGTCATTTCCCATGGTCCTATGGGAAAAATTGTTATGTGGTATTAAAATAGTTTTAACAGATTCAGAGTTTGGCAGAAGTGTATGTCAAAAAAGGAAGTGTTATGTTGAACCCTCATTCTTGTGAAAAGTAAAAATATCTCTGATGTCATAGGCCATCTATATCATTTTCACAGTATATTTCAAAATGATAAATAGCTTAGGAGATTCCAGAAGCAACTTAACTGTAGTAATATTTTTTGGAAGATATATTTCTAACTTTCATCACCAAATTTGCACAGAAAGAATAGTGTAAACCCATAATTGTAATAGGTTAGTACAAGTTGCCTTACTTTATTGCAATTAACAAATTGTTTCAACATTATTCTTATAAAAATGAACTTCAAATAATGAAAATAAGGTGCATTTTTAATAAGGTCACATTTTTAAAATTTTAATAATTATGCATTCTCTTTATACACGTTTAAGGGTACAAAAGATTTCAGGGAAATATCTTATTATTGACTTGTTCAGATATCAGTAAATTAGGTTTAATGTCAATTAAGCATTTCATTTGTAAACACTTATTTTTATAGACCTTTTCACTTCATGACATCAACTTTTTATATTTCTGCTTCTCCTTGAGGATTACAAAATAACTAAAAGTTATGAGAATTCCCTACAACAAACTGAAAATAATATATTGAAAACATATATACATTTATAATATATACCTTGGAATCAGTTAGAATGTCACAAGATGCTATTTTACTAAACTTCTCCCTCTTTTGATTAGCATAAAGGAGACAAATATATTCTTCTTGATTTATTCTATTCTTTTAACATATAATGAGATATTTTCAGAATGATAACAAACCATGAACAGTGTTTACCATTTCTTTCTTGTTCTCTATTTGCAGAAGCTCACTTCCCATTTTCTGACATTCCTCTTTACTGCTATTCCATTCTTGATGTTTTTCAAAGACACGGTAACAACTTTCTCTATTATGAATCCAAGTATCTGGGCAAGGGCTGTGGTTAAAGGCTTTCAATATAAACATTTTACTTTATTATTGTCATTGTAAAAGATTAATAGCACATTTCTTCACAAGAACCCCCAAGACACCTCCCAATGAAACGAATAGTCTAACCAGATGGCTCACATGATGTAGTATTTACTGGTTGCAGCTTCTCTGACTCTGACTATGTTAAGATTTATATAATTATATTCAACTGCAGTAGGTATCTACAGATACAATTATTTTGGAAATATCTTCTCCCAACTCATTCCTCTTCTGTAATAACTAATCTGATCATTCTAGTTTTATAAATCTTTCCTTTAAGTTTGTGTAATATATAGTCTTACCTTGTTTGTTTGTTACTTCTTGTTTGTTAATTGTACTGAACCAATTTAGTTTTAAATTTTGTCATTTTAAAAAAATTTATTTTAACTTTTAAAGTTCCATTTTTAGCTTTTTCATACGCGCATGTCTCACTTTTCCACCACCAAAATATATAAATGAGATTGAACTGAAGAATAGATCAAAATTATGTCTCCCTCATTATAAAATCCTGACTGCCATGTTGCATAAACTACAATGTGTCAGTTTCTTGTGAGAAATTCATACATACATTTGTACCTGCAGAGTAGAAACTGATTTTTTTATCAGTTACCTGGACTGATAGTGCTTTGCACGAAGGTTTGGCAATTTGTCATCTGGCGTTCATGGTTTTTCCTCCACTGTGTAAAGTTCTGCAGTTCTTTTTCATGTTGGATGAGTTTCTCCTGCTGCTCGCTTACAATAGCAGACACTTGGAACCCTTCAAACAATAGCAATAATCCCTAATAAAATGCTGACATAGTATCAAAAGTGATCTTTCAACATGGACTAAAAAGAAATACAAATAACTGATTATGTTTGACTATAATTGACATTATTTACAATCCATTATTTGAGTTTTAAATTTTTGTTTAATATTTAAATTTTTCAAGAATCAAAAGCTACAAAGGATACACAGTGAAAAGTTTACTTCCCTGTCTTCTTACTCACCCAATTGCACTCCCACAAACCAGTGTTAACTAAAACCAACAGCTGACTGGGTACCCCTCTCCTTGGTTTGAACTAAGGGGCACAAGGAGAGACAGCTGTGAATTAAAAAATGCTGCCTCCTGGCAAATCAGTAACTGAAAAGACAGACTTCAAGGTTTATGATGTTGCTAAAACTCCAAGTTCCCAGAAAGTAAGGCTCTAAATAGATAAGGTAAATTTTAACAAATCTTTCTGTTTTCCTCGAGGTATAAGAAACATCAGATAAGTACATTAATTGGACCACTACCCCAATTTTCTTTGTTTCTACAAATGTCCTTGAAATAACTGTAGATAAACCTCATCAAAAAACTCAGAATTCAGGGCCTCCCTAGTGGCACAGGCGGTTGAGCGCAGCGCTGTGATGCTCTCTGTAGCCTCTGCAGTGCTGGTTCGATCCCCGCCAGCCTCGGAGCAACCCACATGGCGAGGCAGACCTCTCCTGTCTCGCCCGCTGCTTCCCTCAGCAGTGTATTTTGGTTCTTCTACCTGTTCTGTTCCCTGCTCTGTATCTGGTGAATCCTCTTACCCTCCTGTGCATCTGCCTGTACCCCGGTTCTTGCATAAAGAAAATAAATCTTTAAAAGAAAACAACAACAACAACTCAGAATTCAGGCAGATTTTGCAGCAATATCTGGAAGCAGTTGATAGAAAAAAATAAAAACCACTACCCTTGCATAAAAACTAAAGGTAAAAATAGTTTATATTTGTTTAGTAATAGGTTTTCTAAGTAAAACAAAACAAAAGAAAAAAACTTTTATGTGTAAGAATTTTCCATCAATTACTGAAAGTTTGAATATTTTATTTTCTAGCTAGCTTTTCTTAACCTCCTTAAAGTAACATTTCCTTCATCCAATTTTTGTTTGAAGAGTTTAAAAAGGTGTTTTAATACATACTGCATCCATGATGTTAAAGCATTTCAAAAACCATTAAATAGTAAACATTGAAATACCTTGTTTCACAATTGTCACCATTTATTTTACTCTTCCTGCTTCCAGTGTTGGGTATGCTCATATATCCTTTCAGTGTCACTTTGTTAAATGTCCTTTGTCAATCAAATTGCAGAGTAGTTATACTCATTATTTTAAATGCCTTTTTTTTTTTTCACTTAACATGTTGTGAATGTTTATTTATAGAGAGCAACTCGCTGTTGTTGTTTCCCTACCTCCCTTCCTCCAGTCCCCACCCCTTTCCTTCTCTTTCGGCTCATTGGCATTCCACACAGGGATGTCCCATTGCTTAAATTGTTCCTTAATGATTTGCACTTAAGTTTTTCCCAATCTTCTCCCCCTTCCCCCATTGCTACATGTTCAGGTTTATTTATAGGAAAATTATCCAAAAATGGAATGTATGTGTCCAATAGAATTTAGATAATCCAGAGTTCATTAAGCGCAAGGGGTTGAGCACAGCACTGTGGAGCTGTCCCTGGCTTCTGAAACACGAGTTCGATCCCCTTGTTGGCCAGAGAGCAACCCACATGGAGCAGCAGACCTCTCCTGACTCACCCGCTGCTCCCCTCAGCAGTGTATTTCAGTCAGTCTGCCTGTTCTGTTCCCCACGCTGTCTCTGGTGAATCCTCTCACCCCCCACACCTCTGGCCTGTACCCCAGTTCTTGAATGCATAAATAAATGCATTTTTAAAAAGGCATATGCTTGCTTTTAAAAAAAGAATATGATTGTCATGGTTTATGTAAACAGATTTCATGAACTATCAGGGGAGACAAAATTTAGTACCCAATGGAGAGCAAGCTTTTGAGGACTTGAAAAATGCACAGCATGCTTTTAATAAACATCTTAATATGAACTATATGCTTTTAACTATATAATAATGGGTGATTGAGACTATAGGTTTATTTATTTTTATATAAGAAACAAATCCTATATCCCATTCACTTGACAATAATACCTTAAATATTGCATCATAAGTTAATGTTATTTTTAATTGCAAGTGTTCTTCATACTTCAAGTTTCCTTTATCTTCTCACCCCAAATAGAATTTACAAAATAACATTAAAACCAATTATACAGAATTGATATTTAAACCATATTTTTTGATATTTACTATGCCTGTTAAATAGACAATCTTGTAGTTAGAATTGAGCTTGTCATTGCTCCTCTAAACTTTTATGGTTTTTATGGAAGAACTGCACAATATTGTTTGATACTTAATGGTCTTTTTCACTTCTGCAATCTTCTTCCAGTGCGTCTACTTGTAAGCGTGTATTTCAAAATAAATTTCTTTAAAAAATGAACTGGTATTTGATTGACTTTTTTTGATAAAGAATAGAAATACGATTGCATGAGATAAGGAAAACTTTCTGGAAGTTCTGACATTTATGTGGGTCTTTTTTTTTTTTTAAGATTTATTTATTTATGCTTACAAGAACTGAGGTACATGCCATAGGTGTGGGGTGAGAGGATTCACCAGAGACAGAGTGGGGAGCAGAACAGGTGGATGGACTGAAATACACTGTTGAGGGGAGCAGTGGGGAGGCAGGAGAGGTCTGCTGCACCTTGTGGGTAGCTCCCTGGCCGGCCTGGGGATCGAACTCATGCTGCAGTGGCTGTGGATAGCTTCATAGGTTGCATCTTAACCCCTTGCGCCACCGGGAAGCACCTGTTCTGTGCTATTTTATTGGAGTTGATGGAGTTCACAATTATTTTCTGAGCTCCTAGAAATTCTTAAAGCATTCCTCTAAGAACGGTCAGAAAATTAAGCCCAGAGCTAACATGAATAAGGTCAAGTTTCCTATACTTTGTGGCAGCAAATCTGAACCTGTCTCTTCCTCATTCTCAGAATTTATAATTCTTTTTCTCCAGGTAATGCCTTTTAAATTGAAAAATGATTTGCCAAAACAAAGGAAAAGGATTTATCCAGATCATAGCTCTATCTTTGTCTTTCTGAACCTATTTTTTTATCTTTTATATTTTCTTTGACTTTTAAAAAAAAATAAATCTGCTTTTTTAAAATTTTTTAAAGATTTGTTTATATATACAAGATCTGGGGTACAAGTCAGAGGTGCAGGAAGGTGAGAGAATTCACCAGAGACAGAGTGGGGAGCAGAACAGGCAGACGGACCGAAGACATTGCTGAGGGGAGCAGCAGGCGAGGCAGGAAAGATCTGCTATGCCATATGGGTTTCTCCCTGGCTGGCCAGGAATCAAACCCACTCTGCAGAGGCTGCGGACAGCTTCACAGCGCAGTGCTCAACCCGCTGCGCCACCGGGGAGGCCCTGCTTATTTTTTTAAATTGAAGTAACATTAAGTACCCCCCCCATCAGATATCATCACATGTAGTGCACCAGCCACCAAAGTCCATTATACTTCCTTCTAAGTATATTTTTTTAGTGGTAGCATAAGGGTTAATAAGAGTTTTTAATTATTTTATTAGAATCTGCAACTGTGTTATTTTATTTTATAAAACTTCACTTGCCAAATGTGGAAATATTTTTCAAAATTGAATTAAAGGGAATAAAGAAGTATAGCTAACTATGGTCTAAAGAAAGTTCTCAAGTTTGCATTAAACAATTATTCTTTGCCTAGTGTAAAATGAAAAACTCTTAGTATGAGAATTTATAAAATCAAGTTTAGAATAAATGCATATTAGAAAGCGAAGAGGATTAACTAAAATCTTTCATGCTGCATGCTTTATCCTGTTAGCATGACTCACACATTGATTGTAATGCATATAATATAATAAGATATTATAATGTATATAATCTAATTTTTTTCTCAAAGGGATCAACAGCATGAATTAAACATGCAAATGAACACTAAGATTTATCAGTAGCATCCAAAGATTTAGAAGCTTATAGCAAATAAATGTTAGATAACTGAAATTAAAATGCCTTTATTTTATATTATTTATATACATTTAATTGTCCCTAATTTATTTATCCAGTTATAAATTATACAGTTTATTTATATTGACATTAAAGTTACATGTAATATGTTATATATATAAATATTTTGAAGATATTCTTTTGTGTGTATATATGTGTATATATATAGTGTGTATGTATCCTTTTGTATATTTATATATTCTTTGGTGTATATATATAAATATTTTGAAGATATTCTTTTGTGTATATATATGTATATATATATTTTGTGTATATATATTCTTTTGTGTATATATGTTAATAGTTTGAAGATATTCTTTGTGTGTGCATATGTATATATATATTTGTGTATATATATATTTTGTATATATATTCTTTTGTATATATATATATAAACATTTTGAAAATATTTCTGTGTGTATATATGTATGTATATATTTTGTGTATATATATTCTTTTGTATATGTATTCTTTTTTATGTATATATAAACATTTTGAACATATTCTTTTGTGTATATATGTATATATATTTTATATATATTCTTTTGTGTATATATTCTTTTATGTATATATATAAATATTTTGAAGATATTCTTTTGTGTATATATATGGGCATATATATGTATATATATATGTATATATACATTGCGCATATATATTCTTATGTGTGTGTATATATATAAATATTTTGAAGATATTCTTTTGTACTTACACACAAAGCCCAAGAAAATGGAAGCCATCAATGAGCCGACCCAGAAAACAAATGAAATTGCCACCACCAGCCAATATACTCCTAAATAAGAAAGAGAAATGATAAAATTGAGTTAGAGAAAGAAGATGAAAGACATGAGCCAGGACTAGGCTCAACTGAGTAAAAGGAGTTAATAATAACCATTCCTACTGGAGAATCACTGAGGTCTTATAAACATGTCAAACAGGAAAAAGAGAACTTTTTGAAATGCAGGTTATAATGTGGAATACATCTGATTTGCAAGAAAGCCAAACCGAATAGATTTAATAATTTCTCTTTTTCTTGTATGATTCCACAACCTTGCTAATTAGTTATAGTCTTTTCCAATAATCTTTTAGACATTGTAGAAAACCAGGTAACAAACTTTAATTTGGGGAGGCAAAACTGCTGGCTGGCATGCCCCAATCTCTTTCCCTTGTCACTTGAATATGATTGATTCAAAGTATTTTTTTTAAACATACAGTTTTGGGTGATGAACATTTTTTTTCCAGGTAAATTTGTAACTATTCAGGATTGAGAACTGAAGACTCTTGTGACTTGTTATATTCTTATATTCTTAACGTTAACCAGAGAAAACACATCAAATTTAACTTGGCATAGTGTGATAGGAGTAATGTACCTGTCCAAGATGCCCAGGTCCTAATTCCTGGAGCCTGTAAATGTTGCCTTATGTTATCAAAGAGACTTTAAAGATGCAATCAAGTTAAGTTTCTCGAAAAACCCTTTGTTTACCTGGGAATTTATGAGAAGTAGGAGAGCAGGGGGACGCAGTTTAAAATGATGACAGAACCAGAGAGACAAAGGAAGGTATTAAGGCCCTGGCTTTGAAGATGGAGGAAGAGGCCATAAGCCAAGGCAAGAAGCACAGTTCTAGAAACTAGAAAAGTCAAGGGAATGCATTCTTCTTGAGGGCCTCTTGAGGGAAGGTAGCTCTGCCAGTGCCTTTACCTCAGCCCGGTGAAACATTTTGGATTTCTGATCTCTAAAACAAAGATAATAAATTTTTGTTGAATTAAACCCTTAAGACTATGATAATCTGTTACTGAAGCAA
Source organism: Talpa occidentalis (assembly GCF_014898055.3). NCBI lineage: Eukaryota > Metazoa > Chordata > Mammalia > Eulipotyphla > Talpidae > Talpa > Talpa occidentalis. The sequence continues at coordinate 67,312,911 of NW_023601653.1, forward strand.
TAGCAAACTAACACAAACATTAAATAATAAAGACAAAACTGATGCTGACAGCAGACAGCTCCAGGTTGAGATTTGGTCAGTTTTTCAACTCATGTTTTCTCCTTAATTCTTATTAGTTAACAGAAAATTTGCAAGGTGTCTTGTGAAGGAACTGAAACATCCGATTTATTTCACTTGTTTTCCAAACTCAGGAATCTTTTTCTTTTTGGGAGAAGAGTACTACATCTATGTCAAGCACATTGTTCTTCCTTTCACCTTCCATTCCATTTCATTTTTTAATGTGAGCATATCACGCATATTATAATCATCTTAAGTGGGTTATTTTTTTTTTTAAAGTCTTGTGGGATGGTTGTTAGAATTTCATAGACTTTGTTGTTGTTGTTGTTTTAAAGATTTAAAGAACTGGGGTACAGGCCAGAGGTGTGGGGTGGTGAGAGGATTCACCAGAGACAGAGTGGGGAACAGAACAGGCAGATTGATTGAAATACACTGCTGAGGGGAGCACTGGGTGAGTCAGGAGAGGTCTGCTGTGCCATGTGTGTTGCTCCCTGGTCATCCTGGGATAGAACTCACCCTGCAATGGCTGCAGACAGCTTCAAAGGTTGCATCTTAACCCCTTGCGCCACCAGGGAGGACCTTAAGTGGGTTATTTCTGATCAGAAATATCACCTTGGGCTCTTCAAAGAACTGGAAACAAAACAAAACTGCACCATCTTGGACTAAATAATTGGAACTGGTTACCTGAGGATTTGGTAGAAATCAGTCGATCCTGACACAGGTTTGGCGAGGGATTATCCCACTGAAGAGAAGTGTATGTTTCTTCCTCCTGCATGTCTGACATGCTTTGGTAAGTGAGGCCACCACACTGAAGACTGAGAGAAGCAGCTCCTTTTGTGATTAGGAGAAAGGTGGAGGTAGAACTGAAATTGGCTACCATCTCAAATGCAGAGGAAAACATGTTTGGGTTTAAGGAATAGAATAGAAGCATGTCATCTAGAAAGTAGAAGTTTATGAAATTTAAACCAAAGCACAATCTGTCAAAGGAGGAATTGAAAAAGATACTGAACTCAAAATGGCAGTAATAGAACATGTTACAGTTCTGACTTGCAGAGTGTAGAAGATGTGGAAGGTGTTAGCACTGGGTGGGCAGTTAAGATGAAAAGGATAGAAGCACAATGAATGCACTTAGATTTGGAGCAGGACATGAAGTGTGGGCATGGCCTAGATATATAAGGAACACTCACATTGTACTAGCCAGGGTGTAAGGAATTATAGGTTACCATGTAACAAACAAGAAAGCTAGGAAGGGAGATCACTACTAAAAGAAATTCACACACTATTTGGTTTAGGTAATTCAGTTGTTGTGATAAGTAAACTCATAATATCAGTCCTTCCTAAAATAAAGCTTTGTTTCTTGTCCACCAAGCCTTTACTTGCAGCAATCTTGGTTAGTGGGTAGTTTTCTCCTCCAGGTAGACTGCTTCTTCTACCTTGTGAGAGATCAGTGTCCTGTGTGTGGAACCATTGGAAAGGAAAAGCTAAAGTGGCAAATCCACATCTGCTTTTTGAAAAGCATATCCATATCCACCAATGAAATGCCAATATTTGAGTGGAAAGGTTGTCCTTGATAAATATGATTTTTGCCTGGTGAGCAAACTTTAGATGAGATCTTTTGATAGGAAACATGAATTATTTAGAGGGCACACAACCATTTCTGCCACATCCTGTGACTACAGCATTGGAATTTAGAAATGTGATACTTTAATTATCATTCATATATTGGCCTTTTGTTCTTGTGGCCAAAGGTGATGTCTTGGAATGCAAATTCCAATAGTCTGCAAAAGTGCAATGTTCTCTTTTGTTTCAGCGTTTCACAGGATCTGTAACAGAATAAAACAAATGGCACCCTCCAGGGGTGAGCTAAAGGCATTTTTAAAAAGACACTTTATAAAATTTGGGGAAGGATTCAAGGAAATTCTTAGTGCAGAGTGAAAAGTGCACTGGAAGCTATTATATCACCCTTAGGTCTAAACGATTAAGGGGAGGGTTTTATTGGAAATCTGTGACCTGACAGGGCCTGCAATGAGGAATGTCTAGTCTTTTCCAAAACAAAGCATGGCAGGGAGAGAGTCTGGGGATTAAATACCCTGCCCATTCTTCCCTGGTTCACCCTGTGATCACCACCAGTGCCCACGAAAATGTCAGATTGGCTCAGATAATGCTGTTCATTTGAGTTGTACCTCCCAAGGCATAAGGAGATACTGAGAAGATCTCAAGAAGCAAACAGAGAATATCCAGCAAATTCTCCAAATGTTTCATATGATTTTCATGTAACCTGAGATTCTGACCTGAAAGATAATGTGAGTTTAACTCCCTAGAGCCTTTATAATAAAATATTTCTATTTTGAGAAAAAGAGGAAGACATAAACATACCAAATACGCATTAAGACTGTCAGGAATGCAAGAGTGGAAGTTCAATGAGGTGTCATTAATTCCAGGTCCTATCAGATTTGCCAGCCCTAAATATCAAGCTCTATAAGACCTAGTTTTCCCAAATATAGTATATCATCTAATAGATTTCTTTGGGGGGAACCATTTTAGAGGTCTGCTCACAGAACTTATGCTATTAATATCTGTGCTGTTATGATTTCATATACAAGATGACTTTGATATACCAGATACCAGAAAACAGAATCTTAGTATGCACAGTTTGATTAATTTATGCTTTTAATTGCATTTTTGTCTAAGGTATTCTTTCTAAGGTATTCTAAATTTTGTTGTGCCATAGTGATTTGTAAGTATATTCTTTTCCCTTTGCAGGAGATGACGCACTAAAATCCAGAGATAAGACTGATTTCTGGATAGTTTTCTGGATTACTAATTCCTGCGTGGTTTCTGTGAATAAACAAACAAAATAATGATACCCTACTTCCTCCAAAGTCCAGCTCTTGAAACTTTTGAAGTGGAAGCAGAAACTGAGATTTTTTTTTCACTTTCCCTCAGTTCCCCAAATCTACTTGTTTTTTTTATTTATATATATATATATATATTTTACATCATTGTTCATTTTTAAACAATGTTTGCTTAAATCTATCTGTTAATGGATTGTCTAATGTTAGATAAAGATTCAAGTGTCTTTGGCTTCACAAAGCTATAAAAATAACACTCATTGAGATCACAGACTTAGTATTCCGCTTAATGTTTTATATAGTTTTATTAAATAATTCTCACAAATGCCTTATGATATGGTAATAATAGATGAGGAAAACTAGTCTTTTTTTTTTAAAAGATTTATTTATTTATGCATACAAGAGCTGGGGTACAGTCCAGAAGTGTTGGGGGGGGGTGAGAGGATTCACCAGAGACAGAGTGGGGAGCAGAACAGGCAGATTGACTGAAATACACTGCTAAGGGGAGCAGCAGGCAAGACAGGAGAGGTCTGCTGCGCCTTGTGGGTAGCTCCCTGGCCGGCTGGGGATCGAACTTGTGCTACAGAAGCTACAGATAGCTTGCTTAACCCTTTGTGCCACCAGGGAGGCCCAGGGAAACTAGCCTTAAAGAGACTAACTTAAGACAAAAAGCCGGAGCCAGTTCTCAGGTAACCTTTCTCCACTACTGTGTTACAATCAAGTGGGGGAGCTTGTTAGAATGAAAGATCTCTGTGTCTCCTCAGATTCCAACTGAGAAACAGACTATTTGTGGTTGAATCATCTTCATGTTTTAACAAACACCTCAGTTGAGATGTTTTGAGAATCATGTATGTACATTTTACTACTACTAATATGAGAAGAAAGAATACCTTTAGGGAAGCTGTGGAAAAGAACGGAATCCCTTTCTGTTATCCTCTTGAAGGGTCCTCTCCACACATTCTATAAATACTTCCTGAGTTACTCGGCTAAAACCAAGCATAAGAACTGTCAGGAAAAGACAGAGATAAAACATTTTTATTTGCTGTTCTGCCTACTAGCTTAGGCTAAGAAGCACTTACTCATTTTTAGATCATATTAGGATGCTCGTAAGCTTTATTTTCCTTCTTTTGCACAGAAAAGTGCTGAAGTTGAGTCTGACCAGAGATGGATTTGGAATAGAAATTTTATTTGTATTTGTTTAACCAATTGTGAGTCTTTCTAGTGAACTGTTTCATAAAATGAGAAGCAAATATATTTCTGTTTCCTGTGAGCCAGGAACTGTGGTTGGGCATACAACAGTGAAGAGAAAAGTAATAGGGTCTCTCCTCAATTTTAGTTAATACTCTGAAGTTTGTTTTATTTTTAAGGTATAAAACTCTAAGGTATACAAGATCGGTACTTTTAAATATAAGAACATGGAAGTTAGAGAGGTGTCCCTTTTGGCTTTTTGATAAAGTGGGTTATGAGACATGGCATAGCCTGGGAATTTTGATTTCTCTGTCTCCATCACTCACTGTCTCTTCTAGTCAAAATCTGCAAGATACACACACACACACACACACACACACACACACACACACACACACACACTGGTCCATGACTGCACTTTAAATGACCACACTATCTAAATTATTCCAAATGATTCCAAGTTCAATATTTTTCCCTTACCTTATAATGTCTTTCAAACTTATATATTTTGCACAGTTGAAGCTAATTAAACCACAAGTTTTTCTGTTCCAATAAAATAAATGTTTATCTTTATATCCTACTATGTTGAGATATCTAAGAGTAGAAAACAAGAAGAATGAAAATCTTGGAAATAGAATAATTAGGAAGCAAATGATCATCTCACAGATTGATTTCTGAATGTTTAAAGTAGACATAAGCTCACCTTTAGTATAAAGGGATATAGAAAGATGGGACTAAATGGTATTGGTAGGAAAGATAATTCAAAAATGACTCCAAAGGAAATAAAGGGAGGAGTAAGCAATTTGATGGCTAGTTATTCCTTCGTCCAGATCTTTTATTGCAGGCAGGCATTTGTCTGTCGCATCCCCTTCGTCACTTTGTAGTCAAGTAGTTTGTCCATCTTTGCCATGCCAGCCTTCCTCTCACACATTAAATAATGCTTTTTCTCACAGTAGGTTGGGTGAATTTTCCCACTATGAAAATAAGCACAATTCATATTTTCTCTTGTATCTCCAGAAAGCTCAAATCTGTGAATAGAAAAGGTAGAATGAGCCCCTTGAAAAATTAATTAACAATCCACAATCAAACTGTAGTAATCTGCTGCACCAGATGGAAACAAAAGTATGGGGAAAAGAGTAAGAAACAATATTTAGGTCATTGAGAAACTTCCAGTCTGCTTGGAAATAAAAAGTGTGTTTATATGAATAGCTCAAAGGCAATTTAACTTAGCATAAGATTAAGCAGTATGTGGACAGTAAGTGACAGGAGTCCAGAGGAAGAGCTGGAGGAAGATCTGAAATGATGGGAAAGGCTTTATCTTTTTTTTTTAAAGATTTATTAATTTATGCATACAAGAACTGAGGTACAGGCCAGAGGTGTGGGGGGTAAAGAGGATTCACCAGAGACAGAGTGAGGAACAGAACAGGCAGATTGACTGAAATGCACTGCTGAGGGGAGCAGCGGGCGAGCCAGGAGAGGTCTGCTGCACTATGTGGGTAGCTCCCAGCTGGGAATTGAACTAGTGCTGCAGTGGCTGAGGCTAGCTCCATAGGTTGCGTCTTAATCCTTTGCGCCACCAGGGAGGCCCGGTTTTACCTTTTTATAGAAGATTAGAGTTTAGTTCTGACTTGAAGGAAAGGTAGGATTTACATAAACAGAGAGGTGATAGGACAGTCCTATAGGGCAAGCAGCTATGCAGAATGGGAATGAGTTTAAGGAAAGTTAAATTGTTTCTGAGCTGAGGGTTTATGCTGTGGAGTAGCAACAACACAGCATTCTGTATTGTAACTGCCTCTAAAGCCAGCTCTCTGTTGAATGTCTATTGTTTGCCCATATATATATTGGTGATAGAGTAAGCAAAGATAAGGTCCCATTTACTGGGCACTTAAATTACAGTCGGAAATTGGTAAGAAGCCAATAAAAAAATGGTCGAGAAAATTTCAGAGTGCTAAGAGTTATGAAGAAATAGGGTGGTAGTATGGTCTTCAGTGGGTGTGGGTGGAAGAGGGCTAATTAGTTTGGGTCATTAAAGCTGGTCTCATAGCTGAAGGGATGTTGAAACAGAGAATTGTGCCAGTAAAGGAAGCCTGTCAGGGAGTTCTTGTGGCAGAGCAATCTAGAAGGAAACAGCAAGGACAAAGCCCTCAACTGTATGGAAGGGTAGAACTGGGCTTTTAGTGGTGTACTTAATATGTAATGATCAGACGCTGCCTAACTTCTTGTAATGCCACAAAGACAAAAATTCATTGGTGAGATACTAATTTATAATGATGCATATCTGAAACTTAGATGATGTCATAAGGCAATATCAATTAATAACAACTTGTAAGTGAATAAAAATTTTTTTTAAACATTTATTTTTATTTATTTATACAAGCACTGGGTACAGTCAGAAGCGCGGGAGAGTGAGAGAATTCACCAGAGCCAGAGCGGGGAGCAGAGCAAGCAGAAGGACCGAAGTACACTGCTGAGGGGAGCAGCGGGCAGCAGGAGAGGTCTGCGCCATGTGGGATCCTCCTCCCGTGGCCGGGGTTCAAACCGGAGCTGCAGAGGCCGCTGGCAGCTTCGCAACCCAGCGCTCAACCGCTGCGCCACGGGGGAGGCCCGTAAGTGAATAAAATTTTGATTTTGCTGATATCCAAGAGACATCTTGGTATTTGATTCATAGGGCAGAGAAACCCTAAGACAACAAAATAAGTTTGATTTGTTAATTGAATTGGGAGAATGGTTTGACTATAATATTGTGAATGAGGCAGCAAGTTAGAGGAGACAAAGCCCAAATTCTATAAAGAAGCTTGCTTGTACGCAAACTTGACTCCTATTTATAGGAAATATTTAATATCTGTTGAGTAAACTAATTAAAAATCTGGGTAACGATCAGATGGTACAAATTTTGGGCTATCAGTTTAAATTTTAACTGGAGAGACACTGAAATTTTGGTAGACAAGATGAACAAAAGGTGCTGAGGCAGAAGACTGGAAAGTCACATTAAGGAATTTAACACTATTGCCCCCTTTGTGGGGATCATCTGCAGAAAGACAGATCCTCCTGTGGTGATGTAAGAGCCACCTTGGGGGTGATGATAACCCTTGGGGTAGAAAAGTAGGCAAAATGACACTGAAAACTCAAAAGGATCCTCACAATAATAACTTTTAGCCATAAAATGAGGATGGTAATTTTGCTCTAAAACTATGTGGGAAGAATCAGATCAAGTTAAAAATAGATACACGTATCTATCTTTTTTTTTGTTTAAAGATTTATTTATTTATGCATACAAGAACTGGGGTACAGGCCAGAGGTATACTCACCAGAGAAGAGTGGGAAACAGAACAGGCAGACTGACTGAAATACACTGCTGAGGGGAGCAGCAGGCAAGTCAGGAGAGGTCTTCTGCATCATGTGGGTAGCTCCCTGGCCAGGGATGGAACTCATGCTGCAGTGACTGCGGACAGTTTCATAGGTTTCGTCTTAAGCCCTTGCGCCACCAGGGAGGACTGCATATCTATCTATCTATATATAATTTTACAAGTGTAAATTTGAGGATAGAAATGAATAGGGAAAACTTTGGGAATAGAGGTGAGCTCTGACTTAGAGTAGAGGAATGGGAACTCAGGAATGTAGAATTGTTTTCTCACTGATGTTTCTTGAAGCTCATATAACCCACCACAGGGAATGGCGCCACCTGCCAACATTGAAGTAACTTGCACTGACAGAGGATAAAGGATCTCAGGAATAAAAGTCACTAGTTAAGTCTTGCCTTCTGAGCGTCTAGTGACTTACATGCTCCTGGAGGGGACTGAGCCGTCTTCCCATGTCCAATTCCCATTAGATTTCTGGCGGGATAATCCAACCCACCGGATGAGGCTAGTCCTGCTTCTGATGTATTCCTGTTGTCAACACAAGGACAATGATGAGAATGCTCCCATACTTGTAATGACATAAAGACAAAAACTGATTGATGAGACCCTGGACAAGAAAAAAGTTACAATACAGTTTCTATTAATGTTAATTATATTTGGTATTTAGAGTTGTGCCAAGTTCATTACATTAGGAAAAAAAAAATACTTGTGGGATAAGGAAAAAGCATTGTACCCAAGCTAGCGGATACGCTAATCTTTCTATGTGTTTGTTTTCAATTGAAGATTAGAGTCCCAAGTTGAGTACCAAACATGACTCTTAAATGAGATAAATGGTAACCAACTAGAGAGGAAAACAAAAAAGAAATATACTGTTGGTGAAACTTCATATTCCCTAGATTTAAGTTCTATTTTCTTTGGTTTCATTGATTGGTTGCCTACAAAATCAACATACAGAAGTATTAATTTATTTTAGCTTATGGGCTAAAAAAGAATTATGTGATGTCTTTCTCTAAGCAATTTAGAAATAACATACACTACCTTTTCCTGGTTTGCCTTTTTTCTACTTAGCAATTATCCTTATCAGTTATACTATGTACTGTGCTTGTTTATTTTGTTTATTGCCTTTCCAATTAGGAAAGGCAAGGAACGAGGTTAGGGATTTTTGTTTGTTTTAATAACTGCATAGATTATGCCCTCAAATTATTCCAGCATATATTTTTTGGATTAATGGATGAATTAATTAGTCAATCAACCTATGGGTAACAAAATTAAAAGGAAGTCAAGTGTTTATAATTCTCATACCTCTCAGAAAAAACAGGTGAGACTATGTTATTGGCATACAAAAATGACTTGACTTTCTTGACAGACATGTAAGATATAGAATGGTAAAGTGTGAAAGTCACTTTTGACTGCTCATTTCTAAGAGTTTGAACCACTGTCACTTCTGTTACTTCCTATTCTTTTCTTTTAAATACATCCACATTATATACTTCATTTTATGAAGTATAGTCTACCAGAAATTTTGCCTAAAATTCAACTATTCTTTATTTCTCAAAAATTACATTATTTTGGGCCTCCCCGGTGGCGCAGCGGTTGAGCGCTGGGTTGCGAAGCTGCCAGCGGCCTCTGCAGCTCCGGTTTGAACCCCGGCCACGGGAGGAGGGTCCCACATGGCGCAGACCTCTCCTGCTGCCCGCTGCTCCCCTCAGCAGTGTACTTCGGTCCTTCTGCTTGCTCTGCTCCCCGCTCTGGCTCTGGTGAATTCTCTCACCCTCCCGCGCTTCTGACTGTACCCAGAGCTTGTATAAATAAACCTTAAAAAAAAAATTACATTACTTTTTCTCTCTTAATCATAAATCCCCAACTGGCATCAGCCTAGAAAAATAAAATTGAAAGCATGTTTATATGTCTCCAACTAATCTCTTTTATTGGAGTTGAGATTTTAGGATACTCTTATATTTTGTCTGATTGGAGAGAAAAGTCAATTTACTTGTCTGAATATCTTCCCTGTGAGTTTGTACCCATACAACAAGGAGATGACAAGTTAATTAACAAGACACACAAATGATCATGGGTGCCTCTCTTTATTTACAGAATACAACTATGTTCATTGGATCTCAGGAAGGTCTCAGTCAATTTTGCTGATCAACTGCAGCAACTCTGTCAAATATGACTGGCTTGAATATTTGAGTTCAGTTAAATCTCTCTCTCCACATAACCTCAATACTGCTATTATTGTTACAGTTTATAGTCACCTTCATTTTTAAATATGCAAAAATATGAATAATTTCTTTCTTTTTTTTAAAGATTTATTTATTTTTATACAAGAACCGGGGTACAGGCCAGATGCGCGGGAGGGTGAAAGGATTCACCAGAGACAGAGTGGGGAACAGAACAGGCAGACTGATGAAATACACTGCTGAGGGGAACAGCGGGCAAGACAGGAGAGGTCTGCTGCGCCATGTGGAACCCTCGCTGGCTGGCCAGGATGAAACCGGTGCTGCAGAGGCTAGGGACAGCTTCACAGTGCGGCGCTCAAGCGTCTGCGCCACCAGGGAGGCCCATGAATAATTTCTATGTTAGAATTTGTGGAATAGATAAACAGAATTTCTGCCTTAATATTATGTTTTAATAAATCTCTAATTGGGCAGAAGGAAGACTCCAAGGCTTGGTTTCTGACTCGATCCCAGAATTCATGAAGAGAAACTACATGAAATAATAAAGGGAGAATGTGTGAGGGGGTGTGGACATATTGGATTGAATATAGAGTTTTTGTTTCAAGCTGTCAAGAAGGAAATTTGGAAGAGAAAACAAACTCAACAGAAAAATTTTGAAATCTGTAATTCTTGTGTTCTGTAAATAAGAATTCTCCCAAAACTATGTTTGGGAGAGTTTACGCAAAGATAGTATGCATTCTGGTTTGTTCAAGTTGTCCACAGTTGAGCAGGAACTGATAAGACATTTAATATTTAGATAAGATTATTATTTATATTTTACAATCATAAGGACTTTCTTATATTTTCAGGTTCTTTTGTAAATCAGGAAATGGAATTAAGAACACTAAGAAAGGCTAGATGACTTGCTGCACAGACAAGACCAGAACTCAAAATGTGATTAGTCCTACTTTAGCACGTTCTATTCTCAAATGTAATACATGCTGTGCTTTATAAAGCTTGAAGATTAGCACCCTCTGGGAGACAGGAGAAAAATGTTAAAGGCAAAATCTAATACTTCACTATTTCTCATTCCAAAAATATTTGACATGGCAGTGTTCTTACCTGAATGTTCTGGTCGGTGATCTTCACAAGAGTGGCATTCCTGTCAGCACAGTACTGCTTACCCCCGGCCCAAGTCAAGTTGTGCTTGAAAAATCCATAGCAACTATCTCCATAGTATCGCCAGGATTTCTCACAGGGGCTGCAGGGATGAGCTGGGGGAGAAAGAAAGTGAACACAGGAATCTTTCATTCTAAATCGGGCTGACTTACATTTTCCCCACATTCAGATCGCTTTTCTTCGCATTCAGATCGCAAGGTTCTCTATTGATAGCACCATAAAATTACTCCAGGAGAGGGGAGATGTAGAGATTATAAAGCCATACTTACAGAGAACACCTTTTGGTTCGAATTGTGTTAACAGTTGTAGGAAATCTTGACAGACCTTCTTTGTTAGTTGTATCAAAGTTTCTGAGGGATTTTCATTCTCTGCTTGTAGGTGAATTTGCTGTGTGACAGCTAGGTGTAAAAATTAGATTATTTGTTATCATGATAATAAGGGGGGCACAAAGAACTCTCCGTAAATTTTAATTTCAGTAGAATTATCAGTCATTGAGTAATATGCTTGGGTAAGTGAGAGTTGAAAGGGATCACAGTAACAGGAGTATAAGGGACAAATTATACATAATTTGCTGACATGTTTCATAAGTTTTCAAATCACTAAAGGAATTCTATGTTGCATATCGAAAACTCGCTTAAGCCCCTCCAGCGCCCCCTCCTCAAAAAAAAAAAAAAATAAGAACAAAGCAAGAGCTATGCTAAACTAAGACTTGACAGTAATCCAAAAGAAAAAGTGAATTGTTTGCAGGAAGCAATAAGAAAGTGCCAAAGTGCTTGTTTGGATGTTTCCCTTAAATACAGATTTCTAAGCAGTTTCACAGAAGAGAATGACCTCTGTTACTTGGATTGCTTTCATGTAATATTATTGCAATATTTAGGTAAATAAAAGATAGTTAATGGTTATAAAGTATTTGTGAAAAAATAAAGAAATATACAAACAAGTAACAACTACACAGATGATAATGTGACACTGAAGGGCTCTTAGGCTTAAAGGAATAAAAATAATTTCTAAATTAAGTGGACTATGAATTGTGTCATTCTGGAAGGAAATACATTCATGAAACAAAATGGGAAGGAGAAGATTTTTGGAAGAGGGAATAAAATCTCAAACACAAAATCTCAAACAGGGACCTGGACATGAAAAATTCCACATTGTCTGGATCTAAAAGATGAAGGATAGGGAGAAAAAAATGCAAAAGAGAATGTGGATCCACTATCAGCTTAAAACTCCTGAAAGTAATTTTTAATTAATAAAAAAATCTCAAAGTGGATTTTAATCAAAAGGAAAAAATCATGATTTTCCTTTATTAAGAATATTTTGGCAACTGTAAGTACAGATTATTGGATTAACAATGAATAGAATTGAATTAACAATGAATAGAACCTGGAAGCTTGGCAGGGGTATACCCAGCCCCTTAAGTATTAGCTTTCTCAGATGAAATCTTTGACAATGAGTCTATACTTACTCATAATCCCCAGGGCCACCAGCCCAATGACCATTCCCATGCATACGACCAGCAGAACCAAAGTCATCACACGCCATACGGAGGAAGAACCAGTGTCAGCTGTGGGCATACAATAAACATGTCAAGGGCAGGCAGCATGCCACGGCTATGGAGCAGTGTCACCCCTCTCTGTGACACTGCCCTCTCAGAATTTCCCAAGTGACATAAACAGCTCTTTGGCAAATCTTGACTCTGTTCCCTCGGTGAACATCAACAAGAAGTTCAACCCACTCCCATATCCCACATCTACCCCCATCCCAAATGGACTTCTCTCTTAATCAAAATCTAACCAACTATTAATGTCTTGTTATTTGTGTTTGTTTTGCTTTGCATCCACCTTCCATAAATAATTGCTTTCATAGGCAACAAGTGGAGGAGCACACCCATTAGCTGATACCCTACAAAATGGGGTCTCCTAAGAGGTTTTCCTTATATTCCTTTGCTTTTTATTCCTTCCAGCACTAAGTTCTATAAGCCTTAATGTAAGGTTCCCTGCTGGTATATTTTCTTGTTTATATTCAAAATAAGTCACCTGAGCCTATGTGCATGCTATTCAAATGCTGAGGGACAAGAGATCATTCAGGAAAGTAAAACTATATGTGCCATTACATGGGTCATAGGACCCATTTCTAAAATTCATTTCTAAATTTCTGGTTCTGGATATTCTTACCTGAGGTGAGAGCTGGCTTTCGACTTTTAATGTTTAAGGTGATATACCCATCTTCATCCTGCATGGCTTTCCGAAGACTGCAAGTGAGCTGAGGATGCAACGGCTTTGCAAAATGTACTGCCCACTCAGGATTTCAGTGTCTGCAGCCCGTGACCATACTATCAGTTGGGGCATATGTTTTTTGTTTTGTTTTTTTGCTTCTCCCCCCTCCTTTCCTATGAAAGAGGAAGCTCTTTCATAGCTGTTCAGAGATACATAAACCTTGAACACAAGACATGAAAATAATAATAACTTGTGGTAAAGGAGTAGATATGGCATTTGTTTCCTGTTTCCTTGTCTTCAACTCTGAATGAAAGAATATTCTATCCTGTGTATCCTCTCAAAGAACAAGAGTTCAGGCTCCATCTGAACCCTAACAGAGTCTAAATCATTGTTTAAGTGAACTGATTTCCAATGAAAAGACATGGATAAAACATCAGCAGAACTATAGATGGCCCCACTGTAAGGACCAAGGATAATATTTTTTAATACAGGCTCAATTAGATGCTACATGGTCTTGTGTTAGAAGAAACCATTTGTAATTACAACCTGCCATTCATCCAAATTCTTATTTCTTTCCCAAATCAAATTTTCAAAAATTTGAGATTCCATATAAGACAGACTTCATATTGCTTAGGTTTAGTCATTGAAGGAAACCAATCAAAGTGAAATAATACAGCTCAGACTCATGTATTGCCTTTAAGTCATGCTTTCCCCTTATAGTGAATTTTCAAAAATGAAAAAATCTTCATTTAATGAAATCGTGGAATTTTAATCATGATGGTACTTGGGTGAAGAGCTCTTTGTGGGAGGGATATTTCCTACATCACATTATAATATACAGTTCACACATTTAACTTTTTGAAAAGGGTTTTTAAACTGTCATTTTGGTTTACAGTGAATGTAGTTATAAGAACAGTCATAGGAAGTTGGCTGCTGTACTTACTGGAGGACTATTTGAGATAGTACTGTCTATTGTCATAGGAGTTTTATAGCAGATATTTTTAGAAATCTCCATGGCCAGAAAAGCTTCCTTTCTTCTGAGAAATTAACTTCTGCACTTTTTTTTTTTAAAGATTTTATTTATTTATACAAGAACTGGGGTACAGGCCAGATCTGCAGGAGGGTGAGGATTCACCAGAGACAGAGTGGGGAACAGAACAGACAGACTGATGAAATACACTGCTGAGGGGAGCAGCGGGCGAGACAGGAGAGGTCTGCTGCACCATATGGGAGTCTCGCTGGCCAGCTGGGATCAAACCCATGCTGCAGAGGCTGCGGACAGCTTCACAGTGTGGCACTCAATTGCCTGCGCCACCAGGGAGGCCCTATTTCTGCACATTTTAGAAAAAAGACACTAAAATGAGGCAGGAAGAAAGAGCCAAAATGATGGGTAATGGGAAAAGAAGACCAGCAGTACTGGGCATATGAGGGACAGCAGGAGATGGCGGGATGTGATGGAACAGGTCCTGGACTGCACTGGAAGGTCGGGGTTATCATGGGCGGCTAGGAGCAAAGAGCCCACATTGGCTGAAACAGAAGCTACTAGTACTTACTGCTGGTGGGAATGCAAACTTGTCCAACCCTATGGAAAGCTGTGTGGAGGTTCCTCAAACTACTAAAAATAGAGCTCCCATATGACCCAGCAATTTCACTCCTAGGAATCTACCCAAAGTCACAAAAACAATTCAAAAGGCTACCTGCACCCCTATGTTTATTGCAGCACTGTTTACATAGGCAAAATATGGAAACAACACAAATGTCCCAAAATAGATGACTGGATCAAGAAGATGCGGTATATATACACAATGGAATATTATTCAGCAATCAAAGAAGATAAACTCATCCCATTTGCAGTAACATGGATGGAGCTAGAAGGGATTCTGTTCAGTGAAATAAACCCGGAGGAAAGAGAAAAATATCAGATGGTTTCACTTATAGGAGGAACACAGGAGAACCAAACATTCTGCAAGGGAGGGGGAAGTAGAGGAATCAAAACAGGGGCAGGAAGAGCACAGGGACTATGGTGATGATTAAACACCAAGAAATAATTGTGACTTAGTGACAGAGAAAAAAATTGGGTAAGCTATAGTTCATATGGTCAAGTGGAGCTTTTTCAAGAAAGATTTTTACTCTGTTCTCCTAGTGAAAATATTTAATTTCAGAAAAATTACAGTTAATAAAACAGTTAATAAAACAAATACAAGATCTGTGGACATTTAGATGTTTTTATAGTTATTGTAAACATTTTTCTTATTTGAGGAACAGAAATGTTAAGGTATGAAATATAATAATTGATTTGCTTTAGGGGTTTTCTACATTTTCTACGTCTTCAGCAATTGGTTTAATTAGTATGAAAATAATCCCATTTATTTTTCTTGTCAACCACCAACAATGTGCTGGGCTTACATCTTGATTCATGAAGCAGTTACGTATTAAAGAATGCTTACACTGTGCATTGAACACCAAAAGTAGACAAAACTGAAATGGGTGACATAAGCCTCAAAGATGACGTTCTTCACATTTATCACAAAATGTCTATATATCCTCACATATAGCTCAGCCTCTGGGTTTTCCTTTGGTTGCTTCCTCTTTCCAACTGCAATTAAGTTTGGTTTCTGGATCTTTGGTAATTCTAGCACAGGCTAGATCTATGTGCCATAGAAATAAATTTGCTTTTATTTGTACCCCAAACATTACAGGCCCCCCTAAATGTGGCTTTGTAGTATGAGAAGTGAGTACTCACTGGGTGAAGCAAACTGTCAGGTCAGCGATACATTAGTCTAAATTCTGTTTTCTCCTTCAACACATTCTATAAATAAAAGTTGAGTTACTCAGCAAAGATAAGCAGAGAATTGCAGGAAGAAAGATAGAGATAACAAGCTTTTCCCTCTTTCAAAGCCCAAGGGCTTTGCTAGATATTTTTTGACTACCTTGCAAGACACATTACGACATAGTTTATTTCTGCTTGCATGTTTTATAGCTCCCTCTTCTCAGGGATCCGAGACGTACAACTGAAAGTACATCTGATTCTGATGAATTTGTATTTTTTTAAAAGATTTATTTATTTATTTATTTATTTATTTATTTATTTATTTATTTATACAAGCACTGGGTACAGTCAGAAGCACAGGAGGGTGAGAGAATTCACCAGAGCCAGAGTCAGGAACAGAATAGGCAGACGGATGAAACACACTGTTGAGGGGAGCAGCAGGCACGGCAGGACAGATCTGCATGCCATGTGGGACCCTCTCCTGGGGCCGGGGATTGAACCGGTGCTGCAGAGGCTGCAGGCAGCTTCGCAGCCCAGCGCTCAACAGCTGCGCCACCAGGGGAGGACCTGAATTTGAATTTTGAATAAAAACCTTTACTTGTTGAATATTTTATAGTTTAATAAGCATTTTACATAAATTTATAAATTATCCTATTTATTTTAGGCCAAATATTTCATTAATGTTTATTTCAGATACTGAAATTGATGGTGAATATTCTTGGAGAAAGTCATGGTATCAGTCCTCATGGGACGGAGCCTTAGACTTTAACTCTTTGACCTTTTTTTGTGTATTTAGAATAACCTCCTCGACCCTACCACACAACGGCACACAATTTTGTCTCCTAGCTTTGCTTCATTCTTTTACATAACACTTACCATTATTTGACACACATAGAGTCTTCTCATATGTATAATTTTTGTCTCTTATTCCCAAAAGAATGTATTCTGTTGCTCTAAAATAATGACTGGTAGAAAGTGGGTAGTCAATAGATCTTTGTTGATAAACTACTTGGTGAATGGATACCTGTCAATGGGCATTATCATACTAGTATGTATATATACACTATATATTGTGGTAGATATACTATATACCATACATATAGAAAGAGAAGTTTAAGGAATATTGAGTCTCTTGATCATACTTGTATAAAGCAGTACCATCTACCTAATTTCCAAATTCTTTCCACTACTTGATGATGTCTTTCAAATTTAAGTATAGTCCAGACCCCATTATCTATGTTTCCAGCTAAAGAATGAGTGAAAGACATAAGAATAAGTGACTAGGTATAAGGGTAGAAAGGAATTTAGTGGGTAAGACTGATCAATATATAATGATAACTAATGGATATGCAAAGACAAAAGGAAAATGATGTTGACTATCACGAGTGTTACAATAACTTCTCAAAATTGAAAAATTATAAAGGAAGTAAGCATTTTTGCAGTTGGTGACAGCTTTGGACAGACTCTTTAAGGTACATCACCTTCAAGCTAACCCTTAGGTACGTTCGTGGGTGATGCCCTATTCTCTCTTGGTCCTCTGCATTCAGCTTATTGCTTTGTCATGAATGACTAGCCAGCTGCACATCTGTAAATTACTATTAATTTTTGGAAAGAGGTAGAATTTCCTGCCACAAAACAAAACCATAATTGATATTTTCTCTTTCATTTTCAGAAAGCTGAAGCTTAGAGACTGAAATTTATTAAAAGTTAGTGATCTAAACAATGAATAACTCTTTGTTATTCATTGTGGTGGAGGATTTTGTTTTACACAGTAGAGAAAATGAAGGGGGAAAAAGTGTCAACCTGCACCCATACCACTGAAAATTTATCACACACATGCATATAAAACATCTGCAAATAAAAGTTATACAGAATAGCCAAACAGAATAAGTATGACATATATTAAGACTGGTCTGTACCCCAGTTCTTGTATGCATGAATAAATAAATCTTTTAAAATAAAGATTTGAAGAAAAGGCAAAATGTGAATAAGGTGAGATGAGAAGGTGATGTTTACCAGGCAGGGCAAAGCTATGGAAGTTTGCATGAGTGTGGTGGATCATGGGAAAGCAAATTGATTAAGCATGTTTGAGCTGAGGATTCAGGCACAGGATAGTGGAATATAAGTTATTCTGTTGAAATCACTATAAAATACACTTGGAGGGAGAATTCATTAGTAAATTACTTGAACATATAATTATTAACCACTGGGAAGTCCCAAGGACTATTCTATTCTATTTTCTTTTTTTTTTCTTTTTAAATTTTTTAAATTTTATATATTTTTACATCATTTTTCAATTTTGCACAATGTATACATCTTCATCTTAGTTATAGTCCCCATACCATTCCCACCCCCATTGTTTTGATCCTACTCCCTTCTCCCCCCGACTGTAGTGTGTCTCTGGTTTATAGTTGCTTGTTGATTTTGATTTTGATTGTAACTTAATTATAATTAGTCTTTTTCCTGGTTACTTATTTAGGTTTTCTAAGTTTCTGCTATGAGTGAGACCATCTGGTATACTACTCTATTTTCTGGAGGTCAAGTGGTGAACAAAACACACAAGAGTTGTGCTCTTGTTGTGCTTATTATGCCAGTAGAGGATGGTGAACGCAGAGGGTAAAGAAGAGATAATTTCAGCGTGATAATTTCAGACCATGGTAAGTGTTACCAGGCTTGGGCAACCCTAACTGTGCTCATTTAGATTGATTTATTTAAGCTTTGCTAAAAGTATTTGTGCAACTGCAAAGCTTTCTTTCTTTTTAATATCATGTAGAATAATTGAAATTTACTTCTGTTAATAACAGGGAGAGGTACCATTTATTTGCTTCCTTGTACTTGTAGCAATGACTTTTGTGATAAGCATTACGTTTGTGTAATTTGACTAATAAAAACAAATCATAGAGGTTAAGTAACTTGGAAAAAGGCATAGGAAAAGTAAATATTGATTTGGGGTTTGAGTCAATCAAGCTGTCTTCATTGCTTTTTTTTTTTTTTTTTTTTTTTTTTTTATTTATACAAGCACTGGGTAGAGTCAGAAGAGCGGGAGGGTGAGAGAATTCACCAGAGCCAGAGCGGGGAGCAGAGCAGGCAGAAGGACCGAAGTACACTGCTGAGGGGAGCAGCGGGCGGCAGGAGAGGTCTGCGGGCCATATGGGACCCTCCTCCGGTGGCTGGGGAGCAGCCGGGGATCGAACCAGCGCCGCGGAGGCCTCGGGCAGGTTCGCAACCCAGCGCTCAACTGCTGCGCCACCGGGGAGGCCCCACTGCTTTTTGTTTTAATAAGGATATTTTATTATCCTAATTGGATGAATTTTGTTTCAAAATAAATTCCGATCTACTAGTCCTACTCTGGCTCCCCCTTGTGGTCACCTTTTTGTTCTGCTTTTTAAAATTTTTTTTTATTTTCTTCATGTCTTCGTATTCCATTCTCTTTTGTAAATAATTTTGCTTAATTTCCATTTTGTCCATTCCCTGGATACTTTCTAACATGGGCACCACTTCAAAAGTGTTCTCTGAAAAAGTAATAATGTGAAAGTGTACGAGTTAGTGAAGAACAGAATAATTAGCAAGAGTATTGGAAAGTTGTATTGAAAAAAAACCAAAATGAGTTAATATGGTTACAACATTCAGCTGCTTGTAACAGTGTGGAGTAAGTACAATTGTATTTACTCAGATAGCATTTTACAAATACATCTGAATGATGGGGTAGGTAATGAATTTGTAAGGGTATGTAAGGAAGTGATTGTTAGAGTTGGCCCTAGTAAAATGTTTAAGTCAGGTAAAATAGAAAATGAGACATGAAGAATTTATGGCAGTGAAAAGGTGGCATGGTCACCAAGTATGGTATCCCTGTGGGCATCACAGAACTATGGGTCATTGAATCACTATAGGGAATGAGCTGGAAAAACAGAAGCCGGTACTCTGGGACTGAGGTCACAGAGCAGTTTCTTTCATTAGGGATGGATTTGTCAAGACTCTGGGGCAGTGTTGTCCAGGAGAATGTTCTGTAACTGTAGGAAGGCAGGTCTGCGGTCAATAACCATTGTGGTTATTGATCCCTTGAAAAATAACTACTGTGACTACAGAAAAGGATTTTTAATTTAATTCATTTAAGTTGAAATAGTCATGCACAATGTGTAACTACACAGCTCTTCTTTTCTTTGTATCTGTTTGATATCTGATATGGTGAGTATGTACCCGCTCTGATGTCTTCATATAGCTTTAGCTGACCTTTGACACATAAAGACAGCAAGTTGACACTTTATTAAAATATTCACAGCAGGCTTTATGTGGAGGAGCATGGGAATTCCTCCATGGAACACTGTTCTGATCTTTGTTTTCACAACAAGAAACAATGCTAGAAGAGCAGACCCGCTTAGATCTATGATAGTCTGATGTCTGAGGAGAAGAGTTGACTCCTCTTTCTCTGAAGAAAAGCCGACTGTCATTCTGTCCTCCAAGAGGGAGAGCAGGGACTGTCTTGTGTCAACTGACTATCTAAATAAAAGTTCCCAGCCTTGAAAAGAACATCTTGTTTCTGGGCCTGAAGATATCGACACATTACATAATTTGTAGTAGTGCTTTCTTCTACAATGTCTGAAGACGTGACCTACGCGACACTCACATTTCAAGATTCTGCTGGAGCAAGAAATAACCGGGATAGAAATAACCTAAGGAAAAGAGGTAGGAGCTCAGAGGACGTAAGATGTGACCTGGGGGATGGACAGGTGTGAATGTGTCGAGGTGCTGACTTTGGAACTGATGGTAAAGGAGGCACACTATGGATTCTCCAAAATGGAGACAAAAATTACATGATCTATTAGCAGAGTATCCCTAATTTTTGTAGAAAATATGTGGCTTCCAGAACTTCTCTAAATTGTGTGATGTCACTAAGTTCCATGAAGTTCTGTGTTACAGTGAAACACTTTAAATGAGTTTGGGAACTAGGGTTTCTTTTTACAAGTCCTTGATATTTACACCTTGCAAAAAGATGCACAGGGGATATTATTTTAGAAGCCAGATTAGAAGTCTTTAAAATGGAGAAGTGGAAGAATTTTTCTTTTCAAATGTATAAATAAATGAAGAAAAAAGTTGGAGGGGAGAGTTGTCAGAAATGGACAAAAACCAATTTCTGCCTTATAACTATTTAAAACTTTTTCTAGAACTAGGGGTAAGGGATGGGGAAAAATAAAAAAAAACCTAGAAACTTTTTCTAGGAGTTGAAATACCCAACTACTATACTATCTCTATAGTGGTTTATATAAGTGAATCACATTGTTATCAGAACATAATTTTGAAGTAGACAGAATAATAGTAATCCTTTCTCCAATGTACTAATGAGAAAACTTAAGTGAAATAAATTAAAGATTTAACTAAGTTCATACAACAGATATGTGGCAGAGCCAGGCTCAGTTCTAGTCTCAGTCTCTGATACTTGGAAGAAACAGCAGTCTCTGTGGTCAAGAATCCAATTTAATATATCAGATTATGTCCTTTACCTTCTGTTAATGGTTCAAGGTTATTACTCTGAATCACCTAAAACATATGAACTGCGTTGTCCTTCTTTTTAAATTTTTTTTTTAGTTTAAACCCACCTGTATGTGGTTTAGGGGAGATGTTTTACAAAAAGGGGTTGGGGGTAGACTTTATATGTGTCTAATATAAAATCTAACTGTAACCCCTGAGGAAAAAGGAGCTGAGGATATGGCACCCCCAACAGTTGCTTGAAGAAGGCATGCATCTATCAGAAACACTGGACTAGATGCCATTAGATCCCGAATTAAGAAACAGGAAGGTCAAGTGCATGTGAGAGTCATTTGTATGTGAATATATTTTTAAAAGGTCGCATACTAAATCCTAAAGAGTTACCCACTAGCTTTCTAGTCTATTCTGTTTCTTTAGGTTAGATTGCACATTCTTCATTCAACATTCATTCATTCCTGTTGCTAGATGATAAATAGTCTGGATGAAAAGTCAAAATAGAATCCAAAAGAACACCTGCCTCCTTGAAATTTGCAATCTCAAAAATGTGGGGTCCACTGTATTGTCAAAATCATCCAGAGATAGTTTCCACATCTCTTCATGCACTCAGAACACTAAAAGAAAGAATATGATGAGGAAAATACAAACTTAAACAATTAGGAGATATTTAATCTTAAGGAACAGGAGAATAGTGGAGGAGATAAGTGGAGAAATCTTAGCAAGGCATTTACTACATATACTTTTTATTTTATTATTATTATTATTATTATTTTAGATGAGGGCATGGAGGAAACAAGAGGGAAATTTTAGGAGATTTAGATAGAAAGCTTTCCAAGTGGAAAAAGTAACCCAAAGCCTAACAACCACAGGCAATTCTGTTTGCTAATGTGTCTGCTGGCTCTCTTCAGGGTATCCAGCTCTATCCCCCATATGGCGTCAGACTGCCCTGGGCCTGCTAATGCTCTGCCTGATGCTGTTGATAGCACTGGTGACCTTGGGGACTGTGTGTAAGTATATTTGCATCAAACCCAAGAAAGGTAATCAGAAAAAATATTTTAAACTATGGAAATTCAGGTTAGATTTCATGACGGGGTAAGCATTCTGAATCCTGTTAAATTTTCAATCAATTCATCTCTCTCATTGTCTGTATCTCTAAGATCAGCCACTAGGGGGCATCCTTTATTGCTACAAAGATTTTAAACTGAATTCACTGTTTTTCTTTGACAAACTAGAATGCACTATGTAGACTTTTATTTTTCTAGTTGTAGGTTGGAATAAGGAGCCTCTTTTTGCTTAGAAACACATTATTCCAATGTTGGGAAACAGGGGGGCAAATGAGGACTCAAGGACCAGCATGCCATTTCACTTACCTCTAAAACAGTACAAAACTGACAATCTACTCACCTAAGAACTTTCTAGAGTAGGGAATACCTCTAAGCAATAGCAACAGCCTGATGGCTATAAACAAAAAATAGATACAAAACAAGGAGGAAGAATTGCTTGATACAACTTACTCAGTAAGAAGGAAGTTGAACCATGTCCACGTAACCATGGAAACCCCACCTCCATGCATCACAGGCAAAAAGGAATATTCCTTTGATTTTGACTTGCCATTGGGCAATCTGGGGTGAGCAGGATAGGGAATCCTGTACTAACGGTACGTGGAAAAATATCCTGAGAATACACACTTTGTGGGGTGCTAAATATATGCTATTTAGAGTAGGGAAATGGCAATGTTCACTTTCAAAGGGCTTGCAATCAAATATTTTCCCATGAATGTTTATATCTTTGCTACTTTCTTTTCTTTTTGTATATACAAGATCTCTGGGTAATTAAGCTTTAGACATACCTAAATATTTGGGCTTATAAAGGCTAATGATGTGTCTCACCCTTGTGAAAAGAAATATAATGGTCCTACAGCAGAAACAGATATTTGATAGCCAATTATTATAAGGATTATTAGTTTGATTTTCTATAATACATATTTTAAAAAATGAAGATGCATTAATATGTGCTGGTTGGTTCAAGGAAAGGCAGACCATTTTTTTACCCAAAGTTCCTTAATTTTTCTAAAGTTCTTAAATGGGTCTTAGATTTAAGCAGATGAATCACCAAAGTGTTTATTTAAATTGCAGATTTGTGGATAAATGTTGGAGACGTATAATCATTAATTTTTATTTTAATACAACTATAATCATATTAAAATATGAATAAAACAATAAGGATGATATCTAAATCATTTGAAACAGACATCTGTTATGTTTCTTCCATGGTATTTCAAACTTTAGCAGCTGTTAATAAATATTAAACGATCCAAGAAATATTTCTGGATTAAGAGAATAATCTCTGGCTATCATGAGCAAGGAAGAATAACTGAACTTGTCTCCTGTTGTGTCCTGGAGTTTTGCAGATGTCTCACAAAATTAACTCAGATTCAGAGAAGGTGAGTCAACTGCAGAAAGTCATCCACCAGCAGCAAGATAACGAATCCAAACTGCTGAACTTGCCCACGGAGGAGCAATTTCTCAAGTCCCAGATTTCCAACCTGTTGAAAAGGCAGGGGCGAATGGCCATCAAACTTTGCCAAGAATTAATCACTCACATTTCAGGTAACCAGGACCTGCTGACTAGTCAGATCAACTCAATTGCCACAGTTGAGGTCGATCATGAGCTCCCCTCCCCTTAGAGAATGAAACGTTTATGTTATCCAACAACCTCTAAATGATGTCATGCTGAATGCATAAAAGGCCAGGGAAGCTACCAATTTGTTTAATGTTTTTAAAGACACAGAGGCAGATTTGGGAAACAATTTGTTATGATTTCAATCTGATTCTTCATTTCCTCCCTTCACAAACTGCTGTTCAGGAGATCCTCTTGTTAGAAGAAGTTAGCAGCATACCTGGTATTTCAGAGGGCAGAAACTTGAGCTGTGAAAAGAGAATTTCAATCGCTATTGCCTGAACCCATAATCAGGAGTGACTTCATTTTCAGAGGCTCCTACTGTCAAATGATTTAGTTTCCAAAACCTTCTCCAATCACTCTGGAGTTATTTTGTTTGTAATAATAGGTGTAATTTCTTTTGCAGACCACAAATGTAATCCTTGTCCTAAGATGTGGCAATGGTACCAAAACAGCTGCTATTATTTCATAATAAAGGAGGAGAAAACCTGGGTTAACAGTAGACAAGACTGCATGGACAAGAACTCCACATTGGTGAAGATCAACAGCTGGGAAGAAAAGGTCAGTGGAATCTCCTTCTCTGGTTGTAGAAATTACCCATGACAGAATTTCTGATTCACACAGTAGGACTACATTGACTTTTGAATGAGAATTAATAAATAAATTTCACACGTGTTTCCCATTTTGCTCATTAGAATATGACTCTAACATAGTTTTTTTTAACCTGTTTTCTCTCTCAGGATTTTCTCAAATCGCATCCAATACACAAATTTTCTTTCTTCTGGTTGGGATTATCGTGGGATCCACCCAGCAGAAGTTGGCTATGGGAGGATGGGTCTACCCTCTCCCCATCCTTGTAAGTCTTTAGTTATTTGAGGGAAACCAAGCTTTCCAGGGGATACTAAGATAATGGGTGTTAAGTGTAAGAATTATAAGTTTCTATATATATTTAGATATTGAAGTGAGCACAACTTATAAGACAAGAGAGCTTCAATAACAGTAATGCAGAGGATGTACCTAATTTCATCATGAGACAAACTCATCATGCGACATTGAACCTCATCTACTAATTTACATTCACCTCTTTATTTAACAAACATAAATAATACAATGTTCAATGTATTTTATGAATATTAACCCTATTAGAAAAGCATTGTTACTTTCTCATTTTATAGAGGAAAAAAATGATCATGGAAAGATTTTATAATTTGTTTGTGGTCATTTAGCTCATATGTGGCAAAATCAGGACTGAGTGATTTAGGCTCCATGACCTCTGTTTCTCAGTTATGTGGTTCCCCAAACTTACAATCCAGAAGGATGGTGTTTATCATAAAACACACATTAACACACTGATTTAAATTGAAGAATTCTCAAACATTTTCTATCAGAAAGTATCTGAATTAACAGATCTGTTTAATAATCAGGTTTACGATTATATGGCAAATCAATTACATTATATGGCAAGTGTTTATGAATTAAGATGAGTTAAATCTGCCACTTCAAGATTTTGATGAAAAATTTACAGTGCTTATAGAATATATAGACTACAAAGAAATTGCATTGTTTGCAGCTATTTAAAGTTATGAAAAAAATATATTCCAACTTAAAAAATGCAAAATTCTTCTAACAACTACAAAATCAAATATTTCCTGGAAAATCCCTCATCATAGCTATATATTAAAATGATACAATAATAATCTTATTTTAACATAAAATATGGTATTTGCATGTTAAATGAAATTTAAAATCACTGGCATCTTTCTGGGTGTAGCAGGTTTTTCCCCTGCTTCTTATGCCATCAAGTTATTAATCATCTAATTCATTCCTGTTTTACTCTTTAATCATGCTATCAAGGTGTTCTTAATCTAAATTATGTTTATTTTCTAGCAAAAATACTGTGCTTCCCCTGTGACCCAATCATTTCCTTAAATAACAATGATATGTCTATACTTTTCTGCCTACTTATACTTTATCTTCATTCGTGACCCATTATTTTGCCATGGCTTTTTCTACTCAACACCAGTCTCCTACACGCTTACCAGTCATAGCAAGGCTATTGGTCGAGTTTCACACAAATCAAAGGTCAGAATGCGTAAGCAGATTAATAAAGAAAAAAATGATTTGCAACCAGAGCAACGTTTATCATGATATGATCCATCTGCAGTATTCCTGCTAGACTGGGCTTCCACGGGTGGTACCATCACAACATCTAAGTGCAGTTGTTTCCATTTGAGATTGTATGAAGAGGTGCCCCTTCTACCAAAGAACTTTTATCATGCCTGGCCTCCACCCACTCCCAATGAAAACATGGAGGAGGTAGCCATCATGTGAGGTTCAGAGTCTGCAGATACTCATGCCCTGAGCTGTCACCTTCAGATTAGAAAGGCTGAACTTGAGGATCACACAGCCAGTTCCTACTGGATAAAGGTTACTCTGAATAAGTGCATTTACTAAGAATAGGATTTAGCAAACCAATCCTGAAGCGAGAGAATATTGAGTGCAATGCAGACCCTTTGACAAAAAAACCTGGGAATACACAGAAGATGGAGACCAGCTGAGTGTACCTTTCTTCTGACATTAGATAAGGTACCAACAATTCCTGAGCAGAGTAACAAGGGAATGTGACACTGGAGTCATATCTACACATTCATTCATTTTCTCTCTTAACCTCTGCTTCACGCCTCATAAATGTATAAATATATCACAATTATATTTTTGCAAAGAAAAATGTAATAATTTTTCACGCAGCCTATGTTTTCGCTTTTCTGATTTTCTTCATAAGGTTTCAAGGGAAAGTAACTTTACTACTTCTAATATAATCTCAATTTGTGGTTTTGATCATGTTGTTGGTATTCTCAACTCAGAATTTATATATCTTAAAAATTTTACCTGATTAACCTGAAACAAAGACCTATACATGCTAGCTTTAAGGATTTGAGTGTATTGTGGAAACAGAAGCCTGCCAACACTCAGATACAAGATATTTGGTTGTAAGGGTAGCTGAGAATATGGAATTATGATCGAATTTCAAGTATGCAATTAATAACTAACTTTAGATTGATTCACTTTCAGACTTAGTACTACAGAATATGCCCAGATCAATGGATCCAAAGAATGTGCCTACTATCAAAATGGAAATATTTATACTTCCCGCTGCAGTGCTGAAATCTCCTGGATTTGCGAAAAGGCAGCTGCATTAGTGAAGATCGAAGATTTAGATTAAAATGCTTCTTCTAAATTCACTAAGAAGTAAGGCACTTGCTCTTAAACTTACATGAGGAAGGAGAAGGCTACACCAATAGAGGCAAAAACAGATTAAAAAATGACAGCATTTAAATCGTCAGGCAAATAAGATTTCTTTATAGGTGCATCCTTTGCTAACTTCTCATCTGATGTTCTTGTTTTTCAGCCTTACAATTATTGCTGAAGCCGAAGGGAAATAGCTGTTGCATAGCCCTTTTATTCTATTTCACAATCATTTCACTGAACTCCCTCTCTCTCAAGTAAAAGACTCTTTTCTTGCTCTGTCACTACAAATCACAAGTGCACAGGGTGATATTTAAATATTTAACCAGAACTGACACAGGCCACAGCTCTGGAGCAAGGTCCAGGAGGACTTGATTTGATTTTGCTGGATCCTGTTGTGATTTGGGGGATCGCAGGTAGGAGTTTTGATGGAGTGCAGTGCTATACTAAATGATTTGGAAATTCCCAAGTATCTAAGCAAATGGCCTGTCTTTACCACTGTGTACATGCTAAGTAGCAACCTGTGAGTGTAAAATAACTTCCTCCTCCACCTCCCCATGAAAATGCATTTTAATTGCTCTTTAAAATTTAAATATTTGTAATCCAGGTGTATTCCAGTTATGTGTAACCAGGTATATCATTTAGTACTTATATTCTCATTTATTTAAATTAGTAATGTTGAGGTTGTTGATTTAGCAATCTGTGTATTATTAAAAGTTTAATCTACTTTATTTTATTTTATTTTTTGTGAAACTTCAGCAATCTTTATTACCAAACTCTCACCCAGCTAAGAGCAAAAACTATTTCTAACAGGATCTAGTACAGAGGTACTGAATAAAGATTGTCTCTCAAACAAGGGATTAAACACATATATACATCTAATTAAAGGGAAAAAAATTCTCCAGTGTTCCAAAAGCAATTTCAGTCTATAAAACATTTTGCAGTGAATCAACACTGCCTTAAAAACTCCAAGTCAGGATAAACCCTTGAGAAAACATTTCCTCTTAAAAAACAAAAACAAAAACAATAAAACCCTTTCTCATTCCTGTTAAACGTTCACAAATTATTCCTAGAAACACCCACAGTAAGGCATAAACATGAGCCAGCTCACCTGTGTCTCCTGCTCATCCTTGAGGATCATTCCTCTGGAATGTTATTCTAGACTACAACCAGGCAGCTGATCCTTAATATCAGGGCTAGATTTTTTGAAGCTTGCAAAAAAAAAAAAAAAAGCCCCTATGATGCTTCCTTCTGGAGGCCTGTGGCTGTGTGGAAGACCAAGGGAAGCTGTGGACTTGGCTGGCCTCAAAGGCCAACCCCGGGGCCAAGGGAAGCCTTTCCAAAAAAAAAAAAAAAAAAACTTAGCACCTTATAATCTAAGTCTGACCTAACAGGTAAAAATGAGTAGCAACAGGCACCGAAAGGGGCTAGCCTCTCCCCACTTCTGCTATTATGCAGGCTAACAGAGGGGAGAAAGAGCACCTGACCTCACCTCCTTTCTGAGGAGTCTCCCTTGACAGCTTTTTTAGGCCAACGGCATGCTGCACAGACATGGGCTCATGCTGCCATCTTTGTTTTTTCTGGCTGGCTGAAGCCGCTGCTCCTGGGCAGCCTGGCTCACGGCTGCAGAACTAAAGCTTTCCCTTTTATACAAGAGTGCTTAAGAATTATCAGGGAAATTATTTTTTCAACTCAACATCTTAACTGGCAAATACTTGACGCCAGTGGAGGCCCCGACTTGGTGCATGGTCACAGATCCTTCCAGTTGATAGGTTCCTTGCCAGACCAGCAGCTCATTGGTCTTAGAGAAATGTTTACACCCAAAAAACCCCCTGTATGCCGACAATGGGGAGGGATGAGCTGTCTGCAGCACGTGGTGCCGCGTCCTATCGATGACACAGCCCTTCTTCTGCGCATATGAGCCCCAGAGCAAAAAAACGAGGCCACTGGAGTTCTGATTCAGCCAGGACACAACTGCATCAGTAAACTCCTCCCAGCCTCTGCTCTTATGAGAGTTGGCTTGATGTGCCCGCACCGTGAGGACAGCGTTGAGTAGGAGAACACCTTGCTTGGCCCACCCAGATAAATCTCCGTGATCAGGATGAACGAAACCATCTATGTCTGTAGACAGTTCTTTATAAATGTTTTTCAGACTGGGTGGAGGTCGAACAGGTCTTTGAACACTAAAGCAAAGCCCATGAGCTTGCTTGGGTCCATGATAGGGATCCTGTCCCAGGATGACAACTTTTACATCTCTTATGTCACACATCTGAGTCCAGGTGAAGACTTGTTTGTGGGGTGGATACACAGTGTGGTGCCTTCTTTCTTCTGCAACAAATTCCATGAGCCTGATAAAGTACGGCTGCTGGAACTCTCCGCTGAGCTGCTGCTTCCAGCTCTTGCGCAGGCCCACCGGCACTTTGCTTTTCCTGCGCCACCTGGGTTTTCTTGGCCGGGCTGGCTGCCCCATCCCTGCTCTCCTCAGTTACCACTGCCACGCTGGTGCCCCATGGTGAAATTGCTACAGCTTCTTCTGGCACATCATCCTGGTGCCGAGGAGGGAGTGGCAACCTGAAGCCCGGGACCTGCAAGGCAGGCAGCTGCTGCAAATAAATTGTGTGAAAACATTAAGAGATTAGAACCATTACTATTCAAAATGTTTTAAACATAGTTTGTTAATGTCCCTGAATGTTAGATGCTAAGCTGTCTAACTTTAGAGTTTTTCTGGGACAAAACTGCTGATTGAAAAATGGTGTAAATCATACCGTTTTCATTTTCTGCCCATATAATTTCATAGCTGAATAGAGCTAAAAGAAATGATAAACAAACTTGTGACACTGATTTGACTGCAACAGAGATCTAGAGTTTACCAGAAAAACTGATAGGATCCGATTTTCAAAGTTGGTTGCATCAGACGCTTTACAGTTCTTTGAAAAGATATCTCCATTATACCATCCTGTTATTCTCTAAAGATTATAATTCTATAATTCTGAGCTACTCAACATTTTAGAGATGGACCAACAGAAATATATTTAAGTACAAAATTTTAAATGTAGATAACTCTTTTATCATACTTTAAGTGAATATGTTTTATCAGTTCTCACATGGGACTGAAACACAAGTTACAGGGATTTTAAAAAGCAACTTTATTCCTTCATTTCTCTTAAATAGCTATCATTGTCCTTCTCACATAGATAAAATTGTTCATAAGGTCAAGAACTCTACACCTCACTCCCCCACATTTAGGATCTTCTTTATTCCCCTGGGAGAGGATTTCTTCCTTCTATTTTAGCCATAAAAAAGATCTGCCATTAATAATTAAGATTTTTTATTGATTATTTTGTTCCTATAAAAATCCTACACACAATTTCCCTGGTATCTTGTATTTTATTCTGACCTTTGCACCCTGACTTTCATACTCACTAAAAGGGACATTTGATTTTGACCTCCGTGTGACTTGTCTTGTTGAACAAGTAACTTCAAGAAACCACATGAACTTTTTTAAATCTGTCCTTCATGATATATAATAATATAAATGTAATAAACTGCATTACCCCTTAGTTCTCTCAAAATATGTCTTTAACTAGACATAAGACCTGAAACCATAAAATACATAGAAGGAAATATAGGCGAAACACTACATGATATGCACATCAAAGACATCTTTACAGACACATCACCCAAAGCAGTGATAGTGAAGGCAAAGATAAACAGCTGGGACTACATCAAATTAAAGAGCTTCTGCACAGCAAAAGAGACAATAACAAAAACAAAGAGAAACCCCACCAACTGGGAGAACATTTTTGCACCCAACACTAATGATAAAGGACTGATCACAAAAATCTGCAAAGAGCTGATGAGACTCAACACAAACAAAGAAAATAATCCAGTCAAAAAATGGACAGAAGAGCTAAATAGAAACTTCTCTGAAGAGGAAATGCAAATGGCCAACAGGCATATGAAAAAATGTTCAACATCACTTGTAATCAGGGAAATGCAAATTAAAACTACCATGAGATACCATCTTACACCAGTGAGAATGGCACATATTAAAAAAAAAAACTAGCAACAACAAATGTTGGCGAGAATGTGGAGAAAAAGGAACTCTTCTGCACTCTTGGTGGGAGTGTAAACTGGTCCAACCATTATGGAGAGCTGTGTGGAGATTTCTGGACCTACTAAACATAGAGCTTCCATATGATCCAGCAATTCCACTCCTAGGGATTTACCCAAAGGACACAGAAACATCAATTCCAAAGAACACCTGCACCCCTATGTTTATAGCAGCACTATTTACAATAGCTAAGCTTTGGAAACAACCCAAATGCCCAAAAATAGATGACTGGATCAAGAAGATGTGGTACATATACACCATGGAATATTACTCAGCATTCAAAAAAGATAAACACATGCAATTTGCAGCAACATGGATGGTGCTGGAAGGGATCATGCTCAGCAAAATAAGCCAGAAAGAAAAAGAAAAATACCGGATGGTCTCACTCATAGCAGGAATCTAGAAAACTTAAATAAGGGACCAGGAAAATGAATAACTATAAGAAAGTGAAAATCAAAATCAACAAAAAACTATGAACCAGAGACACTCTATGGGGGGTGGGGGCGGGGCGGGGAGGGATTGGGGTCAAAATAAGGGGGTTGCAATTGTATGGGGAATATAAAAATAAAATTTATTTAAAAATAAAAAAAAGTCAAAAAAATATGTCTTATCTTTAGAGATACAGAAGTGACCCAGCCTTTTTCGGGGGGAGAGTAAAATTTGATGCTTATGCTTAAGACAATATATATTTGAAGTCAGGCAAACGTAGCTTTATGTTCCTATGCTCCTTTTAAGGGCTTTATATACTCAGGTAGGATTCTTAAACTCCCAAATCTTGTTTCATCAACAGCACAAGGTGACAAAAATAACTCCCTGTGATTTCTATGGAGAAATAAAGAATATGTTGATAGTGCAGTGAAGAGCAGCAATATTACAGTTAAGATTCCTGCATCTACCTGAAAGGCGAGTTCGTAGGGTTCAAGCACATTGCTGGCTTTTTAGGCAAATAGGGAAATTTATCTTGGTGCAACAGAAGGCAACTTTTTCATACAAATAGGATGAAATCTAGTGCACACAGCCAAGCACCAGCTCACCAGGAAACAGAGCGGGGAGCAATGGGCTAACAGAGGCAGAAGGCCACCTGGGTAATGAGCTGAGATAGGCATTTCCCGGGATTCATTTTGTGCTTTCTCTATCTGGTCTGATGAGGCTGGAACTGAGGAAGCCAAGGCTCATGTCCAGACCCTTTTATCTTTCAGATTGCTAAAAGCCTGGAAATTCTAAGGAAGCAATATTTTTTATTTGTAAATTTACTGAATGAAAAGGGCCATTTTCAGTTCTCCTGTTTCCATGGTTTCTTGATAGAGTTTGTTTCTGAGAAAAGTTACTCTCTGTGGGTGATCTTGATATTGGAACTTCCTTTCAACTCAGGTTTTAATTAATTTTTTTCAGTCTACTTGTTTCCTCCTAAGTACAGATGAAAACATTTGATTAGTTTTGTGCATAAAAACTTTCTATTGTTAAAAATGTATTTGTACATGATGCACATACATATACTATATATATTTAGAAACATACATGTACATGACATACACATGTCCTGTATTTTATATATAAACATTATATATAATATATTCAGATCTATGTATATATGATATATGAACACCTATTATATATGTAATATAGATAAACTCAGAAACAGGTGTATTTTCTTCAGTCATAGCAATACTGTATCTATTTTCTAATACTAGCTATTAAGCATACTACACTTGGCCCAATTATTTAGATGACAATTCATCTCAAGAAAAGAACATTTGAACTAGAATATATAGATGTAATAGAGGAGACTATTAGACAAAAAAATAAGACTTAAGACTAGAGTAACATTTAATTGGAGAGACAGCTAGGTGCCTAAGACAGAGGCTGAGTTGTGCAATGAAATAAAATTGAGTCGTGCAAAATAGTGGCTTGCTTTGCATTTCTGTCTAAAAGTAGTTTTGTAGGTGCAACAAATAATACTACCCCTCCGTCATACTGGGAGTGGTGTTCTCTGGGCGCAGGGGGTACCACTTTGTCATATCTGAGTTTTGTGTCCAAGTGAGGAGTTAGACCTTGACAGGAAGTTAGGGATTGGGGTCTTGGGAGACAAAACAGGAGGAATAGGGACTGGGACCCCAGGAGACATAACAGGAGGGAAAATTCAAAACATCACAAAAGAAGAAAAAAAAGCTCAAAACGCTATCACATTAATCTATAGTTGGACATGGACCAAGGTTGACAAATCAAGAAGCTGAGATCACCATACCACATCCCCTAGATCAAACTCCTGAGCACAACTATAAAGCCCCCGTGATGTTTTCACCCACCCTTTTGGGACCACACTCTTGGGGGAGCTGTTCTGCTTCTTTATCTGTCCCTGCATAAATCTTCTCAGGCCTGCCCACTGCTGCTAGGAGCTGGCTTGTTCCTTTAAATAAAACTGCTTTCAACTTGTTTGCTGTGGTGCGCCTGAGGTGGTTTCTTTCTTCCACCCACCTGGGCCTTGGTTGGGCAAGACCCTTTACAAAAGGCAGACTTCCTGAAGTTCACCAACACAGGAAGACCTAAAAGGTAATCCCCCATCTGACTGGCCTGAGAGACAGTAGAGTTTAGAAAGGAAGCTCCTGACACTCAAGCTCAAGGCAAGTAACTTTTTCAGCAAGTGTCTTTTTTGTGTAAAATTAGAAATTATTTAATCTGGGGAAAAAACAGTAT
Source organism: Talpa occidentalis (assembly GCF_014898055.3). Lineage (NCBI taxonomy): Eukaryota > Metazoa > Chordata > Mammalia > Eulipotyphla > Talpidae > Talpa > Talpa occidentalis. The sequence goes on from NW_023601653.1 coordinate 67,346,902, forward strand.
AAACCTTTTTCAAAACAAAAGAACCCACTTGAAATTCACTGTCAGCATTTACTTCCTTTTTTTTTTTAAATTACTTTCAACTCTGTGTTTTCTTTGGTAAATTCAGTATATATTTTCCATCGTTAGATGAATCTACACTCTGTTTTTTACCTTCTAAAAATATTTTCATAATTATAACCAAAACGTAAAATAAAAATGGTGAGGACTAAAGTTACCATTGTGATGGGTGTGGGGCAGACGTGCATCTGAGGAGGGGGGTATATGCCTTTGAATCACATACAATGTTGTAAACCCATTTTATTTTCTATTTTTTTCTTTGATTCTATTCCTTATGAAAATAAGGACATTTTTAATTTAAACAGTCTAAAATCAAAGCTAACAATGTGAAATTATCACTATTTTCTCCCTTATCAGTTTCATTCTGCCACTTCACAGAAACTTGATGCAATTTTAAAAAATTCTACTATCATTCAGTTTTTAGAAAATGACTTTTCCTTCAGTTGAACAAAACTTTAAGCACCACTGGAAAAATCATGGATATGAGAGAATCCTAGGATTTTATGTCTATACAAAGCTCTTAACTCCTCATTAGTAGCACAGATAGACATAAGGCAACAGATGTGACTTAAGAATTTTAGAGTAAAATTTGTGAATTGCAGTACATTGTAAAGGAAGAAATGAAGATTATGGGGGGACCCTCTTCAGAAAATTTTCTAGATGAAATATTTATAGTAGAATGTTTGAACTACTGAATTTAGATGCTCAATAAAATCTTAAGTCGACACCTTTCTAGTATACAAATGAAGAAAAATGGAACTGTTTTGTCCTATCTTTCTTGTTAAAATTTTATATTTTTTTATATCTGCAAATCAAATTAGTTTTGTTCACTTCTATTGAAAACAACACAAATTCATTTGCAAAAATTTGTTCTCTTGTTCCTCTTTAATTTAGCCTTAAATATTATTTCATCTCTCTACTTCTTCTAAATGGTGTACATATTCTAGGAATTTCCCCAGCCAAAATGAAGATACTTGGTGTGAGAAAAAGACTGAGTCATCAGACACATCCTCTGTGCTAATCTCACAAGATTTCATAACAGCTTGAGCAAAGCCCCAGCCTTTTCGAGACCACAAAAATGTCCAAGGTTATCTGCTCATTCTGAGTCAGACAAACATAGAACAAACAGATTTCCTGGATAGAGCTAAAATGTGTGCTCTCTATATCCCTTTTTTTTTTTTTAAAGATTTATTTATTGGGCCTCCCCTGGTGGCGCAGGCAGTTGAGCGCCAGCTGTGAAGCTGTCCCCAGCCTCTGCAGTGCCAGTTCAATTACAGTCGGCCTGTGAGGGTCCCATCTGGCGCGGCAGACCTCTCCTGTCATGCCCGTTGCTCCCCTCAGCAGTGTGTTTCTTCAGTCTGCCTGTTCTGTTCCCCACTCTGTCTCTGGTTAATCCTCTCAGCCTCCTGTGCATCTGGCCTGTACCCCAGCTCTTGTATAAATAAATAATAAATTCTTTTTTTAAAAAGATTTTATTTATTTAAGCATACAAGAGCTGGGGTAGAGGCCTGATATGTGGGGAAGTGAGAGGACTCACCAGAGACATAGTGGGGAACAGAACAGGCAGATCAGCAGATTGACTGAAATACACTGCTGAGGGGAGCAGCGGGCGGGTCAGGAGAGGTCTGCTGTACCATGTGGGTTGCTCCCTGGCCGGGGATCAAACTCATGCTGCAGAGGCTGTGGAGTGCTTCATAGTGCCATGCTTAACCCCTTGTGCCACCAGGGAGGCCCTAAAAAACTAAATCTTTAAAAAAATTTTAAATTAAAATTAAAAAAAAAAATTTATTTATACATACAAGAACTGGGGTATAGGCCAGAGGTGTGGGAGTGAGAGTGTTAGGGGGAAAGGATGTCCTGAGCTAATTCCATAAGGCTTTGTGTATGGAAAGCCTGACCACTCCAGACCAAAGCCATCAAGACACTGGAACTGACAAATCCCATCATCACCAAAGGGAGGGTTGCTGGGACCTGAGGGTGGTCCAGGTTTGGTATAAAAGCAGACACATTGACCTTGGGTCACTCTCTTGGCCTCACGGCTCTTGGCTCTTCACCAGCTCTCAGCGTGCCATTGGGATTCCAGGATAGCGGAAAGGGTAGGACGCATTCATGAGTTTATCTCCCTCTTTTCTCTCCCTGAGTTATTCATTTCTTCATTTCCCCTTTCTTTTGTAAATAAACCTTTTATTAACCTTTTGTGTGTGCCTGCAGTGGAGTATTAATAAGTCCCTTTTAAGCAGGCAGGTAAGGACCCACAGTCAGGCAACCTGTTTTATATTGGGGTTGTCCTATAACAGTTTGGCACCCAACTGTAGTTTTCAAGTTACACCGGTGGTTGACCAGTCCAAAGTAACTCCTTGCGTTGGTTACCTTAAGAGCACTAGATCTGCAGAACTCTGGTAAAAGTCTTTGTCCCAGGTCTTGAACAGTTTTTTTTTTTTTTTAACTCTTGCATAATGCTCTGTCTGGTCTTTCAACCATGAGCTTAAGCAAACTCACCCCAGCTTCAGTTCTTTCAGTTTTATTCCAGCCTTGACTTTAAGTACTCTTTTTTTCATTCAACATCACTACCAGCTTTATAAACGTAAATAATGTGGTTAAACCAGGGCTGTGGCACATGATTTTGCTTTTATATACTTATGTGGCTTGCAAGCCATCCCTGCTTTGCAATCTGTGCTTCTGGCTGTTTTTCTGGTAGTGTGTGTATGTATGTGTGTGTGTGTATGTGTGTGTGTGTGTGTGTGTGCACACCATTGGCTACATTGTTGCTTCTCTGAGAGCTAGATGCTGCACTCCACCTATTAGGACCATGCAACAACAAATTCAGGCTCTTAATTTAACAATGCAACAACAAAATCAGGCTCTTGATTTAACTACTAAGAGAATGAGGGATGGGGCCTCCCTGGTGGTGCAAGGGGTTTAGATACAACCAACGAAGCTATCTACAGTCACTGCAGCAAGAGCTTAATCCCTGACCCCAGAGCAGCCCATGGCCACATGGTGCAGCAGAATTCTTCTGGCTTGCCCGCTGCTCCACTCAGCAGTGTACTTAGGTCAACCTGCCTGTTCTGCCTGCTCCCCTCAGCAGTGTACTTCGGTCAACCTGCCTGTTCGGTTCCCCTGCTCAGCTCTGGTGAATCCTCTCACCCCTCCATACCTCCACACCTCCGTACCTTTTTTGAGTCAGCTTTTAAAAGCATGTAGGATCAAGCTTTTAAAAGTGTGCAGGGATCTCCCTGGTGGTGCAGCAGGTTGAGCGCCGCACTGTGAAGCTGTCCGCAGCCTCTGCAACGCGAGTTTGATCCCGGCTGGCCGTTGAGAATCCTACTTGGCACAGCAGACCTCTCCTGTCTCACCCGCTGCTCCCCTCAGCAGTATATTTTGTCAGTCTGCCTGTTCTGTTCCCCACTCTGGTGTCTCTGGTGAATTCTCTCACCCTCCCGCACATCTGACCTGTACCCCAGGTCTTGTATAAATAAATAAATCTTAAAAAAAATAAATAAATGAAAGTATGCAGGACCAGATACAGGCTGCCCTCCATAAATTGGATATGGCAGAGGCTCAGCTGATGGCATAGAGAAGAGATAAACCTTCCCCTTCCCATGAGGACTGCAAGAGAGCAGAGTTAGAAGAGGAGGAGCATCATTTGCTAAAGACCTTAAATATATCAGGACAAAGTCCTTCTCCGTGTGACAAGGCCCCTCCTGCGCAGACTCCTGAGGCTTCACAGCCTCCACTGCCCTCTGGGAAGGAAACTGAAATGGTGTCTCCTCCCAACACTAGATGTGGCGCTTACTTTGGCAGAAAGGGTCACGCTGAAGCAGGACAATTTCCTCTCCTACAGATGCCACTGGGTGGCTTGAATGAACATGGGCAACCTGCTGGGTGCTTTTGGTCACACCATCTCTTTAGCATCGCGAATCTCTTAAATTGGAGGAGCTCTGAGCCTTCATACCAGCAGGCTCCTAATAGGATGGCAAACTTGTTTGCCTCTATTTTCCTCTGCCACCGCCCTAACTGGGCAGGTATTTGTCCCCAGGAAAGGGGGAGGTTCCAGGTTTCCTGCCCCACCCAAAAGGAGGGTGGAGCTGAAAAGGGAGAGAAGAAGCTACAGAGTAGACTGAGGAAGGAAGGAAGCAGGATGGAGCCAGAAGGAGACCTGGAGGAGGCACATGGAGCTGAGAGACACCTAAAGAAACTACACTTGCCTTTTGGTCGTGGACTGGTTGACACAAATGTGGGTGAGAGACTGTGGGGAGGTGACAGTGGAGGTTTTTGTCTTGTTTTTGATTTTGTTCTTTTCCTCCCAGACTTGTATGGTTGTTTCTGATCCTTTTCTGTGGGTCCCCACTGGAAGATGTTTTAGACTTGTGTCATGCTTTGGGGCCTTGCTCTGGGCCAATCCTGTTTTGGGGTGGACTTTTACCCACGAGGGGATGGGTAACTTTGGGTGCTTGATTTAGAAAGTATATTCTTTATCTTTTCTGTATTGTTCACTAATTGTATTAAAGTTCCTTCCCACTAAAGTCTCATTTGTTTTGTGTTGATGTGGCAGATGGCAGAGCCTATTTAGAGCAGGCAGGTTTGCGGAGTCTGGGGTGCCCCCCTCTCTGACTGGTAACATATACAGTCTGTGCTTCAAACTTTGCTAACTCTGGACAAGCAGAGAATGGTATTCAGGAAAACCAGGGAGGAGGCTGACTGTCTCCACCAACAGGACAGAGACTCCCCAGAGCCAGAGATGGTTGTCCCAGTGGTAGATCCCGAATGGGACCCCAACAATGAAGGAATGGCAATGTTAGAACTGTATAAAAAATGTTTATTGGTAGGACTGCAGCAGGGAATCCCCAAATAAAAAAAAATTAACAAAATAATACACCTTGAACAGGAGCTAACGAGGATCCCTCAGAGTTTTGAAAGAATTATTCAGACGTACACCAACCACATGGATATAAGCCCAGATGCCCCAGAAAATGCTCATCTGAGCACTATGGCGTTCATTACACATAGTGCCCCAGACATAAGGAAAAGTTAGCAAAGGTGGATGGCATCTCAGAGGTGAGTCTGTCCCAGATAGTGGACTCAGAATTTTGGGTTTATAATAATAGAGAGGACAGGAGACCGAAAACTGCAACAGTTTTCATACAAAGGGAGCACAGGACAGGATTTCAGGGAAACAGTAATGGACTGAGAAGTGAACCAGGAGAAGTGAACCCCTAGGGAAGAATCAGTGTGCTTACTGCAGGGAAGAGGGACATTGGAAGTAAAGTTGTCCCAGATTACAGGGAAGCGGCAGATGAAATAACTACAGAAGACAGATCCGAAGACTGAGGACACCACAACATAAGGATTCAAGCAGGGGTTACTGGATGGAATATAGACGGAGTACAAGGAACCCAGAACCAAGGAGAGAGGAAAGGAGACAGATGGTAGCACAGAGGCTCAGAGGAAGATAGGAGGGAATACAGACCAAATATAAGGAATCAAGAGCCCATATAGAGGAAGGGAGACAAATGATAGTACATAGAGAAGGTTCAGATGAACAATAGGGGGGGCCCAGGGGCTCCACTAGATCAAAAAAAAAAAAAAAAAAAAAAAGCCCAGAAGGAACTGACCCAGAGACGAAATCCCATTGGTCTTGTGAAGCTGTTAGGGGGAAAGGATGTCCTGAGCTAATCCCATACAGGCTTTGTGAACTCCACCCCCACCCCAGACCAAAGCCATCAAGACATTGGGAAAGACAAATCCCGTAACCACCAAAGGGAAGGTTGCGGGACCTGAGGGTGGAGTTAAGCAGCCAGGTTGGGTATAAAAACCAGACACATGGGCTTTGGGGTCTCTCGCCTCTTGGCTTCATGGCTTGTGGCTCGGGGCCAGCTCTCAGAGTGCCATTGGGATTCCAGGGCAGCGGAAAGGGTAGGACACATTTAAGACTTTATTTCCCTCTTTTCTCCCTGAGTCGTACATTTCCTCATTTCCCCTGCCCTTGTAAATAAACCTTTTATTAACCTTTTGTTTGTGCTTGCAATTGAGTATTAATAAGCCCCTTTTAAGTGCGCAGGTGAGGACCCACAGCCAGGCAGCCCATTTTATATTTGTTACCGGGGCTGCCCTGTAACAAACCCATCAAGGACTTGAGATATTTATTTAAGAAAAAAGACAAAAACTTAAATGTTACTGACTTCTTTTCCAGTTATTGTTGCAGGACACCCAAGGATTCACTTTTCTGAAGAAACCCTGAGGTGACAAACATACTCTAACCAATCTTCTTCCTTTCAAAGTTTAGGAGATGTGAACTGACATCTACAATCACACATATGCTGGCAGTATTTTTTTTTAACACAGAAAGGCTTTCAATATTGATTTTGGTATTTCCTTTTAACTTTTTTTTTAACTTCGAGGTTTTATTTCTGCTTGTTTTTGTTACTTTGGCCTATGAGTGGAACTGCAGTTGTACAAGATCTCCCAAGTGTGATAAATGGTAACTAAAGAGCTCTTTGTGTCTATATGTTGTATGTCTGTATATCCTTTCCCTCGGTCCTTGTCTTGGCCTCTAGTGGTTGACAAATTGGTATACATGGTGCCTACAGATATTGAAAAAAAATTAAATTAAAGGTCATGGTTTGATTGTCAACATTGTACTACTGAACCAAGCTGATGCCTTCATAGAGATTGAATACTGATGTTTCTGCTGTTTTCTGATATTCATGGCAAAGCTTCCCAGAAATCTAAATTCAAGTAAAAATTTGGTAGCCTGTCATTTGGTTGATAGAAGGAAATTTTGTGGAACCTCAGTAGAGCTCCTAAGGCACTCCACAAAGTTTCTCCCTTTCCTCCTGGGAAAGGCATTAGATGAATTTGTCCTATTTGGCTCACCTAGTAAAGTGAAACTAGAACAAAAGCATTGTCACTTGGGAAAATGGGTAACACCTTGACCTGATATGTATGTAAATTGTCAATGGTGATTGTTGCCTTGCAATATTGTATAATACAGAAATTGTTTCTTGGAGAAAATAGGGAGAAAGGCCTCAACAGATTCCTATTGATGGAACTGTTGAGAGTAAAAATTTTCTACAAAGGACTGAATAGACCCGGAAATATACCTGATTTTTACTAAGTTTTTCTTTGACATACTACTAGTAATTTTTTTTTTTTGTGCATTTTGTTCTGAACCCACAAAGTTTTCTTGTTTTGAGTGACCAGGACCTGCAGCAATGTTACATTTTTTTTTCAGCAGAATTAACTTGTGTTTGCATTTTCTCTCCCCTTGATACCAACACAGCATGAAAATAGTGGTAGTAATTTTTTTACTACCTATCTCAGAGTCTGTTTTTGCATAACTTCCATAGGTATTTTTTCTGCTTAAACTTAAAAAAAAAATGGACATGAGTTTCATTGTGTGGCTGTGAGTGGAGTCCTTCCAGGAAGTTGAAACAGAGCTGAACCAAGAAGAGGAGAACCTCTTGCTTTGTTGATAGGGTTCCAGAGACCTCCAAAGAAGGTGAGGAAGCTTGCCTCCATTGGCAGGACTGGACAACCCAGCAAACAAAAAAGTCCTGGTACCCTCGAGAAGAGGAAAGCCCAGGTGGAGTCTGAAGAGACCAACTTTGTTCTTGAAGCCTACATGGACCAGATGTCAAGAGTGCACTCTGATCCTATATGGAGTATTCCAACAAAGCCAGCTGAAATTGCTGTTAAGTTATTCTGCCCTGTGATTTTATGCAAAAAAAAAAAATGGGAATATGATTTAAAAGTAGATTTAGTTTGCAAACTTTTGCTATGCTGTTAAAATAATTTGGGATCAAGGTTGAAAGAAATTGTTTTTACATAAGTTGAACCAATTTTAAGATTTTTTTCCCTGTGATTTTGATATATTTGCTGTCTTGTTTTGGCTAATGCCTCCAGATGATTTTTTTGGTTTGGACTGATGAACTGTTTTTCCAGGAATGGAGGACTTTTGCTTTCCACCATGGACAATACCTGGAGAGACTGGTTTTCTTTCACACTGGAACCCTGAAAAATTTTCATCTGAGACTGCATCCCGGCATCCATTATTTGATCTTGATCAACATGGAAATGGTAGCAAACAGTGAAAGGGGGGAATTGTTAGGGGGAAAGGATGCGCTGAGCTAATTCCATACAGGCTTTGTGGTCTCCACTTCCACTCCAGACCAAAGCCACCAAGACACTGGAACTGACAAATCCCATTATCACCAAAGGGAGGGTTGCTGGGACCTGAAGGTGGTCCAGGTTTGGTATAAAAGCAGACACATTGACCTTGGGTCACTCTCTTGGCCTCGCGGCTCTTGGCTCTTCACCAGCTCTCAGCATGCCATTGGGATTCCAGGACAGCAGAAAGGGTAGGATGCATTCATGAGTTTATCTCCCTCTTTTCTCTCCCTGAGTTATTCATTTCTTCATTTCCCCTTTCTTTTGTAAATAAACCTTTTATTAACCTTTTGTGTATGCCTGCAGTTGAGTATTAATAAGTCCCTTTTAAGCACGCGGGTAAGGACCCACAGTCAGGCAACCCATTTTATATCAGGGTTGCCATGTAACAAGAGGACTCACCAGAGACAGAGTGGGGAGCAGAACAGGCAGATCTACTGAAATACACTGCTGAGGGGAGCAGCAGGCAAGACAGGAAAGGTCTGCTGTACCATGTGGGTCAGCTCCCTGGCCAAGGATTGAACTTGTGCTGCAGAGGCTGGGGCTAGCTTTACAGTGCTACGCTTAAACCCTTGTAACACCAGGGAGGCCCCCTATATCCCATTCTTAAAAAACCAAATATTAGAAATTTATATTGTGTCTAAGTACTTGTTCACAGTCAATACACACCTAGCAGAACTGGGGTGGTTGGAGGAGATGGAGAGGCAAAATTAAAATAAATAAAAATCTTGGCTTTAACCATACAAATAGAATTGAGGTTACTAGAGGGGGAGGGCAGGTGGGGCCTGGGAACAAAGAAGGAGCCAGCCCAGTGGCCTAGGGTGAAAGATTATGGGGCTTTGGTGGTGGGTGTGGTGATATTCATCTGAAGTGGTGAACCTATTCCCCTGAATCATACACAGTGTTGCAAACCAACATTACCTCCTAAAACAATTCTTGTTTCTTTATTTAAGGAAAGAATGAATATAGTAAAGGTTTTTTTTTCTTTCTGTTTGCTACAGCTTGGAGAGAGAAGCTTTCAGCATCTTCTCTCCAGCTTTAGTCAATTAGTAACTGAAGTTGATTAAATTGGGTACAGGATTTCCATATGTCCCATAAACATTAAATCATCTGCACTCGATGTGGAAGCATAATTGAGAATTAAATATATACAAAATATAAAAGTTGCAAGGAGAAGCAAAGGAAAAAGCTTATATGTAAGAAAATTTTTTTGTGGATTTCAGGAAAGTATTATGGGGGCAAAGTGCTATCTATCACATTAGAGACAGGCTTCTTTCCTACATGTTTGAGATTTTTTTATATGATATGCACAGAATGTTGTGGGGAAAGACACAAAGCAATGGAAAACATCAAAACTATAATATGCCAGACTTGTACATAGAAAGGAAGGTAGAGAATTGTGGATCTGCTAGACTTAAGCTGATATTCGTTTGCACTAATCAGGAAAAACTGTTCAATAGGGTGGATTAAAAGTTTTCTTTGGAAGTTTAGAAGAGAGGACTACTTAACATAATGTAAGCTTTATATACTTTTGAGTAAATAAAAATTACCAACTAAGCAACTTATTTAATAATGAAAAGTTTTCCTATTTGTGATAAGAAAGTTATGTAATTGCATGCTTCACTTACTACTCCCAGAATATGCAATGTCTTTTTTTCATTTCCATGACCATTGTTAAGGTTGCTAAAGATAATATTGATTTCTTATTATCTTCATATCAGTTTTTTTTTCCCTTCCTCTGCTTCTATCTACTCAGTTATTTTTTTGTGGGTTTTTTTTTGTTTTGTTTTTTAAGATTTATTTATTTATGCATACAAGAGCTGGGGTACAGGCCAGAGGTGCGGGGAGTGAGAGGATTCACCAGAGACAGAATGGGGAACAGAACAGGCAGACTGACCAAAGTACACTGTTGAGGGGAGCAGTGGGCGAGCCAGGAGTGGTCTGCTGCACCATGTGGGTAGCTCCCTGGCCAGGCAGGGATCTAACTGGTGCTACAGAGGCTGCAGACTGCTTCACAGTGTGGTGCTTAACCCCTTACGCCACCAAGGAGGCCCCTCAGTTATTTTCTGGCAATGTAACTTTCTAAACTCATAGATCTCTTATTATATACTAGATTGCAGTGTTTACTTTATGTGTCAATATGCTTGGGTGAAGGGACATGAGAACTGATTAGCCAGCTATAAGAGCATCACTGGGGAAGGGATTATCTTTTGAATCAGTGGACCAAGAAGCTCCACCTTTATCAGCGTGTGGGCAGACATTAGCCATTCAGTGAGACTCCCAGTCAAATAAAAAGCAGGGAAAGGAGAAATCTCTTCTCTTCTTGACTTGGGACATCCATCTTTCTATCCCAAACATTGGAACTCCTGCTTCTTGGTCTTTCAGACTGTTGAACTGACACCCCATGCCCATTCTCAAGTCTTTCGCCTCCTACTGGGAATTATTCTTTTAGCTCCCTTTGTGTTTCTAAGTTATAAAATATTTCTAGTTTTAAAACCCACATTTAAACAAGTCAAGCTTTCATTAAGCTCTCTTATTACCTTCCTTCATTCTTTATTAGTTGTAGTTCGTTCTATACCTATTTCCTTTTAAAAATATAGGAAAAATCACCTACATGTATCTGCATATATATATATATATATATATTTACATTAAATTGTATCTCTGTGCACTTTCTTAAACAAAAGGCAATGTTCTACAAATATGGTTGGGCTTCAGTTTTTTTCCATCCATTAAAACCAAAATGCAGGTATTCTATCAAAGTGTAAAAAAATGGGCTCTTTAACAATGTTTTTTAAGCAGGATATTCTTCATTGTATGAATATACTATGTTTTATCCAACCAGCCATCTGTTGATGTACATGGATTATGGTTAAATTTTTCTAATTGCCTCCCTGGTGACTCAAGGGGTTCAGTTGCAGCACTATGAAGCTATCCCCAGCGTCTGCAGCAGAGTTCAATCCTGACTGGCCAGGGAGATAACCCACATTGCGCAGTAGACCTCTCCTGTCTCTCTTGCTGCTCCCCTCAGCAGTGTGTTTCAGTCAATCCGCCTGTTCTGCTTCCCAATCTGTCTCTGGTGAATCCTCTCACCCACACCTCTGGCCTGTACCCCAGTTCTTGTATGCATAAATAAATAAATCTTTAAAAAAATTTTCTGGGCCTCCCTGGTGGCACAGGTGGTTGAGCGCTGCACTGTTAAGGTTTTTTTTTTTTTTTTAAATAATAAATTTTATTTTTATATTCCCCATACAATTGCAACCCCCCATTCTGACCCCAATCCCTTCCCTCCCGCCCCTCACCCCCAAAAAGTGTCTCTGGTTCATAGTTTTTTGTTGATTTTGATTTTCTCTTTCTTATAGTTATTTATTTTTCTGGTCCCTTATTTAAGTTTTCTAGATTCCTGCTATGAGTGAGACCATCCGGTATTTTTCTTTTTCTTTTTGGCTTATTTCGCTGAGCATGATCCCTTCCAGCGCCATCCATGTTGCTGCAAATTGCATGTGTTTATCTTTTTTGAATGCTGAGTAATATTCCATGGTGTATATGTACCACATCTTCTTGATCCAGTCATCTATTTTTGGGTATTTGGGCTGTTTTCAAAGCTTAGCTATTGTAAATAGTGCTGCTATAAACATAAGGGTGCAGGTGTTATTTGGAATTGATGTTTCTGTGTCCTTTGGGTAAATACCTAGGAGTGGAATTGCTGGATCATATGGAAGCTCTATGTTTAGTAGGTCCAGAAATCTCCACACAGCTCTCCATAGTGGTTGGACCAGTTTGCACTCCCTCCAACATGCACTGTTAAGGTTTGATCCCAGCCAGCCAGCCAAAATCCCACATGGCGAGGCAGACCTCTCCTGTCTCTCCTGCTACTCCCCTCAGCAGTATACGTTGTTCCTTCTGCCTATTCTGTTCCCCGCTCTGTCTCTGGTGAATCGTCTCACCTTCCCGCGCATCTGGCCTGTACCCCAGTTCTTACATAAATATATAAATTTTTAAAAAGGTAAAAATTAAAATTAAAAAATTTTCTCATTGCAAAGAATGAAGAATGCTGCTAGGAATTGTCTCAAACATTCACTCTTTCTGTTGGTCTGTCTGTTTATCTGCCTGTGTCTGTCACTCCACCTTAGACACAGATTCCCAGTAGCGGAATTTCAGGGTCAAAGAGTAAATAAATGCATTTTGCAAAATTCTCCTCAAAGGACATTTCATCAGTTTCAGTTCCACCCAGTCTTTTGTAAATACCACTTGGCTATCTTTACTATGATTTTAAATTTTAATTATTTTATATTCCTTAATTTATTCATATAATTTTGACACATTTATTGTTATTTCTCATTAGAGAGAAAACTGCTACTCTAAGTTTTCTGTTTGTATAAATGTGGTATATATATTTGATATGTATCATGAGACTGGTGAGCTTAATGAATTCTCTCATATCTGATAATTTTCAGTTGTTTTTCAAATGCATTTATTTTCTACAAATTCATAATTAATATTTTATCCTTGTTTTATAGTCAATCATCATGAATTTTTATTTCTGTCTTTGTTACACTTACTAGAATTCTGAGGCAAAGTTTAATAGCAATGATGATAAAACATTTTGATGATTACAATATGTGTAGGTCATTATTTTGTTTCATTTCAACTACAATTTTAGAATAGCATCACTAATATGTTAAAGGAATATTCTACATTCTAATTTACCCAGAGTTTTCTCCCCTTTCTCATCTTGTTCTTCCTCTTCTTTCCTTGCCCCCATTTTCTCTTCAATCAGAAGACATTGAAATCTATCAAATTTCTCTTTATCCATCAATATATGAGATATAATCACTCAGAAAAACATGTTTCATATGAATAAGTGTTATAAATACATGGGAACATAAAAAGAGAAAGCAGAGTATGCAGGAAATGTTAGGTCCTTGGTGTCATTAATTGCCCAAGTTCCCAGGAACATGAATTTCTAATATTTTCATATAAAGTTTACAGTATCACAAAGAAAGAATATTACTAAGAAAAAATATTTCTTAGTATCTTATGGGTACACACTGAGCAGCTGATGAAGACACAAGGCCATGGTTGTTCTCTGCAACCACCCACCATTATCTTAAACATTTATTTAGAAGATTATCTGGTGTCGTTGCAAACACCATCCAGATTGGGGCAGCTTCCAATATGGGAAAAGCAAGCAGAAAGCACTTTCCAAGCAGAAGGGTAGGGGGAGGAATCTCTGAATGTATGGGTCCAGTTCTCCAGTCAACCAACCAGCTGTCACGTCCTTTCAATGATCATCACAAACATGGGGAATGGTGGAAAACTTCGATGAATAGCTATAAATAAGAGGAGGTATCATTACTACTCCTTTGTACCAATGGAAGTTAATTCAAGTGCAAGAAAAACTGATTCATGTCATCAAAATTCCACTCAATATACATTTTATTTATTGCAGGTTCCTTCTTCTCTGGACCTCGGTAGATTTTTAAAATCTTCTTTATTCTTCCCACCTTCCTACTTACCACAATCATTACAAGCAACACTCAGCACATATTAAGCAAAAAGAGAAGTTGTCAGAAGACCTAGGTTTCCACTCCCCCAGGGGTACTCATTTTCTTCTGTGCATTCACTGTGCAGTGGGTTTATTTCTCCTTACTTCTTTAATCATTTATTGTTAAACATCTGTGCCAGTTTTTCCATTTTCCTGCCCCATTTGTAGTGAGTATATTTAGAATTTTATCTTGATGTCTCCTTTTATCAATACCCATTCATTCTGGATGTTTTTAGAAAATCTACTAATTTAATTTTATTGACTGGAACTCTTGTTTACCAGACTCAAACCTCCCTTGATGGTGAGGAGCTGCACTTTGTCATCTTGTCGCCCCAAAGAAATGTACATGATAATTACTAATAAATATTTGATAAATAATTGGTTTAATAAAATTAAGTTCTGATGATTAAAAGGTATTCTCTATTACATTTATTTCCCATTTAGCTTTAAGCTCAAATGCATTTTATGTCCTTGTGACACTCAAAAACACCATAAATTTGACTTGTTGAAATTTATTCGGTGTCAATCCCAAACATAAAAATACCACATATATAACTGACATTTTCTCTTGTGAAAAAAAAAAAATCATAGTCAGCTTTCTCACCTTTATCCCTCAAATTTAACTAGATGTTAGCATGAAATCTTCATTTTTTAATTTTCTATTTCTTAATGTTTCCCTATTTCAGTTATTTTTCATCTTAAAAAAGCAAATTTGCAAAATAATACTTTAAAACAATGAAAAAAAAACCTCTTCTTTGAGACTATTTCAAGTACATGCTTTGCCTACTAAAAATCCCCATATAATTGCATGGACAAAGCCTTGTACTTGGACAGGTTTAAAGTGTCCTGCTATCAAGAATAGTCATGCTGGTTCATACCTTTGCAGCCCTTCAATACTGCCCCTGATGCAGAATGCTGCCTGATTGCCCTCATACCAAATTATTATGCATGTTCTTATGGCATTCTTCATTATTACTTCCACAAAGCATCGGCCAACATTTTATAAAGTGTTTTCACTTTCCATTTGAGATTCCAGAAAATGGTCAGAAAAATATTTACTTTCACATGCTTAATTTTTGTATTCTTCAGGCTTGTTTCAAAATATTTTCCATGTAAATTACACAGATGCCTTGTTATTGTCCTTGAACAATGTCCCAAATAGCTTCTTGAGTCAATAATTGAAAGGTTATCTTTTGATTGTCAGCAATTTTGACATATCTAGAACTTTGGAGATACTGACTTGGATTTGAGTTAGCTTTTGGTGTAGAAGGGATATGGATCAGAAAGACTCCTGTTGCTTTGATTTCCTGAAAAAGTCTCACATAGATTTGTTCTAGGAGATAGATGGCAATGTTAGCCTTTCTCCCAAGTCTTTAATCGCCATAAAGAGTATAACCCAAACAAGGACTCACCTTAAAAAATGAAGACAGTTGCTAAATGATAATATGCTAGGACAAAAGATGTGATCTGGAATTTCCCAGGCACACAAACAAGTAGCTGACTAAAAACTGTGCTATGTCAGTCTTCTGGTTCTGTCTGCTGAAATTATAAAACATGAACTAAACAAACAACTCAACTGTAGTAGTGAAACACAGATGTATATATGAGATCTGTCCTAACTGTATCCCTTCCACACATCAAGGATTCATCAGGTCTCTGCGTTAACATTCCTTTTGTGGCTCAAGGAATGTTTTCTGGACCCATTGCAGTAACGAATACTTAAGATTTTTTTTTTTAAGATTTATTTATTTTATGTATACAAGAATCGGGGTACAGGCCAGAGGTGGGGGGGATGACAGGATTCACCAGAGATAGAGCAGGCAGACTGAGTGAAATACACTGCTGAGGGGAGCAGTGGGCAAGATAGGAGAGGTCTGCTAATCCATGTGGGTATCTCCTTGGCCGGGGATCGAACTCATGCTGCTGTGGTTGCGGATGGCTTCATATGTTGTGTCTTAACCTCTTGGCCAGGGAGGCCCAGTTAAGAATGTTTGAATGCCTGGGAAGTCAGAAAGATTTCAAGCTTTATTTTGAGTCCATTCTTCACTAAATAGGAAAGTTTGGTGTAATTTTGTTGATTTGATTGATCAAGATTTCTCACAGGTAGTGGAAAAGCAAACTTGTGCATTCAACAAATCAGTAAGGGAAAAATTCAGTTCCCATATATGATGAAAAAGGAATGGATCAGAATATTAGAGCAGAATCTAATCCAACTCTCCAGATAAATGTTATAAGGGGAAGAGGGACGGACACTTTCAAATGAATACTCTCTTTTAGGCCCCCAAATTATGTTTTTAGTCTTTGTGACATTTGGATGATTTTAAATAAGGGAACACTGAAGACTAAAACAGACTAGTGAATAAGTAACAACCATTTCTATCCTAATGACAGTGAGTAACAGGTTTGAGGGTACCATCTATAGAACCCTCAGTATAGATGATAAAATTTATTTACTCCCTGTGGATTTCTCTGTCAAAAATCTTCGTGAAACTGAGAACACTGAAATCCATGGATAAACTGATTGTGGAATTTATTTCCTCTATATATTTGACAATAGATTTTAAACTTTAGTGTAGATTCTTTTGTGAGGGTTATTTAGTATTCATTCATCAGATATTAATTGAACAACTTCTAAATATGAGACTGAAGTTGGATTTTAGAACTAGAGAGTGGATGTGTAATAGTAAGTAAGACTTATTTTCTATCTTCAAGGACAAAAAGTATTAAAGTACAGATAGACTGTAGAGTAAGTGATTTTCAGGCTTTTCTCCCCTCCTGTCATTAGGATTGCATGCTGGATGGTGAGCACCTACTGCCTGCTGGTGGACACCTGCATTTTGTTACATTGTTATTTTCAGTTGTATTGTTTACTCTTGTGGGCCATGGCTACAGTATTGATACATTCTCCAAGAGAAGCAGAGGCAGGGGAGAGAACAAGAAAGAGTAGGGAAGAAAGAGCCCCTGAGAGCAGAGTGAAGACTTACCTGGGGCTTGGAGGCATGTCAGCCTCCTGCCACCCCCCCACCCTGCACCCACCACCCCACCGCACCCCTGCATGCCATGTACCTGGTTGCTGCACTACGTGTAAAAGCTCAATAAAAGTCTGTAAAAAGCCACCAAGGGCTCCAGGACTCTCCTTTACCCATCTGCTTGGATCAAAGAAAACGAGCTCTGTGCCCTTCCTGGCACTACATAGACACAGTCATAGCTGTTAACTGAAATATAATGCACAGGACATGAAAGAGAAAGCTGCTGAGTTTAATGAGATACAAAATGCTCAAGGGTGCGATTAAGTTGAAACTTGAAAACTCAGTTGAATTAATCAAATTCCAATGGAACCAAAAAATAATGCAGTTAGTAGAGACATACAGAGTAAAAAAAAAAAGAAGCTATACCATAAGCCTGTTGACTTGGAGCATGGCATTGTAGGGTGAACAGTTTTTCAGGCTTTTCTGCCCTCCCACCATTAGGATTGCCCTGCCTGATAGGGTACCTGCAGTTGTTACACTGTTGCAAGCTGTCTTATTTACTTCTGTGGGCCATGGGAGGAGTGTTGAGATAGTCACCAAGAGAAGAACAAGCAAAGAAGCAGAGAGAGAAGGGAAGCCAGAGAAGCCCAGAGTGAAGACTTGCTGGGGGCCTGGAGGGCTGCTGATCTCCTGGTTGCTGCAATGCTTTTAAAGCTCAATAAAAGCCTGAGAAACCCACCGAGAGCTCCAGGACTCTCCTTTACCCATCTGCTGGATCAGAAAAACTGCACTGTGCCCTTCCTGCCCCTACAGCATTTAATACAGAAAATTAAACAAATAAATTAAATAATAATAATTAAATGATAAATTAAATAAAATAATAATAATTAAATAATAATAATTAAATAATAAATTAAATAAAATTAAACAAATAGATTGTGCTCAATAGAAGAGATTTTAGGGTTCCACAGTTGGAAATTTTGTTTTTTTCCTACACTCAAATGTTAAGAAAAACAACAATAGCAAAATAATCATGAACATTGCAGTAAGTTTATGAGATTTATTTCCTGATATTTTAACTTTAATAACAATAAGTAGGCTTGTAATACGTGAAGATAAGAGAGAGACATAATTTATACAATGCGCCGAGTGGACTTTAGCTGAAAGCAGTTTTCACCAGTGGACAACAATGCTTCAAGGGGAAGTGTAGGGTAAGGTAAAAAGTACCAGGTTTTTCTGCCCTCCTGCCATTAAGATTGATGATGGATCTGTGATCCTGAATGCATGCCTTATGGCGGACACCTGGAATAGGGTGTGGGCATGTATAAGTGGGTACACCTGGGCTAAGACTGCGCTTATAAGGGTGGCATCACGGGGACACCAGGAGAACCACAAGAAGAAAGGAAGTGGAGAGTAGAGAAGCAGAACCACAAGAGGAGCAGAGAACAAGGCAACCAGAGAATGTCTGAAGACTTTCTGGGGGCTGGGAGGCCTGCCAGCCTCCTGGCCCCCTGGCACCCCTGCCTTCTGTGTACCCAGTAAATCCCAAAAAAAGCCTGAAAAGCCACTGAGGGCTCCAGGACTCTCTCCTCCTTTACCTTGTCTGCTGGAATCATAGAGATCCTGCTCTGTGTCCTCCTGCCCCTTAAAGGAAGAAAATCCCATGACTTAATTTGTATCCAATTTTAATTGAATTCCATTATAATATGGAAATGGATTACTACCTCGGCTTTCTATTTTTCCTGGAACCAGAATTCACAGGGAGCTAAAAATATATCAAAAATCACACATGAAAACATATTTCCAGACCTTACCTGTTTGGATACCACTCATCGATCTTCACCGTTTGCAGTTATTGGGGAGGGGCTGGTTGCATTCAGACCGTGAATTGCAATGCCTGTTTTAGTAAAAAAAGAAACAACAGATAGCTCCGTGAATTACCCATGACTCTGAGAATGAATGAGATCCATGATATATGAGAAAAGCCTATATTGACATGCAGTGATATACACACATGCATAAGAAATATGCACAGACCCTAAAATGCACATCTGTAGATTTTGTGCTGAAATCTGTGCATTAGGAGCTGAAATGATAAACAAAAGTTACATGTTGAATGAGCTGATTGTCTAACATAAGAACAAAAGAAGAGAATGTGACTGAGATGGGATTTGGATCTTGGATAATCCAAAAATAGAAGCAAAGTCATAGACATAAAGGAAGGAAAATGATGAAGTGACTATCAAAAACACACTGAGAAAACTTCAGGATGGCTAGAATTTCTGCAATGGGACTCTTGTTCATCTATCTCACTATTCCCAGTGATATTTCATTGACTCAAGTTGATCCAATATTTTTCCATAGCTTACAGACTCAAATTCAACCCCTTCTCATTATCTACAGGATGGCTCGTGACACTCCATTGTTATCTGTTATGAGTCCACTGAGCTTCCTGTCATCTATCATCCTTCATATGTTGAATTTTTCCTGAGTGCCATGATCTTTTGTATCACTTATATTTGAAATATGCTTCTAACCCCAGCAAGGAATATTATACCCTACATAGCCTGGACTCTTTCCACCAACAGTACTGTTTCTTGCCTATATGTTTATGTTTATGAGCCTTTAGTAGACTGAATTGCATTTGTTTGTTAACTTCTGTTCTTCTTCTATGATAATGTAAGTTATTCAAGACAGGAATTTTTAAAATGTTATGCAAAAGGGTTTATATCCTCAGGACCTCCCAAGTGTTTGGCAAATAGTGGGCAATATATATATATATATATATATATATATATATATATATATATATATATATATTTTATGACAGAAGATAAGCAAAGAAAGGAAGAAAGAAAAATAAATAAGAGGCTCTAGGCTTTCCAGAAAAGGAAAGGACATGGTTCCTGTTCTGAAAAAAATTGAAGGAACTCTCTGGCAAAGCCTAGGTTTCTACTAAGATTGTTAGCACCATACTTTATATCCAATTTCATTTGAAATGATAGGTGCCTCTTCGTAGACCCTGGTCTTCTATCCATAGATATCCAGACAGATTTCTCATTCCAGAGCTAGCTAATGGAAAATCTTTTAAAATAAAATCTTTTAAAAATAACAACAGAGTCAAATCGCATCCATCTTTCCCTTTTTCTCCTGAATATGAAGAGAGAAGCAAATAAACAAAGATCTACAAAAATACCAGCACATGAATGAGAATTCTCTGGTAAAATAAAAACAAATGCAACTATAAAAAATAAATTTAGGAAAGAGAAGAGGAATATTTTAATATATTCCTACAATTAACTCACTTAGATGACAGCAAAAGCTATTATATAGAGATGAACAGAATGCTATAAAACAGAAGTCTCAAGAATCATGTAAGATCTCATCAGATTAAAATTATGCTTGTCAAAATAATAATCAGCAGGAAGTCTTAAAAAAAATAGGAAGTTTCCCAGAATGTAAAGCCAAAATAACAGAAGACAAAGAAATGTAGGCAACCTACAAATCTTAGCATTTGAAGCAGAGGAATCTTGGAAAGAGGAGGAAATGCACTGAGGGAAAATAAACTTGTCAGAGAACAGATTTTCCCTAAATTTAAAAAACACAAATTTTCACATTGAGAAGACCTGCAGAGTGCACAGCAAATAAATAATTTAAAACACACTCATACCGAGAATATCCGAAAAATTCAGCTCCCTCCAAATGAGGAAGATATCGTAAAAGCTAAAGTTAGATCATTCCTGGAAATGGCAGTGATAAAGAGTTCTTATTAGCAAGTTGTTTGCTAGAGACAATCAAACAACTCTCTATTCTGTAAGAAACAGATTTTGAATCTTTAAATTGATAACTGTTCAAAGAAAAGATCTTTTCAGAAATGCCAAAGTACAGAGAATTTATCTCTCCTTACCCAACTAAGCTGCATTAAAATGTGAGTGTAAAATGAATATAAGAGAAGAAAGGATTTGAGAAACCTGAGTCTTATGAGAGAAAGTTTAATAAAAACATAAAGGAAAACAATGACTTTATAGAAAAATGTATATATTCTTGTGCTTTTTTATTGCAGAAATAGTTCAGACTTTTGAATCTAGTGCAAAGACTGGCGGAAAATGGGGAATCTTGAGTTACTGATGAAACTATATAAAATAGATATCGTTATCACTCACCATTTTCATTCTTCTCTATGGTTGCATTTTTTGAGGTACAATTGATTGTTTTCATTAATTTGCGTAACTTTATTTTGATATTGGTCAGTTCACTTGAGACATTTCCCCACATTTCACTGCATTGCGTCAGATTTCCATCCAACGGTACTTGTGAGATTTGTGACATTTCACATGTTCGATTGCTGAAGATGTGTTCCTGGTAACCTATAATTCATATCAGGAAATTGATTTTAATATAGTAAATCTTTCAATAAATTATATAAATGTCAAATAGCTATTATTTTAAGATCTAATGGAAATCACATCAAAATGATAGCTCTATAAATGTAGGACACTAAATACATACTTTTCAGATTCAAATTTATTTTAGATAAAAATATTTTATGTTACTCAAAGACACTCCAGTTCATTGTTAAGGAAATCTCCAAATAACTTTAATAATACAAAACCAAAAGAAAATTCCCGTGAAACAGAGATTTCAAAATAAAAGATGATGTAATTCAGTAGTCAGTTTGCAAAAATGCCAATTACATTTTGAAGCTAGGAGCCACCACCAGAATGTATTAGTGAGCCTATGTGCATGAGTGTGAATTTCCTGGACAGACAGAATCAAACTTGAAGAATGTAAACTTGTAAACATGAGCCTCAAAAAGAGTGTTAGAAGACAGTGATCATGTCACTAAGAACTTCAGAAGATTCAGAAAACTTCATAACTTCTCCCATTTGTGAATTATTATAACATAACCTAGTTTTTCCTTTTTTAAAAAGAGATTTATTTATTTATGCATACAAGAATTGGGGTACAGACCAGAGGTGTGGGAGTGAGAGGATTCACCGGAGACAGAGTGGGGAGCAGAACAGGCAGACTGACTGAAATACACTGCTAAGGGGATCAGCGGGTGAGACAGGAGACGTCTGCTGCGCCATGTAGGTTGCTTCCTGGCCAGCTGGGGATACAACTTCTGCTACAGAGGCTGCAGATAGCTTCCTAGTGCTGTGCTTACCCCCTCGCGTCAGCAAGAGGCCCCTATAACCTAGTTTTTCTAGACAGACTGATGTCAGCAAAAGGATCTTCCTTTTTTTTTTTTTTAAACAAAGATTAGATGAGATAACATCACAAAGAGTGGACACTCAAGAACATGTTAGTAATTTTTGTTAGAAGCTTCCTTTTCTTACTCAGGTGGTCTTTGGACTCACTGTTGTAGGGGGACAGGGAGGAGAGGGGCATTTCTCACTAACATCAGACTTGATAAGAAATGTTCTCCAAATAGGCAATGCCTAAAAACTTTTAATTATCACAATCAAAACTGTATGGGTATTTAAAGACAAAGTATTGCAGGGGAAGTGAAGACAAACAAGGAACAAACAAAAAGAGTCAACAAAGCAAAGGAAAGACTCAGGAAGGAAAGGCAAAGGATAATGAATGCATAAAGTATAAAATAAAGATATATATAAAATCAAATATTTTCTATTGATCACTTACAAACTGCATAGAACTGGCTCTTTGACCCTGGAAATTGAGGATAAATGTAATTATCAGATTAATATCAGATATTAACATCAGATATTAAGATAATGAATGTGATGAGATTGGGAAAACATTAGTATTCAGAAATGTTAAGATATAGAAGGTTATAAGAGAATTCATTAATTTTATTTAAGTTATTAACAGAGATGTTTATTTAAAATAGGTTGCTCTTTTTATGATGCCAAAGACATTAATGTATGTCTCTATATTTAAATAGCTGTCACATCCCATGGGGATTCCTATTGCTTTTAGTTTCCTCTCCTTTTCTATATTTTAAAGTTTTGGCAATGTACATGCAATAGATTTTTATTGAAATATATTTATATTACTTAAGATTCCCTTTTTTCCTTAAATGTGGAGCAAACTAAAAGTACATTGAGATTTCCCTTTTCTTATAACACTTCAGCTTTCACATTTAAAAACCTACTGGTGCCTGCTTGTTTGTTTGTTGGTTCATTTACTTATTTATTTATTTATATAATGCATTCATTCAACCAAGAAACACAGAAACAAAACAGGTCATATCTGTGCCCTTAAGAAGCTGAAGTATATTGGCAGAATACAAATTTTTTCATGAATGTCAGGAAAAATTATAGAAATTCTAGGAAAAAGAGAATTTATCATTTGGGAGCTATTCTCTTCCAAGTGACAGCAATGTGAAACCAGATCATACCAGATATTGTGTTTCCTAGGAGAAAATGACTGACTCAGTGAAAAATTACAGAAAGGAAATCAAGTACTGCTAATGACACTTTGAAAGATGTTTACCATTAGAATGAATTGGGGAAGAAGAAAAGCCATGAAAATGAAGAATTCACCTCACATAAACGAAATCATGAAAATTCTCAGGGTATAAATTAATTATACTTTTGTTGTTGCACTGACTCTACTACTTGAAAAGCAGGCTTTGTAGAGTCATACACAGTCTTTAGCACTGTCTGCACAGAACAGCCGCTGAGGGAATCTGATATTCAGATAGCCTCAGGAGAATGTTGATGCTATATAGTTATATAGAAATAATTTGCTCTCTGTGCATTTTACATGATGATGTCTCTGAGTTTAGATTCATGTGTAAGGCGCCAGAAAAGCCAAGGGACACACTCAGAGAAAAGCAGAAACTTACTCTTTAAGACCAGAGCCCCAACACCAGTCAGCACTACTAAGTTCACCATCAGCGAAATGAGAGAAATAGGGAGCCACACTCTCCATGGAGCGCTATGTCCTAGGAGGAAGCAGGAATTGAGGAAATTGACATGAAGCAACACATTTCTTGCTCTTCCTCTTGCCTAATCTCCTCCACCTTCTGCCAGTTAGTGTATAAGAGCATTGTAACCCCGTTTTTATTTTTGAGGTTAAAAATTATTGCCAATTCAAGCCATTCCTGGTTATATTCACCTTAGCAAACACATCTTCATGTTCACAGGTAGCATTACAAACACATACTTTTTTATAAATGTGAGCATATGACCTATTGCGGATATTTTAATAGGCATTCTTTATCATTTAGCTGCCTTTTTTCTCCCCTCCCACATTCCCGTTCTCTCATTGTTGGCACAGAATCCTTAGATTTCTCCTTGAATCTCTTCAAGCAGGTCTTACCTCCCACAGGTCTGCTCTCTGACACTTCAACTATGCGCTCAACACTGTCTGTTGTATTTTCAGCTTCGTCAACCTGCTCTCCCTTTGGCACTTCATGATTGTCTTTTCAGGGCGAAAAAATTAAAGTATAGAAAAATCAGTCTTTTTCTCCAGTCTCCTTTCATTTTGTCACCACACCAAGTTTTCATGGCTTGTCTCTAATTCTGATAATGCTTTTTCACATAGACAAAAATATTTGCCCTTTCAAAAAATGTAGTTCAATCTACCTTTCAAACATATGAGGCTACAAAATTGTTTTACAAGGAGAATACAACACAAAAGATGTGATAGAATATATACTACATGTCCAATTTTGTAAGTATTGTAGGTTAAGTGCCCATGATATTAGTTTAATGGTGAGGAAGTACCTCCTCTCCTTGAATACTTACAATGATTTCTACAAATATCATAGAAACAGAGAAGATGGCTATTTGGGGAAGCTAGTCCCTATGATGTCATTTATTAACCTGATATCTATAATCAGTATTTATTCATAAAAAGTGAATTTTTCAATATTTGAATATAAAGTATTAGGGGGTAAATTTCCAAATGAAAAATTCTACATAAACATAGAGATATAGTTTTGTATTAAGGTCAAATAGATTACCTAGCAATAAAGACATTTCAGTAAATATGATTTAGGAATTTCCAAAACTGTTAACTGCTTCATTGTTAGCCTTAACTTTCCCAGATATGAATTTTTTGAAAAATAAAAAAAACAGATTGGAATTATGTGGTCTGAATTTAAATTATGTTGAGATAAGAAACCTTTGACTTTATTCCTTCTCAGAACAAAATAAACACATCATCAGTGATGAGAGTCTCTGGTCTTATGTGTATCATAGCATATGTCTATTTGATCTATTTTAGCATTAAAACTAGGATGCAGCAAAGAGATTTCCCTCTGGCAGCCACCACCGAACTGTCGGCAGTGTCTAATAGCTCAGAGTGGAAGCCATGGAGAACCCACCCGTACAGGGAACAGACCTCTTCCCTGGCTGTCTGACCCTGCAGAGAGAATCTTACCTCTTCTCTTGAGATTGAAGCTCTCCTGGATTGTCTTATTAGAATCATTTGAAAACTTGACAGTAGCATAAGTCACTTCTTCGGACATTACTGAACAACTAAAGCACAATTCAGTCACTCTGTGTGCTTCTTCGAGTCACCCCAAACTCCAAGAAGCCGCCACTGTGGTGGTTGTGTGCACACCGCGATGGTGATGAGTGATCTACATCTGCAAACACCTAGTGACAAAATCATGCCAGAAAACAGAACTGTTCTACTGAGAATTTCAGAATTGCTTTTTTCTCACCTCTGCACACCTCTCATTCCTTCTCTTAACTTCCTCCAGGGAAGCATCAAGTGGAAGAAATGGTCCTAAGAGAAAAATAGGGGCTTAAAATATAAACACTCTCTTTGCAATTGTAGTGAAACCAATCAAATCTCCAGACCTAAGATTACCCTGTGAAAATACCAATAAAAAGTGTATTTACTTCTTCATGCACAAAGTCATTAATCAGTCTGTACCTGTGAGAACAGTGTCAGAATTAAGTGTTGTACTTCGCTCAGCAAAACTGTGGTGAGTTCATTCTCTCCAAATCTTTTGCTCTCCTTTTTGCTTCCAACTTTTGTGGATTGAAGAGTCCCAAGAAGTTAAAGGCAGAATATTATTGGAGCAATGCCAAATGGAAAAAAAAATGATGCTAATAGAAAGAGGAAAGAGTGAGCTACTTGCTATTAGCTACACTAGATAGAGACTGCCCACAACCTACACACACACACACACTCACGCACACTTCTTTCTTTAGAATGTACCCATAATAACCTCAATTACGGGAGGAAGGTAGGTCATATATTTACATAAACTTACTGTCAAGACTGGATATTGAGGGGCCTCCCTGGCGGCCTATGGGGTAAGTCTCATGATAGCACAACTACAGCCTGAGTTTGATCCCCAGCCAGGGAGCTGACCTACATGTGCAGCAGACCTCTCCTGTCTCACCCGCTACTCCCCTTAGCAGTGTATTTCAGTAGATCTGCCTGTTTTGCTCCCCATTATGTCTCTGGTGAATCCTCTTACCCCCCTCACCTTTGGCCTACACCAGTACTTATATGCAGGAAAAAATAATAAAACTAAGACTGGACATTGAAATTCTTGAGGTCAAGTGTCTTGCTCACAGTTTAGCATAAGATCTGTCAGGGCAGAGCACACTCACTGTATCCTGAATAACCAGAGGAGTGACAACCTCATACTAGATGTTCAATTCATATTTTTAGGGTAAATTATTAAATTTTCATAAATAGTCACAGCTGTGCTCACTATAAAGTAATGGTTAAATATTGTTATTAAAAAAACATTTTATTGAACTTCAAAAAGATTGGGATGTCATTTGGGCAACTGACAGAATGACCTCCAATGGCATTAAAATAAAAACTCCAATTTTATTGGGAAAGATAATACCTATATATCTATTTACCTATTTATCAAAACTTTCTTCTCACAGATACTGATTTTCATTCTCCCCTTCTCAACCATGATAAGCCTTGTGTTCATTGATATAATTGCAATCCATTTTATTTCATTGGTCATTTCTGCCTTCTTAACTTCAAGAAAGAAATCTATTTTTATTTGAGAATTAAGAAACATTTGCTTATATGCATTCATTCCTTTATTCATCAAATTCCATTTATTTCTCAACATACTATGTGCTTTGCATTCTAAACCACATGATAGAAATATTTTCCTTCATGTATGTAGTTTGCTTTATATACCTCACATTTATTTGCAAATATACATTTATATATGAATACTTAAGCGTTCATTCACAGGTAAGTAATGTAATATAGAGTAGTGACAAGGGCTATGGAAAGAAAGCAGGGTAAAAGATAGCATGACAGAGAAAGGAGAAGGAATTTATTGTAAATCGGTACTTATGGAAGGTCTCTCTCTTTTTGCATTGTCAGAGAATATCAACAATGAAAATAATATCCTACAAAATTAACTAATTTAATACCCTAAGATCCATCTCTTTTAGTTATTGATTCTGTAAGTGTAATAATACGAGTAAGAATAATATTTTAAAATAAGTCATTTGGTCTTCAATTTCTGCTGCTTAAATTTCCTCTTTTTCTTTCAATTTCATCACAATGTGTTCCTTATTTTCAACTTCTGGCCCAAACCCCTTACCAAATCAGACCAAGGGAAGAAAATATTTCAAATGCTCTGTCCTCATCTGATCTGAATAAGAATGAATCAGCCTCTGGATCCACTGGTCCAGTCCCAGCAGCTGAGTACTCACTGACTGCTGGGTTGTGTTTCACAACTGGTGATCCTTTATCCTGAAACATTCAATTAAAACCTCTTCATCAACAACTATATACAAATTGACCTCTTCACAAACACAGCACCAGCTGAGAAAATAACAAAGCATCAAAAGAAGGGAGAAAACAAAAAAATGACAGCTGTGGGGAAGTTCCAGCTGTTGGAGTAGTCAAGAGAGCAGTGGGTAGTGTCCTGGGATGAATCCTGGATCCCGTGGGAAGAGCCCGTGGGAAGAGCCTTCACTCCATCATGAAGCAGGAGGACTGGGGGCTCTGGGAAGAAGGTGTCTGGGAGAAAAGGTCACATCACAGAATATATAAGAAATCAAAAAAGTTGAGGTATGTGGTAAAAATAAAGATTAAAAAGAGAAGTAATTACATAATTGAAAGTCAGTTGGGATATCTGGATGTCAAACATCTCTCTGACCCTATTGAGTAACAGCAGTCTTACTTTCTGTTGATAAATTTCTTGCTCCTAGACAGTGATTTATCCAGTTAGGTGTTATGCCCCCTGGTAGAAGTGTTTGTTCTTTAAAGTCATAGAATCCAGTTACTTAGACAAATGGCATGTATTTCCCAAGCTGGTCACTGGAAACAGTGATAGGCAGAGCTATTCTACTTCTGCCCTTTGTTTCCAGACCCATAATTTCTACCTACTGAGGACCCAGCACCATAGAGGTGATTGATTTAATGCATGCACTACAACTTGGAAAATGGCATCACGTTGTCATAGATATTAACTCCGAGCTGGCTTTCCAGCTCAGCTAAGCTCTCCAGGCCCTTAGTCTTGTTCATTTTCTACATGGCTCTCAGATTTATGTTGCCACAGTTTGTGATAAGACCAGTGGATCCCATAGTCAATGTCCACCCTTGATCAGACATGATGCTTCATTAGGTCCCAAAAGAGTTGATCAAATAAATATTCCCTAAGCTCACTGATATCGATTCTGGTTGAAGCACATGTGGGCAGGACAAGCAATTAATTCCATAACAGAGTGTGCATCTGTTCCTGAGAAAGTGAGTTGGACTCTTTCCCTTATGGAATGGGTACATATTAATTAATTTGACAGTAAATGACTTATTTATTGTTCTCTTTGAGACAACTCACAATGGGTTTTCTGCTGGCACTACCTAACCTTACAACTCAGTGCTTCTAACAGAAACCTGCTCATAATGAGCAGTCTGGTAGCCTGGTCCAGGAAGGGAGTGTTTCTTGGGGTGAGACAATGGGACCATTTTGCATGTAATTTTCATATGCAGAAGTTTTCTACATTTTCATGAGATGTATTACACTTTTCCATTTTGGTGTTGGTATAAAGGGTATTGCTTACTGTTGACATTCAGAAATAGAATTGATATTGCTACATTAAGATTTTATGCAGTGACAATGAGTTATATAGTCTAATTATAAATTATGTTTTTTATGTACACAATTGTAGTAGCTACAAGGAAAATGTCCTCTTTTTTGTTTCTGTATTTAAAAATTTCTTTTTCTTGCCTCTTTCCACAGCTAGAACCTAAAATAGTTTGTGGAAGGTCTTAAATCAAATGATAAAGATCCTTCTTTTAAACAAGGGCTCATAATTTAAGTGCAAGTGTAGGGCACCTCTATTGCTCTGTGTGTGGAAATGACATCAAGAGATTTCAGAAGCATAAATTGTCAGCATTTGAACTGCTAATGAGGGATGGTTCCCAACCCACAGGCCCCCAAAAAACCATTCATATCTTGTCCCAGAGTGCAAAAGAAAATATTCACTCTTTTACCAGAAGTATAACATTAGGTTTAGGGTGTTTCATGTTTTTTTTGTTGTTGTTATGCTAGTGGTTTGTTTATTCTTCTCTTTTTAATGTCAACGTTCTCTCTTTAATGCTATTAATAGGAAGGGAAACATTTGTTTTTATTTTCTGAGAAACTTTGTTATGTAGTGTTGAATTTTATCAAAGGATTTTTCTATACCTATAAAGAATAATGTATATTCTCTTTCTTTCCCATGATGTAAATCAACCTGCATTATTAGAATAAACCCCAATTGGTGATGATGGAGAACCCTTTCTATTGGTATATATTCCTAGATTTAATTTTCTTTGATTTTTCTATAATGTTGGTATCTAAATTGTTTAATTGGGAGAAGCAAGACAAAATAGCTGGTTTTCTGTATTTTCACCCAAAATTCTCTATTTATGCTCAGCAATATGTCAGGTCTCTGTCTAGATGTTAAAGTATTTCCTCATTATTTCCTTCTACTCATAAAGTGAGGACAAAGAAGAAAGTTGGAAAAGCATGAAGTATTTGAAGAGAGACAGAAAATTAGTCTCTCAGCATCTTTATTCCACTCATCTGGTCCACAAAAAAGTTTTCTGCATAAAGTTGCCCTTAGTTGCAGGATAATAACTGAAACAAAATGAGTGCACTAACTACTTGATTATATCTGTTTCTTCACTCACAAGGGTATACTCAATCTCCACTTGATCAGCCAATTTCTCACATACAAAATTGCCTTGTTGAGTGCAAGGCCTAAAATAAAGATAATTAGTACTGTATCCATATCCACAATACATCTTGCCACTGAAGTCATATGTGCCATTTATTAACCTGAAAGGGAAAATAAAGAATTACTTCGAAAATATTTGAAACATATTCACATGCACACACACACACAAATGACTTTTTCCATGTATCTTTGCTTCAAAAGTCTGCATTATCTAATATAAATTTTAATTATTATAAATATTATTCAGAATATCAGATGATGTTTACAAGTTACTCATTTTCATTGACAGATATGCAAGATCAAACACTACCTTATATTTCTGTCTTTTCCACTTTCTCATATCTGAAATATTTGCTGTTTTTTACCCCAGAGGTAACATTGCCTTCCAAGTATTAATATGATTTAGAATAATGCAGTCCCCTTGAATTCTCTAGTTTAATTGGAAATTTTTGACACTATCCTCCTCAAATGTTTTTCACAACCAGCAAAACCAGGAATTAACCTAGTATATGATAAGTTAAGCTCATCATCATCTCTAAGGGATAGTAATTCTAGATACTTTTCAAAGATTTTACTCTGAGTTCTGAATAATTACCAGCTTCTAATAAAAGATTACTGATGCTGATTCATTATCTTTTGGGGAAAATGTAGCAACAATACTTGGTTCAATTCATAATAATCATCAATCAATAAAAATTCATCAATTAATTATCAATTGTGATATTTATCATTGTGGTGACACTGATGTGTCCATCATTGATGAAAGCATTTCATCATATATGCAATATACCAGGTCCAAATTCATTTTATTCTCTTTACCAGAAATGCTTTTCTAGTCTCTCTATGAATTTTTCATTCAAAACTGTCCATTTCAAATGTATATAGTATCATAAATTTCAAAACTAAAATTTATTTTTCATTATTCTGTGCATTGTTTCTGAAGCATTTATCACAATCTATTTTATATGTAGAATTGCTTAATTAGCCTGCACATAAAATTAATTGTCAAGTAACAAAGGAAGAATCAATTTTTCATTCATCTTTGACTCCTAGCACTTAGCACAATTTTAAGTCCATTTAAATCTCCGTGAATTTTGTTGATTTTCACAATTTTCTTAGTCAAACACTTTATTCACAGAAATTATCCCTTTGGCCACTATTAGATGTCAGTCACTTGTCAAGATATTGGTATCTGTGGCACCTCTTTACAATATTAAGCATATTTTAAAAAAATGGAAAAATGTTCTTTAACAGTGTAATTCCTTTTTTAAAATTTTATATATATTTTGTATTATTCTTTTTTTTTGTACAATGTTTGCTTTCACCTCTTAGGTATAGTCTCATAGAATCCTCACCATAAATTCACCCGGGCACCATCACCATAGTCCCCTGTGTTCTTCCCTCCCCTGTTATGATCCCTCCCCTCCTCCTTCCTGCATAATGTCTCTGATTTATAGTTGCCTGTAGATTTTGTTTTTACATTTATTTTAATTTTTTTTCCTGATCCCCTATGTGGTTCCCTTGCATTCCTCCTATAAGTGAAACCATCTAATATTTGTTTTTTCTTATGGCTTATTTCACTGAGCATAATCCCTTCTAGCTCCATCCAAGTTGCTGCGAGTTGCATGAGTTTATCTTTTTTGATTGCTGAGTAATATTCCACTGTGTATATATATCACATCTTCTTGATCCAGTCATCTATTTTTTGGCACTAGGATCATTTCTATATCTTATCTGATGTAAATAATGCTGCAATAAACATAGGGATGTTGGTATCTTTTTGAATGAATTTTTTTTTAATAATTCCTATTTTTAAAAGATTTTATTTATTTATTTATACAAGCACTGCATACAGTCAGAAGCTCAGGAGGGTGAGAGAATTCACCGGAGCCAGAGCGGGGAACAGAACAGGCAGATGGACCGAAATACACTGCTGAGGGGAGCATCGGGCGCTGCAGGAGAGGTCTGTGCACCATGTGGGACCCTTGCAGGTACCCGGGAATTGAACCGGTGCTACAGAGGCTGCGGGCTTCTTCTCAGCCCAGCGCTCAACTGCTGCGGCACCAGGGGAGGCCCTGAATGAACGTTTTTGTGTCCTTTGGTTAGATTCCTAAGAGTGGAATTGCTGGATCATATGGTAGCTCCATTTTTAGTAGTTTGAGGAACATCCACGCAGCTTTCCATACTTGTTCGACCAGTTTGTATTCCCACCAGGAGTGCAGGAGAGTATCTTTTGCTTCACATCCTTGCCAACATTTGTTATGGTCTGTTTTTTAATATGTGCCATTCTCACTGGTGTAAGGTGGTATCTCATTGTGGTTTTGATTTGCATTTGCCTGATTGCAAGTGATATTGAACATTTTTTGATATACCCGTTGGCCATTTGCAGTTCTTCTTTGGAGAAGTGTCTTTTTAACTCTTCTGCCTGTTTCTTTTTTATTGTATTGTTTACTTTGTTTTTGTTGAGTAGTGTCAGCTCTTTGTAGATCTTTGTGATCAGTCCCTTAGCAGTTGTACTGTGTGCAAAAATTCTCTCCCAATCAGGAAGATGCCTCTTTGTTTTGGTTAGTGTCTCTTTTGCTCTACAGAAGCTTTTTAGTTTGGTGTAATCCCAGCTGTTCATTTTGTCCTTCACTTTCTTTTCCTTAGGCAAAGATAAACAGCTGGGACTACATCAAATTAAAGAGCTTCTGCACAGCAAAAGAGACAATAACCAAAACAAAGAGAAACCCCACTGACTGGGAGAACATTTTTGCACACAACACTAATGATAAAGGACTGATCACAAAAATCTGCAAAGAGCTGATGAGACTCAACAACAACAAAGAAAATAATCCAGTCAAAAATGGGCAGAAGAGCTAAAAAGAAACTTCTCTGAAGAGGAAATGCAAATGGCCAACAGTCACATGAAAAAATGTTCAACATCACTTGTCATCAGGGAAATGCAAATCAAAACTACCATGAGATACCATCTTACACCAGTGAGAATGGCACATATTAAAAAAACTAGCAACAACAAATGTTGGCGAGGATGTGGAGAAAAAGGAACTCTTCTGCACTGTTGGTGGGAGTGCAAACTGGTCCAACCGCTATGGAGAGCTGTGTGGAGATTTCTGGACCTACTAAACATAGAGCTTCCATATGATCCAGCAATTCCACTCCTAGGTATTTACCCAAAGGACACAGAAACATCAGTTCCAAAGAGCACCTGCACCCCTATGTTTATAGCAGCACTGTTTACAATAGCTAAGCTTTGGAAACAACCCAAATGCCCAAAAATAGATGACTGGACCAAGAAGATGTGGTACATATACACCATGGAATATTACTCAGCATTCAAAAAAGATAAACATATGCAATTTGCAGCAACATGGATGGTGCTGGAAGGGATCATGCTCAGCAAAATAAGCCAGAAAGAAAAAGAAAAATACCGGATGGTCTCACTCCTAGCAGGAATCTAGAAAACTTAAATAAGGGACCAGGAAAATGAATAACTATAAGAAAGTGAAAATCAAAATCAACAAACAACTATGAACCAGCGAGACTCTATGGGTCGTGGGGGGCGGGGAGTGGAGGGATTGGGGTCAAAATAAGGGGATTGCAATTGTATGGGGAATATAAAAATTAAAAAAATAAAAATAAAGATGTTACTGAGATGTATGTCATGTAGTGTTTTGCTTATATTTTCTTCTGTATATTTTATGGGATCAGGTCTTATGTTCAATTCTTTTATCCATTTTGAGTTGATATTTCTGCATGGTGTGAGGTAGTAGTCTTAAGGATGCAATTGTAATAGAAGCTAGTTTTAACTAGAATCTGCTATGTATCCAAACAAAGGATCTTAACTCAAACCAGCTAAAAAATTCAACAAGAATAAAAACATATTTTTTATGTCTGTACAATTGCTTTCAAATGAGCATGTCATATAGGATTAACTAGTTGATCACTGTGAAATGTTTTAATTTCTAAATGAAATAATATTACCTAAAACTCAAGAACTAGTATACTTGTTTAAAAAAATTAAAAAATGACTCTTACCAATCAGAGGAGAAAATTATCTCTTCAATTGTCTTAGAGTTTTCATAATTTTTTCTGGGAGATAATCCTAGCCAAAAGGAAGTATAATGCCAGGATTTTATAAAATCCTATAAGAAATATAGATGGTTGTTGAAATAGTTTGTTTCTTATTTCTATACATTACATCACAGCATCATTTAGTACACATAATTGTTTAAGATAGCATTTTAAACATTATACTGTTTCAATGCCATTAAAAGAAATTGAGACAAAGTGTTCCTTATTGTAAGCTTGCTTTCAGCATTTTTACATTAATTACCATCTAACATGGAGTAGGAACTACCAATCAATGAAAAAACTCTTAACGTAGGAACTACCAATCCATGCATAATCACCAGCTATAGATTTCAAATATTAGCATTAAATATTCAATCTGGAAGCAAATAAGGTAATTAATCAATATAAATACAAGTTAATAGAAACAGAAAGACTAGAAGTAAAGTGAAGCAAATTTAGAGTGGTTATAAATAGAAGTCAGAATTAGTCCAGAATTTTGTAGCCAAAGTAATAAGCTTTTTTCATAGTGTAACATTTTTCTTTGAAGAAATAGCTGTGAATCGATCACTTATGAGTGATCCGATGACCAAGTCACTGTGAATTGATTTTTTTCCTCTTCTGTAAATTAGGACAAAGGTTCTTACAGTAGGGAAGCTGAGGCATTTGGGGGAATGTACTATGCAAATCAAAAATACCATGAGATACCATCTTGCACCAGTGAGAATGGCACATATTAAAAAAACTAGCAACAACAAATGTTGGCGAGGATGTAGAGAAAAAGGAACTCTTCTGCACTGTTGGTGGGAGAGCAAACTGGTCCAACCACTATGGAGAGCTGTGTGGAGATTTCTGGACCTACTAAACATAGAGCTTCCATACGATCCAGCAATTCCACTCCTAGGTATTTACCCAAAGGACACAGAAACATCAATTCCAAAGAACACCTGCACCCCTATGTTTATAGCAGCACTGTTTACAATAGCTAAGCTTTGGAAACAACCCAAATGCCCAAAAATAGATGACTGGATCAAGAAGATGTGGTACATATATACCATGGAATATTACTCAGCATTCAAAAAAGATAAACACATGCAGTTTGCAGCAACATGGATGGCGCTGGAAGGGATCATGCTCAGCGAAATAAGCCAAAAAGAAAAAGAAAAATACCGGATGGTCTCACTCCTAGCAGGAATCTAGAAAACTTAAATAAGGGACCAGGAAAATGAATAACTATAAGAAAGTGAAAATCAAAATCAACAAAAAACTACGAACCAGAGACACTTTTTGGGGGGCGGGGGCGGGAGGGGAGGGGTTGGGGTCAGAATGGGGGGGCTGCAATTGTATGGGGAATATAAAAATAAAATTTATTATTTAATAAAAAAAAAGAAAAAAAAAGAATATATGATTACTCTCTGAGCAATCAGAAATGCCGGGTAAAAAGTAAAATGTGTGGGCCTCCCTAGTGGCACAGGTGGTTGAGTGCAGTGCTGTGAAGCTGTCTGCAGCCTCTGCAACACCGGTTCCATCCTGGCTGGCCGGTGAGGGTCCAACATGGCATGGCAGACATCTCCTGTCTCGCCCGCTGCTCCCCTCAGCAGTGTATTTCATCAATCTCCCTGTTCTGTTCCCCACTCTGTCTCTGGTGAATCTTTTCACTCTCCCACACATCTGACCTGTATCCTGGTTCTTGCATGCATGCATAAATAAATCTTTTTAAAAAAGGGAAATGTGTATTTAGATATTAGAATGAAGTCTTACCAATACGCTTTTGTTCTTAATCTTCAACAGACTGGCATTTAGATTGTGACATTCCTGTTCACTGCTTTGCCAATCTTTACGCTCCTGACTGAGTAAATAACAGCTGTCCTCATGCCACAACCAGTCCTTTGGACAAGGTTTACATTTGTGTCCTGGGGGGAAGAAACAGTTGTATTTGGGTTGCACTGATAATCTACCTTATTCTCATTTCCCCCATTATCCTCTATATTAAGTTAAACAAATTTACTTGTGTTTCTTTTTTTAACATCAGTTTTGAAGAAAGTGAATCCTGAGATCTAGGTTCCTACATACCAGGGTAGTGTGTTGAAAACATCACAAGAACAACACATGTCAGAGGAAAGAGCACTATATTTTCCTTCCTCAGGAGCCCTGAATAATGATCACGTAATCTCCTTCTCTCACTCATGTTTTATCTTCCTACTTGGTAGTGAAAGTTAATCCCAAGAAACATTGTCTGTTGAGAATCAACCCCACAAACCTCCATCCATTCTGGCTTCTCTAACTAAAACATTTCTAGCTCTCGGATTTGTTGAATACCGGGGAGACTTCTCAAGATCACAAAGATCATGTGTTCATTATAAAAGGAATAGAAGCTGCTAAAGATGTTTAAACACCATTCCTTTACATTCATGAGGTAAAGTCTAGTTTTATTTCTTTTACAATAATATTAATCAAACATTGACTGAAATTTAGAAATGAAGTCACCATAAAGATATGTGTTTTTCTCCTTAACTTCTACTCAGTGCCCAAAATAAAAGTAATACAGGGCCTCCCTTGTGGCGGCCAGGGAGCTACCCACACGACACACAGACCTCTCCTGTGTCGCCTGCTGCTCCCAGTGTTTTCAGTCAGTCTGCCTGCTCTGTTCCCCACTCTGTCTCTGGTGAATCCTCTCATCCCCCGCACCTCTGCCCTACACCCCAGCTCTTGATGCATAAATAAATAAATCTTTACAAAAAAATTAAAACATGTCAGAAGAGAAACTGTGCTAGCTAATGTTTTATTAAGTAGCTATTATCCCCATTTGGAGATAATTTGGGGTCTATGGCTATAATTACCTTTTCTGGTTCTTTTTTCTAGTTACTTGAAAATATCAATGCATCCTCTGTCAGCCACATTTAATTCCTTCCCCCAAATAATGGCTTCTAAGGAAAAACTACTAGATAGCAATGAACTGATGCTCTAGTTACTCTTAAATTTAGTCACCTTACTCAGAGAAGAACAGAAGATTACCTGAATCTTTTTCATATAGTTGATGGCATAATTTGGTGGCCATTTTTTGCAGCGTGATAGAGAGGTTCCTGATCTTCCCAGAACTATTCATGTTTTCTATCAGTTGTAGAGAAAGATTTTGTTGAAGTTCTTCTTTGAAGCTCTGTAGTTTGTTCACTTTTCCCATTTGATTGTTGAAAGTTCCATAAACTCCATCCCAAACAAGATAGAAGATTAAAAATTTTATTTTTTTATTTTTTTTGATTTAAATTTTATTTTTATATTCCCCATACAATTACAACCCCCTTGTTTTGACCCCAATCCCTCCTTTCCCCACTCCCCACCCCCCTATAGAGTGTAATCCCTCAATCAACCACCACTTCTTTTTTGCTGAAATCATATTAAAATATTAAAGGTATAGGGAAGCAATCACTTTCTTTATAGGAATCAGAGAGAGAGATTGAGTGCTGTCTTGTAAGTGCAACATTCTATGTGTGTTCTATGGGTTCAGAGCCTTAAATCCAAGAGTGAAACTTTTTTGTAAAACTGATGTGATACTATATGTTTTCCCACCCAATCAAAATATGGGTAATACATACACATACTTCCTAAGATTCCCAGTCCAACCAGCAGCAGAAGGCAGAGCAGAGCCAGAGCCACCACACGGCACTGCCAGGTGCGGGGAGGGGCGGCTGGCACTGTGGGAAGCAAGGTGAGCACAGAGAGTGGGAGTGGTGTACATAGTAATTTGAATCATTCATTCATTTTGCTTTAACTTCATACGTAACATGTCCTCAAAGTGAAAGAATGTTTTTGCTAGAAACTCAAGGATAATTCAAAAAAAAATTTTTTTTATTCTTTTTTAAAATGTTCTTTTTATTTACATATTTTTTACAGCATTGTTCATTTTTAAAGAAAGTTCAAAAGCAAAAAAATAAGGGGGTAGGGAAATAAAAAATCTGTTTTGAAGAATAAATCAAAAAGAAATAAAAAATATTTCGTTAGTTGTTCAGCATCTGAAATGGGTCTCACAAGAGAGGCTGTTAACTGATTGGCTGCTTCAAGGAATAAAGGCAGAAATGGAATTTTAAAGGAGATGTGAGAAGACCAATCCATCTAGATTCTGGTCTGTCCAAATTTGTGGAAACTGAGCAGCTGTCAGCTAACAGGGAGTTCAATCCTTGAATGGACAATGAGCAAATCCTGAAAAATAATATCAGTGATGTATGTTTCCCTCAGGACATCCTGAGTGTCTTGGGGCTGTCTCTATTTTTTTAAAGATTTTGTTAATTTATACAAGAGCTGGGGTACAGGCCAGATGTGCAGGAGGATGAGAGGATTCACTAGAGACAGAGCAGGGAACAGAACAGGCAGACTGACTGAAACACACTGTGAGGGGAGTAGCAAAAGAGACAGGTGGTCTGCTGTGCCATGTGGGTATCTCCCCAGCCAGCCGGGATCCATCCCGCACTGCAGAGGCTGCAGATAGCTTCATTGTGTGCTCTATCGCCTGCACCTCTATTTGTAATGTCTCTCAGAGTCCCCCTAAAAACTAGATCGTAGAATAGATTGACATCACTTCCTCATTGAAACTTTTTCATGTTCTTTTACCAACAAATTTTTGTTGAATACTTCATTTTTCCACGATCAGTAAGCCCACAAGAGATCATTTTCTTACTAAAGAAAAAATAAGTAATTATGTGTTTAATTTATATTATATTTATATTTAAAATTAATTTTAAATCATCACATGTTTAAATTATTATGACATGAAGATATGAACACTAAATCTTTCAAGAAAATATAAATCTGGGATAACATGAGACTCTTACTAAACTTCAGAGCAATGCCTAAGTCTCACAGTTGATGATGCAATAAAGTATAGAAACGATTGCTGATAAAACGTGAAACAACTCTTTTAGCCTTTGGAAAGTAGTTAAGAGGGAAGAACGACAGAGTCAGGATCTTATGTAAGGTTAGTAGCATGACTTCAAATGTTGTCTTTCTTAATAATTTTTCATATTTATTTGTGTACTGAACTATTCAATAGTTACTAGAGTACCATCCTTACAGAGTACTTCTGGGTACTAACAACACAGTGAGCAGGGAACACAATTCCAGTTCTTACAGAATATAAATTTTAACTATGAGAAAAAAAATTAGATTAGTAGAGAGGTGGATGAATGGGTTGATGGATGGATAGATGATAGCAGGTAGATGATAGGTGATAGTCGATATATAGATGATAGACAGATAGATCTCAATTGAGGTATGGTATGCAAAGATTATAATGGAGTTATATTCTAAGCATAAGCAGTTCAGACCTTACCATGGAATTAGCACACAAAATCAGTGGTGAGAATGTCATAGGCAGTAAGAACTAGCTCTCAGTCCCTAACTAGGGTTTATTTGAAAAACAGAAAACATTAAGAGTAGCAATAAAATTCTGATCAAAGTGAGAAAAGATATTGGAGGAGGTCAAAGAAAAAGACAGGAAATAGTATTTATGGCCTCTGTTAGCCAGAGTTAAGGGACTGGAGTTTGTTTAATTATAGGAAGGGTTTTTAATCAGGAGAGAGATATAATATTTTTAGAAAGGTTGTTACAGAATATAGAAGATGACTGTAGAGCTGCAGTACTGGGAGAGGGAACACAGAGAGGAACTTCTTGCAACAGACCAATGAGAGAGAACAGTAGCTGGATTTACTAGTATCAGTGAATGGGGTGACTCACGGGGTATGTGGTGAAGACATTTTGAAGTTAGAATTTGTAGCACACATTTATGAAATCTATGAGAGATTTTTGATTTGAGAAAGTTGTTAGGTAATAATGAGATCAGCATATTTATAAGGAGCGTAGCAGTGATAAAAAACAAACACAGAACATTCTATAGGGTTGAAATATCCAGCCTTGAATCCTGGTTCTGCTTCTTATCCCTTGCGGAAACTTGAACTAGTTGTTTAACTTCTCTGTGTCTTAGTTTCCACATCCGTTAAAAAAGAAACAGAAACCACAAAGTATGAGAAACTATATGGTTGAAGATTTGTAATATGGCATGTAGCACACACTTGGTGATTGTATTTAAGTATTTATATATGCATTTAATGATATGAAGATGATTAGGAAGAAGGAACAAGAGGAAAAAAATTTCTATGTTTACCATTTTAATTTAAGATGGTGTTAGACATCTATATGGAAATGTGAAACAGGTATTTGATTTTCTAGTCTGGAAAATCAAGGACAGATCATCAGTAGAGAGTTGGAAGTCACTGTATTTGAATCCAAAGGAATGAATGAGGTAACTTAGCAAAGTATCTTTAGTGTCACAAAACAGAAGACCCAGAGGAGAGTCCTGGAATATTCCATAAAATAGAGTTTGATCCAGGGGCTCCCCGGTGGCGCAAGGGCTTCAGCACAGCACTGTGAAGCTACCTGCCACCGTGCAGCACAAGTTCGATCCCCAGGCAGCCAGGGAGTTACCTACATGGCACAACAAACCTCTCCTGTCTTGCCTGCTGTGCCCCTCAGCAGTGTATTTCAGTCAATCTCCCTGTTCTGTTCCCCACTCGCTATATGTGTCAGCAGCCAGTGTAAAGAAAGTGTGAAGGAAGAGGGATGGTGCAATTGTGTGAACGCTGCAGGGAAGTCAAATAATAAAAGAGCAGAGATGTGATTCTTGGGGTGAAACAGAGAGGCCATCAGTGGCCTGGATTCATAGGAATTTCCATGGAACAATGAGGGCAGAAGCCGAATGTGGTCCATTGAGAAGAGAAGGAGCTCTGAAGACCATGAGTCCATGACCAAAGGTAATGCTGTCCCAAAGTTGGGCTATGAAGGAAACAGAGAAATGGAAGATAAATGGATTTTGTTGGGCAAGTTAGTGGGTGTATTTTGTTAAAATAGTGTACTAGCGTATATTGGTGAGAGGACAATGAAGCAGCAGAGAAAGCGGAATCTTGTAGAAAAATGTCTTTGAACAAGGTACATGATTGAAATGCACAGCAAAATGAAATTTGCCTTTTGAAAAGAGTATTTCATAATTACCATCTAGAAGTAAAACAGGGGATATAAGAATATGGCAAGAGGGCAGTGTTAGTCGCAGAGAGGGAAGGTGTAGAATGAACTAGGAAGCAAGTTCATCAGGCTTTCCTGGGATCTTTCAGCTAGATGTTCTTACTTTCTGTGATGTCCTTTCCACTGAATTTGTGTGGTGATTCCCACTGACCATAAGAGCTGGTCTTCCAGCTTTCTAGACTATAACTCAGTTTTAAATCTTCACATACCAGAGTGCAATTAGAGATCTCTCTCTGTCTGTCTCTCTCTGTCTCTGTCTCTCTCTCTCCAATCATTTATTTTCTCACACACTTAAAATTTATCTTCTATAAAAGAGGTCCTTACTCCTATATTTTTAGTACCCAGAATAGTGTTCGACTAAAGAAGTTACTCAGCTTAATAAGAGGGTACTCAGATTAATAATTGAATATAAAAATAAATGAGAAAATAAATATTAAGAAAGACAACAGGACCTCCCTGGTAGCACAAGGGGTTAAGCACAGCACTATGAAGCTATCTGCAGCTTCTGCAGGATGAGTTCGATCCCCAGCCAGCCAAGACTTACCCACATGGAGAAGCACAACTCTCTTGACTTCCCTGGCTACTCCCCTCAGCAGTGTATTTCAGTCAGTCTGCCTGTTCTGTTCCCTAATCTGTCTCTGGTGAATCCTCTGACTCCCTGCACCTCTGGGCTATACCGCAGTTCTTGTATGCTTATATAAATACATCTTTAAAAAAACAAAAAGAAAGACAACATTTGAAGTTATACTTTTAACCTTAGGTAAGATCCTGACTATGCAGTTCTTTTCCTCTTCACTGTTTCCCGAGGACTTAATGAGTTAGTTGGCATTGGACTGGCACAATATTATTGCATCGACAACAGTGAGACGGGACTAGCTCAGACAGAAGTTTAGGAAACTGGGCTTGAGAGTTTGTGTAATTGTCATCAGCAATGTCCAGCTATTTGGGTAGAGTTCAGAGTAGGAAATACTTGAATTAAACCAGAATTGGATTTTTTCAAGGGAAAATAACAGCACATTAAACAAGGTGGCAAGAGAGTAAGAGATATTATTACATAATATAATGTTATATTACATACTATAGACTTTAAGCTGCATGATGAGAAAATTAGATGGAACTGAGAAAATAATGAGACATAGATTCAAGACTCCCAGAGAATCAGAAAATTTCTGAAGTGGAGATTTAGAATAAGATGAATTAGTGGGACAGATAGAGGAGAGAATGTGATGGGATACAAAAAAGGTAATTGTTGGCATAGAAAATTTTTGGTATGCACATCCTCTTACACCACACAAAAAAGGAGAAATATGAAGAAAGAAAATAAAATCGAAAATACTGTACAATCCTTAAGGGTCATCCTTAGAAATTATGTATTAAAGGGAGAGACAACAGAATGGAGCTGTTCTAAAGAGTTACAATGTTGATGAGAAATGAATCTGAAATCTAACAGTGAAATTTCTGTTCACAGGAAATTTAGAATTTCAAAAAATGCCACATTTTGTTGGCAGACACAAAAAATATGTGAGGATTCTTCTGTTACTCTCTCTTCTAAGTGTACCAACTCTGCCAGCTTTCTGTGTTCTCCAGACTTAGCATTTAAGTAATTTTTAATTAATCACACTGGGGAATGTGCTGGAGCACACTGCATGCAAAAGTCCAGGAGCAAGGAATTCAGAATAATATGGGGGTGTGAATAGGATGAATCTTGGGTACACTTTATTGAAGTATAACCTAAATTCTACACATCTGGCCCATTTATATCATAATTCAAATTTGTATTGGAAACTACAAAGTTTTCAATTTCATCATGGTTTTCCGTGTTCTATCTCCCTGTATTTTTTTCTTGCTTCTCTTCCTTCAGTTGTGATGTGTCTTTTCATTTAGCT
Organism: Talpa occidentalis; assembly: GCF_014898055.3. Lineage (NCBI taxonomy): Eukaryota > Metazoa > Chordata > Mammalia > Eulipotyphla > Talpidae > Talpa > Talpa occidentalis. The sequence continues at coordinate 67,389,812 of NW_023601653.1, forward strand.
TAACCTTTTCTGTATTTTAGTTAGTTGAGAAAAGACCAAAAGAAGACGAAGAAATTGAAAATTCAGGATAATATATACTTCAATTAATATAAAGTCAAATGAAAGTCTTTAAATTTCTCTCTTTCTCTTTTTTTGTCGTGTCCTCCCTCTCTTTTACACACACATACAAGCTAGCATTTTCTTATATAAAAAACAACATACAAACACATGATTTTCTAAATAGCATATACTCCTTGTCATTTGGCATCATTTTATGGAGAAAAAAAAATCACCTTTCAGTTATATGAAATACAATCCTAACTGTCTTGAGTGAAATATTAAAATAGAAAAAATTAAGTGTTCAAACTATTGATTAGAACCTTTAAAAAACCCTTTATAAACATTTGTATGGACACATTTAATAGCTTTAGTACAAATGGGGGTTTAATTAAAAACTAAAATAGAACAATAATTGTTACTTTACTCACACTTAGGGGACAAGCTTCTACCTTTACTCTTCCACACATTAGTTGACCACATTCCAACACTACTATAGCTCAAAATCTTACCTTTTATCCCAGATTTGCCATTTTCTGTTTTACTGGAGTCCTGGAATTTTAGATATGCATGCATAACTTCTTCATACATTGATGGCAATGCAAAGAAAGCTTGGCAAACTATTAAAAAAAAAACTCAAAAAACAAACAAAAACACTCAGAGTTGAATGTTAAATAGGATCTGTGATTTAAGCTTGTGGTTCTAAAACAAAATATAAATTTAAAGTTTTTGAACCCCAAAACAAGCTGCAAATAAACTCTAGGCTGTTGTATTATATAAGAACAAACAGCTGTTGAAAAGCTGACTTATTCATACATTCAACTGCCTCTTATCTGTTTCTTTTCTCCATTTCTGTATACTTACCAACTACAGAAAGTAGCTTAAAATGATGTTGGGATGTTATTCATGTCTTTCAAGACACTGACTAGTCTACAGCAATGACCTGGAACTGCAGTCCTGTGTGTGTCTAGCCAAGTGCTGTCAGATGAGTTTGCCTTAGTAGAGCAACTGCTCATGTACAGAAAGCAGCACAGAGAGAAGGAAGAGTAGAAGTCCCACCCTGTCCCCTTGTTACATAGCGCCAGTGAGTCTAAGAGGAACTAAGGAACACTTAGTTTCTCTATAACAAAGAAATATACTAAGGAATCTGGGACCGAGGTAACATGCATACTAATGGAAAAAGGCCTAGAAATAACTGCAGGCCAGTAGAGATGAGATAAGTCTTTTTTTCTCTGCAAATTGGCTCAATTCATTGAACAAGCTCTCAACGAATCTACCAAAAAGGAGAAGAAAAGGAGTCTAGAGGGCCTCTTAAGTTAGTTTCTTTTAAGTTTGACCCCACAATTTTGGAAGCAGGGGTCCATCCATTTCTTGCCCAAGTATGCAAAGCATACCTGGGAAAAGGGCAATGATTGTTTTCGAGTTATTTCATAATTTCTTTGAAGTAACACTTCATCATGGCATTATATAAATTGCAGGTGTGCATCATTGCAAATCAACATGTACCTGTCCTATAGGAGGTTCTCCACCAATAGTTCGATTCTATCCTTCACCATACAGCTGTTTCTTTGTCCTCATTTATCCATCCCTTCTCCTTTCCCTTCTGATAACCACTAATTATAGGCCAGAAGTTTGTTTTTGTTTATTTAGTCCACCTATTTATTTTCTCTATGTACCACACATTAGTGAAATCAAATGATGTTTGTCTTTATCCGGTTTATTTCATAATTGTAATACCCTCAGGGTTCATCCATATTGTTGCAAAGGGCAAAAATTCAACTTTTTATAGCTAAAGAGTATTCATTTTTTGCATATATAAGCCACATTTTCTTTATCCATTCCTCAGATGATATCTACTTAAATTGTTTCCAATTCTTGGCTATTGTAAATAACGCTGCAATAAACATGGGGGGGATGGATATAGTGTTTGCATTATTATGTTTACTTTTGGAGGTAAATACCCACAAGTATGATAAATGAATCATGCAGAATTTCTATTTTTGATTTCTTGAATTTCTATTTTTGATTTCTATTTTTGATATGCTGTATGATTTCTCCATACTGCTTTCCAAAACATCTACTCCAACTCACCATCCTACCAACAGTATATAAGGGGTTTCTTCTCACCACATCATCTCCAAGATTTGTTTCATCTTTTGGGTAATGACCATGCTCACAGCGGTGGAATGAGATCTCATTGTTATTTTCATTTGTATTTCCCGAATAATAAGAGATTATGAACATCTTACCATTGCCTATTGGCCATGTGTATGTCTTCTTTGGAGATATGTCTATGCAGATAGGTTGCCCATTTTAAAATTGGATTGTTTACTTGATTCCCATTTTACTTCCCTTGCTCATAATGAACAGTCTGGTGGCCGGGTCCAGGAAGGGAGTGTTTCTTGAGGTGATGCCATGGGGCCATTTTGCATGTAAGTTTTCCACATTTTTATGAGGTGTATTACTCTTTTCCACTTTGGTGTTAGTATAAAGGGTATTGTTTACTGTTGACATTTAGAAATAGAATTGATATTGCCTCTTTAAGATTACCTCCAGTGACATGGAGTTATATAGTCTGTTTGTAAATTATATTTTTATGTACACAATTTATGTACACAAAGAGGAAAGTTAGAAAAGCGTGAAGTATTAGGAGAGAGGCAGAAAGTCTGTCAGTCGGCATCTTTAGCTACAAGTAAAATGTCTTCTTTCTCGTTTCTGCATTTTAAAATTTCTTTTTCTTGCCTCTTTCCACAGTTAGAATCTCAAATAGACTGTGGAAGATCTTAAATCAAATGATAAAGATCCTTCTTTTAAAAATGGGCTCTTGATTTAAGTTCAAGTGTAGGGCAACTCTATTGCTCTGTGTGTAGAAATGACATCAAGAGATTTCAGAAGCATAAATTTTTAGCATTTGAACTGCTGATGAGGGATGGTTCTCATTCCCCAGGACCCCCCAAAAAATTCATATCTTGTTCCAGAGTTCAAAGGAAAAACATTCATTCTTTTACCAGAAGCATAATGTTAGGTTTAGGGTTTTTTTTTTTTTTTTTGTTGCTAGTGGTTTTTTCCTTCTCTTTTTAATGTCAACAGTCTCTCTTTAATGCTATTATCAGAGAAGGAAAACATTTGCTTCTATTTTCTGAGAGACTTTATTATGTAGTGTTGAATTTTATCAAATGATTTTTCTGTAACTATAAAGAACTATGTTTTTTCTTTTCCTTTCCCATTGTTGAAATAAATCTGCATTAGTAGAATAAACCCCAATTGGTGATGATGCAACACTCTTCCCATTGATGTATATTCCTAGATTTAATTTCCTTTGACTTTTCTTTAATGTTGGTATCTACCTTGTTTCTTTTGGGAGAATCAAGACAAAATAGCTGTTTTTTGGTATTTTTCTTTTTTGAAGATTTATTTATTTATGCATACAAGAGCTGGGGTACAGGCCGCAGTTATGGGGGAGTGAGAGGATTCACCGGAGACAGTGGGGAACAGAACAGGCAGAGCAACTGAAATACCCTGCTGAGGGGAGCAGCGGGTGAGCCAGGAGAGGTCTGCTGTGCCATGTGGGATTGTCGCTGTATGGCCGGGATCGAACCTACACTGCAGAGGCTGTGGACGGCTTCACAGCGCTCACTCAACCACCAGCGCCACCAGGGGAGGCCCCTCTTCTGTACTTTTCAACCAAAATTCTGTATTTATGCTCAGCAATATGTCTGTGTCTATCTGTTAAAGTATTTTCTCAGTAATTCCTTTTACTCATAAAATGAAGACAAAGAGGAAAGTTAGAAAAGCGTGAAGTATTAGGAGAGAGGCAGAAAGTCTGTCAGTCGGCATCTTTATTCCACTTGTCTGGTCCACATGAGGTGCTCTGCATAAAGTTGCTTTTAGTTGCAGGATAATAACTGAAACAAAATAAGTGCACTAACTATATAAATCCATCCGGTTCTTCGTTTATTAGCATATTCTCAATCTTCACTAGATTAGCCAATTTCTCACATACATAATAATCCTTTAGAGTGCAAAGCATATAATAAACATAGTCAGAATGTCTATATCCACAATACATTTTGTCTTTGAAGCCATTTGTGTTGTTTATTAACCTGAAAGAGGAAATAAAGAATTACTTGTTTCAAAAAACAAACACACAGACCAATGAAACTGAATGGAAAGCCCTGAAATAAGGTCATATATATGGACAACTAATCTCTGACAAAGGAGCAAAGAACATGCAATGGAACAAAGATAGTTTGTTCAATAAATGGTTTTGGAAAAACTGGACCACCACATGCAAAAGAATGAAACTAGACCTCTACCTCTCACCACACAAAAATCAACTCAAAATGGATAAAAGATCTGGACATAAGACCTGAAACCATAAAATATATAGCAGAAAATATAGGTAAAACACTACAAGACATACGTCTCAGTAATATCTTTAAAGACACATCGCCCTAAGCAAAGAAAGTCAAGGAAAAGATAAACACCTGGGATTACATCAAACTGAAAAGCTTCAGCACAGCAAAAGAGGCATTAACCAAAACAAAAGACATCCCACTGATTGGGAAAAAATCTTTGCCCTGCATACAACTGATGAGGGACTGCTCACAAAGATATACAAAGAACTCACAGGACTCAACAAAAGCAAATTAAACAATGCAGTTAAGAAATGCACAGAAGAACATAAAAGACACTTCCCCAAAGAGGAAATGCAAATGAAATCCACAATGAGATACCACCTTACACCAGTAAGAACAGCACATATCAAAACAATAGCAGCAACAAATGTTGGCGAGGATGTGGTGAAAAAGGAATGCTCCTATATTGCTGGTGGGAGTGCAGACTGGTCCAACCACCATGGAAAGCTGTCTGGAGGTTCCTCAGTCAATGAAAAATGGAGCTGCCATATGACCCAGAAATTCCACTCCCAGGGATCTACCCAAGAGGAACAAAACACTGATTCAAAAAAATACCTGTACCCCTGTGTTTATTGCAGATAAAACCTGGAAACAACCCAAAAATCCAAAAATAGATGACTGATCAAGATGTGGTTTATATACACAATGGAATATTATGCACCAATCAAAAAAGATAAACTCATGCCATTCGCAGCAACATGGATGGAGCTAGAAGAAATTATGCTCAGTGAAGTAAGTCAGAAGGAAAAAGAAAAATATCGGATGGTTTCACTTATAAGAGGAATATAGGGGAACCAAATAAGATAGCAGGGGAAAAATATAATTACAATACAAAACACAACAAAGCAAAAACAAACAGACAATTATAAATCAGAGACATCCTGCAGGGGATGAGGAGGGAGAGAGATAAGAGGGAGGGAGGGAGGAGCACAGGGGACTGAGGTAATGGTGCAGGGTGCATTGGTGAAGGAAATTCTGTGGGGACTACACCTGAGTGGAGGGAAGCAATTATTGTTTAAAAATGAACAATGATGTAAAATATATATATATATAATAATTTCAAAAAAAAGTATTACTTGTTTGAAATCAAATATTTGATGCATGTGCACACACATAAATTATTTTTCCATGTATCTTTGTTCCAAAAGTCTGCATTATCTAAAATAAATTTTAATTATTATTCAAAATATCAGGTGTTTACAAGTTACTCATTTTCATTGACAGATATGCAAGATCAAATACTACCTCATTTCTGTCTTTTCCACTTTCTCACATCTGGGATATTTGCTGTTCTTTACTCCAGAGGTAACATTGTCTTCCCCAGTACTTAATATGATTTAGAGACTTCAGTCTCCTTGAACTCTAGTTTAACTGGTTTAGTAGGAAATCTTTGACACTGTCCTCCTCAAATGTTTTTCACAACCAGCAAAACCAGGGATTAACCTGGTTTGTGAAAACTTAAATTCATCATCACCTCTAAGCAATAATATTTCAAGATATTTTTCAAAGATTTTACACTGAGTTCTGAATAATTTCCATCCTCTAATTCAAGATTGTTGATGTTGATTCATTATCTTTTGGGGAAAATGTAGCATCAATACTTGGTTCAATACATAATAATCATCAATCAATAAAAGTACATCAATTAAATTTCAATTGTGATATTTATATTTGTGGTGACACTCATGTGTCCATCATCGATGAAAGCATTTCTTTCCAGAAATAAACCCCAAAATGACAATGAGAATAAAAAAAAGAAAAAGAAATCATATGAACATACATATCATTTATAGGAACATATAAGCAAAAAGAATGCATTATATACATGATATCAATCTGTACTTTTCATTTCAGTTTTATTAATATTTTAAAATATCTGCTGGGCTTTCCTTGCAGTTATAGATTGCCTTCTCATTAATAATACTTGCAAATGCACACAAGGAAATCCACCTTTTCAAAACAAAATCCATCACACACTCCCCTGACCACAAACTACCTTTACCTCTAGTCCTTCACTCCAAATTTGCTCTTGAACATGCAGACCCTCCTCTCCTCTGTGTGCACACACCTTTCTCCCATTCTGTACTGAATTGCCAACTGCTGAGATGGAGCAGTCCCATCTCTGACCTCTGGTGTCACACCTACTATTTCTAGCAAAGTGAGTAAAACAGAAAAACAATCAGAACTTCTATTTGTTGCCTGGCCCAATGTGGTGAGTGTGCAGCAATGTGAGGGCTTAGCTTCAGTGAGGCAGTCCCCCAGATTAGTTGTCCTGAGTTCATTCCATCTTGATGTACCCTCAACTAACACATTGGTGAATATATGGGCTGAGAATGTTTTCCAGGAATAATTTCCCTTCTTTAGTCTGTTTTCCAATTTAAAAGATGATAAAATACAAATGCAATTATGGCATTTTTATTTTATTTTTTTAAGGTTTATTTATTTTATGCATACAGAACTGGGGTAAAGGCCAGAGATGTGGGGGGAGTGACTGGATTCACCAGAGACAGAGCAGGGAACAAAACAGGCAGAAGGACTGAAATATACTGCTAAGGGGAGCAGCGGGTGAGACAGGAGAGGTCTGCTGCACCATGTGGGTATCTCCCAGGCCGGCCTGAAATGAAACCGGTCTGTAGAGGCTGCAGAAAGCTTCACAGTTCTGTGCTCAACCCATTGCGCTACCGGGGAGGCCCTATGGCATGTTTTTTAATGTAGGTCTCGCTTTTCCCCGTGATAAGCATAACAAATACAAAAAAAGGATTCATTTACAATGGCATATTTATATCCACATTTCTTAACATATTATACAACAGAATAAATTTTGTGTATCATATTTACAATATACTAGGTCCAAATTCATTTTATTCTCTTTACCAGAAATGCTTTTCTAGTCTCTCTCTAAATTTTTCATTCAAAATTGTCCATTTCAAATGTATATTATAACACAATTTCCATATCTTACCTACTGTAAATAATGCTGCAATAAACATAGGGGTGTAGGTATCCTTTGGAAGTAATGTTTTTGTGTCCTTTGGGTAATCCCTAGGAGTGGAATTGCTGGATCATATGGTAGCTCCATTTTTAATAGTTTGAGGAATCTGCACACAGCTTTCCATAATGGTTGGATCAGTTTGTATTCCCACCATCAATGTAGGAGAATTCCTTTTGCTTCACATCCTCGCCAACATTTGTTATTGCCTGTTTTTTTTTTTTTTTTAATATCTGCCATTCTCGCAGGTATAAGGTGGTATCTCATTGTGGTTTTGATTTGCATTTCTCTGATTGCAAGTGATATTGAACATTTTTTCATACCTATTGGCCATTTACATTTCTTCTTTGGAGAAGTGTCTTTTGAACTCTTCTGCCCATTTTTTTTTTATTGTATTGTTTACTTTGTTTTTGTTGAGTAGTGTCAGCTCTTTGTAGATATTTGTGATTAGTCCCTTAGCAGTTATACTGTGTGCAAAAACTCTCTCCCAATCAGTAGGATGCCTCTTTGTTTTGGGTAGTGTCTCTTTTGCTCTACAGAAGCTTTTCAGTTTGGTGTAATCCCAGCTGTTCATTTTGTCCTTCACTTTCTTTGCCTTGGGGGTGTCTTTAAAGATATTACTGAGATGTATGTCATGTAGTGTTTTGCCTATATTTTCTTCTGTATATTTTATGGGGTCAGGTCTTATTTCAATTCCTTTTTCTATTTTGAATTGGTTTTTGTGCATGGTGTGAGGTAGTAGTCTTAAGGATGCAGTTTTAGTAGAAGCTAGTTTTAACTGTAATCTACTGTGTACCCAAAAAAAGCATCTTTACTCAAACCAGCTAAAAAGAATCCAACATGGGAGGGGGCGGAGCAACATGGCGGCGAGGAGACGCTGCGAGTAAGATCTCCCATTAAAAAAAGTGAATAGGGAGGAAAAGCGGCAGGTCCCAGTGAGAACTGGGACACGGAAGATAAACGGGTGACGCCAGCGAACTGCCCGAAGAAGAAAGTGGCCATAAAAGAGGTCTAGAAGGGAGGGAAGCTCAGAACCCTGCTCCCCTCCCCCGCCCACAGAGGCGGCACTCTCCGACCGGCAGAGAGGAGGAAACAACAAACCAAAACAACCAACAAGAACAAACGACGCAGCAAGCGGGACTGTGAGCGGAAAGGAACTATTTCAGCCACCACACCCCGTGAACGGGAGCTGAGGCGAACCCTGCAGGATCCGCCGCGGCGGTGAGCGAACGGCTCCGGGTGCCATTAGAGAAGAACAAAGACCCCGGGAGACGCGCACACAGCCCGGGCTGCCGGTAAGCTGGCGCGGAAACGCGGCGCGCTCGGGGAGCTTGAAAAGCAAGTGCAGACCTGGATCGCGGCTGCCCAGGTCCCCGCGCCTGCGACCTAGGCTTGCGGGGAGACGACCTAGGCTTGCGGGGAGACGCACGGAGGTCCTCACTGAGGTGAAGGTCCCTCCCTGAGTAAGCAGGAACCAGGCGCCCAGGCACGGGAGCGGCGCAAAAGGCGCCATTCCCGCGCCACTGAACTGGGCTACAGCCCGCGTCCTGGAACTGAGGGCTTTGAACTGAGACCCGGGGCACGAAAATTCGGGGCGTGGTTTCTCCACGACGGTGGGGCACAAGGCAGACACAGCACCCCAAAGCTGTTGAGGTGTACCCTACCATTCCCGCTCTGTTCTCTGTCCCACGGGGTGGGGGGAGGCGAAAAACAGCCCCCCCAAGGACAATAGGAGAGATCTCTGGCGCCACCTAGCGACCAGGAAAAAAAAAGTCACTAACACCCTATAAAACTGCTTGAAAAGGGCAGAAGGTTTCTGGAGGACCCAGTGGCCAGCCGGGAAGTTATTCCACGCCAGGCCCCTTCCGACCAGCAGTCTGAGCCCACAGAGGGAGCAGGCACCCACGTCCGGGGCAGACCGGGTGCGCAGAAGAGTGTGCCTGAAACCGGAGGCGCAGGGACGGCATCCCGCTTCGCCATTTGAGAACAGGGACATTTCTTCAGTAAAAACTGCCTAAAACCAGCAGAAAGCTCCCCCAGAAGACAGAGATGGCTCCTGGAAGAGCCAGAGGGGAGCGGAGAAGTTCACCCAAGATGTCAGTCAGTCCGAGCAACACAGTGTCCCAACGCATACGACAAATTAGAAAACAGACAGTAGGGAGTAGAAGAACCACACGCAACCTAAAAACTCCTCAGGAAAGAAGCACACCACAAAAAGAAAACCACTCCCCAGATTGCAACGACAGCAACTTGGAAGAACTTCTGAGCCTTCCAGAAAGAGAATTTAAAATTGCCATGATTAAAAAAGTGATAGATCAGAAGAAGGAAATTGAGTCCCTAAAGAGGGAAGTAAGAGAAATGCAGGAGATCAAAGAATTAATGGAGGAACTAAAGAACTCTGGGAAAAGCAATGAAAGCAGAATAGATGAAATGGAAGAACGAATAAGTAATCTTGAAGAAACAGAAATAAAAAGAACCAAAACAGAAAAGGAAAGAGAAGTACGAAGGAAAAAGAATGAAGAAAGACTTCGGGAACTATCTGACTCCATGAGGAAAGGAAATATAAGAGTTATAGGAATTCCAGAAGGAGAGGAGAGAGATGTAGGAACAGAGAAAATATTCATGGATATAATTGAAGAGAACTTCCCAAATGAGAAGAAGGAGCTGAAAATTGATATACAAGAAGCAAGAAGAACACCAAACTTCCACGACGAAAGGAAAAACACAGCAAGACACATAATAGTAAAGCTCCCAAGAATCCAGGACAAGGAAAAAATAATGAAGCTGACAAGAGGGAAGAAACAGATAACATTCAAAGGAAAACCAATCAGGCTGACATCAGACTTCTCTGAAGAAACACTACGGGCAAGGAGAGAGTGGAGGGATATAGTCAACAGACTCCAAGAAAACAGATGCCAACCAAGAATACTCTATCCCGCAAAGCTCTCTTTCCTCCATGAAGAAAGAATTTGGACCTTCCCAGACAAAGAGAAACTCCGGAATTTCATTACGACTAAACCCCACTCCAAAAAATACTACAAGGAATCCTAAAGCCAGAACCTCAGAGGGACGAATAACAACGAAAGAAGACCAAAAAAAAAAAAAAAGTTATTAAAAGAATAAATAAATAAAATCAAAGGAAAGACAAACATAATGGCAAATACAGATGCTAACATATCAATATTAACTCTAAATGTAAATGGACTAAACTCTTCAATAAAAAGACACAGAGTTGCAGCCTGGATTAAGAAACAAAACCCAACCTTTTGCTGTCTCCAGGAAACACATTTAGCTACAAAAGATAAAAATAGGCTCAAAGTCAAAGGATGGAAAACAATTCTACAAGCAAATGGGCCAAAAAAGAAAGCAGGAACAGCTATACTTATATCAGATAAAACAGACTTCAAACTCAAAAAAATAAAAAGAGACCCCAATGGTCACTACATTATGATTAAGGGGACAATACTTCAAGAAGAAATAACACTCATTAACATATACTCACCAAACGAAGGAGCACCAAAATATATCAGACAACTGTTGTCCTCTCTGAAAACAGACATCAGAGAAAACACATATGTAGTGGGAGACTTCAACACACCACTATCAACAATGGATAGATCAACAAGACAAAAAATAAGTAAAGAAACTAAAGCTCTAAATAAGGACCTAGAGCATTTGGCTTAACAGACATCTATAGAACACTAAACCCAAAAAAACGGAGTACACATTTTTCTCAAGCGCACACGGATCATTCTCCAGGATCGATCACATACTGGGGCACAAGACAAACATCAACAGATACACCAAGATTGAAATCATACCAACCATCTTTTCTGACCACGAAGGCATCAAACTAGAAATAAATCATAAAAAGAAGGCAAGGAACTATCCTACCTCATGGAGATTAAAAGCCACACTACTGGAAGACCACTGGACTAACGAGGAGATCAAAGAAGAAATTAAAAAATTCTTTGAATTGAATGACAAGGAGGACACCAATATCCTAAATGTATGGGATGCAGCAAAAGCAGTAATAAGAGGAAAATATATAGCAATAGAAGCTCACATCAAAAAACAAGAAAGAACTCAAAGAAACAACCTAATCTCGAAGCTCAAAGATCTAGAAAAAGAACAACAAAAAAACCCCAGAACCAGTAGAAGAAAAGAAATAATAAAAACCAAAGCAGAAATAAATGAAATTGAAACTAAAAAACAATCCAAAAGATCAATGAAACCAAGAGCTGGTTCTTTGAAAAAATAAATAAAATAGACAAACCCCTAGCCAGGCTCACAAAGGAAAAAAGGGAGAAAGCACAAATACACAGAATCATAAATGAAAGAGGAGAAATCACAACGGACACAGCACAAATCAAAAGAATAATCAGTAACTACTATGAACAGTTATATGGAAACAAATTCAACAATCTAGAGGAGATGGACAAATTCCTACAACTCTACAATCACCCAAAGCTAGATAAAGAAGAAATAGAACACCTAAACAGACCAATTACAAGCAGCGAAATTGAAATGGTAATTAAAAACCTCCCCAAAAACAAAAGCCCAGGACCTGATGGATTTACAAATGAATTCTACCAAACATTCAGAGACGAATTAGTGCCTATCCTTCACAAACTCTTCCAAAAAATTGAGAAGGAAGGGACAATACCAAACACGTTCTATGAAGCCAATATTACACTAATACCAAAACCGAATAAGGACAACACAAAAAAGGAAAACTATAGGCCAATCTCCCTAATGAACACTGATGCAAAAATCCTCAATAAAATTTTAGCTATCAGAATCCAACAATGTATCCATAAGATAATTCACCACGACCAAGTTGGATTCATTCCAGGGGCACAAGGATGGTTTAACATCCGAAAATCAATCAACGTTATCCAACACATCAACAAAAAGAAATATAAAAACCATATGATAATATCAATAGATGCTGAGAAAGCTTTCGACAAAGTGCAACACCCATTCATGATAAAAGCCCTTGAAATTCTTGGGATACAAGGAACATACCTCAACATCATAAAGGCCATCTATGACAAGCCAACAGCCAGTATCATTCTCAATGGTGAAAAGCTGAAAGCAATTCCATTAAGATCTGGAACAAGACAAGGATGTCCACTCTCACCACTGCTTTTCAATATAATACTGGAAGTCCTAGCCAGAGCAATAAGACAAGAGAAAGACATCCAAGGAATCCAAATAGGAAAAGAAGAAGTCAAACTATCACTATTTGCAGACGATATGATAATATACATAGAGAACCCCAAAATCTCCACAGAAAAACTAATTCAACTCATCAATCAATTCAGTAAAGTGGCAGGATACAAAATCAACACGCAAAAGTCAGTAGCCTTCCTATACACAAACAATAAATCTGAAGAAGAAGAAATCAAAAAAACCACCCCTTTTATTATCGAAACAAAAAAAATCAAATATTTGGGAATAAATCTAACAAAAGAGGTAAAGGACCTATACAAAGAAAACTATAAAACACTGTTAAAAGAAATAGAAGAAGACACAAAGAAATGGAAAGACATCCCCTGCTCATGGATTGGAAGAATAAACATTATTAAAATGGCCATCCTACCAAAAGCAATATACAGATTCAATGCTATTCCAATCAAAATCTCAATGGCATTCTTCAAAGAAATAGAACAATTATTGATGAAATTCATATGGAATCACCAAAAACCCCGAATAGCCAAAGCTCTACTGAAAAAAAAAGAAGGAAATGGAGGCATCACACTCCCAGACTTCAAACTATACTACAAAGCCATAATCATCAAAACTGCATGGTATTGGAACAAGAACAGACATACAGACCAATGGAATCGAATAGAAAATCCAGAAATAAACCCACAGATTTATGGTCAACTAATCTTTGACAAAGGAGCAAAGACTATGCATTGGAGCAAAGAAAGTTTGTTCAATAAATGGTGCTGGGAAAACTGGGTCACTACATGCAAAAGAATGAAGCTTGACCACTACCTCACACCATACACAAAAATCAACTCAAAATGGATTAAAGAACTAGACATAAGACCTGAAACCATAAAATACATAGAAGGAAATATAGGCAAAACACTACGGGATTTGCACATCAAAGACATCTTTACAGACACATCACCCAAAGCAGTGATAGTGAAGACAAAGATAAACAGCTGGGACTACATCAAATTAAAGAGCTTCTGCACAGCAAAAGAGACAATAACAAAAACAAAGAGAAACCCCACCAACTGGGAGAACATTTTTGCACCCAACACTAATGATAAAGGACTGATCACAAAAATCTGCAAAGAGCTGATGAGACTCAGCAACAACAAAGAAAATAATCCAGTCAAAAAATGGGCAGAAGAGCTAAAAAGAAACTTCTCTGAAGAGGAAATGCAAATGGCCAACAGACATATGAAAAAATGTTCAACATCACTTGTAATCAGGGAAATGCAAATCAAAACTACCATGAGATACCATCTCACACCAGTGAGAATGGCACATATTAAAAAAACTAGCAACAACAAATGTTGGCGAGGATGTGGAGAAAAAGGAACTCTTGTGCACTGTTGGTGGGAGTGCAAACTGTTCCAACCACTATGGAGAGCTGTGTGGAGATTTCTGGTCCTACTAAACATAGAGCTTCCATATGATCCAGCAATTCCACTCCTAGGTATTTACCCAAAGGACACAGAAACATCAATTCCAAAGAGCACCTGCACTCCTATGTTTATAGCAGCACTGTTTACAATAGCTAAGCTTTGGAAACAACCCAAATGCCCAAAAATAGATGACTGGATCAAGAAGATGTGGTACATATATACCATGGAATATTACTCAGCATTCAAAAAAGATAAACACATGCAATTTGCAGCAACATGGATGGCGCTGGAAGGGATCATGCTCAGCGAAATAAGCCAAAAAGAAAAAGAAAAATACCAGATGGTCTCACTCATAGCAGGAATCTAGAAAACTTAAATAAGGGACCAGGAAAATGAATATAAGAAAGTGAAAATCAAAATCAACAAAAAACTATGAACCAGAGACACTTTTTGGGGGGTGGGGGGCGGGAGGGGAAGGATTGGGGTCAGAATGGGGCGTTTGCAATTGTATGGGGGAATATAAAAATAAAATTTAATATTTAAAAAAAAAAAAAAAAAAAACTCCCAAAGGGAAGGATACAGGGCCCTTGTTGTTGGAACACTGACCAATCAAGGTCTGTGTAAGGTACACCTGCTCTAGACATAGCCTCTCATTCAAGTACTGGGGTGGGAGGCAGTATATGGCTGCTTTGGTGGGACTGAAATATTTCATCACCTAAGACCTACACCATCGTCAATTTTACTCAAACATGTATAAAGCAGGGAACGATGATGCTTACCCCATCTTCAAATACTTTAGAATGAAAACAATTAAAAAAAACTAATTGTGTTCAGTATCTAACAGAGACTGGAATACAACAGCTACAGCAATATTTGTTGAGGGCATAGAAAGGGAAAAAATATGAAACTGCTAAAAAAAATGCACTGCTTGCACATGGATAAGGGTGATAAGCACTTGATGGAAATCAATCACATTAATAAAACAACAACAACAGAATGTCAAAATAGGAGGACCATGGAGATAATTCGTTTAATCTCCTCCTGGAAGGTGGGGTGTGGCCTGAGAGCAAGTAGTGATTGCCTCAGGTAAAAAAAAAAAAAAAAAAAAAAAAAAAAAAAAAGAATCCAACATGAATAAAGACATACTTTTTATGTCTGTACAATTGCTTTCAAATAAGCATGTCATATAGGATTAACTACTTGATCATTGTGAAGTGTTTTAGTTTCTAAATGAAATAATATTACCTAAAACCAAAAAAGTAGTATACTTGTTTAAAAAAATAAAAAATGACTTACCAGTCAGAGGAGGAAATTTTCTCTTTGAGCATCTCAAAGGATCCTTGATTTTTTCTGGGAGATAATCCTAGCCAAAAGTCAGTCGTCTGGGATTTTATAAAATCCTATAAGAAATGTAGATGGTTGTTGAAATAATTGTTTCTCATTTCTCTACATTACATCACAGCATCATTTAGTACGCAAAATTGTTTAAGAGAACATTTTACTTATTTTTTTCAATTTATTTTTTATTTTTTTATTTTTTTAAATAATAAATTTTATTTTTATATTCCCCATAAAATTGCAACCCCCCCATTCTGACCCCAATCCCTCCCCTCCTGCCCCCCACCCCCAAAAAGTGTCTCTGGTTCATAGTTTTTTGTTGATTTTGATTTTCACTTTCTTGTAGTTATTCATTTTCCTGGTCCCTTATTTAAGTTTTCTAGATTCCTGCTATGAGTGAGACCATCCGGTATTTTTCTTTTTCTTTCTGGCTTATTTCGCTGAGCATGATCCCTTCCAGCGCCATCCATGTTGCTGCAAATTGCATGTGTTTATCTTTTTGAATGCTGAGTAATATTCCATGGTATATATGTACCACATCTTCTTGATCCAGTCATCTATTTTTGGGCATTTGGGCTGTTTCCAAAGCTTAGCTATTGTAAATAGTGCTGCTATAAACATAGGGGTGCAGGTGTTCTTTGGAATTGATGTTTCTGTGTCCTTTGGGTAAATACCTAGGAGTGGAATTGCTGGATCATATGGAAGCTCTATGTTTAGTAGGTTAAGAAATCTCCACACAGCTCTCCATAGTGGTTGGACCAGTTTGCACTCCCACCTACAGTGCAGGAGAGTTCCTTTTTCTCCACACCCTCGCCAACATTTGTTGTTGCTAGTTTTTTTTAATATGTGCCATTCTCACTGGTGTAAGATGGTATCTCATGGTAGTTTTGATTTGCATTTCCCTGATGACAAGTGATGTTGAACATTTTTTCATATGCCTGTTGGCCATTTGCATTTCCTCTTCAGAGAAGTTTCTTTTTAGTAAGAGAACATTTTAAACATTATACTATGTTTCAATGCCATTAACAGAAATTGAGACAAAGTGTTCCTTACTGTAAGGTTGCTTTCAGCATTTTTACATCAAATACCATCTCACATGGAGAAGGAAATACCAATCAATGAAAAAACTCTTAATTTAGGAACTACCAACCCATGCATAATCACCAACTATAGATTTCAAATATTAGCATTAAATATTCAACCTGGAAGCAAATAAAGTAATTAACCACTGTAAATAAAAGTTAATAGAAACAGAAAGAGTAGAAGTAAAATGTAGCAAATTTACAGTGGTTATAAATAGAAGTCAGAATTAGTCCAGAATTGTGTAGCCAAAGTAATAAGCTTTTTTTCAAAGTGTAACATTTTTCTTTGAAGAAACAACTCTTAATCCATCACTTATGAGTGATCAGATGACCAAGTCACTGTGAATTGATTTTTCCCTCTTCTCTAAAGTAGGACAAAGGGTCTTACAGTAGGGAAGATGAAGCTTTTGGGGGAATGTACTTTTGCTTAACAAATGAATATATGGGGCCTCCCCTGGTGGCACAGGCAGTTGAGTGCTGCGCTGTGAAGCTGTCCACAGCCTCTGCAGCACTTGTTCCATCCCAGCCGACTGGTAAGGGTCCCACATGGCACGGCAGATCTCTCCTGTCTTGCCTGCTGCTCCCCTCAGCAGTGTATTTCATCAGTCTGCCTGTTCTGTTCCCCACTCTGTCACTGGTGAATCCTCTCACCCTCCCACGCATCTGACCTGTACCCCGGTTCTTGTATAAATAAATAAATAAATCTTTTAAAAAATGACTATGATTACTCTGAGAGATCAGACATGCCGAGTAATAAGTAAAATGTGGGGGTCTTCCTGGTGGCAGAGGTGTTTGAGCTCAGCACTGCGAAGCTGTCGGGAGCCTCTGGGAAGTGGGTGCAATCCCGGAAGGCCAGGGAGATTCCCACATGGCGCAGGAGACCTCTCCTGTCTAGCCCGCTGCTCCCCTCAGCAGTGTACTTCAGTCAATCTGCCTGCTCTGTTCCCCACTGGGTCTCTGGTGAATCTCTTCACCCTCACACACATCTGACCTGTATCCTAGCTCTTATACGCATAAATAAATAAATCTTTAAAAAAAAAAAAGTAGGGCCTCCCCTGGTGGCTCAGTGGTTGAGCCGTGGGCTTCGAAGCTACCCACAGCCTCCGCAGCACCGGTTTGATCCCCAGCAGCTGGGCGAGGGTCCCACATGTTGTGACAGGCCTCTCCTGCCATGCCTGCTGCTCCCCTCAACAGTGTACTTCGTCAGTCTGCCTGTTCTGTTCCCTGCTCTGGCTTTGGTGAATCCTCTCACCCTCCCGGACTTCTGACTGTATCAAGTGCTTATATAAATAAACAAATAAATAAACAAACAAACAAACAAACAAATAAATAAATAAGGTAAAATGTGGAGATACTAATTAGATATTAGAATGAAGGCTTACCAATACACTTTTGTTCTTAATCTTCAACAGACTGGCATTTAGATTCCGACATTCCTGTTCACTTGTTTGCCAATCTTCACGCTCCTGACTGAGTAAATAACAGCTGTCCTCATGCCACAACCAGTCCTTTTGACAAGGTTTACATTTGTGTCCTGGGGGGAAGAAGCAGTTTTATTTGGATTGCACTGATAATCTTCCTTATTCTTATTTCCCCCATTATCCTCTATATTAAGTTAACCAAATTTACTTGTGTTTCTTTTTTTAAAACCAGTGGTGAAGAAAGTGAATCCTGTGTTCTAGGTTCCTACTACCAGTGTAGTGTGTTGAAAACATCACAAGAACAACACATGTCAGAGGAAAGAGCGCTATATTTTCCTTCCTCAGGAGCCCTGAATAATGATCGCCTAATCTCCTTCTCTCACTTTCATGTTTTGTTTTCCTACTTGGCAGTGAAAGTTAATCCCAAGAAAATTTGTCTCTTGAGAATCAACCCCACACACCTCCACCCATTCTGGCTTCTCTAACTAATACATTTCTAGCTCTCGGATTTGTTGAATACTGGGGAGACTTCTCAAGATCACAAAGATTGTGTATTCATTATAAAAGGAATAGAAGCTGCTAAACATATTTAAACACCATTCACTTACATTCATGGGGTAAAGTCTAGTTTTATTTCTTTTACAATAATACTCATCAAACATTGACTAAAATTTAGGAACGAAGTCGCCATAAAGATATATGTTTTTCTCCTTATCTTCTACTCATCTCAGTGCCCAAAATAAAAATAATACAGGGCCTCCCTGGTGGTGCAAGGAGTTAAGCACTGCACTATGAAGCAGTCTGCAGCCTCTGCAGCATGAGTTCCATCCCCAGCCAGCCAGGGAGCTACCCACATGGTGTAGCAGACCTTTCCTGTCTCGCCCGCTGCTCCCCTCAGCAGTTATTTCAGTGTCTGCCTGTTCTGTTCCCCACTCTGTCTTTGGTGAACCCTCTCACCCTCCCATGCATCCGGCCTGTACCCCAGCTCTTGTATGCATAAATAAATAAATCTTTACAAAAAAAGTAAAACATATCAGATTAAAGAAACTGTGTTAGCTAATGTTTTATTAAGTAGCTATTACCCACATTTTGGGATAATTTGGGGTCTATGGCTATAATTACCTTTTCTGGTTCTTTTTTCTAGTTCCATGAAAATATCAATGCATCCTCTGTCAGCCACATTTAATTCCTTCCCCCAAATAATGGCTTCTAAGGAAAAACTTCTAGATAGCAGTGAAATGATGCTCTAGAAACTCTTAAATTTAGTCCACTATACTCAGAGAAGAATAGAAGATTACCTGAATCTTTTTCATATAGTTTATGGCATAATTTGGTGGCCATTTTTTGCAGCATGATAGAGAGTTTCCTGTTCTTCACAGAACTATTCATGTTTTCAGTCAGTTGCAGAGAAAGATTTCGTTGAAGTTCCTCTTTGAAGCTCTGTAGTTTGTTCAGTTTTCCCATTTGATTGTTGAAAGTTCCATAAACTCCATCCCAAACAAGATAGAAGATTAAAAACTTAATCCCCCAAACAACCACCACTCCTTTTTGCTGAAATCATATTAAAATATTAAAGGTATAGGGGGCAGTCACTTTCTTTATAGGAATCAGGGAGAGAGATTTAAGTGCCATCTTGTAAGTGCAGCATTCTATGTGTGTTCTATGGGTTCAGAGCCTTAATTCCAAGAGTTAAACTTCTTTGTAAAACTCATGTGCTTTTATGTATTTTCCCACCCAATCAAAATATAGGTAATACATACACATGCTTCCTAAGATTCCCAGTCCTGCCAGCAGCAGAAGGCAGAGCACAGCCAGAGCCACCACACGGCACTGCCTGGAGCGGGGAGTGGCGGCTGGTGCTGTGGGAAGCAAGGTGAGCACAGAGAGTAGAGTGGTGTGCATCTTAAGTTGAAACACTCATTCATTTTGCTTTAACTTCATACGTAACATGTCCCCAAAGTGAAAGAATGTTTTTGCTGGAAACTCAAGGACATTTTCAAAAATTTTTTTTTTATTCTTTTTAAAAATTTTCTTTTATTTATATATTTTTTTACATCATTGCTCATTTTTAAACAAAGTTTGAAAGCAAAAAAAAAGGAGGGGAAGGAAATAAAAATCTTTTTTGAAGAATAAATCAAAAAGAAATAAAAAATATTTCGTTAGTTGTTCAGCATCTGAAATGGGTCTCACAAGGAGGCTGTTAACTGGTGGGCTGCTTAAAGGAACAAAGAGGCAGAAATGGAATTTTAAAGAAGATGTGAGAAAACCAATCCATATAGATTCTGTTCTGTCCAAATTTGTGGAAACTTAGCAGCTGTCAGCTAATAGGGAGTTCAATCCTTGATTGGACAATGAGAAACTCTTGAAAAGTAATATCAGTGATATATGTTTCCCCCAGGACATCCTGAGAGTCCTGGGGCTGTCTCTATTTTTTTTTAAGATTTTGTTTTTTTATATAACTGTGGTGTACAGGCCAGATATGCGGGAGGGTGAGAGCATTCACCAGAGACAGAGAAGGAAACAGAACAGGCAGACTGAGTGAAATACACTGTGAGGGGAGTAGCATGAGACACAGGAGAGGTCTGCCGCACCAAGTGGGTATCTCCCCATCTGGCTGGGATCCAACCTGCACTGAAGAGGCTGCGGACTGTGTCACAGTATGCTCAGGTGCCTGTGCCTCTATTTGTAATGTCTTGGTGTCCTCCTATAAACTAGATCCTAGGACAGATCTACATCACTTCCTTAATGAAAATTTTTCATGTTCTTTTACCAACATTTTTCCATGATCAGTAAACCCACAAGAGATCATTTTCTTACAAAGAAAAATAAATAAGGAATCATGCATTTAATTAATGTTATATATATATCATTAAAATTAATTATTAAATCGTTACATGTTAAATTATGACATGTAGATATGACTATTCAATCTTTCAAGAAAATATAAATACAGTATTACATGAGACTCTTACTAAACTTCTAAGCAATGCCTACGTCTCACAGTTGGTAATGCAATAAAGTACAGAGACCATTACTGATAAAATGTGAAACAACTTTTTTGACATTGGAAAGTAGTTAAGAGGGAAGAATGACATAGTCAGGACCTTATTTAAGATAACAAGCATGACTTCAAGTTTTGTCTTTCTTTTTTTATTATTTTTAAGATTTATTTATTTATTTATACAAGCGCTGGGTATAGTCAGAAGCACGGGAGGGTGAGAAAATTCACCAGAGCCAGAGCATGGAGCAGAGCAGGCAGAAGGACCAAGGTACACTGCTGAGAGGAGCAGCGGGGGGCAGGAGAGGTCTGCACGCCATGTGGGGCCCTCCTCCAGTGGCCGGAGAGCAGCCGGGGATCGAGCTGTCGCTGCAAAGGCCGCGGGCAGCTTCGCAACCCAGCGCTCAAACTCTGCGCCACCGGGGAGGCCCAAGTGTTGTCTTTCTTAATAATTTTTCTCATTTATATGTGTAGGAACTATTCAAATGTTACCAGAGTAACTTCCTTACGGAGTACCTTCTGGGTACTAACAACACAGTTAGCAGGAAACACAATTCCAGTTCTTATAGAATATAAATTTTAACTATGAGAAAAAAGATTCGATAGATTAGTAGGGAGGTGGAAGAATGAGTTAATGGATGGATGAATAAGTAGATGATAGTAGATAAATAGATGATAGATAGATAGATAGATAGATAGATAGATAGATAGATAGATAGATAGATAGATAGATAGACAGATCGATCTCAAATTGTGCTATGGTATGCAAAGATTATAATGGAGTTATATTCTAGAGCATAAGCAGTTCAGACCTTACCATGGAATCAGCATGCAAAATCAGTGTTGAGAATGTCACAGGCAGGAAGATCTAGCTCTCAGACCCTAATTAGGGTTCTATTTGAAAAACAGAAAACATTCAGAGTGGCAATGAAATTCTGAACAAGGTGAGAAAAGATATTGGTGGAGATCAAAGAAAAGTAAAGAAAATAGTATTTCTGGCCTTTGTAAGCCAGAGTTAGGGGACTGGAGATTGTTTATTATAGGAAGGGATTTTCAAGCAGGAGGGAGAAATAATATAATATTTTTAGAAAGATTATTGTTACAGAAAAAAGAGGATGAACTGCAGAGCTGCAGTACTGGAAGAGGGAAAATAGAGAGGAACTTCTTGCAGCAGACCAGTGAGAGAGAACAGTAGCTAGATTTACTAATATCAGAGAATGGGATGACTCACGGGATATATTGTGAATACTTTTTGAAGTTAGAATCTGTAGCACACATTTATGAAATCTATGAGAGATTTTTTTTTTAAAGATTTTATTTATTTATTTATATAAGAACCGGGGTACAGGCCAGATGCACGGGAGGGTGAAAGGATTCATCAGAGACAGAGTGGGGAACAGAACAGGCAGACTAATGAAATACACTGCTGAGGGGAGCAGTGGGTGAGACAGGAGAGGTCTGCTGCACCATATTGGACCCTTGCCGGCTGGCCAGGATCAAACTTGGTGCTGCAGAGGCTGTGGACAGCTTCACAGCAAAACGCTCCACCGCCTGTGCCATCTGGAGAGGCCCTATGAGAGATTTTTGACTTGATAAAGTTGTTAAGTAATAATAAGATCAGCATATTTATAGGGAGCTTAGCAATGACAAAAAACAAGCACAGAATATTCTATAATAAAATATCCGCCTTGAATTCTGGTTCTGCTTCTTATCCCTTGGGGAAACTTGAACAAAATCTTTTACTTCTCTGTGTCTTAGTTTCCGCATTGGTTAAAAAAAGAAACAGAAACCCACAAAGTTGAGAAACTCAATGGCTTAAGATTTGGAATACGATTGGAACAGTGCTGGCACATAGCACATACTTGGAGATTGTATTTAAGTATGTATTTGTATTTGCATTTAATGATAATGAGGAGGAAGGAACAAGAGGAAAAAATATTTCTATTTTTACCATTTTAATTTAAGAGGATATTAGACATCTATATGGAAATGTGAAATAGGCATTTGATTTTCTAGTCTGGAAAATCAAGGACAGATCATCAGTGGAGAGTTGGAAGTCACTGTATTTGAATCCAAAGGAATGAATGAGGTAACTTAGCAAAATATCTTTAGTGTCACAAAACAGAGGACCCACAAGAGAGTCCCGGAATATTCCATAAAACAGAGTTTGATCCAGGGCCTCCCTGGTGGCGCAAGGGCTTCAGCACCTACATGGCACAACAGACCTCTCCTGTCTTGCCCGATGCTCCTCTCAGCAGTGTATATCAGTCAGTGCCTGTTCTGTTCCCCACTCTGTCCCTGGTGAGTTCTCTCACCCCTGCACCTCTGGCCCTACCCAGGTTCTTATATGCGTAAATAAATAAATCTTTAAAAAAATAAACAACAGAGTTTGATCCAGGTGGAAATTCAAAAAAGAAGGCTGAGCAGGAGCTGCTATGGTCATAGTGGAGACCAGGGTCACACCATATGTGTCAGCAGCCTGTGTAAAGAAAGTGTGAAGGAAGAGGGATGATGCAACTGTGTGAATGGAGCGCAGGGAAGTCAAATAATAAAAGAGCAGAGATGTGATTCTTGGGGTAAAACAGAGAGGCCATCAGTGGCCTAGATCCATCGTGGTGTCCATGGAACAATGAGGGCAGAAGCCTAATATGGTCCGTTGAGAAGAGAAGGAGCTCTGAAGACCTCGAGTTCATGACCAAAGGTAATGCTGTCCCAAAGTTGGGTTATGAAAGTAAACAGAGAAATGGAGATAAATAGATTTAGTTGGGCAAGTAGGGGGTGTATTTTGTTAAATAGAGTAGTAGAGTATATTGGTGAGAGGACAATGAAGCAGCAGAGAAAGGGGAATCTTATAGAAGAAATGTCTTTGAACAGGTACATGATTGAAATGCACAGCAAAATGAAATTTGTCCTTTGATAAGAGTGAGTATTTCATAATTACCATCTAGAAATAAAACAGGGGATATGAGTAAGAATATGGCAGGAGGGCAGTGTTAGTCGCAGAGAGGGAAGGTGTAGCATGAACTAGGAAGTAAGTCCTCAGGCTTTCCTGGGGTCTTTGAGCTAGGTGTTCTTACTTTCTGTGATGTCCTTTCCACTGAATTTGTGTGGTGATTCCCACTGACCATAAGAGCTGGTCTTCCAGCTTTCTAGACTATAACTCAGTTTTAAATCTTCACATACGGGAGTGCAATTAGAGATTCTCTCTCTCTCTTTCTCTCTCTCTCCAATCATTTATTTTCTCACATCTTAAAATTTATCTTCTATAAAAAGAGGTACTTGCTCCTGTATTTTCAGTACCCGGAATAGTGTTCGACTATAAAAAGTTACTCAAATTAATAAGAAGGTACTCAGACTAATAATTGAATATAAAAATAAATGAGAAAATAATTATTAAGAAAGACGACAGGACCTCACTGGCAGTGCAGGGGGTTAAGCACAGCACTATGAAGCTATCTGCAGCTTCTGCAGGATGAGTTCGATCCCCGGTAGGCCAGGGAGTTGCCCACATGGTGCAGCAGAATTCTCTTGACTCTCCAGCTGTTCCCCTCAGCAGTGTATTTCAGTCAGTCTGCCTGTTCTGTTCCCCACTCTGTCACCGGTGAAACCTCTCATCCCTTGCACCTCTGGGCTATATCCCAGTTCTTGTATGCGTAAATAAATACATCTTTTTTTTTAAAAAAAAAAAAAAGAGAGAGAGACAACAGTTGAAGTCATACGTTTAACCTTAGGTAAGATCCTGACTATGTAATTCTTTTCCTCTTTACTGTTTCCCGAATCTAAAAGAGTTAGTTGGCATTTTACTGGCAATGTTCTCTGTATGTCGCAACATTATTGCATCAACAACAGTGAAATGAGACTAGCTCAGACAGAAGTTTAGGAAACTGGGCTTGAGAATTTGTGTAATTTTCACCAACAATGTCCGGCCATTTGGATAGAGTTCAGAGCAGGTAAATACTTGAATTTAACAAGAATGGAGTTTTTCTAGGGAAAATGACAGCACATTAAACTAGGAGGCAAGAGAGTAAGGGACATTTTTACATAATATAATGTTTATATTATATACTATGGACTTTAAGATGCATAGTGATATAATCAGATGGAACTGAGAAAATAATGAGACATAGATTCCACACTCCAATAGAATGAGAAAATTTCTGAAGTGGAGATTTAGAATAAGATGAATTAGTGGGACAGGAGAGAAAAAAGAATGTGATGGGATACAAAAAGGGTAATTGTTGGCATATAAGGTTATGGTATGCACATTCTCTTACACCACACAAAAAGGAAAAATACGAAGAAAGAAAATAAAATCGAAAATATTGTAAATCCTTAAGGGTCCCCTTAAAAAATATGTATTAAAGGGAAAGACAACAAAATTGAGCTGTTCTATCATGTTGATGATAAATGAATCTGAAATCTAACAATGAAATTTCTGTTCACAGGGAAATTGGAATTTTAACGAATGCTACATTTTGTTGGGAGACACAAATAATGTATGAGGATTCTTCTGTTACTCTCTCTCCTAAGTGCACTAACTCTACCAACTTTCTGTGTTCTCCCGACCTACCTTTTGAGCATTTTTTAATTTAAACACCCTGGTGAATGTGCTGGAGCAGACTGCATGCAAAAGTCCAGGAGCCAGGAAGTCACAATAACATGGGGTTGTGAGCAGGATGAAGACTAGAGTACACTTCATTGAAGGATAACCTGAAAGTCTACACAGCTGGCCCATTTATATCATAATTCAAATTTGTATTGAAAACTACAAAGTTTTCACTTGCATCATGGTTTTCAGTGATGTATCTCCCAGTATTTCTTTCTCTCTTCTCTTTCTTTAGTTCTGATGTCTTTTCTTTCAGCTTAACCTTTTCTATATTTTAGCAAGTTCAGAAAAGATCACTAAAAGAAGTGGAAGAAAGTGAAAATTTCGGATAATATATACTAGAATTAATATAAAGTCAAATGAAAGTATTTAAAGTTCTATCTCTTTTTCTTTTTGTCACTTTCTCCCTCTCTTTTACACACACATACATGCTAGCATTTTCTTATATATAAAAAAAATACAAAGACATGATTTTCTAAATAGCATATATTCCTTGAACTGTGGCATCATTTCATGGAGAAAAAAATTTCACAATGCAGTTATATGAAATATAATTCTAATTGCCTTGAGTGAAATATTAAAAATAGAAAATTTATGAAAAATTCAGTGTTCAAGGTATTGATTAGGACCTTTAAAAAAATCCTTTATAAATGTTAGTATGGACACATTTAATAGTTTTAGTACACATGGGAGGCTTAATTAAAATCTGAAACTAAAATTGAACAATCATTGTCTTCACTCATACTTAGGGAGCAAGCTTCTACCTTTACTCTTCTACACATTAGTTTTATCACATTCCAACACATCTACAGCTCAAAATCTTACCTTTTATGCCAGATTTGCCATATTCTGTTTTACTGGAGTCCTGGAATTTTAGATCTGCATACATAACTTCTTCAGACATTGTTGGCAATGCAAAGAAAGCTTGGGAAAGTATAAAAAAAACTCAAAAAAACAAACAAAAACACTTAGAGTTGAATGTTAAATAGCATCTGTGATTTTAAGCTTGTGGTTCTAAAGCAAAATATAAATTTAATATTTCTGAACTCAAAGACAAACTGCATATAAGCTGTAGGCTGTTGTATTATATAAGAACAAACTGCTGTTGAAGAGCTAACTTATTCAGATGTTCAACTTCCTCTTATCTGTTCTTTTCTCCATTTCTGTATACTTACCAACTACAGAAAGTAGCTTTTAAAATGATGTTGGGATGTTATTCATTTTTTTCAAGGGGTTCACAAGTTCTCAGACACTGACTAGTCTACAGGAATGACCTGGAACTGCAATCCTGTGTGTGTCTAGCCAAGTGCTGTCAGATGAGTTTGCCTTAGTAGAGCAACTGCTCATGTACAGAAAGCAGCGCAGACAGAGGAAGAGTGGAAGCCGCACCCTGTCCCCTTGTTACACAGGTGCCGGTAAGTCTAAGAGGAACTAAGGAACACTTAGCTTCTCTATAACAAAGAAGTATACTAAGGAATCTGGGACCGAGGTAAAATGCATACTAATGGAAAAGGCCCTAGAAACAACAACAGGCCAGAAGAGGTGAGATCAGTTCTTGTTTCTCTGAAAACTGGCTCAATTCATTGACCAAGCTCTCAACTAATCTACCAAAAAGGAGAAAAAAAGGAGTCTAGAGGGCCTCTTAAGTTAGTTTCTTTTAAATTTGACCCCACAATTTTAGAAGCAGGGGTCCATCCAATTCTAGGTCAAGTATGCAAAGCATACTTGGGAATTGGGCAATAATTGTCTTCAAGTTATTTCATAAATTTTTTGAAGTAACACTGCATTATGGCATTGTATAAATTGCAGGTGTGCATCATTGCAAATCAACATGTATCTGTCCTACACAGAGTTCACCACCAATAGTTCGAGTCTATCCTTCACCATACTGTTGTCTATTTGTCCTCATTTATCCACATTCCCGCTTTTCCTTCTGATAGCCACTAATTACAGTCCAGAAATTTGTTTTTGTTTTATTTAGTCCATCTGTTGATTTTCTGTATATACCACATATTAGTGAAATCAAATGATGTTTGTTTTTATCTGGTTTATTTCATAAGTATAATACCCTCTAGGTTCATCCATACGGTTGCAAAGGGCAGGACTTCAACTTTTTATAGTTAAACAGTATTCAGTTTTTGCATATATATGTCACATTTTCTGTACCCATTCATCAGATGATATCTACTTAAATTGTTTCCAATTGTTTGTTATTGTAGATAATGCTACAATAAACATGGGGGGTTGATATAGTGTTTGCATTATTGTTTACCTTTGGGGGTGAATACCCACAAGTATGATGAATCGTAGAATTTCTATTTTTGATTTCTTAATTTCTATTTTTTGATTTCTGTTTTTGATTTGCAGTATGATTTCTCCATACTGCTTTCCAAAACATCTACTCCAACTCACTCATCCTACCAACAGTATATAAGGGTTCTCTTCTCACCACATCGTCTCCAAGATTTGCTTCATCTTTTGGATAATGACCATTCTCACAGCAATGAGATCTCATTGTTATTTTCATTTGTATTTCCTGAATAATAAGGGATTATGAACATCTTACCATTGCCTATTGGCCATCTGTATGTCTTCTTTGGAGATATGTCTATGCAGATAGGACGCCTGTTTTAAAATTGGATTGTTTCCTTGATTGCCATTTTACTTGCCTTGCTCATAATCAGTAGTCTGGTGGCCGGGTCCAGGAAGGGAGTGTTTTTTGGGGTGAGATAATGGGGCCATTTTGCATGTAATTTTCTTATGCAGAAGTTTTCCACATTTTTATGAGATGTTTTACTCTTTTCCATTTTGGTGTTGGTATAAAGGGGATTGTTTACTGTTGACATTTAGTAATAGAACTGATATTGCTGCATTAATATTTTATCCAGTGACAAGGAGTTATATAGTCTGTTTATAAATTATATTTTTATGTACACAATTGTATGAGCTGTAAGTAAAATGTCTTCTTTCTCTTTGCTGCATTTTAAAATTTCTTTTTGTTGCCTCTTTCCACAGTTAGAATCTCAAATAGACTGTGGAAGGTCTTAAATAAAATGATAAAGATCCTTCTTTTTTTAAAGGGCTCTTGATTAAAGTGCAAGTGTAGGGCAACTCTATTGCTCCGTGTGTGGAAATGACATCAAGAGATTCCAGAAGCATAATTTTTTAGCATTTGACCTGCAGATGAGGGATGGTTCTCAACCCCCAAACCTCCCCAAAAACCATTTATATCTTGTTCCAGAGCTCAAAAGAAAAACATTCACTTTTTTCCAGAAGTATAATACAGGTTTAGGTGGGGTTTTTTTGCTAGTGGTTTTTTCCTTTTCTTTTTAATAACAACATTCTCTCTCTAATGCTATTATCAAAGAAGGAAAACATTTGTTTCTATTTTCTGAGAGACTTTATTATATAGTGTTGAATTTTATCAAATGATTTTTCTGTACCTATACAGAATAATGTATTTTCTTTTTCTCTCCCATGGTGTAAATATATCTGCATTCATAGAATAAACCCAATTGGTAAAGATGCAGCACCCTTCCTATTAATGTATATCCTGTATTTAATTTCCTTTGACTTTTCCATAATGTTGGTATTCACCTTGTTTATTTTGGGAAAATCAAGACAAAATAGCTCGTTTCGTGTATTTTTCTTTTTTATAATATTTATTTATTTATACATACAATAACTGGGGTACAAGACAGAGTTATGGGGGCTTGAGAGGATTCACAAGAGACAGAGTGGGGAACAGGACAGGCAGATCGACTGAAATACACTGCTGAGGGGAGCAGTGGGCAAGTCAGGAGAGGTCTGCTGGGCCATGTGGGTAGGCTCCCTGACTTTTCTGTATTTTTCTCTCTTTTTTTTAAATAAATATTTATTTATTCATGCATACAAGAACCAGGGTACAGGCCAGATGTGCAGAGGGTGAGAGGATTCACCAGAGACAGAGCAGGGAACAGAACAGGCAGACTGACTGAAATACACTGATGAGGAGAGCAACAGGCGAGACAGGAGAGGTCTGTCGCACCATATGGGATTCTCGCTGGTTGCCTGGGATTGAACATGCACTGCTGAGGCAGCAGACAGCTTCACAGCACTGGACTCAACCGCCTGTGCCACCAGGAGTGGCCCCTTTTCTGTACTTTTCAGCCAAAATTTTGTATTTATACTCAGCAATATGTCTGTGTCTAGCTGTTAAATTATTTTCTCAGTATTTTCTTTTGCTCATAAGATGAGGAAACAGAAGAAAGTTGGAAAAGCATGAAGTATTAGGAGAGAGGCAGAAAGTTACTCAATCAGCATCTTTATTCCACTTGTCTGGGTCTCCCCCCCCCCCCATTAAGATCCCTCTCCCTGACTCCTGCAGAATGTCTCTGATTTATAGTTGCCTGTTGATTTTGTTTTTACATTTATTTTATTTTTTTTACTGACCCCCTATGTGGGTTCCCTACATTCCTCTTATAAGTGAAACCATCCAGTATATTTATTTTCTTTCTGGCTTATTTCATGGAGCATAATCACTTCTAGCTCCATCCAAGTTGTTGCTAGTAGCATGGGTTTATCTTTTTTGATTGCTGAGTAATATTCCATTGTGTATATTACCTCTTCTTGATCCGGTCATCTAATTTTTGGCATTAGGGTCATTTCCGTATCTTATCTGCTGTAAATAATGCTGCAATAAACATAGGGGTGTAGGTTCCTTTTAAATTCATTCCTTTTGAATGAATGTTTTTGTGTCCTTTGGGTAGATCCCTAGGAGTGGAATTGCTGGATCATGTGGAAGCTCCATTTTTAGTAATTTGAGGAACCTCCACACAGCTTTCCATAGTGGTTGGACCAGGTTGTATTCCCAACAGCATTGTAGTAGAGTTCATTTTGCGTCACATCCTCGCCAACATTTGTTATTGCCTGTTGTTTTAATATGCCATTCTCACTGGTGTAAGGTGGTATCTCATTGTGGTTTTCATTTGCATTTGCCTGATTGCAACTGATATTGAACATTTTTTGATATACCTGTTGGCCATTTGCAGTTCTCCTTTGGAGAAGTGTCTTTTTAATTTTCTGCCCAATTTCTTTTTTACTGTATTGTTTACTTTGTTTTTGTTGAGTAGTGTCAGCTCTTCTTAGATCTTTGTGATCAGTCCCTTAGCAATTGTACTGTGTGCAAACATTCTCTCCCAATCAATAGGATGCCTCTTTGCTTTGGGTAGTGTCTCTTTTGCTCTACAGAAGCTTTTTAGTTTGGTGTAATCCCAGCTGTTCATTTTGTCCTTCACTTTTTTTGCCTTGGGGGTGTGTCTTTAAAGATGTTACGGAGATGTGTGTCATGTAATGTTTTGCCTGTATTTTCTTCTGTATATTTTATGGAGTCAGGTCTTATGTTCAATTCTTTTATCCATTTTGAGTTGATATTTCTGCATGGTATGAGGTAGTAGTCTTAAGGATGTAATTTTTTTTTTAATCTTAAATTTTATTTTTATATTCCCCCATACAATTGCAAACGCCCCATTCTGACCCCAATCCTTCCCCTCCCTCCCCCCCCCCCCCAAAAAGTGTCTCTGGTTCATAGTTTTTTGTTGATTTTGATTTTCACTTTCTTATATTCATTTTCCTGGTCCCTTATTTAAGTTTTCTAGATTCCTGCTATGAGTGAGACCATCCGGTATTTTTCTTTTTCTTTTTGGCTTATTTCGCTGAGCATGATCCCTTCCAGCGCCATCCATGTTGCTGCAAATTGCATGTGTTTATCTTTTTTGAATGCTGAGTAATATTCCATGGTATATATGTACCACATCTTCTTGATCCAGTCATCTACTTTTGGGCATTTGGGTTGTTTCCAAAGCTTAGCTATTGTAAACAGTGCTGCTATAAACATAGGGGTGCAGGTGCTCTTTGGAATTGATGTTTCTGTGTCCTTTGGGTAAATACCTAGGAGTGGAATTGCTGGATCATCTGGAAGCTCTATGTTTAGTAGGTCCAGAAATCTCCACACAGCTCTCCATAGTGGTTGGACCAGTTTGCACTCCCACCAACAGTGCAGAAGAGTTCCTTTTTCTCCACATTAAGGATGTAATTTTAATAGAGGCTAGCTTTAACTGTGATCCGCTATGTACCCAAAAAAAGGATCTTCACTCAAACCAGCTACAAAATTCAACAAGAATAAAGACATATTTTTATGTCTGTACAATTGCTTTCAAATAAGCATGTCATATAGGATTAACTAGTTGATCACTGTGTAAGGTTTTAATTTCTAAATGAAATAATATTACCTAAAACTAAAGAACTAGTACACTTGTTTAAAAAAATAAAAAATGACTTACCAATCTGAGGAGAAAATTATCTCTTTAAGCGTCTTAGAGTTTTCATAATTTTTTTTGGGAGATAATCCTAGCCAAAAGGTAGGAAAACCTGGGATTTTATAAAATCCTGTAAGTAATATAGATGGTTGCTGAAACAATTGTTTCTCATTTCTATACATTACATCACAGCATCATTTAGTACACATAATTATTTAAGATAACATTTTAAACATTATACTATTTTTCAATGCTATTAAAAGAAATTGAGACAAAGTGTTTCTTACTGCAAGCTTGCTTTCAGCATTTTTACATCAATTACCATCTCACATGGAGAAGGAACTACAAATCAGTGAAAAAACTCTTTATTTACCAATCCATGCATAATCACCAACTATATTTCAAATATTAGCATTAAATATTTAATCTGAAAGCAAATAAGGTAATTAATCACTATAAATACAAGTTAATTGAAACAGAAAGAGTAGAAGTAAAATGTAGCAAATTTAGAGTGGTTATAAATAGAAGTCAGAATTAGTCCAGATTTTGTAGTCAAAGTAATAAGCTTTTTTTTATAGTGTAACTTTTTTCTTTGAAGAAATAACTGAATAGATCACTTATGAGTGATCAGATGATCAAGTCACTGTGAATTGATTTTTCCTCTTTTATAAAGTAGGACAAAGGTTCTTACAGTAGTGAAGCTGGGGATTTTGGGGGAACGTACTTTTGCTTACAAAATGAATATATAATTACTCTCTTAGCAATCAGAAATGCCAAGTAATAAGTAAAATGTGGGGCCTCCCTTGTGGCACAGGAGGTTGAGTGCCGCGCTGTGAAGCTGTCTGCGGCCTCTGTGTGGGGGTTCAATCCCAGCTGGCCAGAGAGATGCCCACATGGCACAGCAGACCTCTCCTGCCTCGCCTGCTGCTCTCCTCAGCAGTGTATATTGTCAGTCTGCCTGTTCTGTTCCCCGCTCTGTCTCTGGTGAATCTTTTCACCCTCCCCCCACCCCCACCCCCCGCATATCTGACCTGTATCCTGGTTCTTGTATGCATAAATAAGTAAATCTTTTTTAAAAAGTAAAATGTGGACATTAGGTAAATGTATGAATTTAACCAGAATTGGAGTTTTTCAAGGGAAAGTAACAGCACATTAAGCAAAGTGGTGAAAGAGTAAGAGATATTTTTACATAATATCCTGTTTATTGTATGTACTATAGACTTTAAGCTGCATAATGAGAAAATCACATGGAACTGAGAAAATAATGAGACATAGATTCAAGATTCCCATACAATCAGAAAATTTCTGAAGTGGAGATTTAGAATAAGATGAATTAGTGGGACAGATAGATGAAAGAATGTGATGAGATACAAAAAAGGTAATTGTTGGCATAGAAAATTTATGGTATGCACATCCTCTTATACCACACAAAAAGGAGAAATACGAAGAAAGAAAATAAAATCGAAAATACTGTACAATCCTTAAGGGTCACCCTTAAAAATTATGTATTAAAGGGAAAGACAACAGAATGGAACTGTTCTAAAGAGTTACAATGTTGATGAGAAATGAATCTGAAATTTAACAGTGAAATTTCTGTTCACAGGAAAATTAGAATTTCAAAAAATGCCACATTTTGTTGGCAGACACAAATACTGTATGAGGATTCTTCTGTTACTGTCTCTGTCTCTCTTAAATGCACCAACTCTATCAGCTTTCTGTGTTCTCCAGACCTACCATTTAAGTAATTTTTAAGTAAGCACCCTGGGGAATGTGCTGGAGCAGACTCCATGCAAAAGTCCAGGAGCCAGGAAGTCTGAATAATATGGGGTTGTGAGCAGGATGAATCTTAGGGTACACTTTATTGAAGGATAAACTGAAAGTCTACACAGCTGGCCCATTTATATCATAGTTCAAATTTGTATTGAAAACTACAAAGTTTCACTTCCGTCATGGTTTTCCGTGTTCTATCTCCCAGTATTTCTTTCTTGCTTCTCTTCCTTTAGTTGTGATGTGTCCTTTCATTTAGCTTAACCTTTTCTATATTTTAGTTAGTTGAGAAAAGATGACCAAAAGAAGTGAAAGAAATTGAAAATTTAGGATAACATATACTTCAATTAATATAAAGTCAAATGAAAATCTAAAGTTTTATCTTTCTCTTTTTGTCACTTTCTCCCTCTCTTTTACACACATACATGCTAGCATTTTCTTATATTAAAAAAAAAACTTACAAAGACATGATTTTCTAAATAGCATATACTCCTTGTCCTGTGGTGTCATTTTTTGGAGGAAAAAAAATCACCTTTCAGTTATATGAAATACAATCCTAGCTGTCTTGAGTGAAATATTAAAATAAAAAATATATTAAAAAATTAAGTGTTCATGCTATTGATTAGGGCCTTTAAAAAACTCTTTACAAACATTTTTATGGATGCATTTAATAGCTTTAGTACGAATGGGAGGCTTAATTAAAAACTAAAATAGAACAATCATTGTTACTTCACTCGTACTTAGGGGACCGCTTCTACCTTTACTCTTTACACATTAGTTTTACCACATTCCAACATATCTACTGCTCAAAATCTTACCTTAATCCCAGATTTGTCATATTCTGTTTTATTGGAGTCCTGGAATTTTAGATCTGCACACATAACTTCTTCAGACATTGTAGACAATGCAAAGAAAGCTTGGCAAACTATTAAAAAAAAAAAACCTCAAGAAACAAACAAACAAAAACACTTAGAGTTGAATGTTAAATAGGATCTGTGATTTTAAGCTTGTGGTTCTAAAACAAAATATAAATTTAATGTTTTTGAACCCAAAGACAAACTGCAAGTAAACTATAGGCTGTTGTGTTATATGAGAACAAACAGCTGTTGAAGAGCTAATTGATTCATGCATTCAACTGCCTCTTATCCGTTCCTTTTCTCCATTTCTGTATACTTACCAACTACAGAAAGTAGCTTTTAAAATGATGTTTGGATGTTATTCATCTTTTTCGAGGGGAATCACAATTTCTGAGACACTGACAAGTCTACAGCAATGACCTGGAACTGCAATCCTGTGTGTGTCTAGCCAAGTGCTGTCAGATGAGTTTGCTTTAGTAGAGCAACTGCTCATGTACAGAAAGCAGCGCAGACAGAGGAAGAGTGGAAGCTGCACCCTGTCCCCTTGTTACATAGCTGCCAGTTAGTCTAAGAGGAACTAAGGAACACTTAGTTTCTCTATAACAAAGAAATATACTAAGGAATCTGGAACCGAGTTAAAATGCATGCTAATGGAAAAGGCCCTAGAAACAACAAAGGCCAGTAGAGGTGAGATCAGTTCTTGTTTCTCTGCAAACTGGCTCAATTCATTGACCAAGCTCTCAACTATCTACCAAAAAGGGGAAGAAAAGGAGTCTTTTCTCCTTTTCTAGGGCCTCTTACATTAGTTTCTTTTAAGTTTGACCCCACAATTTTGGAAGCAGGGGTCCATCCATTTCTTTGCCAAGTATGCTTTGCATGGGCAATGATTGTCTTCAAGTTATTTCATAATTTTTTGAAGTAACACTGCATTATGGCATTGTATAAATTGCAGGTGTGCATCATTGCAAATCAACATGTACCTGTCCTACACTAGGTTCTCCACTAATAGTTCGATTTTATCCTTCACCATACCGTTGTCTCTTTGTCCTCATTTATCCACCCCTTTGCCCATTCCCTTCTGATAACCACTGATTACCATCCAGAGTTTGTTTTTTGTTTTATTTGGTCCATCTGTTGATTTTCTCTATATACCACATATTCATGAAATCAAATGATATTTGTCTTTATCCAGTTTATTTCATAAGTATAATACCCTCAGGGTTCATCCATACTGTTGCAAAGGGCAAGACTTCAACTTTTTATAGTTAAAGAGTATTCAATTTTTGCAATATATGTCACATTTTCTGTACCCATTCATCAGATGATATCTACTTAAATTGTTTCCAATTCTTGGCTATTGTAAATAATGCTGCAATAAACATGGGGGACGTGGATATATTATTTGCATTATTGTGTTTACCTTTGGGGGTGAATACCCACAAGTATGATAACTGAATCATGTAGAATTTCTATTTTTATTTCTTGAATTTCTATTTTTGATTTCTATTTTTGATAAGCAGTATGATTTCTCCATACTGCTTTCCAAAACATCTACTCCAACTCACCATCCTACAACAGTATATAAGGGTTCTCTTCTCACCACATCGTCCCCAAGATTTGTTTCATCTTTTGGATAATAACCATTCTCACAGCAATGAGATCCCATTGTTATTTTCATTTGTATTTCCCGAATAATAAGGGATTATGAACATCTTACCATTGCCTATTGGCCATCTGTATGTCTTCTTTGGAGATATGTCTATTCAGATATGTTGCCCGTTTTAAAATTGGATTGTTTCCTTGATTGCCATTTTACTTCCCTTGCTCATAATCAGCAGTCTGGTGGCCAGTCCAGGAAGGGAGTGTTTCTTGGGGTGAGACAATGGGGCCATTTTGCATGTAATTTTCATATGCAGAAATTTTCCACAATTTTATGAGATGTGTTACTCTTTTCCACTTTGGTGTTAGTATAAAGGGTATTGTTTACTGTTGACATTTAGAAATAGAATTGATATTGCCTCATTAAGATGACCTCCAGTGACATGGAGTTATATAGTCTGTTTGTAAATTATATTTTTATGTACACAATTGTGTTAGCTACAAGTAAAATGTCTTCTTTCTCGTTTCTGCATTTTAGAATTTCTTTTTCTTGCCTCTTTCCACAGTTAGAATCTCAAATAGACTGTGGAAGGTCTTAAATCAAATGATAAAGATCCTTCTTTTAAAAATGGGCTCTTGATTTAAGTGCAAGTGTAGGGCAGCTCTATTGCTCTGTGTGCGGAAATGACATCAAGAGATTCCAGAAGCATAAATTTTTAGCATTTGAACTGCTGATGAGGGATGGTTCTCATCCCCCAGAGCTCCCAAAAACTGTTCATATCTTGTTCCAGAGCTCAAAAGAAAAACATTCACTCTTTTACCAGAAGTATAACGTTAGTTTAGGTGTTTTGTTGTTTTTTTTTTTGTTGCTAGTGGTTTTTTTCCTTCTCTTTTTAATGTGAACATTCTCTCTTTAATGCTTTTATCAGAGAAGGAAAACATTTGCTTCTATTTTCTGAGAGACTTTATTATGTAGTGTTGAATTTTATCAAATGATTTTTCTGTACCTATAAAGAAAATGTATTTTCTTTTTCTTTCCCAGGATGGAAATAAATCTGCATTAGTAGAATAAACCCCAATTGGTGATGATGCAGCACTCACCCTATTGATGTATATTCCTAGATCCTTTGACTGTTCTGTGATGTTGTTATCTACCTTGTTTCTTTTGGGAGAAGCAAGACAAAATAGCTGGTTTTCGGTATTTTTCATTTTTTGAAGATTTATTTATTTATGCATACAAGAGCTGTGGTACCAGCCACACTTATGGGGGAGTGAGAGGATTCACCAAAGACAGAGTGGGGAACAGAACAGGCAGAGCAACTGAAATACACTGCTGAGGGGAGCAGCGGTACAGTCAGGAGTGGTCTGCTGCGCCATGTGGGATTGTCGCAGGCTGGCCGGGATTGAACCTGCACTGCAGAGGCTGTGCACAGCTTCACAACACTGCGCTCAACCACCAGTGCCACCAGGGGAGGCCCTTTTTCTGTTTTTTTCAACCAAAATTCTGTATTTATGCTCAGCAATATGTCTGTGTCTAGCTGTTAAAATATTTTCTCAGTATTGCCTTCTACTCTTAAAAGGAGGACAAAGAAGAAAGTCAGAAAAGCGTGAAGTATTAGGGGAGAGGTAGAAAGTCAGTAAATCAGCATCTTTATTCCACTTGTCTGTTTCACAAGAGGTGCGCTGCATAAAGTTGCTTTTAGTTGCAGGATAATAACTGAGACAAAAAGTGCACTAACTATATAAAGCCTTCCGGTTCCTCATTTATTAGCATATTCTCAATCTTCACTCGATTAGGCAGTTTCTCACATATAAAATTTTTCCTTTCAGTGCAAAGTGTATAATAAATATACTCATTCAGTCTATATCGACAATACATCTTGCCACTGAAGACAATTGTGTTGTTTATTATCCTGAAAGAGGAAATAAAGAATTATTTGTTACAAAAAACAAACACAGAGACCAATGGAACTGAATAGAAAACCCCAAAATAAAGCCACACGTATATAGACAACTAATCTTGGGAAAAAGAGCAAAGAACATGCAATGTAACAAGGATAGTTTGTTCAATAAATGGTGCTGGAAAAACTGGACCACCACATGCAAAAGAATGAAACTAGACCTCTACCTCTCACCACACAAAAATCAACTCAAAATGGATAAAAGATCTGGACATAAGACCTGAAACCATAAAACATATAATGGAAATATAGGTAAAACACCACAAGACATACGTCTCAGTAACATCTTTAAAGACTCATCACCCAAAGCAAAGAAAGTCAAGGAAAAGTTAAACACATGGGATTACATCAAACTGAAAAGCTTCTGCACAGCAAAAGAGGCATTAACCAAAACAAAGAGACATCCCACTGATTGGGAAAAAATCTTTGCCCTCCATACAACTGATTAGGGACTGCTCACAAAGATATACAAAGAACTCACAGGATTCAACTAAAGCAAATTAAACAATGCAGTCAAGAAATGCTCAAAAGTACGTAAAAGACACTTCTCCAAAGAGGAAATACAAATGGCCAACAGGAATATGAAGAAATGTTCAACATCTCTTATCATCAGGAAAATGCAAATGAACCACAATGAGATACCACCTTACACCAGTAAGAACAGCACATATCAAAATAATAGAAGAAACAAATGTTGATGAGGATGTGGTGAAAAAGGAACTCTCCTACATTGCTGGTGGGAGTGCAGACTGGTCCAGCTACCACGGAAAGCTGTCTGGAAGTTCCTCAGTCTACTAAAAATGAGCTACCATATGACCTAGAAATTCCACTCCTAGGGATCTACCCAAAAGACACAAAAACACTGATTCAAAAAAATACCTGTACCCCTATGTTTATTGCAGCACTCTTTACAGTAGCTAAAACCTGGAAACAACCCAAAAACCCAAAAATAGATGACTGGATCAAGATGTGGTATATATACACAATGGAATACTATTCAGCAATCAAAAAAGATAAACTCATGCCATTCACAGCAACATGGAT
This sequence comes from Talpa occidentalis, assembly GCF_014898055.3. Taxonomy (NCBI): domain Eukaryota; kingdom Metazoa; phylum Chordata; class Mammalia; order Eulipotyphla; family Talpidae; genus Talpa; species Talpa occidentalis. Next base: position 67,428,835 of record NW_023601653.1, read on the forward strand.
TTAGCTAGAAGAAATTATGCTCAGTGAAATAATTCAGAAGGAAAAGAATAATATTGGATGGTTTCACTTATAGAAGGGAAAGCAAATGCGACATAAGGGGAAGCAAATACAACATCAGGGAAAATAATAACAATACAAAACACAACAAAGCAAAACCAGACAATTATATATCAGAGACATCCTGCAGGGGAAGAGGCGAGAGAGGGATCAGAGGAAGGGAGGCATATTTATAACCACATTTCTTAATATATTATACAAAAGAATAAATTTAATGAATCAAATTTGCAATATACCAGGTCCAAATTCATTTTATTCTCTTTACCAGAAATGCTTTTCTAGTTCTCTAAATTTTGCATTCAAAATTGTCCATTTCAAATGTATATAATAACACAAATTTCAAAGCTAAAATTTGTTTTTCATTATTCTGTGCATTCTTTCTGAAGCATTTATCACAATCTATTTTATATGTAGAATTGCTCAATTAATCTGCACATAAAATTGTCAAGTAACAAATGAAGAATCAATTTTTCATTCATCTTTGACTCCCAGCACTTAGCACAATTTTAAGTCCATTTCAATCTCAGTGAACTTTGTTGATTTTTAAAATTTTCTTAGTTAAACATTTATTCACAGAAATTATCCCTTTGGCCATTATTAGATCATCAGTCACTTGTCAATATATTTTCATTTGTGGCACCACTTTGCAATATTAATCATATGTTTAAAAAAACCAATAGAAAAGTGTTAAGGGTGTAATTTCTTTTTTTAAATTTTATATATATTTTGCATTATTCTGGTTTTTGTACAATGTTTGCTTTCTCCTCTCTGGTATGGTCCCTAGAATCCTCACCTCCAGTTCACCCCGGCACCATCACCATAGTTCCCTGTGCTCTTCCCTCTCCTGTTATGATTCCTCTCCCGCCACCTCCTGCAAAATGTCTCTGATTTATAGTTGCCTTTCAATGTTTTTCATGTTTATTTTAGTTTTATTTCATGCCCCCCTATGTGGTTCCCCTACATTCCTCCTATAAGTGAAGCCATCCAGTATTTTTTTTTTCTTTCTGGTTTATTTCACTGAACATACTCCCTCCTAGCTCCATTCAAGTTACTGTGAATAGCATGAGTTTATATTTTTTGATGCTGAGTAATATTCCATTGTGTATATATATATACCACATCTTCTTGATCCAGTCATCTATTTTTTGACTTTAGGTGATTTCCATATGTTACCTGGAAGGTAAGATATCCTTGTAGGTATCCTTGTAGGTATCCTTTTGAATGAATGTAGGTATCCTTTTGAATGAATGTTTTTGTATCCTTTGAGTAAATCCCTAGGAGTAGAATTGCTGAATCATATAGTAGCTCCATTTTTAGTAGTTTGAGGAACCTCCACACAGCTTTCCATAGTGGTTGGACCAGGTTGTATTCCCACCAGCAGTGTAGGAGAATCCCTTTTACTTCACATCCTCGCCAACATTTGTTATTGCCTGTTGTTTTAATATGTGCCATTCTCACATTCTCACTGGTGTAAGGTGGTCTCTCATTGTGGTTTTCATTTGCATTTCCCTGATTGCAAGTGATATTGAACATTTTTTCATACCTATTGGCCATTTGCAATTCTCCTTTGGAGAAGTGTCTTTTTAACTCTTCTGTCCATTTTTTTTTTTTTACTGTATTGTTTGCTTTGTTTTTGTTGAGTAGTGTCAGCAATTTGTAGATCTTTGTGATCAGTCCCTTAGCAGTTTTACTGTGTGCAAAAATTCTCTCCCAATCAGTAGGGTGCCTCTTTGTCTTGGGTAGTGTCTCTTTTGCTCTACAGAAGCTTTTTAGTTTGGTGTAATCCCAGCTGTTCATTTTGTCCTTCACTTTCTTTGCCTTGGGGATGTGTCTTTAAAGATGTTACTGAGATGTATGACATGTAATGTTTTGCCTATATTTTCTTCTGTATATTTTATGGGGTCAGGTCTTATGTCAATTCCTTGATCCATTTTGAATTGGTTTTTGTGCATGGTGTGAGGTAGTAGTCTTAAGTATGTAATTTTAATAAAAGCTAGTTTAAACTGTAATCTACTGTGTACCCCAAAAAAGGATCTTTACTCGAACCACCTAAAAAGAATTCAACAAGAATAAAGACATATTTTTATGTTTGTACAATTGCTTTCAAATAAGCATGTCATATAGGATTAACTACTTGATTATTGTGAAGGGTTTTAGTTTCAAAATGAAATAATATTACCTAAAACTAAAGAACTAGTATACTTGTTTAAAAAAAATAAAAAATCTTTGCCTTCACTATCACTGCTTTGGGTGATGTGTCTGTAAAGATGTCTTTGAGGTGCATGTCATGTAGTGTTTGACCTATATTTTCTTCTATGTATTTTTTGGTTTCAGGTCTTATGTCTACTTCTTCAATCCATTTTGAGTTGGTTTTTGTGCATGGTGTGAGGTAGTGGTCAAGCTTCATTCTTTTGCATGTAGCGACCCAGTTTTCCCAGCACCATTTATTGAACATACTTTCTTTGCTCCAGGCAATATTCTTTGCTCTTTTGCATAGATTAGTACCATAAATCTGCGGGTTTATCCAAATGCCCAAAAATAGATGACTGGATCAAGAAGATGTGGTACATATACACAATGGAATATTACTCAGCAAACAAAAAAGCTGAACACATGGAATTCAGAAAACCTAAATATGGGACCAGGAAAAAGACTAATTAATACAAAGTAAAAATCAAAATCAACAAGCAACTATAAACCAGAGACACACTACGGAGCGGGGCGGGGGGAGGGAAGGGGAGAGGAGCGAATAAGGTCAAAATAAGGGGAGGGGTGCAATTGTATGGGGAATAGAACCAAAATGATAATGCATACATTGTGCAAAAATGAAAAATGGTGTAAGAATTATATAAAATAAAATATTAAATAAATGAATGAATGAATGAATGAATAATGACTTACCAGTCAGAGGAGGAAATTATCTTTTCAAGCTTCTCATAGGATCCTTTATCTTTTCTGGGAGATAATCCTAGCCAAAAATTAGGAAAATGCCAGGATTTTATAAAATCCTATAAGAAATATAGATGGATGTTGAAATAATTGTTTCTCATTTCTATATATTACATCACAGCATCATTTAGTATACATAATTGTTTAAGAGAACATTTTAAACATTATACTATGTTTCAATGCCATTAAAAGAAATTGAGACAATGTGTTCCTGACTGTAAGGTTGCTTTCAACATTTTTACATCAAATAACTCTTAATTAGGAGCTACCAACTCATGCATAATCACCAACTATAGATTTCAAATATTAGCATTAAATATTCAACCTGGATGAAAATAAGGTGATTGATCACTATAAATATAAGTTAATAGAAACAGAAAGAGTAGAAGTAAAATGTAGCAAATTTAGAGTGGTTATAAATAGAAATCAGAATTAGCCCAGAATTTTGTAGCCAAAGTAATACGCTTTTTTTCATAGTGTACCATTTTTCTTTGAAGAAATAACTGAGAATCGATCACTTATGAGTGATCCGATGGCCAAGTCACTGTGAATTGATTTTTCCCTCTTCTATAAAGTAGGACAAAGTTTCTTTCAGTAGGGAAGCTGAAGCTTTTGGGGGAATGTACTTTTGCTTAAAAAAAGAATATATGGGAACTCCCCTGGTGGTGCAGGTGGTTGAGCACCACGCTGTGAAGCTGTCTGCAGCCTCTGCAGCGCCTGTCCAATCCCAGCCGGCCAGGGAGGGCCCCCACATGGCTCGGCAGACCACTCCTGTCACGCCCACTGCTTCCCTCAGAAGTGTATTTCGTCAGTCTGCCTGTTCTGTTATCTGTTCTGTCTCTGGTGAATCCTCTCATCTCCCCGCACATCTGGCCTGTACCCAGGTTCTTGCATAAATAAATAAATAAAGCTTTTTAAAAATGACTATATGATTATTCTCTGAGAGATCGACATGCTGAGTAATAAGAAAAATGTGGGGGCCTTCCTGGTGGTGCAGGGGGCTGAGCGCAGCAATGTGAAGCTGTCTGCAGTCTCTGCAATGTGGGTTCTATCCCGACTGGCCGGGGAGATTCCCACAGGGTGCAGCAAACCTCTCCTGACTCGCCCGCTGCTCCCCTCAGCAGTGTACTTCGGTCAATCTGCCTGTTCCCTTTCCCACTCTGTCTCTGGTGAATCTTCTCACCTTACCACACATCTGACCTGTATCCTGGTTCTTGTACGCATAAATAAATAAATCTTTTTTTAAAAAAAGTAAAATGTGGAGATACTATTTAGATATTAGAAGGAAGGCTTACCAATACGCTTTTGTTCTTAATCTTCAACAGACTGGCATTTAGATTCCGACATTCCTGTTCACTGGTTTTCCAATCTTTATGCTCCTGACTGACTAAATAACAGCTGTCCTCATGCCACAACCAGTCTTTTGGACAAGGTTTACATTTGTGTTCTGGGGGGAAGAAACATTTGTATTTGGATTGCACTGATAATCTTCCTTATTCTCATTTTCCAATTATTAAGTTAGCCAAATTTACTTGTGTTTCTTTTTTTAACATCAGTGGTGAAGAAAGTGAATCCTGAGATCTAGGTTCCTACATACCAGGGTAGTGTGTTGAAAACATCACAAGAACAACACATGTCAGAGGAAAGAGCACTGTATTTTCCTTCCTCAGGAGCCCTGAATAATGATCACCTAATCGCCTTCTCTCACTTAATCATGTTTTCTCTTCCTGCTTAGCAGTGAAAGTTAATCCCAAGAAACATTGTTGAGAATCAACGCCACAAACCTCCATCTGTTCTGGCTTCTCTAACTAAAGCATTTCTAGCTCTCTGATTTGTTGAATACTGGGGAACTTCCCAAGATCACAAAGATCGTGTATTCATTATAAAAGCAATAGAAGCTGCTAAAGATATTTAAACTCCATTTCCTTACATTCATGGGGTAAAATCTAGTTTTATTTCTTTGACAATAATACTTATCAAACATTGACTGAAATTTAGGAATGAAGTCACCATAAAGATATGTGCTTTTCTCCTTATCTACTCACCTCAGTGCCCAAAATAAAAGTAATACAGGGCCTCCCTGGTGGCACAAGGAGTTAAGCACTGCTCTTTGGAGCAACCCACAGCCTCTGCAGCATGAGTTCCATCTCCAGCCAGCCAGGGAGCTACCCACATGGTGCAGCAGACCTCTCCTGTCTCACCCGCTGCTCCCCCCAGCAGTGTATTTCAGCCGGCCTGCTCCCCTCAGGAGTGTAGTTCAGCATGCCTGTTCTGGACACCACTCTTATTCTGGTGAATCCCCTCACTCCCCCATACCTCTGGCCTGTACCCCAGCTCTTGTATGCATAAATAAATAAATCTTTACAAAAAAAGTAAAACATGTCAGATTAGAGAAACTGTGCTAGCTAATGTTTTATTAAGTAGCTATCATCCCCATTTGGAGATAATTTGGGGTCTATGGCTATAATTACCTTTTCTGGTTCTTTTTTCTAGTTACATGAAAGTATCAATGCATCCTCTGTCAGCCACATTTAATTCCTTCCCCCAAAGAAGGAAATGACGCTCTAGTAACTCTTAAATTTAGTCCACCTTACTCAGAGAAGAATAGAAGATTACCTGAATCTTTTTCATATAGGTGATGGCATAATTTGGTGGCCATTTTTTGCAGCGTAATAGAGAGGTTCCTGATCTTCCCAGAACTATTCATGTTTTCGATCAGTTGTAGAGAAAGATTTCGTTGAAGTTCCTCTTTGAAGCTCTGTAGTTTGTTCAGTTTTCCCATTTGCATGTTGAAAGTTCCATAAACTCCATCCCAAACAAGATAGAAGATTAAAAATTTAGTCCCTCAAACAACCACCACTTCCTTTTTGCTGAAATCATATTAAATTATTAAAGGTATAGGGGAGCAGTTATTTTCTTTATAGGAATCAGGGAGAGAGATTAAGTGCAGTCTTGTAAGTGCAGCGTTCTATGTGTGTTCAATGGGTCCAGAGCCTTAATTCCAAGAGTAAAAATTTTTTGTAAAATTGATGTGATTCTGTGTGTTTTCCCACCCAATCAAAATATGGGTAATACATACACATGATTCCTAAGACTCCCAGTCCAGCCAGCAGCAGAAGGCAGAGCAGAGCCAGAGCCACCACACGGCACTGCCAGGCGCGAAGAGGGGCGGCTGGCGCTGTGGGAAGCAAGGTGAGCACAGAGAGTGGAGTGGTGTGCGTCTTCATTTGAATCACTCATTCATTTTGCTTTAACTTCATACCTAACATGTCCCCAAAGTGAAAGAATGTTTTTGCTAGAAACTCAAGGACATTTTCAAAAAACATTTTTTGTTCGTTTTTAAAATTTTCTTTTTATTTTGTATTTTTTACATCATTGTTCATTTTCACACAAAGTTTGAATGCGTAAAAAAGGGGGAAGGAAATAAAAATTTTTTTGAAGAATAAATCAAAAAGAAATAAAAAATATTTTGTTAGTTGTTCAGCATCTGAAATGGTTCTCACAAGAGAGGCTGTTAACTAGTGGGCTGCTTCAAGGAATAAAGAGGCTGAAATGGAATTTTAAAGGAGATATGAGAAAACCAATCCATCTAGATTCTGGTTTGTCCAAATTTATGGAAACTGAGCAGCTGTCAGCTAACAAGGAGTTCAATCCTTGAGTGGACAATGATCAAATCCTGAAAAATGATATCAGTGATGTATGTTTTCCCCAGGACATCCTGAGAGTCCTGGGGCTGTCTCTATTTTTTTTAAGATTTTTTTTTATTTATACAAGAACTTGGGTACAGGCCAGATGTGCAGGAGGAGGAGAGCATTCACCAGAGACAGAGCGGAGAACAGAACAGGCAGACTGACTGAAACACACTGAAGGGAGTAGCCTGAGAGTCAGGAGAGGTCTACCACACCATGTGGGTATCTCCCTGGCTAGCTGGGATCCGACCTGCACTGCAGAGGCTGTGGACAGCTTCACAGTGTGCTCAAGCACCTGTGCCTCTCTTTGTAATGTCTCTCAGAGTCTCCCTATAAACTAGTTCCTAGAACAGATCGGCATCACTTCCTCATTGAAAGTTTTTCATGTTCTTTTACCAACAAACTTTTGTTGAATACTTCATTTTTCCATAATCAGTAAACCCACAAGAGATCATTTGCTTACTAAAAAAAAAAATAAGGAATCATACATTTAATTAATATTACATTTATATTAAAATTATTAAATCATAACATGTTTAAATTATGACATGTAGCTGTGAATATTAAATCTTTCAAGAAAATATAAATATAGCATAACATGAGACTCTCACTAAACTTCTGAGAAATGCCTATACCTCACAGTTATTGATGCAATAAAGTACAGAGAGGCTTTCTGATAAAATGTGAAACAACTTTTAAAGACTTTGGAAAGTAGTTAAGAAGGAAGAACGACATAGTGAGGATCTTATCTAAGATAAGAAGCATAACGTCAAGTGTTGTCTTTCTTAATAATTTTTCTTATTCATTTGTGTATTGAGCTATTCAAAAGTTACCAGAGTACCTTCCTTATGGAGTACCTTCTGGGTACTAACAACACAGTGAGCAGGGAACACAATTCCAGTTCTTATAGAATATAAATTTTAACTATGGGAAAAAAAATTGGATAGATTAGTAGGGAGATGGATGAATTAGTTGATGATGGATGAATAAGTAGATATTAGCTAAATAGATGATAGATAGATAGATAGATGATAGATAGATAGATAGATAGATAGATAGATAGATGTCAAATTGTGCTATGATATGCAAAGATTTATAATGGAGTTATATTCTAGAGCATCAGCAGTTCTGACTTTACCATGGAATCAGCATGCAAAATCAGTGGTGAGAGTGCCACAGACAGGATGATCTAGCTCTCAGGCCCTAACTAGGGTTTATTTGAAAAACAGAAAACATTCAGAGTGGCAATAAAATTCTGACTGAAGAGAGAGAAGATATTGGAGGAGGTCAAAGAAAAAGAAAGAAAATTGTATTTATGGCCTTTGTTAGCAAGAGTTAAGGGACTGGAGTTTGTTTAATTACAGGAAGGGTTTTTTTAATCAGGAGGGAGAAATAAAATATTTTTAGAAAGATTATTGTTACAGAATATAGAGGATGGGGCCTCCCCGGTGGCGCAGCGGTTGAGAACTGGGTTTGCGAAGCTGCCCTCAGCCTCTGCAGCGCCGGTTCGATCCCCAGTGGCTCCCCGGCCATCGGAGGAGGGTCCCACATGGCACACAGACCTCTCCTGCTGCCCGCTGCTCCCCTCAGCAGTGTACTTCGGTCCTTCTGCCTGCTCTGCTACCTGCTCTGGCTCTGGTGAATTCTCTCACCCTCCAGCGCTTCTGACTGTACCCAATGCTTGTATAAATAAATAAATAAATCTTACAAAAAAAAAAAAGGAACAGAAAAATAATATAGAGGATGACTGTAAAGCTGCAGAACTGGAAGACAGAAACTAGATAGGAACTTCTTGCAACAGACCAGTGAGAGAGAACAGTAGCTAGATTTACTAGTATCAGAGAATGGCATGTCTCACAGGATATATTATGAACACATTTTGAAGTTAGAATCTAAAGCACACATTTATGAAATCTATGAGAGATTTTGACTTGATAAAGTTGTTAGGTAATAATAAGATCAGCATATTCATAGCGAGCATAGCAGTGATTGAAAAAAAAAAAAAACAGAGAACATTCTATGGGTTAAATATCCAGCCTTGAATCCCAGTTCTGCTTATTATCCCTTGTGGTAACTTGAACAAATTCTTTTCTTCTCTGTGTGTTAGTTTCCACATTGGTTAAAAAAAGGAAAAGAAACCCACAAAGTTGAGAAACTAAATGGCTTAAGATTTGGATTGGAACAGTGCTGGCACATAACACACACTTGGTGACTGTATTTAAGTATGTATTTGTATTTGCATTTAATGATATGGAGATAATTAGGAGGAAGGAACAAGAGGAAAAAAAATATTTCTATGTTTACCATTATAATTTAAGATGATATTAGACATCTATATGGAAATGTGAAACAAGCATTTGATTTTCTAGTCTGGAAAATCAAGGACTTGTCATCAAAGGATAGTTGGAAGTCACTGTTTTGAATCAAAGGAATGAATCAGGTAACTTAGCAAAGTATCTTTAGTGTCACAAAACAGAGGACCCAGAAGAGAGTCCTGGAATATTCTACAAAACAGAGTTTGATCCAGGGAAAAAGTCAAAAACGAAGGCTGAGCGGGAGCTGCTATGGTGGTAGTGGAGACCAGGAGCACGCCATATGTGTCAGCAAGCCTGTGTAAAGAAAGTGTGAAGGAAGAGGGATGATGCAACTGTATGAACGCTGCAGGGAAGTCAAATAATAAAAGAGCAGAGATGTGATTCTTGGGGTGAAACAGAGAGGCCATTAGTGGCCTAGATCCATCGGAGTCTCCATGGAATAATGAGGGCAGAAGCCTAATGTGGTCCGTTGAGAAGAGAAGGAACTCTGAAGACCGCGTGCTCATGACCAAAGGTAATGCTGTCCCAAGGTTGGGCTATGAAAGGAAACAGAGAAATGGAAGATAAATAGATTTAGTTGGGTAACTAGGGGTGTATTTTGTTAAAATAGGGTAGTAGAGTATATTGGTGAGAGGACAATGAAGCAGCAGAGAAAGGGGAATCTTATAGAAGAAATGTCTTTGAACAAGGTACATGATTGAAATGCACAGCAAAATGAAATTTGTCCTTTGGTAAGAGTGGGTATTTCATAATTACCATCTAGAAATAAAACAGGGGATATGAGAAAAAATATGGCAGGAGGGCAGTGTTAGTCGCAGAGAGGGAAGGTGTAGAATGAACTAGGAAGCAAACCCATCAGACTTTCCTAGGGCCTTTGAGCTAGATGTTCTTACTTTCTGTGATATCCTTTCCACTGAATTTGTATGGTAGTTCCCACTAACCATAAGAGCTGGTCTTCCTGCTTTCTAGACTATAACTCAGTTTTAAATCTTCACATACCAGAGCACAATTAGAGATCTCTCTCTCTCTCTGTTTCTCTCTCTCTCTCTCCAATCATTCATTTTCTCACACACTTAAAATTTATCTTCTATAAAAGAGGTACTTGCTCCCATATTTTTAGTACCCAGAATAGTGTTCGACTATAAAGAAGTTGCTCAGCTTAATAAGAAGGTACTCAAATTAATAATTAAATATAAAAATAAATGAGAAAATAATTATTAAGAAAGACATCAGGACCTTCCTCGTGGCCCAAGGGGTTAAACACAGCACTATGAAGCTATTTTCAGCTTCTGCAGCATGAGTTCGATCCCTGGCAATCCAAGGAGTTACCCGCATGGCACAGCAGACCTCTCCTGACTCTCCTGCTGCTCCTCTCAGCAGTGTAATTCACAGTCTACCTGTTCTGTTCCCCATTCTGTCTCTGGTGAGTCCTCTGACTCCCCCACACCTCTGGCCTGTACCCCAGCTCTTGAATGCATAAATAAATAAATCATTTTTAAAAAAGACAAGATTTGAAGTTATACTTTTAACCTTAGGTAAGATCCTGTCTATGTAGTTCTTTCCCTCTTCACTGTTTCCGGAAGTCTAAAAGAGTTAGGTGGCATTTGACTGGCAATGCTCTCTGTATGTCACAACGTTATTGCATCAACAATTGTGAGACAAGACTAGCTCAGACAGAAGTTTAGAAACTGTGCTTGAGAGTTTGTGTAATTTTCACCAGCAATGTCGGGCCATTTGGGTAGAGTTCAGAGTAGGTAAATGAATTTAACCAGAACTGGAGTTATTCAAGGGAAAATGACAGCACATTAAGCAACGTAGCAAGAGAGTAAGGGACATTATTACATAATATAATATTTATATTATATACTATAGACTTTAAGCTGCATAATGAGAAAATCAGATAGAACTGAGAAAATAATGAGACATAGATTCAAGACTCCCATAGAATCAGAAAATTTCTGAAGTGGAGATTTAGAATAAGGTGAATTAGTGGGATAGGAGAGAGGAAAGAATGTGATGGGATACAAAAAGGGTAATTGTAGGCATAGAAAAATTATGGTATGCTCATCCTCTTATACCACACAAAAAGGAGAAATACAAAGAAAGAAAACAAAATGGAAAATATTGTACAATCCTTAAGGGTCACCCTTAAAAAATATGTATTAAAGGGAAAGACAACAAAATGGAGCTCTTCTAAAGAGTTACAATGTTGATGATAAATGAATCTGAAATCTAACAATGAAATTTCTGTTCACAGGAAAATTAGAATTTTAACAAATCCTACATTTTGTTGGGAGACAAATAATGGGAGACAAAAAATTTTGGGAGACAAAGTATGAGGATGCTTCTATTACTCTTTCTCCTAAGTGCACCAACTCTACCAGCTTTTTGTGTTCTCCAGACCACCCTTTCAAGTAATTTTTAATTAATCACACTGGGGAATGTGCTGGAGCAGACTGCATGCAAAAGTCCAGGAGCCAGGAAGTCAGAATAATATGGGGTTGTGAGCAGGATGAATCTTAGGGTACTCTTCATTGAAGTATAACCTGAAAGTCTACACAGCTGGCCCATTTATAGCATAATTCAAATTTGTATTGAAAACTACAAAGTTTTCACTTGCATCCTGGTTTTCAGTGTTGTATCTCCCAGTATTTCTTTCTCTCTTCTCTTTCTTTAGTTCTGATGTCTTTTGGTTTAGCTTTACCTATTCTATATTTTAGCAGGTTGAGAAAAGATGACCAAAAGAAGTGGAAGAAATTGAAAATTTCAGGATAATATATACTTGAATTAGTATAAGGTCAAATGAAAGTCCTTAAAGTTCTATCTTTCTCTTTTTGTCATTTTCTCCCTCTCTTTTACATGCACATACATGCTAGCATTTTCTTATATAAAAAAAATACAAAGACATGACTTTCTAAATAGCATATATTACTTGTCCTGTGGCATCATTTCATGGAGAAAAAAATCGCAAAATTCACTTTTATGAAATACAATTCTAATTGCCTTGAAATATGAAAAATAGAAAAATTATGAAAAATTCAGTGTTCAAGCTATTGATTAGGGCCTTTAAAAAAACATTTATAAACATTTGTATGGACACACTTAATAGCTTTAGTACAAATGGGAGGTTAGTTAAAAACTAAAATAGAACAATCATTGTTACTTCACTTATACTTAGGGAACAAGCTTCTACCTTTACTCTTCTACACATTAGTTTTAACACATTCCCACACATCTATACCTCAAAATCTTACCTTTTATCCCAGATTTGCCATATTCTGTTTTACTGGAGTCCTGGAATTTTAGATCTGCATACATAACTTCTTCAGACATTGTTGGCAATGCAAAGAAAGCTTGGAAAAGAATTTAAAAAAAACTCAAAAAACAAATAAAAACTTAGAGTTGAATGTTAAATAGGATCTGTGATTTTATGCTTGTGGTTCTAAAAAAATTTATTAAATATAAATTTAATGTTTTTGAACCCAAAGACAAACTGCAAATACCTGCAGGCTGTTGTGTTATATAAGAACAAACAGCTGTTGAAGAACTAACTTATTCATATATTCAACTTCCTCTTACGTGTTCCTTTTCTCCATTTCTGTATACTTACCAACTACAGAAAATACCTTTTAAAATGATGTTGGGATGTTATTCATGTTTTTCAAGGGGATCGCAAGTTCTCAGACACTGACTAGTCTACAGCAATGACCTGGAACTGCAGTCCTGTGTGTGTCTAACCAAGTGCTATCAGATGAGTTTGCCTTAGTAGAGCAACTGTTATGTACAGAAAGCAGCACAGACAGAGGAAGAGTGGAAGCCACACCCTGTCCCTTTGTTACACAGGTGCTGGTTAGTCTAAGAGGAACTAAGGAACACTTAGTTTAACAAAAGAAATATACTAAGTAATCTGGGACCAAGGTAATACACACTGATGGAAAAAGCCCTAGAAACAGGCTTAGCAGTCTTGTTTCTCAGCAATCTGGCTCAATTCATGAACAAACTCTCAACTAATCTACCAAAAAGGGGAAGAAAGGGAGTCTAGAGGGTCTCTTAAGTTAGTTTCTTTTAAGTTTGACCCCACAATTTTGGAAGCAGGGGTCCATCCATTTCTTGCCCAAGTATGCAAAGCATACTTGGGAATTGGGCAATGATTGTTTTCAAATTATTTCATAATTTTTTTGAAGTAACACTGCATCATGGCATTGTATAAATTGCAGGTGTGCATCATTGCAAATCAACATGTACCTGTCCTACACAGAGTTCACCACTAATAGTTCTATTCTATACTTCACCATACAGTTGTCTCTTTGTCCTCATTTATCCATCCCTTCACCCATTCCCTTTGATAACCACTAATTACAGTCCAGAAGTTTGTTTTTGTTTTATTTGGTCCATCTGTTGATTTTCTCTATATACCACATATTAATGAAATCAAATGATGTTTGCCTTTATCCAGTTTATTTCATAAGTATAATACCCTCTAGGTTCATCCATATTGTTGCAAAGGGCAAAAATTCAACTTTTTATAGTTAAAGAGTATTCAATTTTTGCATATATATGTCACAATTTCTGTACCCATTCATCAGATGATATCTACTTAAATTGTTTCCAGTTGTTGGCTATTGTAAATAATGCTGCATAAATATGGGGGGTGGATATAGTGTTTGCATTATTGTGTTTACCTTTGGAGGGTGAATACCCACAAGTATGATAAATGAATCATGTCGAATTTCTATTTTTGATTTCCTAATTTCTATTTTTGATTTGCAGTATGATTTCTCCATACTGCTTTCCAAAACATCTACTCCAAATTACCATCCTACCAACAGTATATAAGGGTTCCCTTCTCACCACATCATCTCCAAGATTTGTTTCATCTTTTGGGTAATGGCCATTCTCACAGCAATGAGATCTCATTGTTATTTTCATTTTTATTTCCCGAATAATAAGGGATTATGAATCTTACCATTGCGTATTGGCCATCTGTATGTCTTCTTTGGAGATATGTCTATGCAGATAGGTCACCTGTTTTAAAATTGGATTGTTTCCTTGATTGCCATTTTACTTCCCTTGCTCATAATGAGCAGTCTGGTGGCCGGGTCCAGGAAGGGAGTGTTTCTTGGGGTGAGACAATGGGACCATTTTGCATGTGATTTTCATATGCAGAAGTTTTCCACATTTTTATGAGATGTATTACTCTTTTCCATTTTGGTGTTGGTATAAAGGGGATTGTTTACTGTATTTCATTTAGAAATAGAATTGATATTGCTGCATTAAGATTTTATCCAGTGACAAGGAGTTATATAGTCTGCTTGTAAATTATATTTTTATGTACACAATTGCATGAGTTACAAGTAAAATGTCTTCTTTCTCTTTTCTGCATTTTAAAATTTCTTTTTCTTGTCTCTTTCCACAGTTAGAACCTCAAATAGACTGTGGAAGGTCTTAAATCAAATGATAAAGATCCTTCTTTTAAAAATGGCTCTTGATTTAAGTGCAAGTGTAGGGCAACTCTACTGCTTTCTGTGTAGAAATGACATCAAGAGGTTTCAGAAGCATAAATTTTTATCATTTGAACTGCTGATGAGGGATGGTTCTCATCCCCCAAAGCCCCCAAAAACCGTTCATATCTTGTTCCAGAGCGCAAAAGAAAAACATTCACTCTTTTACCAGAAGTATAACATTAAGTTTAGGTTTTTTTTTGTTGCTAGTGGTTTATTTCCTTCTCTTTTTAATGTCAACATTCTTTCTTTAATGCTATTAACAGGAAGGAAATCATTTGTTTCTATTTTCTCAGAGACTTTGTTATGTAGTGTTGAATTTTATCAAATGATTTTTCTATACCTCTAAAGAAGAATGTATTTTCCTTTTCTTTCCCATGATGGAAAAAATCTTCATTAGTAGAATAAACCCCAATTGGTGATGATGCAGCACTCTTCCTATTCATGTATATTCCTAGATTTAATTTCCTCTGACATTTCTATAATGATGGTATCTACCTCGTTTATTTTGGGAGAAGCAAGACAAAGTAGCTGGTTTTCTGTATTTTTTTTTTAAGATTTATTTTTTAGACATACAAGAATTGGGGTACAGGCCAGGGTTATCGGGGGGTGAGAGAATTCACCAGAGACAGAGTGGGGAACAGAACAGGCAGTTCGACAGAAATACACTGTTGAGGGGAGCAGCGTGCGAATCAGGGGAAGTCTGCTGTGCCATGTGGTTAGCTCACTGGCTTTTCTGTATTTTTCTTCTTTTTTATAAAGATTTATTTATTCATGCATACAAGAACTCGGTTACAGACCTGTGGAGGGTGAGAGGATTCACCAGAGATACAGCGGGGAACAGAACAGGCAGACTGACTGAAATACACTGCTGAGGGGAGTAGTGGGTGAGGCAGGAGAGGTCTGTCACACCATGTGGGATTCTCACTGGCTGGCCGGGATTGAACCTGCACTGAAGAGGCCAGGGACAGCTTCACAGCGCTGCACTCAACCGCCTGCACCACCAGGGGAGGCCCCTTTTTTGTACTTTTCAACCAAAAATCTGTATTCATCCTCAGCAATATGTCTGTGTCTAGCTGTCAAAGTATTTTCTCAACATTTCATTTTACTCATAAGATGAGGACAAAGAAGAAAGTTGGAAAACCATGAATTATTAGGAGAGAGGCAGAAAGTTACTCAATCGGCATCTTTATTCCACTTGTCTGGTCCACAAGAGGTGCACTACATAAAGTTGCTTTTAGCTGGAGGATAATAACTGAAACAGAGTAAGTTCACTAACTACAAAAATCCATCTGGTTCTTCATTTATTAGCGTATTCTCAGTCTTCACTCGATCAGCCAATTTCTCACATATAAAATTTTCCCTTTCAGCACAATGTTTATAGACAAGCTGGTCATAATATCTACATCCACAATACATCTCACCACTGAAGCCATTTGTGTTGTTTATTAACCTGAAAGAGGAAATAAAGAATTACTTGTTCAAAAAACAAACACACAGACCAATGGAACTGAATAGAAAGCCCAGAAATAAACCCACACGTATATGGACAATTAATCTTTTTCAAAGGAGCAAAGAACATGCAATGAAACAAGGATAGTTTTTTCAATAAATGGGAAAACCGGACCACCACATGCAAAAGAATGAAACTAGACCTCTACCTCTCACCATACACAATAATCAACTCAAAATGGATAAAAGATCTGGGCAAAAGACCTGAAACCATATTTTATGCATACAGGAACTGGGGTACAGGTCAGGGGTGTGGGGGAGTGAGAGGATTCACCAGAGACAGACTGGGGAACAGAGCAGGCAGATGTACTAAAATACACTGCTGAGGGGAGTAGTGGGCAAGACAGGAGAGGTCTGCTGCACCATGTGGGTATCTCCCTGGCCAGCCTGGAATCAAACCGGCGCTGCAGAGGCTGCAGACAGCTTCACAGTCCTGTGCTCAACCTGCTGTGCCACTGGGGAGGCCTATGGTATGTTTTTTAATGTAGATATCACTTTCCCCGTGATAAGCAGAACAATTACAACAAAAAGATTTATTTACAATGGCATATTCATAACCACATTTCTTAATATATTATACAACAGAATAAATTTTATGTATCATGTTTGCAATATACCAGGTCCACATTCATTTTATTCTCTTTACCAGAAATGCTTTTCTAGTTCTCTCTCTACAAATTTTTCATTCAAAACGATCCATTTCAAATGTATATAATAACACAAATTTCAAAGCTAAAATTTATTTTTCATTATGCTGTGCATTCTTTCTAAAGCATTTATCACAATCTATTTAATATGTAGAATTGCTTAATTAGCCTGCACATAAAATTAATTGTCAAGTAACAAAGAAAGAATCAATTTTGCATTCATCTTTGACTTCCATCACTTAGCACAATTTTAAGTCCATTTCAATCTCAGTGAATTTTGTTGATTTTTACAATTAGTCAAGCATTTATTCACAGAAATTATCCCTTTCGGTCACTATTCGAGGTTAGTCAGTTGTCAAGATATTGTCATTTGTGTCACCACTTTGCAATAGTAAGCATATTTATTTGTTTGTTAATTTATTTTTAAAGATTTATTTATTCATTTACACAAGAACGGGCGTACAGGCCATATGCACGGTAGGGTGAGAAGATTCACCAGAGACAGAACGGAGAACAGAACAGGCAGACTGAGGAAAGACACTGCTGAGGGGAGCAGCAGGCGAGACAGGAGAGGTCCGCTGCGCCATGCGGGGCCCTCGCCAGCCAGCCGGGATGGAACAGCGCTGCAGAGGCTAAGGACAGCTTCACAACGCAGTGCTCAAAATACATACATATATATATATATTTATATGTGTATATATACACATATAAATATATATATATATATTGTGGGACGCTCGCCGGCGGCCAGGAACGAACCAGCGCTGCAGAGGCTGCGGGCAGCCTCGCAGCCCAGCGCTCAACCGCTGCGCCACCAGGAGAGGCCCCCAAGCATATTTTTTAAAAAACCCAATGGAAAAGTGTTCTTTAAGGGTGTAATTTTATTTTATTTTATATATATTTTGCATTTTTCTTTTTTTTTGGTACAATGTTTGCTTTCTCCTCTCAGGTATAGTCCCCTAGAATCCTCACCAACAATTCAACCAGGCTCCATCACCATAGTCCCCTGTGCTCTTCCCTCCCCTGTTACGATCCCCACCAGCTCCTCCTCCCCTCAGAATGTCTCTGATTTATAGTTGCCTGTTGAATTTGTTTTTTTCATTTAATTATTTTTTTCCTGCCCCCCTATGTGGTTCCACTACATTCCTCCTATAAGCAAAACCATCCAATATATATATATTTTTTCTTTCTGGCTTATTTCACTGAGCACAATCCCTTCTAGCTCCATCCAAGTTGTTGCGAGTAGCATGTGTTTATCGTTTTTGATTGCTGAATAATATTCCATTGTGTATATATCACATCTTCTTGATCCAGTCATCTATTTTTTGTCATTAGGGTCATTTCCATTTCTTACCTGCTGTAAATAATGCTGCCATAAACACAGGGGTGTAGGTATCCTTTTGAATGAATGTTTTTGTGTCCTTTGGGTAGATCCTTAGGAGTGGAATAGCTGGGTCATGTGGAAGTTCCATTTTTAGTAGTTTGAGGAACCTGCACACAGCTTTCCATAGTGGTTGGAACAGTGTGCTTTCCCGTCAGCATTGTGGGAGAGTCCCTTTTGCTTCACTCCTCGCCATCATTTGTTATTGCCTGTTTTTTAGTATGTGCCATTCTCACTGGTGTAAGGTGGTATCTCATTGTGGTTTTGATTTGCATTTCCCTGATTGCAAGTGATATTGAACATTTTTTGATATACCTGTTGGCCATTTGCAGTTCTTTGGAGAAGTGTCTTTTTTAACTCTTCTGCCCATTTTTTTTTTTTTTTTACTATATTGTTTACTTTGTTTTTGTTGCACAGTGTCAGCGCTTCCTAGATATTTCTGATCAGTCTCTTTGAGGTTGTACTGTGTGTAAAAATTCTCTCCCAACCAATAGGATGCCTCTTTGTTTTGGTTAGTGTCTCTTTTGCTCTACAGAAGCTTTTTAGTTTGGTGTAATCCCAGCTGTTCATTTTGTCCTTCACTTTCTTTGCCTTTGGGGAGTGTGTCTTTAAAGATGATACTGAGACGTATGTCATGTAGTGGTTTGCCTATATGTGCCATTCTCACTGGTGTAAGATGGTATCTTATGGTAGTTTTGATTTGCATTTCCCTGATGACAAGTGATGTTGAACATTTTTTCATATGCCTTTTGGCCATTTGCCTTTCCTCTTCAGAGAAGTTTCCTTTTAGCTCCTCTGCCCACTTTTTGACTGGATTATTTTCTTTGTTGTTGTTGAGTCTCATCAGCTCTTTGTAGATTTTTGTGATCAGTCCTTTATCATTAGTGTTGTGTGCAAAAATGTTCTCCCAGTTGGTGGGGTTTCTCTTTGTTTTTGTTATTGTCTCTTTTGCTGTGCAGAAGCTCTTTAATTTGATGTAGTCCCAGCTGTTTATCTTTGCCTTCACTATCACTGCTTTGGGTGATGTGTCTGTAAAGATGTCTTTGATGTGCATATCACGTAGTGTTTTGCCTATATTTCCTTCTATGTATTTTATGGTTTCAGGTCTTATGTCTAGTTCTTTAATCCATTTTGAGTTGATTTTTGTGTATGGTGTGAGGTAGTGGTCAAGCTTCATTCTTTTGCATGTAGCGACCCAGTTTTCCCAGCACCATTTATTGAACAAACTTTCTTTGCTCCAATGCATAGTCTTTGCTCCTTTGTCAAAGATTAGCTGACCATAAATCTGTGGGTTTATTTCTGGATTTTCTATTCGATTCCATTGGTCTGTATGTCTGTTCTTATTCCAATATCATGCAGTTTTGATGATTATGGCTTTGTAGTATAGTTTGAAGTCTGGGAGTGTGATGCCTCCATTCCCTTCTTTTTTTTTTTTTTCAGGAGAGCTTTGGCTATTCGGGGTTTTTTGTGATTCCATATGATTTTCATCAATAATTGTTCTATTTCTTTGAAGAATGACATTGAAATTTTGATTGGAATAGCATTGAATCTGTATGTTGCTTTTGGTAGGATGGCCATTTTAATAATGTTTATTCTTCCAATCCATAAGCAGGGGATGTCTTTCCATTTCTTTGTGTCTTCTTCTATTTCTTTTAACAGTGTTTTATAGTTTTCTTTGTATAGGTCCTTTACCTCTTTTGTTAGATTTTTTCTCAAATATTTGATTTTTTTTTGTTTCAATAATAAAAGGGATTTTTTTTTTATTTCTTCTTCTTCAGATTTATTGTGTATAGGAAGGCTACTGACTTTTGTGTGTTGATTTTGTATCCTGCCACTTTACTGGACTGATTGATGAGTTGAATTAGTTTTTCTGTGGAGTTTTTGGGGTTCTCTATGTATATTATCATATCATCTGCAAATAGTGATAGTTTGATTTCTTCTTTTCCTATTTGGATTCCTTGTATGTCTTTCTCTTGTCTTATTGCTCTGGGTAGGACTTCCAGAATTATATTGAAAAGCAGTAGTGAGTGTGGACATCCTTGTCTTGTTCCAGATCTTAATGGAATTGCTTTCAGCTTTTCACCATTGAGAATGATACTGGCTGTTGGCTTGTCATATGTGGCTTTTATGATGTTGAGGTATGTTCCTTGTATCCCAAGAATTTCAAGGGCTTTTATCATGAATGGGTGTTGCACTTTGTTGAAAGCTTTCTCAGCATCTATTGACATTATTATATGGTTTTTATATTTCTTTTTGTTGATGTGTTGGATAACGTTGATTGATTTTTGGATGTTAAACAATTTAAGGATGTAATTTTTAATAGAAGCTAGTTTTAACTGTGATCTGCTGTGTATCCAAACAAAGGATCTTAATTCAAACCAGCTAAAAAATTCAACAAGAATAAAGACATATTTTTATGTATGTACAATTGCTTTCAAATAAGCATGTCATATAGGATTAACTAGTTGAACACTGTGAAAGGTTTTAATTTCTAAATGAAATAATATTACCTAAAACTCAAGAAATAGTATACTTGTTTAAAAAAATAAAAAATAACTTACCAGTCAGAGGAGGAAATTATCTCTTTAAGCGTCTTTGGATTTTCATAATTTTTACTGGGAGATAATCCTAGCCAAAAGTCAATTGTCTGGGATTTTATAAAATCCTATAAGAAATATAGATGGTTGTTGAAATAATTCTTTCTCATTTCTATACATTGTATCACAGCATCATTTAGTACAGATAATTGTTTAAGATAATACTTTAAACATTATACTATTTTCAATGCCATTGAAAGAAATTAAGACAAAGTGTTCCTTACTGTAAGGTTGCTTTCAGCATTTTTACATCAACTACCATCTCACATGGAGAAGGAACTACCAATCAATGAAAAAAAACTCTTAATTTAGGAACTACCAACCCAAGCATAATCACCAACTATACATTTCAAATATTATCATTAAACAGTCAGTCTGGATGCAAATAAGGTAATTAATCACTGTAAATACAAGTTAATAGAAACAGAAAGAATAGAAGTAAAATGTAGCAAATTTAGAGTGGTTATAAATAGAAGTCAGAATTAGTCCAGAATTTTGTAGCCAAAAACTAAGCTTTTTTTCATAGTGTAACATTTTTCTTTGAAGAAATTACTGTGAGTCGATCACTTGAGTGATCAGATGACCAATTCACTGTGAATTAGTTTTTCCCTCTTCTATAATGTAGGACAAAGGTTCTTACAGTAGGGAAGCTGAGGCTTTTGGGGGAATGTACTTTTGCTTAAAAAATGAATATATGTTCACTCTCTAAGCGATCAGAATTGCCGAGTAACAGGTAAAATGTGGGAACCTCCCTGGTGGTGCAGGTGGTTGAGCGCAGCACTGTGAAGCTGTCCGCAGCCTATGCAGCATGAATTCCATCCCTGCCAGCCAAGGAGATGCCCACATGGCGCAGCAGACCTCTCCCGTCTATCCCGCTGCTCCCCTCAGCAGTGTATATCATCAGTCTGCCTGTTCTGTTCCCCTCTCTGTCTCTGGTGAATCTTCTTACCCTTCCCACACATCTGACCTGTATCCTGGTTCTCGTATGCATAAACAAATAAATCTTTAAAAAAAAAAAAAGTAAAATGTGGAGATACTATTTAGATAAGAGAATGAAGGCTTACCAATACACTTTTGTTCTTAATCTTCAACAGACTGGCATTTAGATTCCGACATTCCTGTTCACTGGTTTGCCAATCATTACTCTCCTGACCCTGTAAATAACAGCTGTCCTCATGCCACAACCAGCCCTTTGGACAAGGTTTACATTTGTGTTCTGCGGGAAAGAAACAGTGGTATTTGGTATTTGCACTGATATTCTTCCTTTTTTGCATTTCCCCATTTTGCTCTATATTAAGTTAACCAAATTTACTTGTGTTTCTTTTTTTAATATCAGTGGCGAAGAAAGTGAATCCTGAGATCTAGGTTCTTACATACCAGGGTAGTGTGTTGAAAACATCGCAAGAACAACACATGTCAGAGGAAAGAGCACTATATTTTCCTTCCTCAGGAGCCCTGAAGAATGATCACCTAATCTCCTTCTCTCACTTCTCATGTTTTGTCTTCCTGCTTGGCAGTGAAAGTTAATCCCAAGAAACATTGTCTGTTGAGAATCAACCCCACAAACCTCCACCTATTCTGGCTTCTCTAACTAAAACATTTCTAGCTCTCTGATTTGTTGAATACTGGGGAGACTTCTCAAGATCACAAGATCGTGTGTTCATTATAATAGGAATAAAAGCTGCTAAAGATATTTAAACACCATTCACTTACATTCATGGGGTAAAGTCTAGTTTTATTTCTTTTACAATGATACTTATTAAACATTGGCTGACATTTAGGAATGAAGTCGCCATAAAGATGTGTGTTTTTCTCTTTATCTCTACTCACCTCAGTGTCCAAAATGAAAGTAATACAGGGTTTCCCTGGTGGCGCAAGTGGTTAAGAACTGCACTATGAAGCAATCCGCAGCCTCTGCAGAATGCTTTCAATCCCCGGCCAGCCAAGGAGTAACCCACATAGTGCAGCTGACCTCTCCTGTCTCGCCCACTGCTCCCCTCAGCAGTGTATTTCAGTCAGTCTGCCTGTTCTATTCCCCACTCTGTCTCTGGCGAATCCTCTCACTTCCCCACAACTCTGGCCTATACCCCAGCTCTTGTATGCATAAATTAATAAATCTTTGTTGTTTGTTTTTTAATATTTTATTTTATATAATTCTTACGTCATTTTTCATTTTTGCACAATGTATGCATTTTCATTTTGGTTATATTCCCCATACAATTGCACCCCCCCTTATTTTGACCCTAGTCCTTCCTCTCCCCGTATGTCCCCCGACCCCCCTCCCCCGTAGTAGTCTCAGGTTTACAGTTGCTTGTTGATTTTGATTTTCACTTTGTATTAATTAGTCTTTTCCTGGTCATTTATTTAGGTTTTCTAAATTCCTGCTAGAGCGAGACCATCCAGTATTTTTCTTTTTCTTTCTGACATAAATAAACAAATCTTTTTTAAAAAAGTAAAACATGTCAGATTAGAGAAACTATATGCTAGCTAATGATTTATTAAGTAACTATCCCCTTTGGGGATAATTTGGGGTCTATGGCTATAATTGCTTTTTCTGGTTCTTTTTTCTAGTTCCATGAAAACATCAATGCATCCTCTGTCAGCCACATTTAATTCCTTCCCCCAAATAATGGCTTCTAAAGAAAAACTTCTAAATAGCAGTGAAATGATGCTCTTAAATTTAGTCCACCTTACTCAGAGAAGAATGTAAGATTACCTGAATCTTTCTTATATAGTTGATGGCATAATTTGGTGGCCATATTTTGCAGGATGATAGAGAGTTTCCTGATCATCACAGAACTATTCATATTTTCTATCACTTGTAGAGAAAGATTTTGCTGAAGTTCTCTGAAGCTCTGTAGTTTGTTCAGTTTTCCCATTTGCATGTTGAAAGTTCCATAAAATCCATCGCAAACAACATACAAGATTAAAAGTTTTAATCCCTCCAACAACCACCACTTCCTGAAATCATATTAAAATATTAAAGGTATACAGGAGCAATCGCTTTCCTTATAGGAATCAGGGAGAGAAATTAAGTGCTGTCTTGTAAGTGCAACATTCTATGTGTGTTCTACAGGTCCAGAGCCTTAAATCAAAAAGTAAAACTTTTTTGTAAAACTCATGTGATTCTATGAGTTTTCCCACCCAGTCAAATTATGGGTAATGCATACACATGCTTCTTAAGATTCCCAGTCCAGCCAGCAGCAGAAGGCAGAGCAGAGCCAGA
Organism: Talpa occidentalis; assembly: GCF_014898055.3. Lineage (NCBI taxonomy): Eukaryota > Metazoa > Chordata > Mammalia > Eulipotyphla > Talpidae > Talpa > Talpa occidentalis. The sequence goes on from NW_023601653.1 coordinate 67,452,709, forward strand.
GCCACCACATGGCACTACCAGGGGCGGGAAGGGGCAGCTGGCGCTGTGGGAAGCAAGGTGAGCACAGAGAGTGGAAGTGCTGTGCATCTTCATTTGAATCACTCATTCATTTTGCTTTAACTTCATACTTAATATGTCCCCAAAGTGAAAGAATGTTTTTGCTAGAAACTCAAGGACATTTTCAAAAAAATATTTTTATTCTTGTTTAAAATTTTCTATTTATATATTTTTTACAGCATTGTTTATTTTTAAACAAAGTTTGAAAGCAAAAAATAGGGGGAGGAGGAAATAAAAAATCTTTTTTGAACAATAAATCAAAAAAAAATAAAAAATATTTCATTAGTTGTTCAGCCTCTGAAATGGGTCTCACAAGAGAGGCTGTTAACTGGTGGGCTGTTTCAAGGAACAAAGGCAGAAGTGGAATTTTATAAGAGATGTGAGAAAACCAACCCAACTAGATTCTGGTCTGTCCAAATTTGTGGAAACTTAGCACCTGTCAGCTAACAGGGAGTTCAATCCTTGAGTGGACAATGATCAAATCCTGGAAAATGATATCAGTGATGTATGTTTCCCCCAGGACATCCTGAGAGTCCTGGTGCTGTCTCTATTTTTTTTAAAGATTTTGTATATTTATACAAGAACTTAGGTACAGGCCAGATATGCAAGACAGTGAGAGGTCACCAGAGACAGAGCAGGGAACAGTACAGACAGACTGAAGGAATACACTGCTGAGGGGAGCAGCGGGTGAGACAGGAAAGGTCTGAGGTGCCATGTTCGCATCTCCCCAGCCAACGGGGTTCCAAAGAGCATGGCAGAGGCTGGGGAATGCTTCACAGTGTGTTCAAGCAGTGTGCACAGTGTGCTTCACACTGCACCTCTATTTGTAGTGAACAGCATGCAAAATCAGTGGTGAGAATGGCACAAGCAGGACGATCTAGCTCTCAGGCCCTAACTAGGGTTTATTTGAAAAACAGAAAACATTCAGAGTAACAATAAAATTCTGACCAAAGTGAGAAAAGATATTGGAAGAGGTCAAAGAAAAAGACAGGAAATAGTATATATGGCCTTTGTTAGCCAGAGTTAAGGGACTGGAGTTTGTTTAATTACAGGAAGGTTTTTTAATCAGGAGGGAGAAATAATATAATATTTTTAGAAAGGTTATTGTTACAAAATATAGAGGATGACTGTAGAGCTACAGTACTGGAAGAGGGAACACAGAGAGGAACTTCTTGCAGCAGACCAGTGAGAGAGAACAGTAGCTAGATTGACTAGTATCAGAGAATGGGAAGACTCACGGGGTATATTGTGAAAACATTTTGAAGTTAGAATCTGTAGCACACATTTATGAAATCTATGAGAGATGTTTGACTTGATAAAGTTGTTAGGTAATAATAAAATTGGACATTTATAGGGAGCTTAAGCAATGATAAAAATAAAACAACAACATAGAACATTCTATAGGATTAAAATATCCAGCCTTGAACCCTAGTTCTCCTTCTTATCCCTTGTGGAAACTTGAACAAGTTGTTTAACTTCTCTGTGTCTTAGTTTCCACATCCGTTAAAAAAGAAACAGAAAACAAAAAGTATGAGAAATTATATGGTTGAAGATTTGTAATATGGCACGTAGCACACACTTGGTGATTGTATTTAAGTATTTATTTATGTTTGCATTTAATGATATGAAGATGATTAGGAAGAAGGAACAAGAGGAAAAAAATTTCTATGTTCACCATTTTAATTTCAGATGGTATCAACCATCTATATGGAAATGTGAAAAAGGCATTTGATTTTCTAGTCTGGAAAATCAAGGACAGATCATCAGGAGAGAGTTGGGAGTCACTGTATTTGAATCATTCATTCAAAGGAATGAATGAGGTAACTTAACAAAGTATCTTTAGTGTCACAAAACAGAGGACCCAAGGAGAGTCCTGGAATATTCCATAATATAGAGTTTGATCCAGGGCCTCTCTGGTGGCGCAAGGGTTTCAGCACAGCACAATGAAGCTATTTGCAGCCTTTGCAGCACAAGTTCAATTCCCGTACATCCAGGGCGTTACCTATATGGCACAACAGACCTCTCCTGTCTCGCCTGCTGTGCCCCTAAGCAGTGTATTTCAGTCAGTCTGCCTGTTCTGCTCCCCACTCTGTTTCTGATGATCCTCTACCCCTGAACCTCTGGCCCTACCCCAGTTCTTGTATACATAAATAAATAAATCTTTAAAAATTAAACAACAGAGTTTGATCCTGGACAGAAAGTCAAAAAAAGGCTGAGCAGGAGCTGCTATGGTGATAGTGGAGACCAGGAGCACGCACATGTGTCAGCAGCCTGTGTAAGAAAGTGTGAAGGAAGAGGGATGGCGCAACTGTGTGAACGCTACAGTGAAGTCGAATAGTAAAAGAGCAGAGACGTGATTTTGGGGTGAAACAGAGAAGCCATCAGTGGCCTAGATCCATAGGAGTCTTCATGGAACAATGAGGGCAGAAGCCTAATGTGGTCCATTGAGAAGAGAAGGAGCTCTGAAGACCTAGAGTCCATAACAAAAGGTAATGCTGTCCCAAGGTTGGGCTATGAAGGAAACAGAGAAATGGAAGATAAATAGATTTAGTTGGGCAAGTAGGGTGTGTATTTTGTTAAAATAGGGTAGTAGAGTATATTGTTGAGAGGACAATGAAGCAGCAGAGGAAGGGGAATCTTACAGAAAAAATGTCTTTGAACAGGTACATGATTGAAATGCACAGTAAAATGAAATTTGTCTTTTTTTTTTTTTTTTAAACTTAACAGCTTTTTTTTTTTTTTTTTAAAGAGGCATGTATTTTTATTTATGTATTTATTTATTTGTTTGTTTTTTTTATACATGCATTGGGTACAGTCAGAAGCGCGGGAGGGTAAGAGAATTCACCAGAGCCAGAGCAGGGAGCAGAGCAGGCAGAAGGACCGAAGTACACTGCTGAGGGGAGCAGTGGGCGGCAGGAGAGGTCTGCGCGCCATGTGGGACCCTCCTGTGGTGGCCGGGGAGCAGCCGGGGATCGAACCAGCGCCGCAGAGGCCGCGGGCAGCTTCGCAACCCAGCGCTCAACCGCTGCGCCACCGGGGAGGCCCTGAAATTTGTCTTTTGATAAGAGTATTTCATAATGACCATCTAGAAATAAAACAGGGGATATGAGTAAGAATATGGCAGGATGGCATATTTTTAGCAGAGAGGGAAGGTGTAGAAGGAACTGGGAAGCAAGTCCATCAGGCTTTCCTGGGGTCTTTGAGCTAGATGTTCTTACTTTCTGTGATGTCCTTTCCACTGAATTTGTGTGGTGATTCCCACTGACGATAAGAGCTGGTCTTCCAGCTTTCTAGACTATAACTCAGTTTTAAATCTTCACATACGGGAGTGCAATTAGAGATTCTCTCTCTCCAATCATTTATTTTCTCACACACTTAAAATTTATCTTCTACAAAAGAGTACTTGCTCCTGTATTTTTAGTACCCAGAATAGTGTGTGACTATAAACAAATTACTCAGCTTAATAAGAAGGTACTCAGATTAATAACTGAATATAAAAAGAAATGAGAAAATAATTATTAAGAAAGACAACAAGACATCCCTGGCAGCACAAGGGCTTCAGCACAGCACTATGAAGCTGCAGCATGAGTTCGATCCCCAGCCGGCCAAGAGTTATCCACATGGAGCAGCAAAAGTTTCTTGACTTCTCTGGCTGCTCCCCTCAGCAGTGTATTTCAGTCAGTCTGCCTATTCTGCTCCCTGCTCTGTCTCTGGTGAATCCTCTCACTCCCTGCTCCACTGGGCTACACCTCAATTCTTGTATGCATAAATAAATACATCTTTAAAAAAGAAAAAGAAAGACATTTGAAGTTATACTTTTAACCTTAGGTAAGATCCTGACTATGTAGTTCTTTTCCTCTTCACTGTTTTCCCATGTCTAAAAGAGTTAGTTGGCATTTGACTGTCAATGCTCTCTCTATCTCACAACATTTTGCATCAACAACAGTGAGACGAGAATAGCTCAGACAGAAGTTTAATGAACTGGGCTTGAGAGTTTGTGTAATTTTTACCAGCAACGTCTGCCTATTTGGGTAGAGTTCAGAGTAGGTAAATACTTGAATTTAACCAGAACTGGAGTTTTTCGAGGGAAAATAACACATTAAACAAGGTGGTGAGAGAGTAAGAGATGTTATGACATACTACAATGTTTATATTATGTACTAAAGACTTTAAGCTGCATAATGAGAAAATCAGATAGAACTGAGAAAATAATGAGACATAGATTCAAGACTCCCAGAGAATCAGAAAATTTCTGAAGTGGAGATTTAGAATAAGATGAATTAGTGGGACAGATGGAGGAAAGAATGCGATGGGATACAAAAAAGGTAATTGTTGGCATAGAAAATTTATGGTATGCCCATCCTCTTACACCACACAAAAAGGAGAAGTACGAAGAAAGAAAATAAAACCGAAAATACTGTAAATCCTTAAGGGTCACCATAAAAATTATGTATTAAAGGGAAAGACAACAGAATGGAGCTGTTCTAAAGAGTTACAATGTTGATAAGAAATTAATCTGAACTCTAACAGTGAAATTTCTGTTCACAGGAAAATTAGAATTTTAAAAAATGCTACATTTTGTTGACAAACACAAATAATGTATGAGGATTCTTCTGTTACCCTCTCTCCTAAGTGTACCAACTCTACCAAATTTCTGAGTTCTCCAGACCTATCGTTTAAGTAATTTTTAATTAAGCACACTGGTGAATGTGCTGGAGCAGACTGAATGCAAAATCCAGGAGCCAAGGTGTCAGAATAATATGGGGTTGTGAGTAGGATGACGCTTAGGGTACACTTTATTGAAGGATAAACTGAAAGTCTACACAGCTGGCCCATTTATAGCATAATTCAAATTTGTATTGAAAACTATAAAGTTTTCACTTCCAACATGGTTTTCCGTGTTCTATCTCCCAGTATTTCTCTCTTGCTTCTCTTCCTTTAGTTGTGATGTCTTTTCATTTAGCTTAACCTTTTCTATATTTTAGTTAGTTGAGAAAAGATGACCAAAAGAAGTGGAAGAAATTGAAAATTTAGGATAATATATACTTCAATTAGTATAAAGTCAAATGAAAGTCTTTAAAGTTCTATCTTTCTCTTTTTGTCACTTTCTCCCTCTCTTACATACACATACATGCTAGCATTTTCTTATATAAAAAAAAAAAACCTACAAAGACATGATTTTCTAAATAGCATATACTCCTTGTCCTCTGGCGTCATTTTATGGAGAAAAAAAAAATCAACTTTCAGTTCTATGAAATACAATCCTAACTGTCTTGAGTGAAATATTAACATAGAAAAAAATATAAGATATTAAGTATTCAACCTATTGATTAGGGCCTTTAAAAAACCCTTTATAAACATTTGTATGGACACATTTAATAGCTTTAGTACAAATGTGAGACTTAATTAAAAACTAAAATAGTACAATCACTGTTACTTAGCTCATACTTAGGGGACAATCGTCTACCTTCACTCTTTTACACACTAGTTTTACCACATTCCAACACATCTATAGCTCAAAATCTTACCTTTTATCCCAGATTTGCCATTTTCTGTTTTACTGGAGTCCTGGAATTTTAGATCTGCACACATAACTTCTTCAGACATTGTTGGTAATGCAAGGAAAGCTTGGCAAACTATTAAAAGAAAAACTCAAAAAACAAATAAAAACACTTAGAGTTGAATATTAAATAGGATCTGAGATTTTAAGCTTGTGGTTCTAAAACAAAATATAAATTTAATGCTTTTGAATCCAAAAACAAACTGCAACTAAGTGGTAGAACAAATAGCTGTTGAAGAGCTAACTTATTCACATATTCAACTGCCTCTTATATGTTCCTTTTCTCCATTTCTGTATACTTACCAACTACAGAAAGTAGCTTTTAAAATGATGTTTGGATGTTATTCATCTTTTTCGAGGGGTTCACAAGTTCTCAGACACTGACAAGTCTACAGCAATGACCTGGAACTGCTGTCCTCTGTGTGTCTAGCCAAGTGCTGTCAGATGAGTTTGCCTCAGTAGGGTAACTGCTCATGTACAGAAAGCAGCACAGACAGAGGAAGAGTGGAGGCCCCATCCTGTCCCATTGTTACATAGCTGCTGGTTAGTCTAAGAGGAACTAAGGAACACTTAGTTTCTCTATAACAAAGAAATATACTAAGGAATCTGGGACCTAGTTTACACACACACTGATGGAAAAAGCCCTAGAAATAACTGCAGGCCAGTAGAGGTGAGATCAGTCTTGTTTCTCTGCAAATTGGCTCAATTTATTGAATAAACTCTCAACGAATCTACCAAAAAGGGGAAGAAAAGGAGTCTAGAGGGCCTCTTAAGTTAGTTTCTTTTAAATTTGACCCCACAGTTTTGGAAGCAGGGGTCCATCCATTTCTTGGTCAAGTATGCAAAGCATACTTGGGAAAAGAGCAATGATTGTTTTCAAGTTATTTCATATTTTTTTTGAAGTAACACTGCATTATGGCATTGTATAAATTGCAGGTGTGCATCATTGCAAATCAACATGTACCTGTCCTTCACGGAGTTCACCACCAAAAGTTCAATTCTATCCGTCGCCATACAGTTGTCTCTGTCCTCATTTATTCATCCCTTCGCCCTTTCTCTTCTGATAACCACTAATTACAGTCCAGAGTTTGTTTTTTTGTTTTATTTGGTCCATCTGTTTATTTTCTGTATATACCACATATTAGTGAAATCAAATGATGTTGGTCTTTATCCGGTTTATTTCATAAGTATAATACCCTCAGGCTTCATCCATACTGTTGCAAAGGGCAAAAATTCAACTTTTTATAGTTAAAGAGTATTCAATTTTGGCATATATATGTCACATTTTCTGTATCCATTCATCAGATGATATCTACTTAAATTGTTTCCAATTCTTGGCTATTATAAATAGTGCTGCATAAACATGGGGGCATGGATATAGTGTTTGCATTATTGTGTTTAACGTTGGGTGGTGAATACCCACAAGTATGATAAATGAATCAAGTAGAATTTCTATTTTTGATTTCTTGAATTTCTATTTTTGATTTGCAGTATGATTTCTCCATACTGCTTTCCAAAACATCTACTCCAACTCACCATCCTACCAACAGTTTGTAAGGGTTCTCTTCTCACCACATCGTCTCCAAGATTTTTTTCATCTTTTGGGTAATGACCATTCTCACAGCAATGAGATCTCATTGTTATTTTCATTTGTATTTCCTGAATAATAAGCGATTATGAACATCTTACCAAGGCCCATTGGCCATTTGTAAGTCTTCTTTGGAGATATGTCTATTCAGATAGGTTACCCGTGTTAAAATTGGATTGTTTCCTTGATTGCCATTTTACTTCCCTTGCTCATAATGAGCAGTCTGGTGGCCGGGTCCAGGAAGGGAGTGTTTCTTGGTTTGAGACAATGGGGCCATTTTGCATGTAATTTTCATATGCAGAAGTTTTCCACATTTTTATGAGATGTATCACTCTTTTCCACTTTGGTGTTGGTATAAAGGGTATTGTTTACTGTTGACATTTAGAAGTAGAATTCATATTGCTGCATTAAGATTTTATCCATTGACAAGGAGTTATGTAGTCTGATTGTAAATTATATTTTTATGTATACAATTGTATGAGCTACAAGTAAAATGTCTTCTTTCTCTTTTCTGCATTTTAGAATTTCTTTGTCTTGCCTCTTTCCACAGTTAGACACTCAAATACACTATAGAAGGTCTTAAATCAAATGATAAAGATCCTTCTTTTAAAAATGGGCTCTTGATTTAAGTGTAAGTGTAGGACAATTCTATTGCTCTGTGTGTGGAATGACACCAAGAGATTTCAGAAGCATAAATTTTTAGCCTTTGAACTGCTGATGAGGGATGGTTCTCATCCCCCAGGACCCCCCAAAACCATTCATATCTTGTTCCAGAGCTTAAAAGAAAAACAATCACTCTTTTACCAGAAGTATAACGTTAGATTTAGTTTTTTGTTGTTGTTGTTTCTAGTGGTATTTTCCTTCTCTTTTTAATGCCAACAATCTCTCTTTAATGCTATTATCAGAGAAGGAAAATATTTGCTTCTATTTTCTGAGAGACTTTATTATGTAGTGTTGAATTTTATCAAATGATTTTTCTGTACCTATAAAGAATAATGTAGTTTCTTTTTCTTTCCCATGATGAAATAAATCTGCATTAGTAGAATAAACCGCAATTGGTGATGATGCAGCACTCTTCCTATTGGTGTATATTCCTAGATTTAATTTCCTTTGACTGTTCTATAATGTTGGTATCTAGCTTGTTTATTTTGGGAGAAGCAAGACAAAATAGCTGTTTTTCTGCATTTTTCTTTTTTTAAGATTTATTTACTTATGTATACAAGAACTGGGGTACAGGCCAGAGTTATGGGGGAGTGAGAGGAGTCACCACAGACAGAGTGGGGAACACAACAGGCAGATCGACTGAAATACACTGCTGAGGGGAGCAGCGGGTGAGTCAGGAGAGGTCTGGGCCCATGTGGGATTCTTGCCAGCTGGCCGGGATCGAACCTTCACTGCAGAAGCTGCGGACAGCTTCATGGCGCTGCGCGCAACCACCTGCACCACCACGGGAGGCCCTTTTTCTGTACTTTTCAACCAAAATTCTGTATTTATGCTCAGCAATATGTCTGTGTCTAGCTGTTAAAGAATTTTCTCAGAATTTCCTTTTACTCTTAAGAGGAGGACAAAGAAGAAATTTAGAAAAGCGTGAAGTGTTAGGAGAGAGGCAGAAAGTCAGTCAATCAGCATCTTTATTCCACTTGTCTGGTCCACATGAGGTGCGCTGCATAAAGTTGCTTTTAGTTGCAGGATAATAACTGAAACAAAATAAGTGCACTAACTATGTAAATCCATCTGGTTCTTCATTTATTAGCGTATTTTCAATCTTCACTCGATTAGCCAATTTCTCACATATGAATTTTTTCCTTTCAGTGCAAAGCGTATAATAAACATACTCAGAATATCTGTATCCACAGTACATCTCGCCACTGAAGCCATTTGTGTTGTTTATGAACCTGAAAAAGGAAATAAAGAATTACTTGTTTCAAAAACAGACCACACAGACCAATGGAAATGAATAGAAAACCCAAAAGTAAAACCACATATATATGGACAATTAATCTTTGACATAGGAGCAAAGAACATGCAATGGAACAAGCATAGTTTGTTCAATAAATGGTGCTCGAAAAACTGGACCACCACATGAAAAGAATGAAACTGGAGCTCTACGTCTCACCATACACAAAAATCAACTCAAAATGGATAAAAGATCTGGACATAAGACCTGAAACCATAAAATAGTTAGCAGAAAATATAGGTAAAACACTACAAGACATACATCTCTGTAGCATCTTTAAAGACTCATCACCCAAAGCAAAGAAAGGCAAGGAAAAGATAAACACCTGGGATTACATCACACTGAAAAGCTTCTGTACAACAAAAGAGACATTAACCAAAACAAAGAGACACCCCACTGACTGGGAAAAAAAATTTTGCCCTCCAATCAAAGGACAAGGGACTGCTCACAAAGATATGCAAAGAACTCAAAGGACTCAACAAAAGCAAAGTAAACAACCCAGTCAAGAAATGGGCAGAAGAACTTAACAGGCATAGGAAAAAATGTTCAACATCCCTTATAATCAGGGAAATGCAATAGAAACCACAATGAGATACCACCTTACACCAGTGACAACAGCACATATCAAAATAATAGCGGCAACAAATGTTGACGAGGATGTGGTGAAAAAGGAACTCTCTCCTACATTGCTGGTGGGAGTGCAAACTGGTCCAACCACTGTGGAAAGCTGTCTGGAAGTTCCTCAGTCTACTAAAAGTGGAGTTACATATGACCCAGCAATTCCACTACTATGGCTCTACCCAAGAGACACACAAACACTGTTTCAAACAAATACCTGTACCCTATGTTTATTGCAGCACTATTTACAATAGGTAAACCTGGAAACAACACAAATGCCCAAAAGTAGATGACTGGAGCAAGAAGATATGGTGTATACACACAATGGATTATTATCCAGCAATCAAAAAAGATACACTCATGCCATTCCCAGCAACATGGATGGAGCGGGAAGGAATTACGGTCAGTGAATTAAGTCAGAAGGAAAAAGAAAAATATTGGATGGTTTCACTTATAGGAGGAATATAGGGGAACAAAATAAGGCATCAGTACAATCAGTACTGTTACTTTTGTAACAGTACAAAACATAACAAAGCAAAAACAAACAGACTATTATAAATCAGAGACATCCTGCAGGGGATGAGGGAGAGGGATCACAGGAAGGGAGGGAGGAGCACAGGGGACTGAGGTGATGGTGCGCGGGTGCATTGGTGAAGAAAATTCCTTGGGGACTACACTTGGGTGGGCGGAAGCAAATATTGTTTAAAAGAACCATGATATAAATATATATATAATAATAATAATTTCAAAAAAAGAATTACTTGTTTCATATCAAATATTTGAAGCATATTCAAACACACACAAATTACATTTCCATGTAGCTTAGCTCCTAAAGTCTGCATTAGCTAAAATAAATTTTAATTATTATTCAGAATATCAGGTATTTACAAGTTACATTCACTGACAGATATGCAAGATCAAACACTGCATTATTTCTGTCTTTTCCACTTTCTCACATCTGGAATATTTGCTGTCTTTACTCTAGAGGTAATTTTGCCTTCCCGAGTACTTAATATGATTTAGAATACTGCAGTCTTCTTGAATCTCTACTTTAACTGGCTTAATAGGAAATCTTTGACACTGTCCTCTCAAACATTTTTCACAACCAGCAAAACCAGGGATTAACCTGGTTAATGATAACTTAAGCTCATCATCATCTCTAAGTGATAGTATTTCAAGATATTTTTCAAAGATTTTACACTGAGTTCTGAATAATTACTAGCCTCTAATACAAGATTACTGATGCTGATTCATTTTCTTTTGGGAAAAATGTAGCATCAGTACTTGGTTCAATACATAATAATCATCAATCAATAAAAGTATATCAATTAATGTTCAATTGTGATATTTCTATTTGTGGTGACGCTCATGTGTCCATCATCAATGAAAGCCTTTCTTTCCAGATAAACCCCAAAAATGACATTGAGAATTAAAAAAAGAAAAAGAAATCATATAAACATATATATCATTTATAAGAACATATAAGCAAAAACAATGCATTATATATACTATATCAATCTGTACTTTTAATTTCAGTATCATGAATATTTTGAAATATCTGCTGTACTTTCCTGCAGTTATAGATTGCCTTCTCATTAGCAATACTTGCAAATGCACACAAGGAAATCCACCTTTTCAAAACAAAATCCATCACACACTCCCCTGACCACAAACTACCTTTACCTCTAGTCCATCACTCCAAATTAGATCTTGAACATGCAGACCCTCCTCTCCTCTGTGTGCACACACCTTTCTCCCATTCTGTACTGCACTGCCAACCGCTGAGATGGAGCAGTCCCATCTCTGACCTCTAGTCTCACAACTACTATTTCTAGCAAAGTGAGTAAAACAGAAAAACAATCAGCACTTCTATTTGTTGCCTGGCCCAATGAGGTGAGTGTGCAACAATGTCAGGGCTTAGCTTCAGTGAGGCAGTCCCCCAGATTACTTGTCCTGAGTAGTTCCATCTTGATGTGCCCTCAACTAACACAGAAGTGTGAATATATGGGCTGAGAATAGTTTCCAAGAGATTGATGCTGCGGTTCCCTTCTTTAGTCTGTTTTCCAATTTAAAAGCTTATAAAATACAAATGCAATTATGGCATTTTTTATTTTTTTAAATTTATTTTATTTTATGCATACAAGAACTGCGGTACAGGCCAGAGGTGCGGGGGAGTGAGAGGATTCACCAAAGACAGAGTGGGGAACAGAGCAGGCAGACACTGAAATACACTGCTGAGGAGTGCAGCAGGTGAGACAGGAGATGTCTGCTGAACCATGTGGGTATTTCCATGGCCAGCCTGGAATCAAACCGGCACTGCAGAGGTTGCAGACAGTTTCACAGCTCTGTGTTCATCCCACTGCGCCAAGGGGGAGGCCCTATGGCATGTTTTAATGTAGGTTTTGCTTTTCCCCATGATGAGCAGAACAAATACAACAAAAGGATTCATTTACAATGGCATATTTATAACCACATTTCTTAATATATTATGCAACAGAATACATTTTATGTATCATATTTGCAATATACCAGGTCCAAATTCATTTTATTCTCTTTACCAGAAATGCTTTTCATGCAAAATTGTCCATTTCAAATGCATATGATAAAACAAATTTCAAAGCTAAAATTTATTTTTCATTATTCTGTGCATTCTTTCTGAAGCATTTATCACATATCTATTTTATATGTAGAATTGCTTAATTAGTCTGCACATAAAATTACTTGTCAAGTAACAAAGGAAGAATCAATTTTTCATTCATCTTTGCCTCCCAGCACTTACCACAATTTTAAGTCCATTTAAATCTCAGTGAATTTTGTTGATTTTTACAATTTTCTTAGTCAAACACTTTATTCACAGAAATTATCCCTTTGGCCACAAGTAGATGGTCAGTCACTTGTCAAGAAATTGTCATTTGTGGCACTATTTGCAATATTAAGCATACTTTAAAAAACCCAATGGAAAAGTATTCTTTAAGGGTGTAATTTCTTTTTTTTATTATATATATATATTTTTTACAATTATTCTTTTTTGTACGATGTTTGCTTTCTTCTCCAAGGTATAGTCCCCTAGAATCCTTACCACTAATTCTCCCAGGCACCATCACTATAATCCCTTGTGCTCTTCCCTCCCCTGTTATGATCCCTCTCCCCCACTTCCTGCAGAATGTCTCTGATTTATAGTAGCCTGTCGATTTTGTTTTATGTTTATTTTAATTAATATTTCCCTATCCCCTATGTGTTTCCCCCACATTCCTCCTATAAGTGAAGCCATCCAGTATTTTTTTTTCTTTCTGGTTTATTTCACTAAACATAATCTCTCCTGGCTCCATTCAAGTTGCTTTGAGTAGCATGGGTTTATCTTTTTTGATTGCTGAGTAATATTCCATTGTGTGTGTGTGTGTGGTGTGTGTGTGTGTGTATATATATATATATATATATATATATATATCTCACATCTTCTTTATCCGGTCATCTATCTTTTAGTATTAGGGTCATTTCCATATCTTACCTACTGTAAATAATGCTGCAATAAACATGGGGTGTAGGGATCCTTTTGAAGTACTGTTTTTGTGTCCATTGGGTAAATATCTAGGAGTGGAATTGCTAGATCATATGGTAGCTCCATTTTCAGTAGTTTGAGGAACCTCCACACAGCTTTCCATAGTGGCTGGACCAGATTGTATTCCTACCAGCATTGTAGGAGAGTCCCTTTTGTTTCACATCCTTGCCAACATTTGTTATTGCCAGTTTTTTTAATATGTGCCATTTCTTAGTGGTGTAAGGTGGTATCTCATTGTGGGTTGGTTTGCATTTCCCTGATTGCAAGTTATATTGAACATTTTTTCATACCTATTGGACATTTGCAGTTCTTCTTTGGAGAAGTGTCTTTTTAATTCTTCTGCCCTTTTTTTTTTTTTTTTTACTGTATTGTTTACTTTGTTTTTGTTGAGTAGTGTCAGCTCTTTGTAGATCTTTGTGATCAGTCCCTTAGCAGTTGTACTGTGTGCAAAAATTCTCTCCCAATCAGTAGGGTGCCTCATTATTTTGGTTAGTGTCTCTTTTGCTCTACAGAAGCTTTTTAGTTTGGTGTAATCCCAGCTCTTCATTTTGTCCTTCATTTTCTTTGCTTGGGGGTGTGTCTTTAAAGATGTTACTGAGACGGATGTCATGTTGTGTTTTGCCTGTATTTTCTTCTGTATATTTCATGGGGTCAAGTCTTATGTTCAATCCCTTTATCCATTTTGAATTGGTTTTTGTGCATGGTGTGAGGTAGTATTCTTAAAGATATAATTTTAATAGAAGCTAGTTTTAACTGTAATCTACTGTGTACCAAAAAAAAGGATCTTTACTCAAACCAGCTAAAAAGAATTCAAGAAGAATAAAGTCATATTTTTATGTCTGTACAATTGCTTTCAAATAGCCATGTCATATAGGATTAACTACTTGATCATTGTGAAGGGTTTTAGTTTCTAAATGAAATAATATTACCTAAAACCAAAAAAGTAGTATACTTGTTTAAAAAAAATAAAAAATGACTTACCAGTCAGAGGAGGAAATTTTCTCTTTGAGCATCTCAAAGGATCCTTGATTTTTTCTGGGAGATAATCCTAGCCAAAAGTCAGTCGTCTGGGATTTTATAAAATCCTATAAGAAATGTAGATGGTTGTTGAAATAATTGTTTCTCATTTCTCTACATTACATCACAGCATCATTTAGTACACAAAATTTTTAAGAGAACATTTTAAACATTATACTATGTTTCAATGCCATTAAAAGAAATTGAGACAAAGTGTTCCTTACTGTAAGGTTGCTTTCAGCATTTTTACATCAATTACCATCTCACATGGAGAAGGAACTACCAATCATTGAAAAAACTCTTAATTTAGGAACTACCAACCCATACATAATCACCAACTATAGATTTCAAATATTGAAATATAGATTTCAAGCATTAAACATTCAATCTGGATGCAAATAAGGTAATTAATGACTGCAAATACAAGTTAATAGAAACAGAAAGAGTAGAAGTAAAATGTAGCAAATTTAGAGTAGTTATAAATAGAAGTCAGAATTAGTCCAGAATTTTGTAGTCAAAGTAATAAGTTTTTTTCCATGGTGTAACATTTTTCTTTGAAGAAATAACTGTGAATCCATCACTTATGAGTGATCAGATGACCAAGTCACTATGAATTGATTTTTTCCTCTTCTATAAAGTAGGACAAGGGGTCTTACAGTAGGACAGCTAAATCTTTGGGGGGAATGTATTTTTGCTTAAAAAAAGAATATATGGGGCATCCCCTGGTGGCACAGGTGGTTGACTGCTGCACTGTGAAGCTGTCTGCAGTCTCTGCAGTGCCTCTTCAATCGCAGCTGGCCTGTGAGGGTCCCACATGGTGCGGCAAAGCTCTCCTGTTGCACCCACTGCTCCCCTCAGAAGTGTATTTTGTCAGTCTCACTGTTCTGTTACCTGCTCTGTCTCTGGTGAATCCTATCACCCTCCACGCATCTGGCCTGTACCACGGTTCTTGTATAAATAACTAAATAAAATCTTAAAAAAATGACTATATGATTACTGTCTGAGAGATCAGACATGCCAAGTAATAAGTAAAATGTGAGGACCTTCCTGGTGGCACAGGTGGCTGAGCACAGGACTGTGAAGCTGTCCGCAGTCTCTGCAATGTGGGTTCAATCCCGGCAAACAGGCAGATTCCCACAGGGTGCAGCAGACCTCTCCTGACCGCCCGCTGCTTCCCTCAGCAGTGTACTTCTGTCAATCTGCCTGCTCTATTCCCCACTGTGTCTCTGGTGAATCTTCTCACCCTCCCACACATCTGACCTGTATCCTGGTTCTCGTATGCATAAACAAATAAATCTTTTTTAAAAAAAAAGGAAAATGTGGAGATACTATTTAGATATTAGAATGAAGGCTTACCAATACGCTTTTGTTCTTAATCTTCAACAGACTGGCATTTAGATTCTGACATTCCTGTTCACTGGTTTGCCAATCTTCACGCTGCTGACTGAGTAAATAACAGCTGTCCTCATGCCACAACCACCTCTTTCGACAAGGTTTACATTTGTGTTCTGGAGGGAAGAAACAGTTGTATTTGTGTTGCAATGATAATCTACCTTATTCTCATTTTCCCCATTATCCTCTATATTAAATTAACCAAATCTACTTGTGATTCTTTTTTTAACATCAGTGGTGAAGAAAGTGAATCCTGTGTTTTAGGTTCCTACATACCAGGGTAGTGTGCTGAAAACATTGCAAGAACAACACATTTCAGAGGAAAGAGCACTATATTTTTCTTCCTCAGGAGCCCTGAATAATGATCATCTAATCTCCTTCTCTTACCTACTCATGTTTTGTCTTCCTGCTTAGCGGTGAAAGTTAATCCCAAGAAGCTTTGTCTGTTGTGAAGGCGAAGATAAACAGCTGGGACTACATCAAATTAAAGAGCTTCTGCACAGCAAAAGAGACAATAACAAAAACAAAGAGAAACCCCACCAACTGGGAGAACATTTTTGCACCCAACACTAATGATAAAGGACTGATCACAAAAATCTACAAAGAGCTGATGAGACTCAACAACAACAAAGAAAATAATCCTGTCAAAAAATGGGCAGAAGAGCTAAAAAGAAACTTCTCGGAAGAGGAAATGCAAATGGCCAACAGGCATATGAAAAAATGTTCAACATCACTTGTCATCAGGGAAATGCAAATCAAAGCTACCATGAGATACCATCTTACACCAGTGAGAATGGCACATATATTAAAAAAACTAGCAACAACAAATGTTGGCGAGGGTGTGGAGAAAAAGGAACTCTTCTGCACTGTTGGTAGGAGTGCAAACTGGTCCAACCACTGTGGAAAGCTGTGTGGAGATTTCTGGACCTACTAAACATAGAGCTTCCATATGATCCAGCAATTGCACTCCTAGGTATTTACCCAAAGGACACAGAAACATCAATTCCAAAGAACACCTGCACCCCTATGTTTATAGCAGCACTGTTTACAATAGCTAAGCTTTGGAAACAACCCAAATGCCCAAAAATAGATGACTGGATCAAGAAGATATGGTACATATATACCATGGAATATTACTCAGCATTCAAAAAAGATAAACACATGCAATTTGCAGCAACATGGATGGCGCTGGAAGGGATCATGCTCAGCGAAATAAGCCAAAAAGAAAAAGAAAAATACCGGATGGTCTCACTCATAGCAGGAATCTAGAAAACTTAAATAAGGGACCAGGAAAATGAATAACTATAAGAAAGTGAAAATCAAAATCAACAAAAAACTATGAACCAGAGACACTTTTAGGGGGGCAGGGGCGGGAGGGGAGGGATTGGGGTCAGAATGGGGGGGCTGCAATTGTATGGGGAATATAACAATAAAATTTATTATCTAATAAAAAAAAAAAAAGAAGCTTTGTCTGTTAAGAATCAATCCCAGAAATCTCCATCGATTCTGGCTTCTCTAACTAAAACATTTCTAGCTCTTTGATTTGTTGAATACTGGGGAGACTTCTCAAGATCACAAAGATCGTGTATTCATTATAAAAGGAATAGAAACTGCTAAAGATATTTATACACCATTTCTTTACATTCATGGAGTAAATCTAGTTTTATTTCTTTGACAATAATACTCATCATTGACTGAAATTTGACTAAAATTGAGGATTGAAGTCCCATAAAGATGTATGTTATTCTCTTTATCTTCTACTCAACTCAGTGCCCAAAATAAAAGTAATACAGGGCCTCTCTGGTGGCGCAAGGTGTTGAGCACTGCTCTGTGAAGCAATCTGCAGCTTCTGTAGCATGTGTGTGATCCCCGGCTGGCCAGGCTGCTACCCACATGGTGCAGCAGACCTCTCCTGTCTTGCCTGCTATTCCCCTCAGCAGTGTATTTCAGTCTGTCTGCCTGTTCTGTTCCCCACTCTGTCTCTGGTGAATCCTTTCATCCCCTGCACCTCTGGCCTGTATCCCAGCTCTTGTATGCATAGATAAATAAATTTTTTTTAAAAAAAGTAAAACATGTCAGATTAGAGAAACTGTATGCTAGCTAATGTTTTATTCAGTAGCTATTATCCCCATTTGGGGCTAATTTGGGGTTTATGGCTATAATTACCTTTTCTGGTTCTTTTTTCTAGTTCCATGAAAATATCAATGCATCCTCTGTCAGCCACATTTAATTCCTTCCCCCAAATAATGGCTTCTAAGGAAAAACTACTAGATTGCAGTGAAATGATGCTCTACTAACTCTTAAATTTAGTCCACCTTATCAGAGAAGAATAGAAGATTACCTGGATATTTTTTATATAGTTGATGGCATAATTTGGTGGCCATTTTTTGCAGCGTGATAGAGAGGTTCCTGATTTTCACAGAACTATTCATGTTTTCTATCAGTTGTAGAGAAAGATTTCGTTGAAGTTCTTCTTTGAAGCTCTGTAGTTTGTTCAGTTTTCCCATTTGCATATTAGAAGTTCCATAAACTCCATCACAAACAAGATAGAAGATTAAAATTTAATCCCCCAAACAACCACCACTTTCTTTTTGCTGAAATCATATTAAAATATTAAAGGTATAGGGGAGCAGTCACTTTCTTTCTAGGAACCAGAGAGAGAGATTAAGTGCTGTCTTAAGTGCAATGTTCTATATAAGTTCTATGGTTCCAGAGCCTTAATTCCAAGAGTAAAACTTTTTTGTAAAACTCATGCGATTCTATGTGTTTTCCCACCCAATCAAAATATGGGTAATACATACACATGCTTCCTAAGATTCCCAATCCAGCCAGCAGCAGAAGGCAGAACACAGCCAGAGCCACCACACGGCACTGCCAGGAGCGGGGAGGAGCGGCTGGCGCTGTGGGAAGCAAGGTGAGCACAGAGAGATGGAAGTGGTGTGCATCTTCATTTGAATCACTCATTCATTTTGCTTTAACTTCATACCTCACATGTCCCCAAAGTGAAAGAATGGTCTTGCTAGAAACTCAAGGACATTTTCAAAAAAAAATTTTTTTTATTCTTTTCCAAAATTTTCTTTTTATTTATATATTTTTTACATCATTGTTCACTTTTAAACAAAGTTTGAAAGCAAAAAAAAAAGGGGGGAGCTAATAAAAAATCTTTTTTGAAGAATAAATCAAAAAGAAATAAAAAATATTTCATTATTTGTTGATTATCTGAAATGGTCCTCACAAGAGAGACTGTTAACTGGAGGGCTGTTTCAGGGAACAAAGAGGCAGAAATGGAATTTTAAAGGAGATGTGAGATAAACCAATCCATCTAGATTCTGGTCTGTCCAAATTTGTGGAAACTGAGCAGCTGTCAGCTAACAGGAAGTTCAATCCTTGAGTGGACAATGATCAACTCTTAAAAAGTAATTTCAGTGATGTATGCTACCCCCAGGACATCCTGAGAGTCCAGGGGCTGTCTCTATTTTTTTTAAGATTTTTTTTTTTATACAAAAGTGGGGTACTGGTCAGATATGCAGGAGGGTGAGAGCATTCACGAGAGACAGAGCGGGGAACAGAACAGGCAGACTGACTGAAGTACACTGTGAGGGAAGTAGCATGAGAGACAGGAGAGGTCTGCCACACCATGTGGGTATCTCCCCAGCTGGCTAGGATCCAACTCGCACTGCAGAGGATGCAGACTGCATCACAGAGTGCTCAAGCACCTGTATCTCTATTTGTAATGTCTTGGAGTCCCCCTATAAACTAGATGGTAGAACAGATTGACATCACTTCCTCAATGAAACTTTTTCATGTTCTTTTACCATCAAACTTTTGTTGAATACTTCATTTTTCCATGATCATTAAACCCACAAGAGATCATTTTCCTACTAAATAAAAATAAATAAGGAATCATGCATTTAATCAATATTATATTTATATATAAAATTAATTATTAAATCATTACATTTAAATTATGACATGTAGATGTGAATATTAAAACGTTCAAGAAAATATAAATACAGTATAACATGAGACTCTTACTAAACTTCTGAGCAATGCCTATATCTCACAGCTGGTGATGCAATAAAGTACAGAGATCATTGTTGATAAAATGTGAAACAACCTTTTTGACTTTGGAAAGTAGTTAAGAGGGAAGAATGACATAGTCAGGATCTTATTTAAGATAACAAGCATGACTTCAAGTGTTGCCTTTCTTAATAATTTTTCTCGTTTATTTCTGTATTGAACTATTCAAATGTTACCAGAGTACCTTCCTTAAGGAGTACCTTCCTTACAGAGTACCTTCTGGGTACTAACAACACAGTGATCAGGAAACACAATTCCAGTTCTTATAGAATATAAATTTTAACTATGAGAAAAAAAATTAGATAGATTAGTAGGGAGGTGGAAGAATGGGTTGATGGATGGATGAATAAGTAGATGATAGTAGATAAACAGATGATAGGAGATAGATAGATAGATAGATAGATAGATAGATAGATAGATAGATAGATAGATAGATAGATAGATAGATAGATAGATAGATAGATAGATAGATAGATAGATAGATAGATAGATAGATAGATAGATAGATAGATAGATAGATAGATAGATAGGTAGATAGATAGATAGATAGATAGATAGATAGATAGATAGATAGATAGATAGATAGATAGATAGATAGGTAGACAGACAGATTGATCTCAAATTGTGTATGGTATGCAAAGATTATAATGGAGTTATATTCTGGAGCATAAGCAATTCAGACCTTACCATGGAATCAGCATGCAAAATCAGTGGTGAGCATGTCACAGGCAAGAAGATCTAGCCCTCAGGCCCTAACTAGGATTCTATTTGAAAAACAGAAAACATTCAGAGTGGCAATGAAATTCTGACCAAAGTGAGAAAAGATATAGGAGGAGGTCAAGGAAAAAGACAGGAAATAGTATGTATGGCCTTTGTAAGCCAGAGTTAGGGGACTGAAGATTGTTTAATTACAGGAAGGGATTTTTAAGCAGGAGGGAGGATAATATAATATTTTTAGAAAGATTATTGTTACAGAATATAGAGGATGAACTTCAGAGCTGCAGTACTGGAAGAGGGAAAATAGAGAGGAACTTCTTGCAGCAGACCAGTGAGAGAGAACAGTAGCTAGATTTACAAGTATCAGAGAAAGGGATGATTCACGGGATATATTATGAATACTTTTTGAAGTTAGAATCTGTAGCACACATTTATGAAATCTATGAGAGATTTTTTTTTTAAGATTTTATTAATTTATTTATATAAGAACCGGGTACAGGCCAGATGCGCAGGACTGAGAGAGGATTCACCAGAGACAAGAGTGGGGAACAGAACAGTCAGACTGATGAAATACACTGCTGAGGGGAGCAGAGAGTGAGACAGGAGAGGTCTGCTGCCCCATGTGAGACCCTCACCAGATGGCCAGGATCGAACTTGGCGCTGCAGAGGCTGTGGACAGCTTCACAGTGAAATGCTCAACCGCCTGTGCCATCAGGATTGGCCCTATGAGAGATTTTTGACTTGATAGAGTTGTTAGGTAATAATAAGATCAGCATATTTATAGGGAGCGTAGCAGTGACAAAAAACAAGCATAGAATATTCTATAGGGTTAAAATATCCAGCCTTTAATTCTGGTTCTGCTTCTTATCCCTTGGGGAAACTTGAACAAAATCTTTGACTTCTCTGTGTCTTATTTTCCACATTGGTTAAAAAAAGAAACAGAAACCCACAAAGTTGAGAAACTAAATGGCTTAAGATTTGTAATACGATTGAAATAGTGCTGGCACATAGCACACACTTGGTGATTGTATTTAAGTATGTATTTATATTTGCATTTAATGATATGGAGATAATTAGGAAGAAGGAACAAGAGGAAAAAATATTTCCATTTTAATTTAAGATGATATTAGACATCTATATGGAAATGTGAAAGAGGCCTTTGATTTTCTAGTCCAGAAAATCAAGGACAGATCATCAGTGGAGAGTTGGAAGTCATTGTATTTGAATCCAAAGGAATGAATGAGGTAACTTAGCAAAGTATCTTTAGTGTCACAAAACAGGGGACCCAGAAGAGAGTCCTCGAATCTTCCATAAAATAGTTTGATCCAGGGCCTCCCTGGTGGCGCAAGGGTTTCAGCACAGCACTGTGAAGCTATCTGAAGCCTCTGCAGCACAAGTTCGATCCCTTGGTGTCCAGGGAGCTACCTATATGGCACAACAGACCTCTCCTGTCTCGCCTGCTGTGCCCCTAAGCAGTGTATATCAGTCAGTTTGCCTGTTCTGTTCCCCACTCTGTCTCTGGCCCTACCAGAGTTCTGCACCTCTGCACCAGAGTTCTGCACCTCTGGCCCTACCCCAGTTTTTGTATGCATAAATAAATAAATCTTTAAAAAAATAAACAACAGAGTTTGATCCAGGATAGAAAGTCAAAAAAGAAGGCTGAGCGGGAGCTGCTATGGTGATAGTGGAGACCAGGAGCACGCCACATGTGTCAGCAGCCTGTGTAAAGAAAGTGTGAAGGAAGAGGGATGGTGCAACTGTTTGAACGCTGTAGAGAAGTCGAATAATAAAAGAGCAGAGACATGATTTGGGGGTGAAACAGAGAGGCCATCAGTGGCCTAGATCCATAGGAGTCTCCATGGAACAATGAGGGCAGAAGCCTAATGTGGTCCGTTGACAAGAGAAGGAGCTCTGAAGACCGCGAGTCCATGACCAAAGGTAATGCTGTCCCAAGGCTGGGCTATTAAGGAAACAGAAAAATGGAAGATAAATAGATTTAGTTGGGTAACTAGGGGGTGTGTTTTGTTAAATAGAGTAGTAGAGTATATTGGTGAGAGGATAATGAAGCAGCAGAGAAAGGGGAATCTTACAGAAGAAATGTCTTTGAACAAGGTACGTGATTGAAATCCATAGCAAAATGAAATTTGGTTTTTGATAAGAGTATTTCATAATTACTATCTAGAAGTAAAGCAGGGGATATAAGTAAGAATATGGCAGGAGGGCGGTGTAGTAGCAGAGAGGGAAGGTGTAGAATGAACTAGGAAGCAAATCCATCAGGCTTTCCTGGGATCTTTCAGCTAGATGTTCTTACTTTCTGTGATGTCCTTTCCACTGAATTTGTATGGTGATTCCCACTGACCATAAGAGGTGGCCTTCCTGCCTTCTATACTAAAACTCAGTTTTAAATCTTCACAAACCAGAGCAAATTAGAGATTCTCACTCTCTGTCTCTCCGTCTCTCTCTCTCTCTCTCTCTCTCTCTCTCTCTCTCTCTCTCTCCAATCATTTATTTTCTCATACACTTAAAATTTATCTTCTATAAAAACAGGTACTTGCTCCTGTATTTTTAGTACCCAGAATAGTGTTCGACTATAAAAAGTTACTCAGGTTAATAAGAAGGTACTCAGATTAATAATTGAATATAAAAATAAATGAGAAAATAATTATTAAGAGACAACAGGACCTCACTGGAGGTGCAAGGGCTTAAGCACTGCACTATGAAGCTATCCGCAGCTTCTGCAGCATGAGTTCCATCCCTGGCAGGCCAAGGAGTTACCCACATGGTGCAACAGAAATCTCTTGATTCTCTGGCTGCTCCCCTCAGCAGTGTATTTCAGTCAGTCTGCCTGTTATGTTCCCTGCTCTGTCTCTGGTGAATCCTCTCACCCCTTGCACCTCTGGGCTACATCCCAGTTCTTGTATGTACAAAGAAATACATCTTTTTTTTTTAAAAAAAAAAAAAAAAGAAAGACAACATTTGAAGTTATACTCTTAACCTCTTAACCTTAGGTAAGATCCTGACTATGTACTTCTTTTCCTCTTTACTGTTTCCCAAAATCTTAAAGAGTTAGTTGGCATTGGACTGGCAATTCTCGCTGTATGTCACAACATTATTGCATCGACAACAGTGAGACGGGACTAGCTCAGACAGAAGTTTAGTAAACTAGGCTTGAGAGTTTGTGTAATTTTCAGCAGTAATGTCCACCTATTTGGGTAGAGTTCAGAGTAGGTAAATATTTGAATTTAACCAGAATGGAGTTTTTCTAGGGAAAATGACAGCACATTAAAGAAGGTGGCAAGAGAGTAAGGGACATTTTTACATAATATAAAGTTTATATTACATACTATAGACTTTAAGATGCATAATGAGAAAATCAGATGGAACTGAGAAAATAATGAGACATAGATTCAAGATTCCCAGAGAATCAGAAAATTTCTGAAGTGGAGATTTAGAATAAGATTAATTAGTGGGACAGGAAAGAGGAAAGAATGTGATGGGATACAAAAAGGGTAATTGTTGGCATATAAAATTTATGGTATGCACATCCTCTTACACCACACAAAAAAGGAGAAATACGAAGAAAGAAAATAAAATCGAAAATATTGTAAATCCTTAAGGGTCCCCTTAAAAAATATGTATTAAAGGGAAAGACAACAAAATTGAGCTGTTCTATCATGTTGATGATAAATGAATCTGAAATCTAACAATGAAATTTCTGTTCACAGGGAAATTAGAATTTTAACAAATGCTACATTTTTTGGGGAGACACAAATAATGTATGAGGATTCTTCTGTTATTGTCTCTCCTAAGTGTACCAACTCTACCAACTTTCTGTGTTCTCCAGACCTACCGTTTAAGTATTTTTTATTTTAAACATCCTGGTGAATGGGCTGGAGCAGACTGCATGCAAAAGTCCAGGAGCCAGGAAGTCAGAATAATATGGGGTTGTGAGTAGGATGAATCTTAGGGTACACTTTATTGAAGTATAACCTGAAAGTCTACACAGCTGGCCCATTTATATCATAATTCAAATTTGTATTGAAAACTACAAAGTTTTCACTTGCATCATGGTTTTCAGTGATGTATCTCCCAGTATTTCTTTCTCTCTTCTCTTTCTTTAGTTCTGATGTCTTTTCCTTCACCTTAACCTTTTCTATATTTTAGCAAGTTGAGAAAAGATCACTAAAAGAAGTGGAAGAGAGTGAAAATTTAGGATAATATATACTTGAATTAGTATAAAGTCAAATGAAAGTCTTTAAAGTTCTATCTCTTTTTCTTTTTGTGACTTTCTCACTCTCTTTTACACACACATATATGCTAGCATGTTCATATATATATATATATAAAATACAAAGACATGACTTTCTAAATAGCATATATTCCTTGTCCTGTGGCATCATTTCATGGAGAAAAAAATTTTACAGTGCAGTTATATTAAATACAATTCTAATTGCCTTGAGTGAAATATTAAAAATAGAAAATTTATGAAAAATTCAGTGTTCAAGGTATTGATTAGGGCCTTTAAAAAACCCTTTATAAACATTCTTATGGACACATTTAATAGTTTTAGGACAACTGGGAGGCTTAATTAAAAACTAAAATTGAACAATCATTGTCTTCACTCATACTTAGGGAGCAAGCTTCTACCTTTACTCTTCTACACATTAGCTTTATCACATTCCAGCACATCTATAGCTCAAAATCTTACCTTTTATCCCAGATTTGCCATTTTCTGTTTTACTGGAGTCCTGGAATTTTAGATCTGCATACATAATTTCTTCAGACATTGATGGCAATGCAAAGGAAGCTTGGCAAACTAAAGAAAAAAAATCCTCAAAAAACAAACAAAAACACTTAGAGCTGAATGTTAAATAGGATCTGTGGTTTTAAGCTTGCGGTTCTAAAGCAAAATATAAATTTAATGTTTTTGAGCCCAAAGATGAACTGCAAATAAGCTGCAGGCTGATGTGTTATATAAGACAAACAGCTGTTGAAGAGCTTATTCATATATTCAACTGCCTCTTATCTGTTCCTTTTCTCCATTTCTGTATACTTACCAACTACAGAAAGTAGCTTGAAAATGATGTTGGGATGGTATTCATGTCTTTCAAGGGGATCACAAGTTCTCAGACACTGACAAGTCTACAGCAATGACCTGGAACTGCAATCCTGTGTGTGTCTAGCCAAGTGCTGTCAGATGAGTTTGCCTTAGTAGAGCAACTGCTCATGTACAGAAAGCAGCACAGAAAGAGGAAGAGTGGAAGCCGCGCCCTGTCCGCTTGTTACATAGCTGCCCGTTAGTCTAAGAGGAACTAAGAAACACTTAGTTTCTCTATAACAAAGAAATATACTAAAGAATCTGGGACCCAGGTAACACACACACTGACGGAAAAAGCCCTAGAAATAACTGCAGGCCAGTAGAGGTGAGATCAGTCTTGTTTCTCTGGAAACTGGCTCAATTCATTGACCAAGCTCTCAACTAATCTACCAAAAAGGGGAAGAAAGGGAGTCTAGAGGGTCTCTTAAGTTAGTTTCTTTCAAGTTTGATCCCACTATTTTGTAAGCAAGGGTCCATCCATTTCTTGGCCAGAGCATACCTTGGGAATTGGGCAATGATTGTTTTCAAGTTATTTCATAATTTTTTTGAAGTAACACTGCATTATGGCATTATATAAATTGCAGGTGTGCATCATTGCAAGTCAACATGTACCTGTCCTACACGGAGTTCACCACTAATAGTTCCATTCTATCCTTCACCATACAGTTGTCTCTTTGCCCTCATTTATCCATCCCTTCCTCCTTTCCCTTCTGATAACCTCTAATTACAGTTCAGAAGTTTGTTTTTGTTTTATTTAGTCCATCTGTTTATTTTCTCTATATACCACATATTAGTGAAATCATAAGGTGTTTGTCTTTATCCAGTTTATTTCACTAAGTATACTACCTTGTAGGTTCATTCATACTGTTGCAAAGAGCAGGATTTCAACCTTTAATAGTTAAAGAGTATTCAATTTTTGCATATATATGTCACATTTTCTGAATCCATTCATCAGATGATCTCTACTTAAATTGTTTCCGATTTTTGGCTATTGTAAATAATGCTGCAATAAACATGAAAGTGGAAATAGTGTTTGGATTATTGTATTTACCTTTGGGGGGTGAATACCCACAAGTATGATAACTGAATAGTGTAGAATTTCTATTTTTGATTTCTTGAGGAATCTCCATACTGCTTCCCAAAACATCTACTCCAACTCACCATCCTACCAACAGTATATAAGGGTTCTCTTCTCTCCACATCATCTCCAAGATTTGTTTCATCTTTTGGGTAATGACCATTCTCACAGGGGTGGAATGAGATCTCATTGTTATTTTCATTTGTATTTCCCTAGTAATAAGAGATTATGAACATCTTACCATTGCCTATTGGCCACCTGTATGCCTTCTTTGGAGATATGTCTATTCAGATAGGTTGCCCGTTTTATTTTTATTTTTTTAAAGATTTATTTTTATTTATTTATACAAGCACTGGGTGCAGTCAGAAGCGCAGGAGGGTGAGAGAATTCACCAGAGCCAGAGCGGGGAGCAGAACAGGCAGAAGGACCGAAGTACACTGCTGAGGGGAGCAGCGGGTGGCAGGAGAGGTCTGTGCACCATGTGGGACCCTCCTCCGGTGGCCGGGGAGCAGCCGGGGATCGAACCGGCGCTGCAGAGGCTGCAGGCAGCTTCGCAACCTAGCGCTCAACCGCTGCGCCACGGGGGAGGCCCTAGGTTGCCCGTTTTAAAATTGGATTGTTTACCTCATTATTGTTGAGTCTGATGAGTTCTTTGTTTATATTAGATATTAATCACTTGTCAGCTATATGATATACAAATATCTTTTTCCATTTGGTAGTAGTAGTCTTTTCATTTGATGAAAGCTCTTTTGCTGTGCAGAAACTTTTTAGTTTGATATAGTTCCATTTGTTTTTCTTTTGTTTCCTCTGCTTGTGAAGTTGAGTTCTCAAAGATATATTTTTAAAGCTGATGAAAAGGAGCATATCACCTTTGTTTTTTTCTAAATCTTAGTTTGAAATTCTTATTGGCATTGCCACATATAAATAACAAAAGGCATTACATTTTTTTACTAAAGAAAAAAATGGATTCTTTAAAATAATTAAAAAATAGCTGTTTTACTAGACATCTTTACAACACTTTCAGGCTCCATGCTATTATCACTTATTTTACAGATGAGGAAGTGAGCTATAAAGAAGTTAAGTCCTTCTGTATCCCACACCACACAGGTAACACATGGTAGAACTTAGGCATGACTCAGGCATCTTGGCTGACATTCAAATACATATCCAAAGGCCATCATGCTTTTTTTGGTGGGAATAGGCTTCCTCCTAAACGATGATGTATTTGAATGAAAAGACTGAAAACATTAACATTTTAGGAGTAAACACACATAGGTGAATTTAGTATTATCAGTTGGTATTTTGCCACATGGCCTTTTTATAACTTCAGGATAACTCATAATATTTTATTAAATGTCAGGCATTACCAAGGGGTTAAGCACAGCACTGTGAAGCTATCTGTAACCACTGCAGCACGAGTTCGATCCCCCGCCAGGGAGCTACCCATATAATAGCAGCAGACCTCTCCTGACTCGCCCACTGCTCCCCTCAGCAGTGTATTTCAGTCAGTCTGCCTGTTCTGCTCCCCACTCTGTCTCTGGTGAATCCGCTCCCCTCTGCCCCCCCAACCTCTTGCCTGTACCCCAGTTCTTGTATGCATAAATAAATAAATCTTATAAAAAATAAATATCAAGCATTATATATAAAAATAATAGAGATTATGAAATAATAAAGATGTTTTTCTACAAAGAGGTTTTTTCTGGCAACCAGGTAGTTTAATTGCAGTAAACCTTAACTAATTTTGAAGTCTCCTAACTTTTGCCTTCTCAGTTGCTTTATGAATTTTGTTCCATTTTTGTAATTACCTTTTAATTGGAAGCTTCATCTACCACAAGCCACCGATCGATGGCCAAGACTACATGGTATCCTTATTGCTCATTGTATAAAATCTACTGAGCACATATAGGAGAGTTAATTAACTAGTTAATCTATTTAAACATTAACTAGATTTTCTGGAGCCACATTTTCCAGCAGAAAACATCACAGATCAGAAGCAGTAGCAGTTGCTTAGCTACTCTCTGGGGCAATGCACTGTAATGGGGTGTCAAGACTCGAGAGAGGAGATTCTGATGGTACATGGGTGCATGGCTAAGGAATTAGCAACCCCTCTGCTAACACTCTGTGCTCTAAGCCTTTTGTCCATGGCATTGAAACATGGGAAAATGTTGCTTCCCCACCCCCAACCCCATCTGCTGCTTCAGTCTTTTCTCCACAGAAACCACCAGCCTCGTATCTCAAGTGTAAACTGCGCGATGTCTCAGAACTTATCTATCACCTGAGCCTCCATAAAGTTGCAACATGGCTGCACACCACTAACACCAGCTACTTTGGACATTTATAGGTGCCATATCTGAAGCAAATCAGTGTTGACTGAGTTAATTTTCACCTCTCCTAGTCTTGTTTCTAAATGGGTAGTTTACATTTTCCCCACTTCAGTTGTGCAAACACTTCAGCCTGGAGTGTTGCAACAGACAGCCACAGGAGGGGACACCTCATATTCACTCAACATACAGAAAAAGCTGGAAAAAGTACACCCCCTTGCTTTGATAACAACAGAGTAAAACTATGTAAGCCACAAATTGATAGCTTTTCTTAAAGCCATCAGAGACCTGGGGACAGGGTCAGTGCACAAAACTGAAATCTAAGATAAGAGGTGCACCAAGGAGAGACGGAGCAGGAAATCTTGCTTACCTGCAGTAAAACCTCAACCCACATAAGTTATTATAAATTATTCAGCTCAAGTTTTTAACAAGTTGCTAAAGGCAGAATGGAGGGGGGGGAGGGGGGCACAAAAGCAGAGAACCCCTGAGAGTTGCAGACCAAAGGCATAAGTCACACCCACTTGAAGGCACTTCATAGGCCATATCCAGTGTGGAACAATTGAGAGCAAGTTAGGAGGCTCGAGAGAGCTTCCCTGTTATTGCAGGCCTGGGAGAGATGAATAGCAGTCATTGGAAAAAAACACTCAAAGCTCCATCTAGAAATGTACCCTTTCTGGAACAAAAACTTAAGTCACTGGGTGTGGGAGTGAGGGGTGGGGGAGAGATTGCTAGCAGCAAACACTCCCTTTCAGGCCATTGGTGCAGACTCCTTACAGCTGAGCAGAACAGAAACCTCTTTAGTCTTCTTGGAGAAAGACAGGAAAACATCCTGATTGTATGTATACTGGCTTCTCTGCTAAATAAAGCTCTTGTTATGCACAGGGGGATCTGGCTTGAGTTCACACCCTCCTCAAGAGGTGAATGTCTTGGGCCTTCCTGGTGGCACAAGGGGTTAAGATGCAACTTATGAAGCTATCCTCAGCCATGGCAGCATGAGTTCTATCTCAGGCCAGGGAGATACCCACATGGCGCAGCAGACCTCTCCTGTCTCACCCACTGCTCCCCTCAGCAGTGTATTTCAGTAGATCCACTTGTTCTGCTCCCCACTCTGCCTCTGGTGAATCCTCCCACCCCCTCCCCAACACCTCTGGTCCATACCCCAGTTCTTGTATGCATAAATAAATAAATCTTTTTTTAAAAAATGTAGTAACTGTCTCAATTCTCCAAGCCCTTTTGCATTTCATTCACTTTCCGAATACATGGAAGAGCCTAAAGAAGTAGGCAGCCATTTTATTAAAAAACACAATGAACTTCCTGATGCCACTCAGTCACTTGGAAAATATTAATTAGACACCTAAATATTTGATAAATGCAATGAAATGGCACAGGATACATATAATTATGGGTTTGTAGTAAAACTAATGGATATAATTTTTGAGGAACAACCATATTGTTTTCCATGAGAGCTACCATTTTATTTCCCCACTGGTGGTGCATAATTGTTCCATTATATCTACATCCTCATAATATTTGCTGTCTTTTATATTTGGAAAGTAGCTAACCTAGTAGTTGTTGTAATAGTATCTTATTTCATTGTACTTTTACTTTACATTTCCCAAATGATGACTGATGCTCACATCCATTTATATGTCTTCTTTGAAAAATGTCTATTCGAGTCCATTGCCCATTTTTAAAATCAGGTTGCTTGGGGATTTTTTTCTCCTTTGGTTGTTGTTGTTCTTTATTTGCTTTTTGTGGGAATTTTCTTTTCATTGTTTTTGCTCTTAAGTTATAAAAGATCTTTGTATACTCTGAATTTTAATCCCTTATCGGTGATTTACAAATATTTTCTTACATTCTGTATGCTGCTTATTCACTCTATTGATTATATCCTTTTTTAAAAAGATTTATTTTTATTTATTTATGCATACAAGAACTGGGGGTGTAAGCCAGAGGTGTGTGGGGGATAAGAAGATTCTCCAGAGAGAGAGAGACTGGGGAGCAGATGAGCCAGATCTACTGAAATACACTGCTGAGGGGAGCAGTAGG
Organism: Talpa occidentalis; assembly: GCF_014898055.3. Taxonomy (NCBI): domain Eukaryota; kingdom Metazoa; phylum Chordata; class Mammalia; order Eulipotyphla; family Talpidae; genus Talpa; species Talpa occidentalis. The sequence goes on from NW_023601653.1 coordinate 67,483,800, forward strand.
TGAGATAAGAGAGGTCTACTGCGCCATGTGGGTTAGCTCCCTGGCCAGGATTGAACTTATGCTGCACTGGCTGGTGATAGCTTGATAGCACTGAGACTTCAACCCCTATGACATCAGGGAGGCCCATCTATTGATTATATCCTTTGATTCAAGGAATTTTTATTTTACGTAGTCACCTTAACTGTGTTTCCCTGTTCTCTGTTGTCTGTTCACAGCCAAGAAATCATTGCCAAATCCAATGTCTTAAAGTTTTCCCTCTAAGTATTTTATACTTTTAGCTCTTATATGTAGGACTTTGGTCTATTCTGAGTGAATTTTTGAATATGGTGTAAGCTAAGGATTCAATTCATCATTGTACGTGTAGATATTCAGCTTCCCTAGAACAATGGTTGAAAAGACTGTCCTTTCCCTAATGAATGGTCCTTTTTTTTTAAGATTTATTTGTTTTTATACAAGAACTAGGGTACAGGCCAGAGGTGCAGGAGGGTGAGAGAAATCACCAGAAACGGAGCAGGGAGCAGAACAGGCAGATGGACTGAAGACACTGCTAAGAGGAGCAACAGGTGAAGCAGGAGAGGTCTGCCGCACCATGTGGGGATCTCCCTGGCTGGCTGGGAATCGAACCCATGCTACAGAGGCTGTGGACAGCTTCACAGCGCTGCGCCACCAGGGAAGGTTCCTAATGAGCCCTCTTAACACCCTTTCAACATTGTTGAAATCATGTGAGCACATAAGCAAGGAGCTATTTCTGGGCTTTATCTTATTCTATGACCTATAGCAGTCGAACGAAATTATGAAAGAAATGGCTGATCATGAGAATAATGACTCTTCCTCTTTGAGGAGAGGTTCGATATGAGAAAAGTGACTGTAATGAAAAAGAACCGTTAGAGAAGTTCCAGAGACTGTACAAAAAATTCTCACATCAATGGAATTCTCACTGAGATTTCATGACATTCCAATGCAAAAGATAAATGTTGGAAGACTATCCAAATATAAAATGAAACTCTGAGGAGGCATAGAAAAGATGGTTGATCCATCTTCCAAGCTATTCCACTAGAAACCTCTACAAAGGCCTCTAGATAAGTTTTTTCTTTTTATTTTTTTAAGAAGCACCTGAACTCTCCATGTATGGAATGTTTTAAATTACAGTGTTCTAAAAAAAAATTGCTTTTATTGTTGTTTTAGTCCCAATATTTTTAAGAAAGAGTAAGAAAGCTTTCAATGCATTGACCAAAAAATAAGTAGATAAATAAATAAAGTTCAGTAACATTCATCATTTTCCTCTTTGATTATGCAAATAATTTTGCACAATTTCAGCTTGTGTGGTGATTTTCATCACCTTGTTACACAGAGCAATTTGAGGACTGTCTATATTTGAAACAAGCATCATTGGAGTGTTATAGAAATATAAATATAAGTTCTGATGCAAATCGTGGTGGAGGTGGATTCTGAGGAGACACAGCATTGTTCAGCAGAAAACTGGCTCAAGGAAGGTCATTATGATTTCCTCAGATAATGCAGGTGAATAACTTCAGGGGGCTTCCTGTCCTAGAGAGGCTGATACCACTGTAGGTGGGGAGACCTCTTCCATTGGCAAAGAAGATAGATGAGAGGGCCTCCCCGGTGGCGCAGCGGTTGAGCGCTGGGTTGCGAACCTGCCCGCGGCCTCTGCGGCACCGGTTCGATCCCCGGCTGCTCCCCAGCCACCGGAGGAGGGTCCCACATGGCGCGCAGACCTCTCCTGCCGCCCGCTGCTCCCCTCAGCAGTGTACTTCGGTCCTTCTGCCTGCTCTGTGTTCTCCGCTCTGGCTCTGATGAATTCTCTCACCCTCCCGCGCTTCTGACTGTACCCAGTGCATGTATAAACAAAAACAAACAAAGAAAGAAAGAAAGAAAGAAAACATGCCTCTATATAAAAAAAAAAAAAATTAAAAAAAAAAGATAGATGAGAGATGAAGAGCTCAATACCTTGCTTTATCAGATATTTTCAAATTGATTGTCTTCTTCCCACTAAGTTGAAAGTTAATGATGTACTATTGATTTTTTTTTGCTTTGTCAGATGTATACCTAAACAGCAAAACAATTATTTAAAAATTCTGTATGGCCTCCCTGGTGGGACAATGGGTTAAGAACAGCACTATGACGCTCTCTACAGCCTCTGCAGCACAAGTTCGATACCCCACCAGTCAGGGAGCTATCCACATGGCACAACAGACCTCTCCTGACTCGCCCAATGCTCCCCTCAGCAGTGTATTTCGGTAGATCTGCATGTTCTGCTCCCCACTCTGTCTCTGGTGAATCCTCTCACCCCCAGTGCCTCTGGCCTATACCCCAGTTCTTGTATGCATAAATAAATAAATCTTTAAATATAAATAAAAGTTCTGTAAATTTATAAAGCTAATCCCATCTAACCAGACACTGTTTGTTTGGTGTTTATTTGGTTTATTTCATTTTTTGTATTCTTAGCAGAATATGAAAGACAGGAGGGTAGGAAATGTGTTAATCTTTGTTGCTTGTGTGTACCCAGTGTTGGTTAGGAACTGACTGGTACATAAAAGAGCACAATACATATTTGTTGAGCAAAATGGAAAGGCTATTACCTTGCAACATGCAAAATTTTAGCCAGAAATTCACTTGTCTATCCATCTTCATTCACCAACACATCCTGTGTGGTTTTAGACATTTGTACCTAAGTGAAGTTTGACTATTTTGGGACTTCCTTTGAGTTTTGGAGAACCATCCAAGGCTGAGCCTAGTCTCCATTTTCTTTTTATTATTTTCTAGGTAATATCACAAAACACTTGGGGAGATGGAGAATGAAGATGGCTATATGATACTGGATTTCAAGAATCGTTTCAAACCCAAACAGAAATCTAATGGTAAGAATATTGTTTTTTCTTATTCAGGACCCAGCTCAAAGTTGCGTCATTCTCTTTAGAAGATAATTATCTTTGAATATTTTTGAATTCCTAATATTTATGTTCTTAGATTTCAAGAAATGATCATACATTACCTAAGATAGGTTATTTAGACTCATAAATATCAGCAATAAACAGCAGTATTTTTACCACCATGGGGTTGGAGAAATTCTACTAAAATGATGTTCAATCCTCTCAATGTGGTAGCATAAGAGCAAGAATACAACTTTCAAGCAAAAGTTTGAAAATTATATTTTTATAGAAATTTTTCTTCCTACAAGATGTAAGTTTCATGGAAGCAATTATTTAGGTAGAATAATTAAATGTAGATGCCTATTACACTTGGAAAGATCGAGTGCCGATGGTGGGAGAAAGTTCTATCATGATTTACAGTTTAAAAAACATATAAATGTGATTATGCATCTGTGCATGTAAATATATATATATATACTATATATAGTAATTTTTAATCTTTGCAATAGTCCATCGTATTAGTAGAACAGTCCACTGGACAGAAGAGAAGGGCAAAAAGATAGAAAACACTAATCTTCTATCTAGGGCTGCTGTACCTGCATCCAGGTATTTATTGTTTTGTTTTGCTTTGATTTTTCCATGTCTGTGTCAGGTTCTATTGCCAAGTCCAATAAATCACATATTGGTAACTAAATTCATTATGTCTAAAGCAGATGTTTAAACATTTTTGTTCAAACAGTCAAAATGTTTCTGGATGCCTTTGGCCAGAAATTTGGAATTGCCCAGCACCCCATTACTATGTCAGCTTCCATCTCGCTAATTCCAGATTTAAAAAAAAAAAAAAAAAAAAAAACTTGGTAATTTTCTCATTTTCTGAAGGCTCAAGTTTTGTGGTCTCAATATCTGGAAATTAATGTTCCCTTGTCATTAATAACTTACTTTCATGTGTAAAAATTCAGACCACTGTCTGAATTCAATCAAAATGACTGAATTGGAACCTAAACTCTGGACTAAATTTATGGTCTTGGGCAAAGTCCTTTTGTCCTCTTAAATCTCAGTTGTTGTTTTTTTATAATAAAGTGACTCTTATTATTTTCTTATGTAGATGTTGAAACAATTTATTTTTACTTAATTTAAAAACCACTTTGTAATAGACAAGTGAGTAATGATAACTAAAGTGTGAGTGTAGTATATAAAAAGCAAGATAACATCCGTTTAAATTATGAGTGAAGGAAGGGTGAGGGCATAAAAAGTAGGTAACAGATGAGAAATGATATAATCTCAGCATGTTTTTGCTTGTCATTTTTTTCCAAGAATTTTTGCTCTTGATAAGGAAAACTTGATTTATTATTCAGCTTGACAGATATAATTAATCTTGTCGCTAATCCTGAAAGGAAATGTGCTTACTGCACTGTTATTTGTATTATTCATTTGAATGACTCACTGTTAGGAATAAATGAAGTTCTGTTATGTACCAGCTGTCATACTGGGAATAGCCATGTATTTTCACCGTTATGTATGGTATGTATTTTTCTTGGATGTGACTTTTTGGACCAAAAATATATATACTTTTACATATTATGTATAATACACATAATATAAACGTGCATATTCCATATAAATTATATATATATTTATATTCCATATAAATATATATATAATATATATATTTATATATATTATATATTTATATATATATAATAGAGAGAAATTAATAAATTCTTTTCAAGTCATCGAAAGTATCCTCAAATAACAAAGCAAATCAATAGCAAAATAATTCAACATTTGAAATAGCAGTGACATGTCTTTGTTTTTGGACTGGAAATTTTAAAATTTTTTTCAATGAACCATAAATTCTAATGTCATATCAAAAATGAACGTTGATTATTTCTGTAATAAAAATTAAACAAGAAAATTGTTCATTAAATAAACATTTAATAAATACAAGTGTTCTGAAATTTACCAAAAAATCTCAATATTTCAGATTTCTCATGGTATATACAATATTACTATCTTATGGCTGTATTTGTATGTATTGGAATCCTTATTTTCGTGATGAGCACAATTGGATTCAACTTTTGGAGTGAGTATGGATTTTTTAATTTTAATTTTAGAAAATAAATGTCGATCTTTAATCCTTTTCATGTCAAGATCAGCTCCACATGGCAGTCAAAAAATCTGCCAATTAAAGTGATCAACCATATAGGTCATATTGTAATATTATTTTAAATGTAAGAATAATTGGTAAACACTAAAAATAAAATTATCATGTACTTTGCATCTTTTCTTATGGAAGACCTAGTAAAAGTTTAGATTGTCATATCATGTCATAAAATTTGTAATGTATTTTTACAAAGAGTATGTACTCATTTAGATCACTTTGAGAGAAAATGATTGAAATAAGATAGGTTTGAAAAAAAGAACCTCTGGAAACAATGTTAGAACTAAGTGAATAGTCTATAGTTGCTCTTTTTAAAATAACCAGACCAATTCATGGTTTCTATGATTTTGTTTTCCTCTTGAAACTGACTTTTGAAAATATAAGGGCTAAATGGGTACTTATGTATAGTACTGATGTGGAAACACACTCCAGGGCTTTTGAGATTAGACATTTAAGTTTAGCCCAGCCCAAAGCAATGTCTTATAGGTGACAAAGAAGTTAAAGGTCTATTTTTGCATTAGTCAATTAATTGTGTTTTTGTTTTCCTAATACAACAATGGAAAAATAGCAAACCAACTAATTATTCCACTCCCTGCAATTCTTCTGTACTTTGTACATCTGTTTGGCTGAGATATCAACCAATCATAATCTTGAAATATGTTCAACCATTATATTGAAATAAATTACTAATAATATTGACACTTTCCACGTACTCAACATTAAATGTTAGATAATCAATATTGGTTTTCATGAACTAATTGAAATCCTACGAAGTTGAATATTCTGTAATAATAATATTTTAAAGGTCTTTAAAACTTAAGAACATATAGATACCAAGTATATTTATAGGCTATCACTGATCTTTTGTGATTCAGTTTTCTTCTCTATAAAATATATCACTTAACTCTTGCAATAATTATTCTTTTAGAGCAAGATATTATAGAGAAGTTATCAATAAATTTTGACATATTGATGAAATATTTAAAGGGAAAATACATTTTCCCAGGGATATTTTTTATTCTAAGAGATAAATGTTCACCATAGTCTAGGATACCCTCGATAAAGACATAAATATAAGAATTTACATAAAGAACTAGTCTTCTATCAAAACAAAGAGAAACAAATTGGCATCAGATTTTTAAATGCAAATAAAAACAAACCTTTGTAGTATGTAACTTGATTTTAACTTTAAGTTTAAAACAAGAGTAATTAAGCAATATAATTTACTCATGTATTCTTTTGGAACTTATAGTGAGGCAGGAGTTGGTGATTTTTGATAAAGTGAAACTACTTCAAGAAAGTAATGAAAAGATATTTTGGTTTATCAGCTTTTCTGCATTCCTGGGAAGATGTGAATTCATTCTATATGAAAGAAATCTGTAAAAATGTAACTAAGAAATAAAAAGTATTTGATATGGTAAAAAGGAGATTTTAAAAATCTGAAACAAGAAGAAAACAACATTAATTTAAAAGTTCACTGAATAAAACAAAGTAATATTCAAACAAAATAAAAAGTATTAAATTTTAAGAATCACATCATATTTCGAATTGGGATTAGTATTAAAGGAGTATAAATAGATATGGTAAAATGGTTAATTCTGGGAAGGAGTAGAGTAGAAACACTAGAAAAGAAACTTGGAGACTGAATTTTTATTTACATACCTTTATTTTGTACTAGTATTTAGACTGTTGTTCATCTTCATAGTAATTTTTTTAATTTAATTAATCTCACTTAATATTTTATTAAATTTTTCTTTGTACTGAGCACAGATAAAAAAGTGGATTTCCCCCAGAATATAAATACCAGCCATCTACCAGGTAATGTTCTTTTATTTTGTGGAATGTGCTGCTTTGTGTTAAGATCAATAAATTTCAGTCACTGGTCACATAAATGCAGGCAATTAAACCTCAGATTTTTAAACTTTCAAATGAGGATATAATATCTACAAAGGATATTTAGTTTAGATTAAGCCAACTGGGATGGTAAATGTTACATGTTAGCGTGATTGAATGACCACAGTGGCCAGATTATTTGGTTCATTATAACTCCTGTGTTAGTTTTCTCTTGCTGTGTAATGATTACCTCCTACTGAGCACTTTAAAAGGATAATTATTATGTAAAATCAATCAATAAATAAAACAATTATTTTCTATGTCAGAGCTTCCATGGATTGGGAGTCTGGGGCAGATCAATTACGTCTTCTGTTCCGGGTCTCTCAAAATATTGTCTAGATATTGACCAGATCACATGTCTTTTCAGAGCTGAGGTTATTCTCACAAGCTCATGTGGTTGTTGGTACAATTCAGTTACTTGTGGTTGCAAGTCTGAGGTCACTGCTTTCTTGCCAAATCTAAACTCCTAGAGGGCCCCCGCATTTCCGTGTCATTTCTCACTTTGTACGTTTCAGAACATGAAAGTTCCTTAATTCTTCAAAGATAGTATTTTTGTCTCTTCCTTCAGACAAAGCCCAGTGCCTTTCTCAAAGTCTTGTGCTGGATTAAGTTAGGTCCTCCTGGGTGATGTCTTTTCATTAATTCAAAATTTAATGATTGTTGGGGACCCTACTTTAGTCTTTAAAATCTCCCTGTTTTGCCATATAATAAAACTTAATCATAGATGTGAAATCCCACCATATTCACCAATCCTACTCCCACTCCAGAGGGACATTAAACAGGCCATATATACCAGGTAGCTGGAATCTTAAAATTCTGCCTACTCTAATTCTTAAAACAAAACTGGCAATCACTTCTTTGTATCATCTACCATCCAGTCAGCATTACAATGCCTTTTTTCTTTTTCTTTCATCTGATTTGTTAGAATCAGAACAAGACCACAATGGCATTTCATTAACATGTTTCTGAGTCTCTTTATCTGTAGATAATCTTTCTTTTCTGTTCTTTCTTCTTTGCCATTTATTTTTTGAAAATAAAAATGGATCATGATTGTGTGTCATTTCTCATGTTTTGAATTTTTCTGTTCATATTTCTGTGGCATTTTTATTCACATCTCCTCTATTTTAAAAACAGACACTGTAATCTAAGTTCTATGCAATAGGAGCTTCAAAGATGAATATAACACTCACCTTATGAACTTTGCAGTCACGTAAAAGACATCCACGAATGACTAGACCAGAGACTCTTTGCCCTTTGCTAGTTAATACTGTTAAGTGACCTATGAGTATTAGAGTTGGCAGATAATATGGTTAAAGTCACTGTTTCTGAGGTGGAAAAATGACTGAACTTTTAAAAGTAAGTCCAATTTAAAGAATGAAGAGGATGGAGGAGGTCATTTGTGGCTAAGAGAATCATGGAAGGAAAAGCACAAGTAAAATGTCTTCATTTGTCTTTTCCCATACCAGGAAGTCAAAAAAAAAATACCCAAATCTAGTAGATCAAAAAGAAACCAAACTGCAAAGCTATGTATTTTAAAACGTAACAGAAAAGTAATTTCTTCTAGGGAGGGTAAAGCAGGGATGTGGGGATAGAGTAGAGGGAGTATTACTGCTATTATTATATGCTTTAACTTTTTAAATCATGTACATTATTTTACTTTTTTTTTTTTTTTAGTCACAAAGGTGGAACAAATATCAGGATTTCTCACCCCTCTTTTTCCAAGCCAATAGAAGTGCATTGCTGATTTTTTTCTTATAAATCAGCATTCAGAGTTCATATGATTATGCTGACATAAATTGTTAAATACTGAATTAATGAACTGTCTTTACATTTCTTATACCATTTTATATTTCCGTGGGGGGCAGGGGAAGTGAAAAGCACAAGTATATAAAAGCATCCAATGGAATGAGGTAAGTAATGATAATGGCAAGTAATTTTACAGAAATAAAGTGTAAGTGCAAACTTGAGAAAAAGGAATTAGATTCACACAGTGGAGGGATTAAAACTGCAGCTACTATTTCAGCTAGAAATAAACATCAAAACATTATATATTTGGGTTTTTTTTTAATTTTTTTTTAATTAATAAATTTTATTTTTATATTCCCCATACAATTGCAATCCCCCCATTATGACCCCAATTTGTTTCCTCTCATTTTGGGCATCAGAATTCATAAGCTTTATTCTCTCCAACCCTTTATCCTAATCCCAGCCTTACACCTAATCCAGGAAATATACAGAATAATGAACTAATTGTGTTCTTATTTCCTTTATAGAGGATTTTTTTTTTCTTTTACATCATAAGTCATAAACGCTGAACTGGCAAAAATCTATTCAGTCAATTACATGGAATACAATTCACACTTTTTTTATAGATTGTAGAGTAAAATTAATTTTTTTTCTTAAATCTTTCTTCAGAAAATAAATCTACATGCCCACATGACTGGCAGTTGAACCAAGGGAAATGCTACAGGTTCCTCACTTCTTCCAAAACTTGGAATGAGAGTCAACACCATTGTATAAAGTTACAAGCTCATTTGCTGGTGATTCAAAGTTTGAAAGAGCTGGTGAGGAATTCTAATGAGGTTCTCAGTGTTCAAGGAAGAATTGCCAGGTGCAATTCTAAGACATGTGGTGCTTTGGCTAATGATCATGAATATTCATCAGTTATAATATAATTACTATTGTTTATGGAAGATAACTATCATTGAAGAAATAAATTCATCAATACCTGCTGCAGTGACTTACTCTATATAATGTAGCAACATATTTTGAATAGACAAAAGAATAAAACCAGTATTTTCTCTATAGGCATTCATACAGATGAATTTAAAGCTTGGACAACCTGGTTGGATAGGACTATATTTTATTACATCTGAAGGCAACCAATGGATGTGGATAGATAAACATCCTTTTGTGGAGCAAACTAAGTAAGTAGTTATTTGAGGTGGAACGGTGTGATGATGCTTTAGTTATAGAAAGGAATTTTTTAATTAAACTTCCTTGTTTATTAGTCTTTTAATCTTCCTTCCTGTTTTCCATCCTTCCTTTCTTTTAAAAAATTTCTGTACTTTTTCACATTTTTCTTTTCTTTTTTTTGTCCTTTATCCCTTTCTTCTTTTTTCCCTCTTCTTTTACTTTTAACTCACTAATATTGAGAAATAGTTATGTGGTTTAGTTACTTAGAAAGCCATTTGGCATTTTATCTTTGGGGGACTTGTAACTTCTGGCCATATCTGTAACCTAGAGTGGTTGGTGAATGGACATCAGAAGACCTGTGTAAGACTCTTCACAGCCTCCCCTCAAGGGACTCAACCCAGATAACCATCACAAGAAAATGAATACATACATTGTAGTGTATCCACCCAATGGAATACTATACAGCAATGAGAATAACCACACTAGGTATATAGAATAAAGATAATATTTGCCATAGTATGGACTCACCTTAATTTGATGTGGCATCAGATTAAAATGTCATATGCAGAAGAGTGCATACAACATGGCTTCCATTTACATAAAATTTAGAAAGAGTCCAGATTTGATAACAATGATTAGGAAGCATCAATAGTTGGCAAAACTTCTGTGAAGCTAGGAAGAATTTCCATCAAATTAAAATAGTGGTTACCTATCAAAGGAGAGCAAGCTTTGAAAAAAAAAAAAAAAGATAAACGATTTTCTAGAATGCACCAGTGACCACTTTTTCCCATGAGGAGGCAGATACCTTAATGTTCACACAATGATTCATTATGCTCTGCATTTGCTTTTTGTCTTTTGTAATTTTTAGAGGTGTTTTCTATATCACAATAAAAAAGTACCCAAAAACAGTCATTAACAGCAAAAGTCTATTCTAAGGCCTCTGCAACATGTTACTGCTAAAGAATTACCTAAGAAGTCTAGCTGGAGGAAACCTTAAGAACTCAACCCTTATTTAAAGATAAATCATCTAAAGTTTGCTCTTAATCTTCTAGTTTTTTGGTGATTGGACCAATGGACAACATGAGCTGTGCTGTCATAACAGGAAAGCAGATATATTCTGAAGACTGTAATGCCAAATTTAATGCCATTTGCCAGAGAGATGCTGTCTAAGCCACAAAGGCAAAAATGCTCATTTATATCAAGAAATACAAATGGGGGGACTCCCCTGGTGGTGCAGGCAGTTGAGTGCCACACTGTGAAGCTGTCCGCAGACTCTGCAGTACCGGTTTAATCCCAGCCTGCCTACTAGGGTCCCACATGGCGTGGCAGACCTCTCCTGTCTCACCCGCTGCTCCCCTCAGCAGTGTATTTCGTCAGTCTGCCTATTCTGCTCCCTGCTCTGTCTCTGGTGAATCCTCTCACCCTCCCACACATCTGTCCTGTACCCCAGTTCTTGTATAAATAAATAAATAAATCTTTAAAAAAAAAGAAATGCAAATGGATGGCAACTGTGCTTATTTTTATTAGTATGCAAATTTATTTCTTTTCTATGAAAATTTAAAATGTTCAAATATTATGTCCAAAAATTACCAATATTATTTTCAGTAATAATAATACAACATGGGAAAATGTAACTTATTTTTAAACAATGAAACCCAATTCTTACTTGCTTCAATGTCTAAACAATAGTTAAATTCAATCTTCTAATCCTGCTTTCTTTCCCTGTCTGTGTGTACCTTATTCCTTGGGTTCTAACTCTTTTCAAACATGTGATGAAGAAATACACCAGGCACATAGATATAACTTTGCTATTTTTTTTCCTTTGTGGTGGGTCTTTTCCCCGTATTAATTATTTTCAATTTTTATACCAAAGAAGTCAAACTTCAACTGGTAATAAAGTCTTCAGATGTTGTAATTATGAGATGCTTATTTGAGGTTATATACAATATTGCTCTTACTGTAATTTCACAATTTCCTCCCCTTTAGTCAAATTTATATTTAGACATTATATTGGGAAATATCTCACTCCCTTAGATCTCTAACTAAAAGTCCATACAATGTCAAGCTTCTCATTTTCCTGTCATTATTCAAAACATTTATTTTTCCACTTAAATTCAAAAATTCAACACTGTGGTCACTGTGTAAGTTAGATAATTATTTAACTCAAAGAAGATGCCTTTTATGTCATCAGGAATATTTACCCTAGTAACTGTGAATTTAAAAAAAGGAGGGGGGCCCCCCTAGTGGCACAAGGGGTTAAGACACAACCTATGAAGCTATCTGCAACCACTGCAGCACGAATTCCATCCCCAGCAGGCCACATGACGCAGCAGACCTCTCCTGATTCGCCCGCTGCTCCCCTCAGCAGTGTACTTCGGTCAATCCTCCTGTTCTGTTCCCTACTCTGTCTCTGGTGAATCCTCTCACCTCCAGCAGCTCTGACCTGTACCCGTTCTTGTATGCATAAATAACTAAATCTTTAAAAACAAAAAAGAGAGGAAGGGGGAACCTGAATAATTCTGTTAGGTAGTTAGTGCCTAAGATAAACAGCAAAAGAATTAAAGGGATCCAGGAAAAACTTTCAAGCAAGAATAAGGCAACATCCTGGAAGTGCCTGCACTGTAGAGGGGGCAAAGCAAGGTTGATAGGGCAACACCCGAGCTGTGCTTGAGTGGTAGAGGGCAGGAAGGACCAAGAATTCCCCTCCCAATGGAAGGGTAGAACAAGGACCCATAAGCTTTTTCCTAGAATGCCATGGAAGGAGCAACCTTACACCCCTCACTAAGCCCCAAATCCCTTGGCATCATTCGGTGCAGTTGTTCTTTCATGGACCCTGCCCATAGGGACCTCTCTACCCCCACTTCTTGAGTGTACTGTGGCTAAATAAACCATCTTTTTGCTTTGCCTTTTTGCTATGCCTGGGCATAGCTTTGAATTCTTTCCTAGCCATACGCAAGCATGGAGGCCCTCATTCTACATTGCTAAGCATTTAATAAAATTAACTGTGATGGTGAACCAAGAAGAAAAAATAACACATATTATGAATGAAGTAAAACTTAAACTTTCAGTCAAAATTAATACATCGCAATGTAATATACAATGGCATCCAAAATTCACCAGTTTCAAGTTTTCTTGGTATCACCATGAGACAGATGTTATCTGTGCACAACTGGCCACGTGCTGATGTAACTGGGGCTGAGGTGGATCCTCACCATGGGTTTTTACAGCAGGAAGGAAGCTTTTGCTTTGTGACTGGTTGAGTAAAATCAAAGTGGGTGACCCAGCTCAAATCCACCTCTCAGCCCATTAGAAGACATTAGGGACATGGGGGGCAGAAGGGCTACTCAGGGAAAGGAGAAGTGTGGCGTTCCCATTGCTCGTGTCTCTTCATGGGTTTCATCTTCATTTTAGGGGCAGGGAGCAGGACTTAGTATGTGTTCTGAGGGAGAATTGGGAGGTTTTTTTCAGCCTAAGATTACTCTGGTAGCTACTTCTGGATTTTTTTTAAGGTTTATTTTATTTATGCATGCAAGAACTGAGGTGCAGACCAGAGGTTCGGGGGAAGGGGGTGAGAGGAAATCATCAGAGACAGAGGGGAGAGCAGAACAGACAGATCTACTGAAATACACTGCTGAGGGAAGCAGCAGGAGAGACAGGAGAGGTCTGCTGCACCATGTGGGTAGTTCCCTTTCTGGGGATGGAACTTAGGCTACAGTGACTGGGGACAGCACTGAGATTTTAACCCCTGTGTCACCAGGAAGGCCCCTACTTCTGGATTTGAGTTGTTACTGTAGATCAGAGCTGCTCAATAACCTGTTAGAACTCATTCCAGGTTCTGCTGATCAGGATCTGTTGAACCTGCAAAAACAAGCAAGCAAGTATGTGAAAACGGAGGAGGGAGAACGTACCTGGGAAAGAGAAGAACAATGACCATATCTTGCCTGTTCCTTATGGGACAGGTTTGAACTTTGCAAAATAGTTTTCTGACCTCAGTTGCATGGCATTGGGCCAAGTAAGTTATCTGCCTTTGAATATATTAGTGCCAGCTAAACACTTTATGGGTGTGGCTCACAATCATCTCTTTTTTTCTCATTAATCAGAAAGTTTCATCTATAAGCAAGAAAGTCAATTTCCATTATTTAGTGGGGGAAGACTTGTCTGTGTGTTTCTATGTGTTTGCCTTGTAACCTAGATACTTTCTTTTTCTTAGGTTCTACCTAGTCCCTATGTATTCACCTGCACATATATTTCTCCTACAATCGATTATAGTTATCTATGCAGGAAGTTCAACTCAAATTAATGTAATAAGGGATCTTTGATATAACTTTTGGGTGTCCTCTAGAATTTAAGTTTTATGATGTACCCAGAGATATGTCATAAGCTTATTCTATTTCATTCTCCTTACTTAGGAAATTAAAATTTTTCAATTATCTATTCTTTGGTCACATTTAATGATACCATTCCAGTTTATATTCTATAATCAAAAGTTTGTAATTCCAATGATCTCTAATAATCTCTGATCATTCATCAGATATTACTTTTTATAGAGTGAGGGTGAACTTCACTCTTGGTGAACTTTTCCTAATTTTGAAGATATTAAACATTTTTTAATTTTTAATTTTTAAGATACTAAAGTAAATGCATGTCCCTGGGTGATTCTCTTGTAACAATTCTCTATGCCAAAGTCATGATGGTTAATTAGTATTGTATATTTACATGGTGAACACATATGTTTCCCAACTTGTAAACTGTTGGGTGTTGGCTGGTCTACCCACATAGATTCCTTTATATTTGCTTATCTTTTTTTTAAGAAGTGGGTACAGGCCAGAGTTGCAGGGAGGGGTGGGGGAGGTGAGACGATTCACCAGAGAGAGCGGGGAGCAGAACAGGCAGATCTACTGAAATACACTGCTGAGGGGAGCAGCAGGTGAGGCAGGAGATGTCTGCTGCACCATGTGGGCTGCTCCCCAACCAGATGGGGATCAAATTCTCGCAGCAAAGGCCACCGACAGCTTGACAGCGCTGGGCTCAGCCCCCTGTGCTACCAGGAAGGCCCTATATTTGCTTATCTTAATCACCATGTCATACACATGTTCTCCCGTTGTTTATCGCTATTTTTATTGGTTCTATTAATAGAAGTTTCTTAACTTGTGTTCATAATGAACACTTATGTTATGAATGGATGAGGTTCTGCTGTAATCATTCATTCATTCAATTATGGGTGCCTTTAATACTTTTAAAACTCTGTATTCTTTGAATTATTACATAATTCTGTATTCTATAACATAGCAAGTGAAAAGCAACATTTACCTATCTCATTTCCTTGATTTCTGAAGTGTGATTATCATTTTCCATAGTTTGTTTTTTTTTTTTTTTTGCACTGTTAAAATCTAGGTTTGCTGCAAATCCACTTGATATCAACAAGTCCCTTGGAACTTTGGACTCTATCAGCATCCAGAAAAGCAAAACGTCCATTTCCATTAATTTCAAACCTGAAAAGGAACAATTAGAATTAATTTGGGAACCACTTACAGCTATAAACAAAATCAAATTAAGAACAGAGTATTTGAAACACAATGAACTTCACAATATTCCTGGAGTATCTTTGCTCAGTGTTGTTGTTTTTTTTTAAAGTAAGGAATTTGGGGGCCTCCCCGGTGGCGCAGCGGTTGAGCGCTGGGTTGCAAAGCTGCCCGCGACCTCTGCGGTGCCAGTTCGATCCCCGGCTGCTCCCCGGCCACCGGAGGAGGGTCCCACATGGCACGCAGACCTCTCCTGCCGCCCGCTGCTCCCCTCAGCAGTGTATCTCCGTCCTTCTGCCTGCTCTGCTCCCCGCTCTGGCTCCGGTGAATTCTCTCACCCTCCCGCGCTTCTGACTGTACCCAGTGCATGTATAAACAAAACAAACAAGCAAAACAAATAAATAAATAAAAAACATGCCTCTATAAAAAAAAAAAAATTAAAAAAAAAAAATAAAAAAAATAAAGTAAGGAATTTGGTACTTTTGAAACATACGAAGATAAACCCAAAGAGACTAATTATGATATTTTTATAAATTTACTCTTTTGATGACAAAATATTCCCTTTGCTGTAGTAATTATAATTTGTCCTATCTACTGTATTTCAATATTTGTTTAATTAGCTCCCATGTTTTAAAATTGAGCACTTAATGAAATATTAAGCAGGAACCCATGGATTAAAAACAAAAAAATGTATAGTCCTTGCTATCGGGTAAAATAGCATATAAGTGAGGAAGCAGCATTCACTCAAGAGATACTACATGAATAAACAGTATTGCTTATGACTGACATTTAGAAACTTAAAGACAATTATATGATTTCTAACTCTTAAAGAAAAAAGAAATCTCATACAAATTTAAGTACTTGGATAACGGTATTTTGACTTGGAATTTGCAGAACAGTTGAGTTTGAATTAGCAAAGGAGGGTTTATTAGCAAGAGTGAGAAATAAAAAAAAAACTGGGAAATGTCACTTGCAAAATGTCACAAGGAAGGCAGAAGGAAGATGGATTATTCCAGAGCAGTTTTTAATGTTAAGGGGCATATTTTAGAGGGTGGAGACCAAAAAAAATTAGAAATAAGAATATTTCTTTGTAATAATACAACTCGAAATGATTTAAATTTCTAGAAGACACCAGAATAAACATTTCCTATTAAATTTGAAACTCACAAATCATTGAATGTGCTGCCATTTGTCCATTTCCAGGACTCTCCTTGTTTTCTGCTCAATCCAATCCAGTACCCAGAAGTTCCCGCAAGTTTCTTCAAAAATCCCTTTCACAAAAATCAGAGCATCATTCACCGCTTAATGTTTTAGAGCACACTGCAGAACATGTCTTGTACCCCAAATATCCCCTCTTTTATGATTTACATTCTAACCTGCATTCCCTAATGTTTCTGTTGCCACAAACAGCACCAATATTAAAGTTCAAGTGAACTTTATCAGAAAGATGTGTACACTGCCTTTTACTTCCCTATCTCTCAGTAGTAGAGTGGCTTTCATCGAGTCATTGAACTCCCTGAGCTACACCCTCTATCATTAAAGGTAACTTCTGTCTCTCATATAGAAATTGGTGAGGAAAAGATATTTGACTAGCTTTCCTTCAAGTGTTAATGCATAAAACATTAGTAAGTTTTAGTTATAGGGTGAATGACAGACTATAAACTGATATGATGTGTTATCTGTTCCAATGACAAAATCAGAAGCTGAACAGTTTCAATAAGAATTGACACCACGTGTTCTAGAAGGGTAACAGAGAATTAATGCTTACATTTTGGTTTGTACACAGGTTCTCTCACAAAATCATGAACTAGATATGACGAGAGGAATGTCATTGTTTTGTGCTTTTCTCATATAATTAGAACTCAAACTAACTTCTGGATGAGAATAATTTACTGTAATATAATATAATATAAGTAATAATTTATTGTAATATAGATGGATGACTTCAATCTCTCATCTCCTAGCAATTGGACCTCAAACCTAGTTGTCAGTTTTTCTTTACAAACAAACTCTTCCCTACCCTGTGGCCCTGGAATCCAAGTTCCTTTCTTTGTCCTTTTCCCTTCCATTCAATTCTCTTCAAACTGCATCTATTTCCTTTGTAACCTCAGCACTGAATTCCAAGAGTCATATTTTCTGTTTCAATTTACCAGACTTTTCTTGGAGGACTGCCAATATAAAGAAAGGTATTACAGGGCCTCCCCGGTGGCATAGCAGTTGAGCACTGGGTTGTGAAGCTGCCCGCAGCCTCTACAGCACCGGTTCGATCCCTGGCGGCCAGGCAAGGGTCCCACATGGTGCACAGACCTCTCCTGCCACCCGCTGCTCCCCTCAGCAGTGTACTTCGTCAGTCTGCCTGTTCTGCTCCCCACTCTGGCTCTGGTGAATTCTCTCACCCCCCACGCTTCTGACTGTGCCCAGTGCTTGTAGAAAGAAAGAAAGAAATCTTAAAAAAAAAAAAGAAAGAAAAGAAAAAGAAAGGTATTACAAATAATTAATTCTATAGTCTTAGAACTTTGAACAAAGACATTTAGCTGTATTGACAATGTGTACCATAATGAAGGACAGAGCATCATCAATTAACTGCCTGAGTTCAATTCCCAGTTAGACAATTTATCGCTGTGGGGCAAAGGCTGCCTTATAGAGCATTCTCTGCACCACACTTGCCTCATCTTCAAAATAGGGACTTCATACTCATTGGTTGAAGGTTACATTAAGTTTTACAAATGTGGTGCTGAGAACACTGACATATGGGTATTATTTTTATCATTTGTATTATCTATTTGCAAAAAAGGAGCTTGGAATTATTGAGAACTACCCTCTTCTTACCACTTCCTCTTGTGTGTCAGGCTGAGCAAGTTCCGATCCTTGTGAGCTGCAAAAACTTTTACTGGCTGTCCAATTTCTGGTATCATCAGAAAAATAGAAACACTTCTCTCCTACTCCAATCCATTCCTTTGAACACACTGTAGTTTTTGGACATTCTGAAGATCGTCTCCAAAGTACTGCTAAAAAAGAAGAAACCGCCATTATTCAACTAATGTGAGACCTTGAAATTATAAAGGCTCATGCGATGGTGATACATTAGATTCCTCTGCCTGTGGGGAAGACAGTTTAGCTGTACAACATGTTATAGTGTAGCCTATTTTCCTGCTCCTGTTTTGAGAAATGGAACCTCTAAGGTTTGCTTGGTCTATATGGACATCCTACCAGAACAATGCATAACATTTAGCGATCAAGGAAAAGACCTAGATATAGAGATGCAATTTAGGTCTCCAAGGGTCAGATATATTGATATTGTGATGATTTTGACTGGTGGAAAGTGGGGGACAGGGGAAATTTAGATAGAATGACTTAAGTTAGTAAAAGCAACCAGTTCTTTACCAAGACACTTAGGCAAGAACAGATTAAAACCCGGCTGTGTGGTTAAAATATCAGGAATTAGATTTACACAAGAGTTTCAGTTCTGATTCTGGAATTTATTATTTGGAGAAGCATTTTATTCACTCCAACTCTACTTTGCAAGTTAAACTCCTATTTATAACTGCTTCACAGTCCTGTAAAAATTAAATCTAAATAATAAAATATTGTATATTTTTTACCTTAATTTTTTTTATTTTTTATTTATTATTTTTTAATTTTATATATTTTTAAGTCATTTTTCATTTTTGCACAATGTATGCATTTTCATCTTGGTTATAGTCCCCATACAATTCCTACCCCCCCTTGTTTTGATCCTACTGCCTCCTCCCCCCATCCCCGTAGTGTGTCTCTGGTTTACAGAAACATTTATTCAAAGGGCACCTGCACCCCTATATTTATAACAACACTATTTACAATAGCTAAGCTATAGAAAAACCCAAATGCCCTAAAATAGATGACTGGATCAAGAAGATGTGATACATATATAAAATGGAATATTACTCAGCAATCAAAAAATTTGCAGCAACATGGATGGCGCTGGAAGGGATCATGCTCAGCAAAATAAGCCAGAAAGAAAAAGAAAAATACCAGATGGTCTCACTCATAGCAGAAATTTAGAAAACCTAAATAAGGGATCAGGAAAAAGACTAATTATAATAAAGTAAAAATCAAAATATTGTATATTTAATGTGAGCTCTTTAAATCATGCAAAGAACTCTGAATTTTACAAGGTAGCTATTCCTGTTGTTATCTGGTGGTTTATCTGAGGATTTATGATCTTCTTACTTGGAGTGTTTTTGAGAGCAGAAGGAACAAACTGGCTGAACTGATAGGACATTATAGATGTCTCCACAAACCCTTACATCACTCCAGAACCGAAAGGACCAGGCTTAAGCTTGAGATATAAATATTTTGGCCCTACTAATCATAAAGAACCAAAGAAAGTTGAAGTTGAGCTACTCACGTACAACGATCACCAATAGCACAAAAATCACTGATGATAGCATGATCACTATCTTGTGGTTGGTCAGCATTTGAACTGCAAAATAAATAAATGTTTATTGTAAAGCTTCTAGAGAATCCTACTTGAATATTTATTATTTATTCATTTCTCTCCTATAATAATCAATTAAGAAACTTTCATTAAAATACCTATACCTTCAAGTAATAAGGGACACAATGACCTTACAAAGTGCAGTGAAGTCCAGTGCCAATCACTGCTGCAGCTGCTCAGATGGTGGAAGGAGGGAGAAAAAGCAAAATTAATATAAAAAGTGAAAATACCACGAGTAGGAGGATTTTAATGAGAAACTATCAGTCACCAAAAGGGCTATGATCAGACAAATGGCTTAAACAGACATAGAAATCAACAATAATAAAGTGATAAAAAGTTTACGAGATTATAAGATTATATAACAAAAGAATTTAACTGTAAGACAAATTGTTTTATACTTTAAATGATAGGGGAAGAAGTTTAATGTGCTAGAGTAAGAGAATGTCAAGATAAGGGCAGTTATTTGTAAGCAGAATGAATCAGAGAGGAGAGGAGATTTGGTTCTCCTGGAAATATTAAGTGATTGGAACCAAAGAATAATAATTCTATTAATGATTAAGCTCTCTGACACATTATTAGATTTCTATGCTTGAAAAGACCCCCCTCACACACACACACACATCTTTAAATGTCACAAAAAAAGGATTTGAAGGATCAAAGAAAAAAATTAAAAAGGTGTCATTTTCTGTTTCTGTTTCCATTCCCATTCAGAGCAGGAGAGCAGACCTAGTGAATAAAAACAAAAAGTGGCTATTATGCTCTTAGGGAAGCTAAAGTTTACCTCCACTCATATAGGTTTTCAGTTGGAGTTTTTAACCAAAAAGTCCAGATTAGCAAAAGAAAAATTGTTTATTAATTGGTGCAGTGTACATCAATTGGGAGAAACTAAAGGAAGAGGAACTCAAAATGGCTGCTTAGAACTCCAGTTATATGCATTTTCAACAAAGATGGCTGCAAACAATACATTTGCAGGAAATGACAAGAAAAAGAAAAACTTTTAGGTTTGCAAGGGCAACAAACCCATGGGAAGGATAACACATGAGAGGTAACTAATGGAATAAGATTTGCCATCTGTGGGCTAACAAGAGTATCTCTAGAAAAGGAGAATTGATGTTTAGTCTTGGGTAGAAAAGGAGGAAGGTAGAGTAAAATTTTCTTGACTTTACTTCTCCCTAATTGCTCTTAGTTAATATTATTTTTATGGGGCCTCCCTGGTGGTGCAAGGCACTGTGAAGCAAAGCACTGTGAAGAAATCCACAGCCTCTGCAGCACAAGTTCGATCCCCAGCCAGGGAGCTATCCACATGGCACAGCAGACCTCTCCTGTCTCACCCATTGCTCCCCTCAGCGGTGTGTTTCAGTCAATCCACCTGTTCTGCTTCCCACTCTGTCTCTGGTGAATCCTCTCATGCCCCACACTTCTGGCCTGTACCCCAGTTCTTATATACATAAATAAATAAATTTTTTTTAAAAGGATGAAAGATGGCAGCCACTTTCAACAAAATGGAGGGAATTTGATAGATTTATGTGTAGCAAATTCAGAACAATAAAAGCAAATGCTGGATGGGTAGGCAGTAGACAATTCAATAATGCAAAACACTTTCAAAAACCAATGGGCATCAGTAAATATCCTGAAGGGCTCTAAAGTTAAGAGACATGGGAGAGGGAAAGGAACAAGAGGACACAAAGGATGGTGGTGGGAAAAAAAATAAAATTTTTGTAAAGACAAAAAATATTAAATTAATGAGAAGGTAAAACTAATAAAGATAAACCTGCTAGAATATTATCTTTTACCTTGTTGTGTTGCCAATATTGTCTTTGGAATTTCTTCTAATTTCATAAAATAATTTGTCTTTTTTAACCTTTTTTATCCCAAAATTAAGTGACTTTATTAAAGGTTCAAGCATGGGAGTTTAAGCCTGAAAACAGCCTCTAGAAGCTCTTGTCTTGTTCTGAACTTGTTTTGAAATCAAAGTGACTCTAGCCATTTAAAAAGAACTTGGCAGATTTCTCTTTTACTCTCTTTTTCATTTCTCTTTTCTGTAACATGATGTACAAGAATCAACTACTCAATAAAGGATTAGTATGCTTACCCTATTTTAATTATCATTTTATTTTCTATAAAATAAAAACATAAAATATAATATAAAATGATAATAAAAAAGATCATATAAAATCTGTTAACTTTTTCTCATACTTTGTCATTTTGTAGTTTCCAAACATTTAATTTTCCTTTATCTAAATGTAAGAATTCATTGGCGTTTTAGTTTGCTGGTCCTTCCATAAGAAGTTACCACACACTGGGTGGTTTAAGACACAGATATTTATTGGGCCACAGTGCTGGAGCAAGAGTCTAAAATTAAGGTGTTGGGGCCTCCCTGGTGGCGCAGAGGTTGAGCGCTGGGCTGCAAAGCTGCTGCAGCCTCTGCAGCGCCAGTTCAATCCCCGGCCACAGGGCGAGGGTCCCACATGGCGCACAGACCTCTCCTGCCGCCCGCTGCTCCCCTCAGCAGTGTATTTTGTCAGTCTGCCTGTTCTGTTCCCCGCTCTGGCTCTGGTGAATTCTCTCACCCTCCCGCACTTCTGACTGTACCCAGCGCTTATATAAATAAATAAATAAATCTTAACAACAACAAAAAAAAAAGAATAGAATCCCTTTAAAAAAATAAATAAAATAATAAAATAAAATTAAGGTGTTGATGGTCTAATGAGAGGCTCTTTTCCAGACCTCTCCTGGTTGATGCCTGCTCGCCATGCTGTTCACATGGCTTTCTACTTGTGTTTCAAGTAGAAAGTACTTCCTCCCGTTTCAAATATAGAAACTGGTGCTCAGAAATATTAATATTTTGGGCCTCCCCGGTGGCACAGCGGTTGAGCGCTGGGTTCCGAAGCTGCCCGCAGCCTCTGCGGTGCCAGTTCGATGCCCGGCTGCTCCCCGGCCACCGGAGGAGGGTCCCACATGGCGCGCAGACCTCTCCTGGCGCCCGCTGCTCCCTTCAGCAGTGTACTTCAGTCCTTCTGCCTGCTCTGCTCCCTGCTCTGGCTCTGGTGAATTCTCTTACCCTCCCGTGCTTCTGACTGTACCCAGTGCTTGTATGTATAAATAAATAATAAATAAACAAATAAATAAATAAATAAATAAAGCTTGCCTCTTTAAAAAAAAAAGAAATATTAATATTTTCATCAAAGATCACTTTTGATATAAAAAACACTTGTTTATTCTTACTGTTCTTTGTCCTTCTAGACTTTTTTTCTTTGTGACCCACCTCTTTTTTTTTTTTTCCATTGTCCCAAATGCACCTTTATTACTGAATAGAAGTCCAGTCTCTGGGACATTAAAATTAATTGTTCCAAAGTTTAATTAAAAGCACTATTTGCTAGATGACTGGATCAAGAAGATGTAGTACATATACACAATGGAATATTACTCAGCATTCAAAAAAGAAAAACACATGCAATTTGCAGCAACATGGATGGACCTGGAAGGGATCATGCTCAGCGAAATAAGCCAGAAAGAAAAAGAAAAATACTGGATGGTCTCACTCATAGCAGGAATCCAGAAAACCTAAATAAGGGACCAGGAAAAACAATAACTATAAGAAAGAAAAAATCAAAATCAACAAACAACAATGAACCAGAGACACACTATGGGGGGGTGGGGACAGGGAAAGAAGGGATTGTGGTCAAAATAAGGGGGTTGTAATTGTATGGGGAATATAAAAATAAAATTTTCAAAAAAAGAAAGAAACCCAAAATGAGTTGTTTTAGTGTGGTAACAAAGATGATGTAATTTTTTGCCTACAAATGTGCATAACATTAATATTTACATATAATAAAAAAACAGCAAACAAAAGCACTATTTGCAAATATCTAATATCTTCTGAAAAGCATTCCAAGTCAAGAATGAAAAAAAGATAATATATCAGAATAGCTTCAACTCCTATCAGGTCCACACGCCATCACATGACTTTTTAGACTCTTTAAATTTTCTGTTAAATCTACAAAGTGGTTTTCCACAACAGAGAAGGGGGTGGAAATCCCCATTACTTTCTGAACTCCTTGTATGCTTACAGTATCACCCCCAAGTTATCTGCTATACGAGTTCATTAAGATTATCAGTCATCCCTTGTTCAGCAAGCTGCTTATCTCTGCATTCTGGACTCAAAAGACAGAGAATGTTGGAAGAGGGTCAGGCGCTCTGATGCTTGTTCTGGGATCCCTGAATCTCCCTAAGCAAGTTGGTGCTCTCATCAAGTTTCCTCCAGAACACTTAGCTTCTTCACAAAAATCTCTACTGGAGCTCCAAAGTTTGTTCCTGTTTCTAGGGCTGAGCCCCTACTGATTATTGGTGTCTAAATCTCCTACTGAATCTATTCTCAGTCAACACTTATACTTCTGCAGAAACTCATTCAGTCTCATACAGTGTTGTCAAACCACCTGCCAGATTTTCTCTATTTCTCTTTTCTGCAACATCAAAATGAATCTGGGGAAAATGCAGAAGACAGTAAACACCAAATGATTTTTGAGTCAATCAGACTCAATCATTTAGAAAACTTCAATCACTTTAGCCATTTGGTTACTGCTATTACTTTTAATATAACCTGTCATGCAGACTGAGATAGGGAAAACAATCTCAGCTATGGGATGAGGCAAAATTATAGTAATTAACTTTCTTTTTTGTAAAAGTACTTTTGAGAAAGCTTTATTGGGTTACAATACACACTATAAAATTGATCCCTGATGTTTTCATACACGCAACCCGGTACTCTCTCATGCAGACATAAAACTTTACATTTTATCTCAAACTTTCATAAAAAACAGAAGGGTTTTTCCCACCTCATTTTAGTAATTTTTCATCTTAAAAAAAGATATCAGCATTTTTAGGTTGTATTACATTGTTTTTCTGTTTCTTTCACTTCGTTCTCACTCATCCAACTCACCCAGTGAAACTTACTTGTTCTGCATCGCCAGTTCTCATGCCTGCCATTATGTTGCCACAGATTATTCATGATCAATGTGGTTATTCATGCAGATCTAGAAGGTTCCTTTTATACACCACTCAGAAAAGGCACAGAGCAATGTAATAACTGGCAAGTGCAAAATACGAATGATAGGTTAAAAAGAGATTTAAGCGATGAAAAATGTTCATAAGAACACTTATAGTATTGGTTTGGGAATAGACGTATACAGACGTGTTTAGGGAGGGAGTGGAAAAATGATTCATGCCTAAATGAAGAGTATGATAATATCAGGAAAATATTTGTCCTCAAAAAAGAAAAACATTTATGTAGTACACTGAGTCAAATAATTATGGTACTCTATACCCTTTGCTAGAGTGATCTCACTTTTCATTTTTGCAAGAAACCTAAACACAAATCATTAATAATAATTTTACATAACACATATTCAATCTATATAGTTATAGTTTTAAATGCATTTATTACATATGTGATCTTGAGCAAGTTACCTAAACTCTGGTGCCCAGCCCTTTTATGTGTAAATTAAGAGCCTTACCTGGATAGTCTATACCTGCCTCTCTCTGATGTTTTTCTTCAGAGGACAAAAGAGCCACTCTTTTAGATCCGGACCTCTAACCGCCAGTTGAAGGTTTCTAGATGTCTGTGGTAGAAGCATCTATTCCAGAGTGTGGGAGTTTGGTCATATTTCTGACATAGGCAGGATTTTCATATAGGGCTACTTGTTCGGCAGGGATCCTCCAGTCAAGATAGTCTTTCCTGTATCGTTTTGTGCACACAAATCCCCTGGTGGCATCATCAACCAAGAGGATAGTCTACATTGTTCTGTTTTTATGACTTCATTTAAATTCAACCACTTTTTTAGTATAAATCTAGTGTTCGCTGTAGGATATATTCTTCTCCACACAGTTCTTATGCAGCTCCAAGAGAACCAGTAAATCAGAGCTATTCTGGTTCAGATCATTCATCATACTCTGGCGTTATTAGTTATGATAGCTATTTGAGTTATTAGTTGTCCATGAGTAATAGGGATTTACTACCATTGGTTCATGAGACATTTAAAAACCGGATATCAGGGCCTCCCCTGGTGGCGCATCGGTTGAGCCCTGGGCTGTGAAGCTGCCCTCAGCCTCTGCAACGCCGGCGAGGGTCCCACATGGTGCGACAGATCTCTCAGCAGTGTATTTCCTCAGTCTGGCTGTTGTGTTCCCTGTTTTGGCTCTGGTGAATTCTCTCACCTTCTGACTATACCCAGTGCTTGTATAAATAAATAAATAAATAAATCCTTAAAAAATAAATATAAATAAAAACCGGATATCACATCTTATACACTGAGCATGTGATTCATGGATTCCTGCAACTCCTAACTACTAAATAGTTTATTTTTTTTTTTGCCTTAACATTTCTTACATAATGACCCTGAGTAATTTTTATTGATGCTGCCATTCTGGATTCCCAGAAACTTCCAAAATCCCTCAGGTCTTCAAAGCAAGGGCCATATATTCTCTGGAGTAACTTTTTAGAACTGTCTTGGCTAAAGGTGTTTTGTGTTTGTTTTTGGTTTTTTTGTTTTTTTTTCCTGTCTAAGTCAACAACACTTAAAGTTTTGAGAAGTAAGGCAGGCATTTTATTTTTCTTAGAGCTGTTAAGAAGAGTAACCAAGGCAACAGGTGGGTAACCAGGCCAACTTCTGCTAGGCCCCTAACAAAACAACTTTTACAAATAGTGTTTTCTAATGATTTCCACAAATCAATGGGAGTTAATATAGGTCAAGCAGTAGCTATAGTTTTCATCTTTCTGTGGATTTTCCTTAACATTTAAAATACAAGTTAAAATAATAAACATATCTAACACCTAAAAAATAAATAAATACATAAAAATAAAGAAGAGCTGTAAGTAAAAGTTACAGATCACATAAATCAGAGGCAGAAAATGCAAAATTAAAGCCCAATAACTTTGTAAGATTAGTGGTATTCTGAAAGAGAATTTAAAGTGTTCCAAATAAAAATATTGGATGGTTTCACTTATAGGAGTAATATAGGGGAACCCAATAAGGGATCAGGGAAAAAAATAATAACAGTAAAGAAACACAACAAAACAAAACAAAAATAAACAGACAACTATAAATCAGAGACATTCTGCAAGGGAAAGGGAGGGAGAGGATCAAAAGGAGGGCAGGAAGAGCACAAGGCACTATGGTGATGGTGCACGGGTGAACTGGTGGTGGAAATCCTATGGGGACTACACCTGGGAAAGGAAAGCAAACATAAAGAACAATGATGTAAAATACATATAACTAAATTAATTAAATATTTTTTTAAATAGAGTGCTCCAAATGACTACAGACATAAAATCCTATGGCAAAAATAATATTCTGTAATAACATAAGCAAATTTGATAAAAAGGTAACATTTCTGGAAATAGAAATAAAGCTATTACAATAGATTTTCAACAGATCACTTTAATAGCAGATTAAATATGCCTGGAAAAGAATTAAAGAACTAGCATGCTTAAAGAAACTAAACAGAAAGCAGAAGAGAGAAATTCAAATATGAAAGAAAGAAGTGAGTCACACGGGAATAGAATGAAAACATCTAGTCAATAATTTATAGGAGTTCTAGAAGGAAATGTGATAGAAAAAAATATGGTTAATTAAAAAGAAGTAATAGGTATAAAAATAAGATAAAGTACAGATTAACAAATTTATAAACATGTATTTATAAAAAATTAAAATTAGAATCATTAAGACTTGGTGAGTGGGTGGGTAGGTAGGAGTGAGGGTGCTGAGCCTCTGGCAACATGTGTCAACATCTGGGTAAGACTTGGGAGAGGGTGTGGTAGGGAATTCCAAATGTCTCAATTTTAGTGCCATCTGCTAAGGTTGGAATTTCCTGTTGGCAAAGTTAAGTTTTTATTCTTGCCTCAAGGATCTGGTTATTAACATCCATGTGACCAAATGGCTGCTACCTTTTAAAATTGTTAGCAAAAATCACTTTGTCCAATTTCACCCATTTCCTGATCAGTCTGAATCATTATGATATCAATATATACAACAAAATGACGAGACTCTGGGTGAGAATTATGAATTCACTATTTTTTAGTCACGAGTATGTTTTCCTCTCTAAACATCCTCCCCAGTAATTTTTTTTCCCACAGTGAAAAACTCTCGTTATTACTATGACTCAACCATAGATGGTTACTTCCTTTTTTGTAAGACTGCTTTAAAGCTCAGTTTGTCAAAAGCAGCATAACCGTAGCTTGAAGCTGTGTTGTGTAAACCACAATAGCATTTTAACAACACTTAAAACTTAGAAGAGTGATTTTGGAAGCTATGAACCTACAAGTCAATGGCCACAAGTCCATGGCTGACCAAACCACTGAGGAATCAACATATGATAATAACCACCAAGGAACCAATGAAGAGAAGCAAGGTAAGGCATTTTCAGTTGTTTGAATGAGGTTATCCATTGAATGTATGAAGCATAATGTTAAACAAAAACTTTTGGAGTCATGAATTAGGCTTTGTAGTTTCTTCCACCAAGCCAGAAAAAAAATTCTTTATTAGTTAGTCACAGGTGGGCAGGAGACCTGTAAGAAAAATCTATTTTTTAGTTAATATCTTCATAAATGAAAATTTAATAAAATTCAAATCTGTAAATGGCTATTTTTATCCTTGTAATTCAGATTCACTTTATCTTAATTGGGAAGGGAGAGGGATTAACCTGATGTTGAAACTGTTCACAACTTTGTACTTTCACTAATATTTAATTAAATCAATACCAGAGATATTAAATATGATCTACATACTCATTCAATACACAGATTATCTCTGGGTCATCAGTGCACTGAAGATAAATTAGACTTAAGAGATACTATTAGCTGAAGGATTATCTCCCTACCATATTCTCATCTAAACAAATGTTACCCTGATATCCTTGATGGAGTTTCTGGAAACTTTAAGAAAACTAAGGGGGAAAAATGTAGTAAGAAAGGGTCTTTTGTTTGGTTTTTTAAATTCATTGGTCACCCTGGAACTTTCTTCTCATCTAGTTAACACAGTGAAGCTCACTTACAGACAAAAAAAGTAATTAAAATCCTTAACTGTTTATATTATAATAGGGATGAATAGAGAATTATTTTACTTATTAAAATGAAATGTTAACCTGAATCTTAATATTGCAAATTTTTCATTTAAATTGCTAAAATTAAAATATTTGTTAAATTAAATTAAATGTATTAATTTTAATCCAAGAAATACTCATTAATTTTTTTAGTTGAGGGAACATTGGTTTACATACAGCATTGTATATGATTTATTTATTTATTTATTTATTTATTTTGCATTGTATATGATCATCCCCTTCAGTGGTTGTTACTACAGCACACCGGCACCAAGACACCCATGAGAGTTAATTAAATAGGCTTTTGTTTAACATTATTAAATAAAATCACGTGTTTTCATATTGTTAATTAAATAAGTTTTTATTTAATTGCCCTGGCATGTTCTTTTATTTATTTATTTATTTTTACATTCCTTTTCTGAATTGATTATAAGGGCTAAGAAACGTCTTTGAAATTCACCTTTAATACTAAATTCATCTTTTAATACCAGATTCAATACCAGACCAGTATTTTCTGTTTTTTTTATTTTCTGGGTAATTTGTGCAGTGCACAAGTATTGCAGATTGAGTAAAAAATTAGACAGAAGAGGCTGCTAAAATAAAAACTATTTGTACTGATCATACCAAACTAGATTTTAGCACTCAGGAAATGGACAGATTGAATAAAAGAATAAATATGTAGCAGATTGAAACATGTTCCTGCATATTCAAAAGTACAATGAATGTCCCATTCATTAGTGCCTCAAATCAAACCAAATGTCACTCCAAGTCCCTATCTCATGGAACTGATAGGACAGTTAACCTTTGTCCTTTGGTGGTATGGGGATGAAGTGATGGGGGTGGTGGGAGGTTATATGAGACAGGGATGCACCAAGAGGTCTTCAGACATTACTTCTGAAACAGTATATCCACAATAATCATCCCTTTGGTCCTAGTTCTACTGAACTAAAATTACAATTAGAACTACAACTAGAACACTGTGCTAAATGACTTATTGCAAAAACATGGTTTGGGAGCCACATCCATAGCACATACATCTTTATTGAGCCTGATGTCATCTACATGCAGGATCTAGCACCCCTACAGGCACCACGAAGTCATATGACCTAAAATCTAAGCAAATTTGCCATGGAGATAGTCTATCACCTGTATATGCAAATTGTCATTTCTTGTGTTGTTAGGATGCAATTATTATCAGGATTATTATACTGTACTTCCACAAATACCATTTCTCAGAATGCACGTGTCCTTCATTCTTGTTGACTTGGAAACATTTCCTCTTTTTAATTTTAAGCAACTTCATTTTTTTTCCCCACAGCAATCGTTCTGGGCAAAAGGGAGCCAAAGGAACCTGATTACCTACTTAAAATTATGAATAAGAAAATGTATCAAAAATAATTTCACTTAATATAGTAGTAAATAATCTTCACCTCTCAGTATATATAATAACTAATAACTAATAACATACTAGTAACATAATAACTAAAACATACAAAGATGTGAGATACATACAAGAAAAAGCAATGACAATTATTTTATTTTATTTTATTTTATTTATTCCTGTTACAAGTCAGACCTTCAGAAAAAAGAAGATACATATCCTCTAATTATATATTATTACTTAATGGATGAATACATATAGGTTTTAAAGGAATAAGGAAAAAAATGCACTGAAAATATCTGATCAAGAATTTGAACCTATAATATTTATATCAATGATATCTTTCTTTCCACTATACCGATTCAAGGACAGAAAATAGAATGTCATAATGACATACTGACTTGACTGAGGGCATAAAAAAAGAACTAAATATTGAAGAAATAATAAGATGACATTTAAAAGATCATTGAACACCTCTTTGTCCTTCCTTCATCAGCACTCTCTTTCACACTTAAATCAAGCCTAAATGCATAGAAACGTTAATTGCTGTATCTTTTTATTTTAATCCTACTATAACCATTCATCTCATTTCAACATTTTGTTCGCTCTCCATTCACACAAAGTGCTCTAAGAATCTACATGCTGATTTCATTTCTTTCCAGCAAATTGACTTCCTCCTGTAATTACACAAAAACCTTGTTAAAATCTTCTAAGATCTCCCATTTTTCTTCTGATTTTTTTTTTATCTCTACGGTACTCTCTGTGTTTAAGACATCGCCATACTTT
This sequence comes from Talpa occidentalis, assembly GCF_014898055.3. Lineage (NCBI taxonomy): Eukaryota > Metazoa > Chordata > Mammalia > Eulipotyphla > Talpidae > Talpa > Talpa occidentalis. The sequence continues at coordinate 67,514,923 of NW_023601653.1, forward strand.
AATGGGTTGGTGTTATTGCCACCCGAGTAGCTTCTCCACCCAGTAGTCAGGAAATTTTTTATTGAATAAAATCAGATCTGGTAAACAATGGACTCTGTGGAGAATTGTCGTGTGCAGTGGGTGCTGGGTGGGGTGTGGTAACACACAACTGCAGCGTGTGATCCTATACCTCTAACACATACACAGCATTGTATACCAATGTTATCTCAATAAAATTATAATAATTAAATTAAATTAAATTTAAAACTAAAAAGAAAAAAATTAAAATATCAAAAGCAAAAGTAGGAGGGAAATCCTAAAGATTATTTGGAATCTTTGTTTTGAAAGTTCCAGAAAAAAGAATTCTTATGGACCTTAAAAAAAAAAAAAAAAATTTGTTAATGTCAAAAAGCCACCTAAAAACTCACTGATTTCCCATTATGCTTAAAAAAAAATCAAGTCCTTTTCCCAAGGCCTGCAAAGCTTAGCATCATTTTGTTCTTAACTAGCCACTAGAGTCTATTGTTTTTGGCCTAGTCACATCTGTTATGGTTACACCATTTTTACCCCTTCTGACTCCAGGCCCTTACTATTGGTCTGTTTCTTAACATGTTCTCTCTCATTTATTTCATATAGAGGGCACCTGCTATTTTGATATCATTTCCACAGAGTGGCCCTCATGACTGTCCTTTTTTTAGTTCCTTCCTCATCAATCCTAGTACACTGTTAATTGCCTTTCTGGCACCTTGCTGCAATTTGTAACTTTTAAATTAACATTTGTCAATTTATTGTCAGTCCCAGCCACCAAATATAAGTTCCAGAAGATGTGGATTACATCTTTTTGGCTTACTATTATATTTTTGGAAACTAACGAAGTAGGTGATTAATAAATATGTGTTAAATCATGAATGATTAAACACAGTCCTGGTTCAAAAGTAAAGCATGTCAAATAGTACAGTTCATATTTCTGGTGTAGTTTTGAAATTCCACAGAACTGGAAGAAATGCAGCTAATGACAAGACTTCAGAATTTTGGCAGAAGTATATAAAGTTTAACAGAACTCCAAAATTATATTTCTCAGATAACATCATCATACTGACATTATAATATTATGATAATGACAGGTATTTCAACTATCTGAGAAAAACAATGAAGATGCTCTCTTTGCTGTTTTCTCCCTCCTTCTTTATAGTACTCTACAAAAATTATTTACCATAAATATCTGTGGGCACTGTATTACTCATAAGAGTATAGAGTGATATCATACTTTTGTAAGAACATTTGACCCATATATGCCAATTTATTTATTTTTGAAACATTTTCATAAGAAAATAATTAGATAAGAACACATAACATTTAAACTGTACTGGGCCTCCCTGGTGGCAAAAGGGGTTAAGATGAAACCTATGAAGCTGTCCTCAGCCACTGAAGCACAAGTTTGATCCCTGGCCAGGGAGCTACCCTCATGGTGCAGCAGACCTCTCCTGACTCACCCGCCGCTTCCCTCAGTAGTGTATTTCAGTGAGTCTGCCTGTTTTGTTCCCCACTCTGTCTCTGGTGAATTCTCTCACTCCCCCCATCCCTGGCCAAACCCCAGTTCTTGTATGCATAAATAAATAAATCTTTAAAAAAAAATAGAGAGAATGGAACTGCATAAATACCAGAAGAGGATTTTTTAAATGGCGTAGTTCTAAAATATTTTCATATATTCAGTAGTATAATCAGCCATTAAATTTTTAATGACAAATTATATTTTATATGATATAATAATTTATTTCTTGCTCTGTATGAAAAACCATCCTAAAGTTTAGTAACTTAAAAGAGCAATCATTGTATTGTTCATGCTTGTTTGTGTTAGGAATGTGGACAAGATTCAATGGGATTAGTTCATTTTTTTTTTTTTTTTTAATAGAGGCATGTTTTTCTTTATTTATTTGTTTGCTTGTTTGTTTGTTTTGTTTATACATGCACTGGGTACAGTCAGAAGCGCGGGAGGGTGAGAGAATTCACCAGAGCCAGAGCGGGGAGCAGAGCAGGCAGAAGGACCGAAGTACACTGCTGAGGGGAGCAGCGGGCGACAGGAGAGGTCTGCGCGCCATGTGGGACCCTCCTCCGGTGGCCGGGGAGCAGCCGGGGATTGAACCGGCGCCGCAGAGGCCGCGGGCAGCTTCGCAACCCAGCGCTCTACCGCTGCGCCACCGGGAGGCCCGGGATTAGTTCATTGATTCCTTGTGCTATGAGAGTAAAATCCATGCTAACATTTGGATTGCATAGAAGGATGGCCTGAGAAACTTCAACCAAAAGAAAAAATCAAATTATTTTTGCATAAGATAAAAAGATTGTTTTGTGTCATTTTCTTGTGAAATATCAGAATTGCCTAAAGACATTTGTTAGGTGCAACTTATAAGCTGCAAATCTAGTCTTTCTTTTACCTGTTTCTTACTTTAAAAATATATGTGTGTGTATATATAATTTTTTTTTTTTTATTTCTCAGGTCTTAAGAACAAGCTGAAAACATTTTTCAAAAACAGATGCAAAAGATCTTATGGTGTTATGTTTGTTCTTGCACTTGTATCAATAGTACATATAATTTTGTGTGCAAAATTTTGTATTCCTAAAGGAGGTGAGTGAATTTCATCCTTTATTTCTTCACTTAATTTTTTCCTCTTTACATGGCTATTATGATCCCTTTACCTTCTGTCCTTTTCTCATTATTCCCACTTCCTTCCCATAATTTATTGTAAAGGGGTATCAATGACTTAATTATTATGAATTACATGGCCTGTGTAAGATAATGTAAATGGCAAAACAATTATCCTGATAATCTGACATTCCAATCAACATTCCCACATCAATGACAGCAATTATTTTGATAGTCATTGACATAGGTTAGTTTTGTCCATATAAATAAAAGCAGGCAGTGCTTTTTACCTTTGTATCCCATTTATTTTATTCCAGGTTATGTTTGTGTTATATGTCATAACATAGTCAGAAGTCATTGAATAAGGGGGTTAGGAAATATATAAAGAGACAGAGAGTAAAAATCATTTAGACTTTGTTAATCATTCAATCTTATTCCAATTACCCAACTCTGTATTTGTAATGCAAAAAGCCACAGAAAGTATAAAATTGAATGCAGATTTTTTATTATTATGTAATTTTAAGTATCACAAAACATTATTTGATTTTTTAAATCATGTTTGATTATTTTAAAATGTAAAAGCATTTTAAGCTTTTGGGGTGTGCAGGAAAATAGATATTGCAAATGTTACAAGAGCAGAACTTTAAATATAGAACTTAAAGATAACATATCTGTGGGAGAGATCTGGGTGTGGCGATTCTAAAGGTGAGCTATTGGAGAAACAGTTATTAGTGATTTTGACTTGTAGCCCAATGTATGTGGAGGACCCAGAGATGAAAGAAAAGTCTAAAAAGTTAAAACATTTGGCTGCCAGGACTGCAAAGGGAAACTTATAAAAAGACTGTGAAATAACCTCTGACTAAGCTCTATAAGAGCTTACCCAGTGGTGCAGCGGTTGAGTGCTGGGCTGTGAAGCTGCCCGCAGCCTCTGCAGCGCCAGTTTGATCCCCGGCCACCTGCGAGGGTCCCACATGGCATGGCAGACCTCTCCTGTCTCACCTGCTGCTCCCCGCTCTGGCTCTGGTTAATTCTCTCACCCTCCCGCACTTCTGACTCTACCCAGTGGGTGTATAAATAAATAAATAAATAAATAAATAAATCTTAAAAAAAAAAAAGATAGGGCTTCTGCTACCACCTTCCAGGTCTTGTGGGTTCTTTTCATTCTTTAACCCAGAATCATATAATGTTGCTGGTTCCTAGTTGATACCAGATAATTCAACATATATCTTAGTTATATATCCTGTTTTATTATTTTCATGGCTTCCTTAGAGCTTAAAACATGTCCTAGATTCATAAGAATGTGATATAAATTATTATTTTTATTACTCCCAGATAATGCCAGGATTTCATTGTATTCCATTAACCCAGAAATGGCAAGGTGAAATCAAATTGGTTGCTGTAGGAAGACCTATATCCCATTGAGATAGGAGTTGAAAGGAATTTCAGTGTCCTGCTAAATCCTGAAATTGCTGTTATTTCACCTAACATGAAATTTCCTTATCAACTTGTTATCTGATAGATTTCCAGTTCTCATCAGGATCATATTTTTTTACATCAGGATCCTGTCTTTCCCCCTAAGTCTCAGAACACAGGTATATTATTTCATCTGGTTCTTAAAACGTGTCTATCTCTGATTTCCAGATATCAAACCCCACTCTAGTCAGGGCACTTGCCCAGATGAATGGATTTTTTATAGAAAAAAATGCTACTTTTTCTCTAAAGAAGAAAAAGACTGGAATTCAAGCAGACACATCTGTTTAACGCAACATGCTGCCTTAACTGGGATTGACGATCAGATTGAAATGGTAAATAATTTCATACACATTTTTTGTAAATTACACTGAGTTGTGGCACTGGGAATACCACTATGATATTTAAAACTTTTCACGTGGGCCTCTCATGTATGCAGAATAGGAAAGATGTTCAGAATATGCCGTGTGAGGTAGAGTTGAAAAACCTAGTGAAATTATATTGGGATATATAGGACATATAACAAATAGTAGACTTGATGACATCTTTCTGTTTTAAGGGCTGTAGGTAGAAGAGCTTGGTAATACTTGGAAATCTTTTAAAAATACTCCACATAGAACTTTCTCAGGAAGGAAGACATACTGCATTCCACTCCCTTTGAGGAAACTTCCTCTGACTTCTCGGTCCTGTTTTACTGTGGTCTCCGAGGTCTAGGGCAACATCCCTCAGAACACTCAGGACCCCTATGTAACAAGTCTTCCCCAGACCAGACTGTGAATTTCCAGGGAGCAGATTCTGTTTGTTTTTTGGGGTTTTTTTTTGTTTGTTTGTTTGTTTGTTTTTAAATTTATTTATTTATATAGCACTGGGTACAGTCAGAAGCACGGGAGAGAATTCACCAGAGCCAGGGCGGGGAGCAGAACAGGCAGACTGAAGAAATACACTGCTGAGGGGAGCAGCGGGCGGCAGGTGAGGTCTGTGCGCCATGTGGGACCCTCGCCTGGCGGCAGGGGATCGAACCGGTGGGGATCGAACCGGTGCTGCAGAGGCTGCGAGCAGCTTCGCAACCCAGCGCTCAACCGCTGCGCCACCAGGGAGGCCCAGCAGATTCTGTTTTATGCGAAATTGTATCCTTTGCTACAGCATAATGGCAGGTACAATTTAAAAGTCTAATTTTTATTGAATACATATTGATTTACATAAATAAAATGCTGTAAGTAATAAGAATCTCCAAAGTTTAAATAGGGTTTGTGATACTCTATATCTCTACATTGTGAAATCTGTTCTTTCCCCAAGTTGCTTAGGTGGTAACATATGTTTTTACTTTTGCTTAGTTGCTTTCAAATAGGGGTGAATACAAGATATAATGTAACTTGATTTTTTTTTTTAATTGTGAATAGTATACAATTAAGAAATGTTGAAAATGGAAAGCAGCAGAGCACATCAGCGAACAATGTTAAAAGAATTGTGTGTTACTTCTGTGGTGAATAAGGTATATTTATTCAATCTGCTTGGGGATTTCTTTAAATTTAAATGAATATGGGCCTCCCCGGTGGCGCAGCGGTTGAGCGCTGGGTTGCGAAGCTGCCCGCGGCCTCTGCGGCGCCGGTTCGATCCCCGCTGCTCCCCGGCCACCCGAGGAGGGTCCCACATGGCCCGCAGACCTCTCCTGCCACCCGCTGCTCCCCTCAGCAGTGTACTTCGGTCCTTCTGCCTGCTCTGCTCCCCGCTCTGGCTCTGGTGAATTCTCTCACCCTCCCGCGCTTCTGACTGTACCCAGTGCATGTATAAACAAAAAAAACAAACCAGCAAACAAATAAATAAAGCATGCCTCTATTAAAAAAAAAAATTAAATGAATATGAACTCGGCTGGGCAATTTATAAGTCAATGCAATAGAAGGTTCAGGAATCTGAGTAAAATGTGAAAAATTAGACATGTTAGGAGAAAACAGAAAATTAGAGGAAGGCAGACTCAATATAATAGGAATAGCTTCTATAATCAACAGTTTTCCTGGTAAATTTTGTAAGATCTTTAAAATGAGCATTCTAAGAAATCTATAAACTTCCCTTAACATTTTCTCTTTGAAAAATAAAGCTAAAATAGCAACAAGATACAAAAAAAGTATTCATTAAATGTTTAAGGAATAAAATAGTAATAAGGCAAAATATGGTAAAATTTTCCTTTATAGGAATCTCATCAGTAAAGATTGACACATACAAAGAAGTGCACAAAAGTAGTTAGTCTTGAATTTAAGGAAATCTTTAAATACATGAGCTAAGGAGGATTGAACCACTTGGATTGAGAGAAAAATCTGGTCATACAATATCCTGATGTATTTTAAAGATCATCGGTGATTATGTACTGCATGATCAGGGCAAAGTTTAAGTGACAAACTGAATGAGGTGATGCTATCTGTGAAAAAGTGATAGAAGTAATGTATAGAAAATCTTGAAAGTATAATTTACTTAAAATAGTTCAATTAAAAAATATATATTTATTTAAATCATAAAATGTTTCCTAGAATGAAATGAGGCTTATTTCTCAAATTATTTACATTTTTCCCTCCTATTTAAAAATTGAGCATATAGCAATTAACATTTTTTATAGGACAAACTACTGCCCAGTTATCTGTCATCCAGACTCAAACTGCTGAACCCCATCCAATTTTCCCGACAATCCAAGAACATATATGCAGTTGGTTAAATAAAAAAAAAAAAAACTGTCCTTTCTTATTTCTTATTTTGCCTTCAAATAAATTTTTTCATGGGCTTAGAATATGAATTGCCCTCTCCTCCCCTGCTCTCTGTATTTGTCATGGAGTCTTCTGTTGGTCTCTTCCAGACCCATTCTAAGCACACATCTAACATGAAAATCTCCCATAAAGACTCAGAGGCTTCTTCCTGTTAACTCAAAGCTCAAATTTCACCTTGTATTTATGGTACTCATTATTGTCTCCTTATCTGGCAGAATATTTTCTAACTCTATCTTGACTTGTTAGTGTTTCAGGATGATCAGGAAGGCTGTGCCACAGCTCAATTGCAATACTTTCTTTCCAGGAGTCCACAATTTAAAAATCCTGGAGGAATAGATTTTTTTTAATATTTTATTTTATATATTTCTTACATCATTTTTCATTTTTTGCACAATGTATGCATTTTCATTGTGGGTATAGTTCCCACATAATTCCCACCCCCCTTGTTTTGATCCTACTTCCTCCTCCCCACTCCCCCCAGTGTGTCTCTGGTTTATAGTTGCTTGTTGATTTTGATTTTTACTTTATCATAATTAGTCTTTTTCCTGGTCCCATATTTAGGTTTTCTAAATTCCTGCTATGAGTGAGACCATCCGGTATTTTTCTTTTTCTTTCTGGCTTATTTCGCTGAGCATGATCCCTTCTAGCTCCATCCATGTTGTTGCAAATTGCATGTGTTTATCTTTTTTGATTGCTGAGTAATATTGCATTGCGTATTGCGTATATGTACCATATCTTCTTGATCCAGTCATCTATTTTTGGGCATTTGGGTTGTTTCCAAAGCTTAGCTATTGTAAATAGTGCTGCTATAAACATAGGGGTGCAGGTGCCCTTTTGAATTAATGTTTCTGTGTTCTTTGGGTAAATACCTAGGAGCGTAATTGCTGGATCATATGTAAGCTCTACCTTTAGTAGGTTGAGGAATCTCCACACAGCTTTCCAGAGTGGTTGGACCAGTTTGCACTCCCACCAGCAGTGCAGGAGAGCTCCTTTTTCTCCACATCCTTGCCAACTGGGTCGCTACATGCAAAAGAATGAAACTTGACTACTACCTCACACCATGCACAAAAACCAACTCAAATGGATTAAAGAACTAGACATAAGACCTGAAACCATAAAATATATAGACAGAAATATAGGCAAAACACTACATGACATGCACATCAAAGACATCTTTACAGACACATCACCCAAAGCAGTGATAGTGAAGGCAAAGATAAACAGCTGGGACTACATCAAATTAAAGAGCTTCTGCACAGCAAAAGAGACAATAATCAAAACAAAGAGAAACCCCACCAACTGGGAGAACATTTTTGCACACGACACTAATGATAAAGGACTGATCACAAAAATCTACAAAGAGCTGATGAGACGCAACCAAAACAAAGAAAATAATCCAGTCAAAAAATAGGCAGAAGAGCTAAAATGAAACTTCTCCAAAGAGGAAATGCAAATGGCCAACAGGAAAATGGAAAAATGTTCAACATCGCTTGTAATTAGGGAAATGCAAATCAAACTACAATGCGATACCATCTTACACTATTGAGAATGGCATATATTAAAAAAAAAACTAGGAATAGATTTTTATACTGAATACTTATCAGTTTGGAATCAAAAAGTCTCATAGTGAAAATTTTTCTCACATCTTAGCTTTCATCGTTCTTCAAAATAGTACAGTTATTTTCTGATGAAGCCAGTAGTTGAATATTTGTCATCTGCCTCCCCACTACTTGCAAAGCAAAGCAGACAAAATGGGTTAGAGTAAAACTGTTAAGTAAAATGGTGACATTTACTTTGTCTTCAAAGGTTTTTCTTTTGAAACACAAATGCACTGGTGATCACTGGATTGGGCTGGAGATAAAAAGCACAACAGAAAAAGAGACATGGTAAATTCCTTTTTTTATGGGATTACTTAAGTTTAGATAAGTTTAGATAAGAGAACCTTCTATTATTATGGAGAATTTCTGTCTAATGAAGATACAGTGACTGCTGGACTAATATTGATGATCAGCCTAGAATACATGTGTTCAACTACATTTCTCTAGAGTCCGAATTTCTGTGTATATTGGAAAGATGGAGTGGTTAAGACTGTACCACATATTTAGATTTATTCCCATTGTTACTCAGAGAAGCTGGAAATGGGATATTAAGGCGAAGAAAGATCTTCTTGTTGGCTATTTTGAAAATAAGACCTGAGATACATGTACACAGTTCCCCAATATTAAATTCTTGCCCAATTTAACCTATCTGCTCCATTTCTATAGTATCTATTCTTCAAGTGTTCTATTACCTGTTTGATGACATGTTTTACAATTCAAGGTAAATTTGTTGGTCATTCTAACCTAATTTCATTTCATTCATCGTGTTCCTATCTTCAATTTTGTAGTACAGAAAATTGAATGTGAAAGCCTTACTGCTCTGCCACATAAGATCTGCATAACCCCAAAATGACGATGGCCAATAATGTATCCCCTTAGTTTATATTAGAACTTCTGATTAAAAATAGTAATGGCATTTTTGACTCTGTTGTGTGGAGGGAGCACTTTCTTGTGCATTATAGAGTGTCAGCAGTAACCCTGTCCTCCAGCAGTTACCCCACCTTCCTCCTTCCACTTGTGAAACCAAAAATATCTCCAGATATTGCCAAGCATCCCTTGGTGGGGGCGAGGGGAAAGGGAGGAGATAAAATTGCCCTGGTTAAGAACCGTTGTATATATAAACTGGCAGTTCCACTGAATGTAACAAAATACCAGGTTAACAAAATCTTGGAAGAGAACTTTCTTGGACCAATTTGGTACTGATAGCTTAACCCTACTAAGAGAGAAATGTATTGCAACACACTTTTTCAGGACTCTGGATAAACAATACATTCTTTAAAAAAAAAAAAAAAAAGATTTATTTATTTATTTATTTATTTATTTATTTATTTATATAAGAACTGGGGTACAGGTGTAGGGGGTGAAAGGATTCACCAGAGACAGAGTGGGGAACAGAACAGCCAGACTGACTGAGATAAACTGCTGAGGAGAGCAGCAGGTGAGTCAGGAGAGGTCTGCTATGCCATGTGGGTCACCTCCCCGGCCAGGGATCGAACTCGTGCTGCAGTGGCTGCAGATAGCTTAACCCCTTGTGCCACCAGGGAGGCCCAAGCAATACATTCTTTGAAAGGACCATTGGGCAAGGGAGGAACTGCAGGACTCTCTTAGTCCATAATCTTTAACCCCTTTATTGTAGGTATTATGTGTCAGGGAATGAGGGATGTGGTTATCTGCATGAAAATGGCGTGGCAACCGCCAGATGCTACACAGAAAGAAAATGGATTTGTGAGAAAAATGTACATTGTATAACAATTTCCGATGTTTGACTTAACAACCACAGGTAAGATGGTTTAATGTCTGAAACCTTTTCTATTTCCTTCTGTATAAATATATTAGCATTCAAAATTTTACTGTGTTAATATTATAAACAGATAGCACACCTTGATAATTGTTAAATTTCCTTCTACTGATTTTTCTACTTTTCAGATGCCCTGCATCTTTGCTGTTCTGTGTCATTTTTAAAGAATATTATAATTTCAAAGAATCTATATACCATTTTTAGAAGTGGTTTAATCATTTTTATTCATTCATAGTGTGTATATCTTATATTAATCTTTGTCTTCTTTTATAACTGACAATTTTGCTACACAGTTACTGTATTGCATTTGTATATACCTATTATATACACACACGCACACATATGTTTTTACTATCGCAATGATATAACTTTATTTTCTTTTAAAATAGTTTTTCTATATAGAAGTGTAACTAGGCTATTCTTATGTTCAACATCTATTTTTCTAATTATTTGTGGATTCTTTTAAACATTACAAAACCTAGCATCTAATAAGAACATTTTTAGTATTTCCTACTTATAACTATTACTTATTTCTTGTCTAATGAAGATATAATGACTGCTGGGCTAATACGGATGGTCAACATTTTTAACTTGTTTCACATTTTATAGAAAATTCTAATATTTTAACCTCAGTCATCTTTTCTCTAGCTTTTTAAATGACTTTTAATAGTTAAACCTATACTTTTCTATTCTTATTCTCTAAAAGTTATTTTTTGAAAGTGAGTTTGAATTTTCTTATATGCTTTTGTTCCCTGCATTTTTTTTTTATGTTTTCATAGCTTCTCTTCCTTATTTTTAATGTGGTGGTGAATGACATAAGTTTGCTTTTTTTTTTTTAAAGATTTATTTATTTATTTATTTATTTATTTATTTATTTATTTATTTATTTATTTATACAAGCACTGGGTACAGTCAGAAGTGCGGGAGGGTGAGAGAATTCACCAGAGCCAGAGCAGAGAGCAGAGTAGGCAGAAGGATGGAAGTACACTGCTGAGGGGAGCAGTGGGAGGCAGGAGAGGTCTGCCATGCCATGTGGGACCCTCCTCCGGTGGCCGGGGAGCAGCCGGAGATCGAACCCGCACTGCAGAGGCTGCGGGCAGCTTCGCAACCCAGCGCTCCACAGCTGCGCCCCTGGGGAGGCCCAGCTTTCTTTTTTTTTTTTTAAGATGTATTTATTTATGCATACAAGAGCTGGGGCACAGGCCAGAGATGCGGGGGGTAAGAGGATCCACCAGAGACAGAGTGGGGAACAGAACAGGCAGATTGACCGAAATACACTGCTGAAGGGAGCAGTGGGCAAGACAGGAGAGATCTGCCTCTCCATGTGGGTTTCCCCCTGGCCAGCTGGGGATCAAACTGATTGCTTCATAGTGTGGTGCTTAAACCCTTGTGCCACCAGGGAGGCCCAACATAAGTTTTCTAATGTGAAAGAATTTTGTATCCCTTCATAAAATTCAAGTTGGTTGATGTGATATCATATATATTCAAGCTTCATTCTGATATTAATTTTTATATAATTCTTATATCTTGATCATGAGTGCGATTACCCTAAAATTTTCCCTAGGGAAAAAAAAGGTTAATGATGAAATGAAAACATGGCTGGAGGGCCTCCCCGGTGGCGCAGCGGTTGAGCGCTGGGTTGCGAAGCTGCCCGCAGCCTCTGCAGCGCCGGTTCGATCCCAGGCTGCTCCCAGGCCACTGGAGGAGGGTCCCACATGGCGCGCAGACCTCTCCTGCCGCCCGCTGCTCCCCTCAGCAGTGTACTTCGGTCCTTCTGCCTGCTCTGCTCCCCGCTCTGGCTCTGGTGAATTCTCTCACCCTCCCGCGCTTCTGACTGTACCCAGTGCATGTATAAATAAATAAAATGAAATAAATAAATAAATCTTTAAAAAAAAAAAAAAAAAAAAAAAAAAAGAAAACATGGCTGGAAAATGAGTTACTTTAAATTTATGCTATAAAATCATAAAATTATTATAGGCAAATTTAATTGACTAGACAATTAATTATTGTTTATGTTTTCTGCATATTTCCAGTCATATTTATATCTTTGATCATCTATTCATCACTGCAGCAGCCTTTAAGAGTGTCACCAGAGTGTTTGTGGACAATATGAGAGAAAGCTCATCTTCCTTTACCTCTTTGGGAAATGTGACTGGAAAATACAGTTGACCTTTTATGTAAACACTAGGGGTACTGGGCCTCCTGGTGGTGCAAGGGGTTAAGTCTCATCACTACGAAGCTATGGGCAGCTACTGCAACTCAAATTCGATCCCCTGCCAGGGAGCTAACCCATATGGCACAGCAGACTTTTCCTGTCTCGCCCGCTGCTCCCCTTAGCAGTATATTTCAGTAGATCTGCCTGTTCTGTTCCCCACTCTGTCTCTGATGAATCCTCTCAACCCCTGAACCTCTGGCCTACGCCCTAGCTCTTGTATGCATAAATAAATAAAATAAATCTTTAAAAAAATAAACATTAGGCATACCAACCCCAGGAAGTCATTCTTTCATGTATACCATTATGTTATGGACATTGTTTTTTAATATTTTTTTTCATTTAAAATTTTCTTTCCCAACTGGAACATCACATGCAAAAAATGAAACTATACCACTACCTTTCACCGTGTACCAAAATCAACTCGAACTGGACATAAGACCTGAAAACATAAAATATATAGAAGAAAATATAGGTAAAACACTACAAGATATACATCACAATAACATCTTCAAAGACTCATTACTCAAAGCAAAGAAAGTCAAGGAAAAGATAAACACCTGGGATTACATCAAACTGAAAAGCTTCTGCACAGCAAAAGAGACATTAACCAAAACAGAGAGACACCCCACTGATTAAGAAAAAATCTTTGCACTTCAGTCAACTGAGAAAGGACTGATCACAAATATACACAAAGAACTCACACGACTCAACAAAAATAAATTAAACAATCCAGTCAAGAAATGGGCAGAACTTAATTAAAAGACATTTCTCCAAAGAGGAAATGCAAATGGCCAACAGGCAAATGAAAAAATGTTCAACATCCCTTATAATCAGAGAAATGCAAATCAAAAACACATTGAGATGTCACCTTACGAGTAAGAATGGCACATATCAAAAAAATAAGCAACAACAAATGTTGGCGAGGATGTGGTGAAAAAGGAACTCTCCTACATTGCTGGTGGGAGTGCAAACTGGTCCCATCATTGTATGGAGTTTCCTCAGTCTACTAAAAAATAGAACTACCAGGGCCTCCCCGGTGGCGCAGCGGTTGAGCGCTGGGTTGCAAAGCTGCCCTCAGCCTCTGTAGCGCTGGTTCGATCCCCAGCTGCTCTGCGGCCACCTGAGGAGGATCCCGCATGGCGCGCAGACCTCTCCTGCCACCCGCTGCTCCCCTCAGCAGTGTACTTCGGTCCTTCTGCCTGCTCTGCTCCCTGCTCTGGCTCTGGTGAATTCTCTCACCCTCCCGCGCTTCTGACTGTACCCAGTGCTTGTATAAATAAATAATAAATAAATCTTAAAAAAAAAAATAGAACTACCATACGACCTCACAATTCCACTACTAGGGATCAAGCCAAAGGACATAAAAACAGTGATTCAAAAGAGCACCTGTAAACCTATGTTTATTGCAGCACAATTTACAATAGGTAAACCTGGAAACAACCCAAAAATAGATGACTAGATCAAGAAGATGTGGTACATATACATGATGGAATATTATTCAGCAATCAAAAAGATAAACTCATGCCATTCGCAGCAACATGGATGGAACTAGAAGGAATTATGCTCAGTGAAATAAGCCAGAAGGAAAAAGAAATATATCATATGGTTTCACTTATAGCAGGAATATAGGGGAACCAAATAGACATCAGTGTAAAAAAAATAGTAACAGTACAAAACACAACAACGGAAAAAAAGACAATTATAAATCAGAGACATACTGCAGGGAAGGAGGAGGGAGAGGGATCAGAGGGAAGAACACAGGGAACTGAGGTGATGGTGCACGGGTGCATTGATGAAGGCAACTCTATGGGGACTACACCTGAGGGGGTGGGGGGAAGCAAATATTGTTTAAAAATGAACAGTTACATAAAAAATAAAAAAAATTTTTAAAAGAATGTAAAGTCAAGTTAGAATAAGTTTAATTTAGAGGCGTTAAAGCCAACAGTTACCTCAGAAAGTGAAAAAAATAAAATAAAATTTTCTTTCCCACCACCATTCCTTACATGTTTTTGACCCCTTCTTCCACCACCCTCCTTTATCTCAGAAGTCTCACTTCATTTGTATCCCCTATTTTTTATGTTTGGCTTTCTTGGATACAACTCAGGCGGTAGTGATGATAGCACTGAGGTTTAACCCTAGGGAGACCCCCTGATTTGATATACTACCATAAGACCCTTGTATTCTTTGTATTTTGTTCTATCTTTTATTGTTCACTGGATAACATTCCATTGTGAATTTATTGCCTGTAGGGTAAATGAATTTCAGGCTTTTCTACCCTCCCACCATTAGGATTGCATGCCTGATTGGGGGAGGGGGGGCACCTGCATTTGGTTACATTGTTTTATTCAGTTGTATTGTTTACTTCTGTGGGCCATGGTTGCTGTATTTATATTGGCCAAGAGAACAGGGAGCGAGAACACCAGAGAGCCCAGTAAAGAGTGAAGATTCACAGGGGTCTGAGAGGCCTATCGGCCTCCTGGTCCCCTGGCACCAATGCCTGCCAAGTACCTGGTTGCCACACTAAATGTAAAAGCTCAATAAACACCTGAAAAAGTCACTGAGGGTTCCAGGACTCTCCTTTACCCATCTGCTCAGATCATAGAGAACCAGCTCTGTGCCTATCCTGGCACTACAGTTGCAATAAGCTGGCAGAATGATTCTATAAGATGGGTGTGGAGCCCTCTGAAGACCTCAGGAGGGACTGAGGAGTAGCAGACCGTGAGCCTGTGACAACGCTGGACGTGCCATGGCAGCACAGGAGGTGACCAGAGTCCAAGAGCTGCAAGAAGAGCTAAAGATGCTGCAGGTGCACAGGAGGTGGACAAGGTCTGGGAGCTGCGGGACAAGAGCTCAAGTGGAGGAGGAGACAGTCTGAGAGGACCAGTCCAAGACCCCCGAGGCAGCAGAATTATCCAGAGCTCACCAAAGCTGACACAAGGAACAATGTGTGATTATTCTTGTGTGAGACAAAGGTTGTCAGATGACTGGGGTCGGGGAGGGCATGCCTGTGTATCTTTGTTTCACTAAGATGAATACGGTTGTGCTTGGATCATAGTTAATGCATATACAGAAAGCCGTGGGGAAGTTGACAATCTTTCCAGAGTAGCGCCATCATCCATCACAGGTCTAATATGGTGGTAGACACATGTGGTAGTAATTGTTATCATCTTTTAGTTATGTGCACATTGTTCTTAGAAAGGCAAAAGCTGGTGCTGATATTGGGCCACCCTGAGCAGCTGCTAAGCAGCCTAAGTATGCTAAGGAAGCCCAGTGATTCTCTTAAATTCACCTGTGGGTGATGCCCTGCTCATTGCTGAGTGAGGGTGAGGAGCTGAGGAACCCAGTGGGGAACGTTCTTCTGTTACGTTTGAATTATATTTCCAAAAAGCTATTTTGACATCTTAAATTTCAATACCTTGTAATGTGATCTTATTTGGAAATAAAGTTATGGAAACTGTAGTAATTAAGATGACATCATTAGGATGGGCTTTAATGTCTTATAAGAAGAGGAATTTTGGAGTCAATAACAGAAATTTATGAAGGGAAGTTTACGCGAATACGTGGAAAGGAAAGTCATGTGATGTATTTATGAGCCAAGGAATGCCAAAGATTGCCAGCTATTACCAGAAACTTGAAGAAGCCAGGAGTATTGTCTCCTAGAACAGGCAGAGAACATGACCCAGCAGAAACCTTGATCATGGACTTCTAATCTCCAGAACTGTAAGACTATATATAGATTTCTGCTTTTCTAGTTTTGAGATGCAGTTGGGAATTCCCCTATCCCTCTGAGTTCTTCTGAAGTGAACTAATGAGCAAATTAGCATACAGATGGAGAATTTACATGACTATAAAGCAAATTCTAAAGCAAATGAGGTAAACTGGAGGTGTTATATTCTGTGCTAAGGGACCTGGGCACTGAAATAAGAGGTGGGAGCTTCACATCAAGAGGGCATGACTTCTTCCATACTCTAAGGGTAAAATTGAGTTTCTCATGATAATCTACAGTTGGTTGGAAACTCCCAGATGGCCTTCCTCTAAGTCATTATAGGAAGCAGTGATGACATCTTCACCAGAGGTAGAGCCAAGGGATTAGGAAAAGGCCAAGAACTTCTCCTTAGCTTCTAGGGCTTCTATTGACCTTAGCTCCACATACCGAGGTGGCAAGTGTTAGAAAAGGCCCACTTTGGGCATTTGGAAATAGGGGTGCTATCTCTCTTGATGATCCCCTTTCAAAAAGGTGACTCTTAAGTCCTTGAGAAAGAAATTTCTGGTTTGTAAAACTTTCAAGAGGCCTTTAAAAGACTTGCGTCTCAAGGGACAAAAAATATTCAAGTATAAATTTTCTAAAGTAAATGCTTTAAAGAAAAAAGGGGTGCAAAGTCAGTTTTAAGTCAGTCAAGTTGAGGTGGAGGCTAAGAACATCTTGGTCACTCCTCACAATATAGTAATAAATTACAAAGGGAAAAGAGTTACTTTACAGGGGCCTCCCTGGTGGTGCAGGGGTTAAGACCCAACCTATGAAGCTATCCACAGCCACTGTAGCATGAGTTCGATCCCCGACCAGGGAGCTACCCACATGGTGCAGCAGACCTCCCCTGACTCTCCCGCTGCTCCCCTCAGCAGTGTATTTCAGCCAATCTGCCTATTCTGTTCCCTACTCTGTCTCTGGTGAATCCTCTCACCCCCCCCACCCCATACCCCTGGCCTGTACCCCAGTTCAGCCTATAGTTTTCAAAAGTGTCAAGGTTATGAATGTCAAGTAACACTAAGACTAACCCATTTTATTTCTCTATATTCCACATATAAGTGAGACCATCTTGTATTTGTTTTTCTGTTTCTAACATATTTCGCTTAGCATCATTCTCTCCACTTCCATCCATGTTGTCAAAAAAAATCACTATCAGTATTTTTCCAGTTCCTAATATTGACAAATCCATTTGAGAACACTGTTGCAGGTTTCAGAGTAAATATTGTTTCCCCTGATGGCAGCACAGCTATTTTTTTCATCTGGTCCTTTTTTGGAGAATCTGGAGAGACAATAAATACATTGTTAATCATTAATTGCTGGGGACATTCATTTGTGTTTTCAGCCAATACCCTCTCTTAAAAAGGTGATTCAAAAATTTCACAACATTTTCAAATATAATATCTTGATTCACTAAGTATTGTTTTCTCTGACTGGCAATGTTCCCTGAAGAATCTGTTTACAAATGACAAAGCTAAGACTAAATGTTTCCTGTTGCTGCTGTGACAAATTACCACAGACCTATTGATTTAAAACCGCACAAATTTGTTATCTTTCAGTTTTAGATATCAGAAGTTCAAAACAGGTATTACAGAGTTAAAATCAAACATCTTTAGAGCTGCCTTCTGGATGCACTAGGGGAAAATTCATTCTTTCTTTTTCTTTTTTTGCAGCTCCCAAAAGCCACTTACATTCCTTGGGTCATGGCCACATCTGTATTCACCTTCACATCTCTTCTCATTCTGCCCCAACTTTCTCCCTCACATCAGAATCCTTGAAATTACATTGGCCCCACTTGTATAGTCCAACATATTCCTGTCTTAATGTTTAATTTTAATTATACTCCCAGAAGTTTGTTTTGTCACGTAAGGCAACATATCACAGAATTTGTAGATTGGTATATGACATCTTTGAGGGGCATTATTCTACCAATCAACATAAAGATAATATTTGAATTCACATGTTTTACTACCTGCATGTCCAATGAAATAATAAAAATAATATAAGCACACAAAAATGTTGATAAAAATTGTTACATTCTCACTGGACATGCAATTATTGAGAAGTTTCAGTCATTTTAACTGTCTTAAATTTATTTGTCTTTTAACATTATGATAATCATACAAAATAAAAAGTTGTACCCATTGTTTTTCGAATGCTCAAGGTGGTTAGAAAAAGCATTAAGAACACTGAAAACAGAAGAGCACATTTTCATATTAAGTTTGATTGACTTTAAACAATAAATCAAAACCATTATTTTCAAGTCCTTTTGGCTTGAAAAACAAACCAAAACATCTATCATTTCTCCAGTAAATATCAAATTAATTTTCATCCTTTCAAATTCTTTAGTACCAAGAACTATTTCAGAGTTGATTTAGATTGACTTAGCGGTGATTTATGAAGATGAATTCTACAGTGGAAAATAAAATTGTCTTTTAGGAAAGACTCACCTCTTTGAATCTAATGGAGAACCATCCAACCAGGTCCATGTTCTTGTTATGGAGGTAAAGCTAAGCCCAATCCACATATAGTTTGACTGTTTTAGGTGTTTCTGTATAAAAGCCTAAAAAGAACTTGATGAATGATTTAACAAAATATTTTAATATTTCAGATAAACTAACAAAGTTTTTGGAATGTTATTAGACAATTAGCACTCCATAGTGCTAAGAGGATTCTTATACAAATCAAAATTTATCTTATTTACACACATTATATAATACTTTATATATTCAACATATACATATACACTACTTGATAATTGATACTAGTATCAGATCAGGAGTAGGATGAGTCAAGTGAAGCACTGATGTCAAGTACAAACTACAAGTTGAACCAAAAACTCAGTAATTAAGATAAATGATAATTTAATGGAACAGTGGGAAGAAACTTGAGAAAAATCATTTTAACTCTGAAAAGGATACTGCTATATTCCTGAAACTAAATCACTTACCATCTCGAGCTGGTCAGATATGATTAAGAGACGAGATTTTCTTTCCAGACAATACTCATAACTGCCTTTCCAACTTTTCATTTCATTAGAGAACCAGTAACACTTATGTTCATATCTGAGCCATCCTGATGGGCACAATCCTACAAGGGAAATTGGGGAAACAAATAAAAAATAAATTGTGTGTTTAACTCTGAAAATTGGCAGTACAAATAGTGGTTCGACATTACATGAATTACTCGTAAGAAGGTATTCAGATTCACAGGTGTTCAAAATGCAAAAGATAAGTCAAGGGAATTAACAAAATCATTTTAGTAAGATGAAGCAAAACAAGTTTGTTTTCATGCCAAGATCTAATATAATCACTAAATTAACATAAACCAAAAAAAGATATATATTACATTAATAATACTTGAGAGATTAAATTGAGTATTATTTATAATATTTGTTTGGAATTTATTCACATGAAGTTTTAGAATCTTTCCCTGTGTTAAGTGCATAAATCTCCCTTTAATATCTCACTCTTGATATCAAATAATACTGAGATTAGTTACAGTTATTTTCAACCTTGTTATAAGCATGAGATCATGAACTCCTTTGACTTTGTTAAATTAAAATTAAATTTAGTTTTGCTCAAATTGAAAATATCTTAGATATTTGATAGGTAAAGCTAAAGCTATGCCATAGCAATGAAAAAAAAAAGTAAAGTGTACATCCAAATAGAAGTGCAGGGCAAAATACCTATTCAAACTTATAGGCCCTACAATCTCCTTTGGTAAATAGTGAGGTAAAATTCCTTTATCATAAAATTTACTATTTTAATAATTTTACAGTATAGATGCCATGGGTTTTAGTACCTCCACAGTTTTGTCCATATATAGATGACTACTATCTATCAGAATATTTTCATCACCCACAAAATTAAAACCCATGAACATTAAACAGTCACTATCCCTTAAACAAATTGTGGGATATAAATATGATGGAATATTATTCAGTCATAAAGGGAAAAAAGTACAATATATGATACAACATGAACTCTTTAAAATATTATGCCAAGTGAAAGAAGACACAAAAAGTTAAATATTGTAAGAAAAGTCAGAGCAGTAAATCCAGAAAGCAGATGAGTTTTGCCAGAAGCTGGTGGGGAGGGAATGAGGAATAATTGTTTAATGGGTATGTCTGTAGGATTTCCTTTTCAGGGTGATGACAATGTTTTGGAGCTACTTAGATATGTGGCTGCACAAATATTCTCTTGAATTTAATTGTCAGTAAGTAGCTTTATATAAGTTTGATAATACCATCTCAACTAAAAATATAGGAAATAAATATTATGTAGTGATAAACAGTAGACTGACTTTAATGAATATTTAATAGTATCTGATTACCTATCAAAGCTTCCTTCCCTCAGGAAAAAAGTGTAAAATTCAACATAATGAGGAATTAGCTAGTCAGTGTGTAAAACACATGGTGAAATTACAATATTATCACTGGTTTGAGACTTGAACATGTAAAACAGACAATCCAAAAGAAGGTGAATAAGTAAGCCATAAAACATATGATATTTTCAAAAGTGATAAAGAGATAACATAAACTAGTAAATTAGAGAAAAGTCCTTTGATACATAATTATAAAATAAATCCATGTGTACCTTTATCACATTTTACTCTGTAAAATAAATGTCATGGGCTCACATATTGTTAAAGAATGCTAAAAAGTTAAAATAAAGAAATCATTGAAATAGGATGTACAGATTTCCAAAATTTTATGATTAAAATTTCTAAGCTTAAAACAATAATAGATAATTTGTTTATTATAATTAAAGTTCAAATGATTAAAGCTATTACTGGCCAAGCCTTGAGGGATACCTGAGTGGTGTGTAGCTTCAGAAACACAAGTGTCTGAGTCCTTACCCCTTATATTTCCTCTTTTGTCACCATTTACTTTAAGGTTTCCAGTGTCATCATGCTGGGTGGCATTTGAATTGTTTTCATTTTGGCATGTAAGCAACATTCCCTGAGAAACTTGAAAACAGAATATTTTAAGCTTGAATAAATCCTTTCTCTGTGCAATGTCTTGGAGAGAAAGACTTTGAACTGATTCTGATGGTTGGAATGAGAAAAAACTAAAGTGATAAAGAGAAAAATTCATTTTCTTGTTTATTTCATGAAAACTAATTTTAGATATTACACAATCAATTCACATATAGAAGACATATTCATAGAGGAGCCACTCTGCTAGATATCATCTTAAGAACCAATGGCATAATAGTAAATAAAAGTTCCTGCTTTAGCAGCAAAAATGCTCTTCCCATGCTTTTTTAATGTTCTTCTGAAACCTATGATAGTGTGTTTAGTCCACTAGTCATATTTTTTCATTTAAAGCCTATTTCTTCAACAAGAATATGAGATTGCTCACCATGATTATTCCTTTCTCTTAAAATAAATGGGGAATTTATAGTAATGTTTGGGATATAGAAGTTTCTTATTAAATGCCTGTTGGACAAAAGCAAGGGTACATTCAACACAATCTTAAGCAAAATACATAAAATATTTAAGAAAATATAGTAGAATTTTGTCTAAGAAATCTGAAAATTAATTTTTAAAACAATTATCACACACACACACTTTCCTCCTCTTAGACTATGTGACATTTAAGGAATAGATTCTTATCTGATTCAACTATGTATTAAACACATCACTCTGGAGTATAATATCATGCTTGATATATAGCAGCTCCTTATTTAATCTTCATTAATATAATAATGAATGAATATAAAAAGACATAAAAAAATGAAAACGTTTTTCATATATATACTTAATTAAGATCTTTTAACTTACCCAGTAAGATCAGGGAGATGAAAATCAAAACCAGAATGCCATTTACTGTTCCAGATATTCCCAAAAAGATTTTATACCAGCGCAACATCACAGAATAATCTGAGAGATTAATCACATGAATTAGCTTAGAAAATTGAATTTCAAAAAAGTGATACCAATCATATTAATAGAATTGGATAGTACATAGATTTTTAATTTCAAAGTAGATTAGGTAATCAAATGTAAAAAACATAAGTAAATAGAAAAGCATATATTTATTTAACAATGATAATATGCTGGGTGGTCAGAAATTATGATACCTGCTACATTGAATCTTAAGAAACTGCTAATATTTGACAATATTAACCAGTGAAAAAAACAATTTTAATCACATCTAATAATCCCTCATACACACATTTGTGTATAGATGTGTACTTATATATGCAGAGATACAGTCACTAAAATACTTTCTGATTAATCATTTGTTCAATACAATTTCACAAGTCATTTACCCATTTCATTTACTAAGGATGTAATAGCAATCAGAGCTAATTATGACTCCTGGTACCTGCTATATTAATCTAAAAAAAATTCTGAAGCCCTTCCTTTCCCATGCATGAATGGTACTTCAGCTTCTCATGGGATTAAATTCCTAAAGAGCGCAGCTGTATTAATTTCCATATTCTTACTCTGTCAAATTCAAGATGAGTGTTCATTTAGTGATGACTATTGATCATCAAACTGATATCATTTGACAAAAGGAGATAATCTCATCCAGTATCTCAAGGATATATGTCATTTTTCTCAACCTCATTAAAGTGGACTCAGATCTAGAGGATACTGACTTCTAGACTTATATGAGTAATCAGTTTATACTGAATTAAAAAACAGCTATATTTTGCATAACAGGTTATGTCCATATAAAATAAAATTTATGCAAATGTATTATAATTGTGATTACTTTATTGCTCAGTCAATAAATTGAATTATTGATCCTGACCTTCATAGTCCAAACAGCTTTTAAACCTGTGACAACAGAAAAGCTATTACTACTAGAAATTGCCAAATCCATGTAGAAATTGCCAAATCCATGTAGAAAAGTATTTCAGAAAAATACAGTTTTTCTGTTATCATAGCATTGACATAGATAGCAAGTAAGATATTTTATAATATATAATTTAAAACTGTTATAATTATAATATAAAAATTATATATTTATATTTTATATATTTATATTTATATATTTATATTTATAATATAAAAATTACATTTATAATATAATTTAAAACTGTTAAACTATCACATGGTATACCTTAAACTTATACAATAGTATATGTCAATTATATCTGAATAAACCTGGGGCCAAAATGTTTCTTCAAATCTCCATTACCATTAAACATTGTTTGGAAGGTATTATTTAATACAATCAGATAAAATAATTTGATTAGAGTTTACTTTTTTAATTAGAAAAAAGATACAAATATGTGAAGATAATACGGATACATATTTGGCAAAATTAAAAAAAAAAATCCATTGGGGAAAATTACTGTAATCCCGCAAATAATAAAACAATTTAGGAGATGCAGATGTAAAGTTAACATAAAATTAACAACCTTAATATAAGCAATAACCATTTAAAATATAAGTGAAGGGAATGGCTTATTTATAGACAGCCAACAAAATTTAAAAAAGCAAACAAAAGTCTTGCAATTTATTTTTTTCTAGTTAATCATATTTTTTTAATAATTTTTATATTCCCCATAGAATTGCACCCTCCTTATTTTGACCTCAAACCCTCCTTCCCCTCCCCCCACCATAGTGTGTCTCTGGTTTATAGTTGTTTGTTGATTTTGATTTTTTCTTTCTTATATTTATTCTTTTTTCTGGTCCCTTATTTAGGTTTTCTAGATTCCTGCTATGAGTGAGACCATCCGGTATTTATCTTTTTCTTTCTGGCTTATTTCATTTAGCATGAGCCCTTCCAGCTCCAGAAGTCTTGCAATTTAACAAGAAGTGCCCCAAAACCATGTGAACACTGAGCAGATTGATGCCATTTTGAGAGCTGAGCCTCTGTCTTGTCCACTTGACTTTTGCTGACAATGTGCTGCCAGAATAGTCACAATCGTTTCTTTTCCTGTTACTGACAACTGAAATTGTTGAGTGTAAGAAAAAGCAAGACCTACTAAAATTTAGGACTTTCTTAATAAACCAGTGAATTGTAGAGAATTTGACCTTCTGTCAGTTATAACTGTAAACAACATACCTAATTCCTGTTGCTTCCTTAAGTTTACTGAAAAGTGCCAATAAAAAAAATTTCTTCTCTAGGACACATTTCAACACTCTACACTGTGTCCAAATTGCAGTTCCCCCCCACACCATGCAAATGCTTCTACTTATTCTATAGCCTCATAGTGTTTTTGTTTGACATAAAAAGGAGAACTAAACAAAAAACTGAATAACCTGAATGTCTCTTAAACAAATGGTTACCCTAAATTAATTGATAGATGTATATATAATTCAAATATATATGTAAGATATATGTGTAGAATATCTCTATAGTATACATGGAGAGAGAGAAGAGGAAGAAAACAAGAATTTTTTTTTTTAATCATTGATGCTAAGACATGAGAAAAGGTAAGTAGTTACGTAAAGTAAATCCTTATAATCACAAAGCTTAAATTGTCAATCAGATTCAAATATAATATGTCTTACCCTAAGCTTAAGTAAATATTAGCAAAAGAGACACTATTAGCATATGTCTGTTCAGAATTAGGAACTGCAAAATTTCCTGAGCCCCTTTTCTTCACCAAAACACATTTTGAGGGCCTCCCGGGTGGCCTAGTGTTTAAGTCTCAGTTCTATCATTGCTACTGCCTGAGTTCCATCCCCAAACTCACACATGGCGCAGCAGACCTTTTCTGTCTCCCCCCTGCTCCCCTCAGCAGTGTATTTCAGTACATCCGCCTTTTCTGCTCCCCAGTCTGTCTCTGGTAAATCCTCCCATCACCCGCCTCCCTCCACCTCTGGCCTACACCCCAGTTCTTCATGCCAAAAAAAAAAAAAAAGCACATTTTGGTTTATGAGTGACATCTACAGAGTGTGAAAAAGTTTGCAGACTCATTTTGTGGTCTTTCAAGTCAATCTATTTTCCAAAATAATTCCTTTCACCTGGTGAAAAACATCTTAAAATATTTTTGTAGACTGAGTTAGAAATTGGTATTAGAAATCCCATATTTTATAACTGATTAAGAAGTAGAGGACTGGCACCAAATATTCATTTCTTTAATAATTTTAATTGACTGTATATATTTCCTGCGGATGTCCTAAAGAAATTGTAAGACCAAATATTATGTTTAAAGAAGTGATTTTTAGTCCCACGATTATAAATGAGAGAGAGACAGAGACATGGAGACAGAGATAAGATGGAGACAGAGACAGCACTAAGACAGACACAGGGAAGCTGGAAAAAAATGAAGCAGTCCTAGAACACAAAAGAACAAAGTAACAGAATATTGAAAGGTAGCAGCCTCTGAGGTTGAGTTTGATCCAAGCCAGCCAGGGAGAAACCCACATGGCGCCGCAAACCTCTCCTGACTAGCCGGCTGCTCCCCTCAGCAGTGTACTTCGGTCAATCTGCCTGTTTTGTTCCCCACTCTGGTGAATCCTCTCACCCCCCACACCTCAGGCCTGTACCCCAGCTCTTATATGCATAAATAAATAAATCTTTTTTTTTTTAAGTAGTATTCCTACTAACATCTGTGTCATCATTAATTGTACTAAACGCACACCCACATCAACTCAAACCAATTGACAAAGAAAGCTGAATTCCTTACCTTTAAATTTAAGTCGGGATGCTTGGCTAGAGCTCCTCTTTTTCAGTTGTATGTTCAATGCCATGTATCCTTCTTCATCTTGCATCTTCAGTGTGAGTGAAGGGCTTTGTATGTATATGCTCTTGTTTGCTTTTAAAGAACAAGGAGAATAACCTGCTGCTAATCAGATCTTGTCCTCAAATTGTCCACTCAGGCTACCTACATGGGTTCACAGTTTCATCTGTTAGTGAAAACCTCAAAGGAAATGTTGTTTTTTTTTTTCCTTTAAGCCTATTGCACTTGGCATACATAACACAATTTCTCAATTGTTCACCACATACCAAATTTAACACTATGCTTGTTTTTTTTTTAAAGAAACAATCCTGATAACCCCATAAAGCAGAATGTAAATTGCCAGTCTTTCAGAGAATATGTGATTTTCAGTTATACACCCTAATATATTTACATTTACTTTAACATAATAGCTTGAAATTACCTATCAATTAAAGAATTTCCTGATCTTAAAACAACATTGATTATAAATCAAGATGATGACTTAATATCATTTACAGAGGAAATAATATATCTCCATCTTATCTCTGTCTTCATGTCTCTGTCTCTCTCTTATTTATAATCGTGGGACTAAAAATCACTTCTTTAAACATCCCAAACATCCCAAACATTAATTATTTAATACATCCCAAACAGTAAAAAAGGACAGAATTTAGGAGAAAAAAAACTATGTTTTCCCATTGCCCTCTCTTGATTTGAAAAGAATACCCAAAATTCACAAATCAGGGCAAAAATTTGACGTTATTTTGCACTTTGTTTTAGTGAGGTCCAATTTACATACCATGAAACTCACCCATAGTGAGTATATGATTGAACGACTTTTAGCAAATATAGATCTGTGCAACCATCATCAAAATCTAGTTTCTATCACTAGAAAAGTCCCCTCAACTCAAACAAAATAGAGTATGATAGCTTTAGTAACACTAAGTTTGTATGTTGAGATAAAGTCCTTTAAAATTTTGACAAGTTATGAAAAGTTGACATCTGTGAAGCCACTTTAGAATAGAATCTTAATAAATTTTATTTTTATATTCCCCATACAATTGCAGCCCCCCCCACCATTCTGACCCCAATCCCTCCCCTCCCGCCCCCCACCCCCAAAAAGTGTCTCTGGTTCACAGTTTTTGTTGATTTTGATTTTCACTTTCTTATAGTTATTCATTTTCCTGGTCCCTTATTTAAGTATTCTAGATCCCTGCTATGAGTGAGACCATCCGGTATTTTTCTTTTTCTTTTTGGCTTATTTCGCTGAGCATGATCCCTTCCAGTGCCATCCATGTTGCTGCAAATTGCATGTGTTTATCTTTTTTGAATGCTGAGTAATATTCCATGGTATATATGTACCACATCTTCTTGATCCAGTCATCTATTTTTGGGCATTTGGGCTGTTTCCAAAGCTTAGCTATTGTAAATAGTGCTGCTATAAACATAGGGGTGCAGGTGTTCTTTGGAATTGATGTTTCTATGTTCTTTGGGTAAATACCTAGGAGTGGAATTGCTGGATCCTGTGGAAGCTCTATGTTTAGTAGGTCCAGAAATCTCCACACAGCTCTCCATAGTGGTTGGACCAGTTTGCACTCCCACCAACAGTGCAGAAGAGTTCCTTTTTCTCCACAACCTCGCCAACATTTGTTGTTGCTAGTTTTTTTAATAAAATTTATTAATTAAAAAAAAAAAAGAAAGGTATCAAAAAGAAGTTTAACACTGTAAACTATTATCAAGGACTTGTCTGAAAAGTTTTCAATGGAATTTGTAACTAGGAGATTGCTGTTCATGTTGAAGAAAGGATTTCACTAATAAAAGGCATAATCCAGATTATGATAAAATAAAAAGATGGATAACAAGAAGGCAGGCTAACTTCCCAACAATTTTGGCAGAGAAAGACATTGAGAAAATAGACTGAATGTGTAATATCTAGAATGAAGTGTAGGGTTAAAAACGGTTTATTTGGGGCTTCCCCGGTGGCGCAGCAGTTGAGCACTGGGTTGCGAAGCTGCCTGCAGCTTCTGCGGCGCCGGTTCGATCCCCGGCTGCTCCCCGGCCACCGGAGGGTCCCGCATGGCGCGCAGACCTCTCCTTGACCGTACCCAGTAAATAAATAAATAAAAATAAATCTTTAATTAAAAAAAAAAAAAGAATAGAATCTTACAGAGGAGAGGTGTTACCTGTCTCCTGTGAACTAGGTCAAAGACTTTTGGCCTAGATCACAATGATAGATTTAAAAAGTCATAAAGCAAATAATTACTTAAGAAGTGATAATCATGGCCTTTTGAGTGGAAGATAGAATTCCTGAGTTCCCCTTTTATTCTTTCTAGAGAATTGGTAACCAATTACATATAAGGATGTATATCAATTCTCTTTAACCACTTATCATATGTTCCTCTTTTCCTCCCATAAAAACTGATTTTGTCCCTTGTTGGGGCACATTTTAGGTTTTCTATCTGAATAGTGGGTAACAACCCACTATTGGAATTGTTAAACTCCAATAAACATGTTTTGCCTTTTTAATCACCTTCTGAATATTTACGTTAAAATAGTCAAGCATTTAAGGACTAAAATATCAAATGTATTGGTCACAAACTCAACAAGTAGGATCAACCTGAATGTGGAAGAAAGCAACTATAATCTTTCTCAAAACTGACTTTACACATTATTTTCCTTGAAAGTAAAAGGAGGGGACATGAGAGAGTTTGCTATTTTCCCAAGATAACCCAAGGGCAGTGAATATTCTGAGACTATAACTCAAAGACCTCAAATCTGACATCATGGACTTTTTCCTCCACACTAGTTTTCTCTAGTGTAGCAAGGAAAATGAGTCGTACTATATTCTCCAAAACCCTTCGCCACATTTCTTCACTACCACAAACACACTTTTCCACAAATCAAATATTTTAAGTAGACTTTTATCTGTCTATACAACTATGACTTCTAAAAAGGAGGACATTCTAATACTTGTAAATGTCTGTAAGTAGTAGATATCATTTAGTAAAATGCGATGAATGATATGAACTTTGAAAGACTTTATATCATACAAAGTTCTTTATTTCTGCTCTGAACTTTTTCTCTTGGTCAATAAACTCTGCATAGATACAGTAGGCAACTCTATTCTGAGCTCTGAGGACAGGTTCCCTCAAACAACTTCTAAAATAAGTGCATACAATCCCTAAATGCTAATTTAGTACCTACAATACTCCAGAAGTATAATAACTCAAGTATGATGACTCATAACCAAGAAAAGAAACTCCAAAGGTCAGTGATAGAATTTCTCTGGAACTACGCTCAAATTTTTATGTATACAAAATAATTTATGAAATGCACAAACTAGAAAAAAAATTGTAGTATTTATTTTTGTATCTCCATCATCCATCAGTTACTGGACCTCCAGTTTGTATCTAGTGTTTGGTTACTAGGATGGCAAGGCAGGCTTTGGGGAAGGTACTCTTCTGGGGGAAACAGATGTTTGCAGGGAGGACAGTAGAGAGTTTTGCAGTTCATTCTTTACAAACATTTGTCTATCTTACAATCACTCAGCAGCCAGCTCCTCCTAAAGGTGTCACAGCCACTAGAGAGCACCAGTTCACAAGTACATCTGAGGAGTCCCTGCTGAGTTACAAAAAAGGAAGAATGAAGGGCAACCTCTTGTCAGAAACCAACCTGAGGATTTCACTTAGCCCCAGGCTGTTAGTTATTGTTGATCATCAGTGGTGACATCATGTCAAATCATCCAATTTTGAAGGCATATGAAATCAATCTAGTGATGCTTATTTGATATTTACTAATCATCTACACCCACCCAGTCATTGTGCTCTGTACCACCCGATGCTATTGGTTAATATCTGCAGTTATGGGCCTCCCTGGTGGCACAAGAGGTTAAGCACAACACTATGAAGCTGTCTGCAGCCTCTGCAGCACAAGTTCGATCCCTGGCCGGCTAGGGAGATACCCACATGGCACAGCAGACCTTTCCTGTCTCACCCGCTTCTCCCCTCAGCAATGTATTTCAGTCAGTTTGCCTGTTCTGTTCCCCACTCTGTCTCTGGTGAATCCTCTCACCCCCCCATACCTCTGGCCTGTACCCCAGTTCCTGTATGCATAAATAAATAAATCTTTAAAAAGTATATCTGCAGGGCCTCCCCTGGTGGTGCAGATGGTCGAGCGCAGCCCTGTGAAGCTGTCCGCAGCCTCTGCAGTGCTGGTTTGAACCCGGCCAGCCGGCTGGCAAGGGTCCCACATGACGCAGCAGACCTCTCCAGTCTCACCCAGTGTATTTCATCAGTCTGCCTGTTTTGTTCTCTGCTCTGTCTCTGGTGAATCCTCTCACCCTCCCGTGAATCTGGCCTGTACCCTGGTTCTTGCAAAAATAAATAAATAAATCTTAAAAAAAAAAAAGAAAAAGAAAGCTTTAAAAAAATATATTTAAAAAAAGAAAAAAATGTATATTTGCAGTCATAACAAGACTGTTATACAGGTATAATTAATTATTCTTTTAAAATTTAATTTTTTGAATTTTCTTGCCATCAAGAATAAAAATTATTTAAAAATCTTAAAATAATTTGGAATTAGAATTTTTCTGTAGTATTACGTGCTGCATGAGATAACTGAATATACATTTCAAGTTTGTGGCTGAAAACCATGAACATCTAGGTTACTTTGTGCATAGAGACTCATTGCACAAATTAAACTTTTTCAAAGATGTTATCATTGTTCTAAAGTCAACCTCTTTGAAGCCAGAAATGAAATTAGTATCTTTTTCTCAATTTTATTATGTGAAAAATGTATAGGCCATAAATAAGCAAATTTTATTGATTTATAAACAAATTTCCTCTTAAGAATGCCAAACAAAAATAACTTTAAAAGTTTCAGTTTAAATACTTTCAATGCCAATCTATTTTGTAGACTCTCTGTAGGCCTGAAGACTAATATTGTTGCAAAATTCATAATATTCTTTCTTTAAAAAGTAAAAAGTGGACTTAATGAATTAAGGGCTAAGAATTGTGTCAAAGTAAATGAAACTAAAATCTTTGTAAAACTGGGCCTCCCTGGTGGTGCAAGGGGTTAAGACACAACCTATGAAGCTATCCAAGCCACTGCAGCATGAGTTCAATTCCCAGCCAGCAAGGGAGCTACCCACATGGCACAGCAGCCCTCTCCTGACTCACCCACTGCTCTCCTCAGCAGTATATTTCAGTCAATCTGCCTGTTCTGTTCCCCACTCTGTCTCTGGTGAATCATTTCAGCCCCACACCTGTGGCCTGTACCCCAACTCTTGTATGCATAAATAAATCTAATAAATCTTCTTTTAAAAAATCACATTATTGCAACAAAGAAAACATGACATGTGATGTTTTCTTTTTTTTTCTGAGAAATCATTGCTCTAAATGACATTTCCTAGTTTAATAGTCTATGAGACACCAAGACAGTTAACATTAGTGCTTATTACAACAATTTTATCATTTTTTCTTATGATAAAATGACCAAAAATTTTATTACCTGTCCCTCCAAAGCCCTTTGAAATAGTTGCCTAATCATAAACCCAATCATTTAGGACCACTAACCCAAAATGTGTGGTGTGAAAATACGAAAAAGAAAGAAGAAAAAGTGTATTCGTGGTGTGAACCCAGTCAGCCCAGTCAGTATATCTGAATGTTTTAATTAAGAGTTTTGAATTAAGAGTAAAAGAACCATGAATCTAGGCATAGATGGATTTCAATATTCTAAAATTTGACAGTTTTATCTCAATTTTTCATTAAAAAATAAAAAATTAAGACTATCCCAGTGATTAGAGGCAATGGTCTAGATAGATGATAATACATAGATAAATGAATAATGGGTGAACAGTGGATGGATGGATGGATGGATGGATGGCAGGCAGGTAAGTAGAAAAAAATACTTACAGGAGCAAATTAACAAGAAATCTCACCAGTGAATGTGAAATCTCACTGCCTGCTCATGAAAATAACTCCACTATGAAATCAGATCTCAGACTTACAACTATGGATAATTCAAAGAAAACATCAAAGAAAGTTAATATGAGATAAAAAATGTTTATGTATATTTCACAAGAGAAGATGCATAGCAGTGGAGAGATGGTGAAGATGGTGGTTATTATGTTAATGGTGTTGCTATACTACTTCTCTGTCAGTCACAGGAAGAAAGTTTATGAGTGAAGGGAGAGATCACTTGTATTAAATTCTTTGAAGAAGTCCACTAACAAGAAAATGGACTATTAAGTATAGAGTATAGAAACAAGTCAATAAATTTCTGACTATATCAGAAAACTTATTTTAAGAAACAGCAGGAGAGTCAAGATTTCTCCCTTCCAAGAAAGACTTACAAATCTTTATCATATATTAAATAAGAATAACAGTAATACTATTATTGTCTTCCTAAACTGATATACAATCACTACCCAGGTTTTAGATTAATTCTTAAATTTTTTCAAGTTTTAATGTTTGAATCATCAGACTAGATATGAAAATGAGAATTGTCAGTCATGCGCATCTGCTTAAAACCCTTGAAAAAAACAGTATGTTCATCTTTATAGTATATCAGTGATCTACATACTACTGCTGCTTGAATTTCCATAATTCTCCTATGCAGAAGATATAAAAAGTCTTGAGGGTATAAATTTATTTATTTATTTATTTATTTTAAAGATTTATTTATGCATACAAGAACTGGGGTACAGGCCAGAGGTGTAGGAGGTGATAGGATTCGCCAGATACGGAGTGGGGAACAGAACAGGCAGATAGAATGAAGTGCGCTGCTAATGGGAGCAGTGGCAAGTCAGGAGTGGTCTGCTGTACCATGTGGGTAGCTCCCTGGGTGGAGGATCAAGCTCACTCTGCAGAGGCTATAGTCAGCTTCACAGCACTGCAATTAACCCGTTGTGCCACCAGGGAGGCCCTGAGGGTATAAAATTAAATCAGGACAAACTATGTAGTTCACTGACACAAGAAGAGGAAGCAACACAATACAAACTATATGAAAAACTTGGGATGCTCGATTAGACTTGCTGCCAAAATACCACCCAGTATCACCTACCCAGGAAAAAAAGCAAATTTTTCAGCAAAGTCAAACTGCACTTGTAATAGACCATTGAAAATGAAGATTTGAGTGCAAGTTTCATGGCACCTTTCAAAGCACAGTGCAACTAAAGGGGATACATGGCTCCCCAAAGCCATAAGGCAGATACCACTTGGTATCTGCACCTCACTTATGTAGTGTCTGATTCTTTCATGAACATGACTTAAGCTAAGAGTTTGCAGCCTAAAAGAAGTCACCTGAACTATTCAGAGAAGTCCTCTCTGACCACCACCCTTAATTCACCCTTTGTCACTCACTATCTATGAACACTTTGATTTAGTCATTCATTCAATCAGTAATTATTGACAATCTATTATGTGCCTGGCAATGTTCTAGGTGCTGGGGATAGAGCAGAGAATGCAGCAAAACTAATGGTGTCCTGCTGTTTATATCCAAGTGGAGGAAGATAAGAAATAAGCAAACAAAAACCAAACAACTATATAACAATTCACTATGTGGGGAAATAGCTTGAAGAAAATACAACAAGGTCCAGGTATAAAATTGAGGTTGGGGCTGCTTTGCAGTCTGTGCAAGGTGGAAGCAGAAAGATCATAATGATCTGCTACGATGGTTAGCAAGAGTTGGTGTTAAAGTGAAATACTGTGGTAATAGTAGAGGTGGTAATTCTGCATGACGAAGGCAGAACACAAGAACTCACGTTTAAGGTAAATGTACTATTTAAGAAAAAGAGAGCAGACAAAGATGACTCAGGCTTTTTTGGTATGAGATACTGAGATGAAAATGCCATTAACTAAGATACAACAAAATGGACACTAACCTGGCAAGAACAGCAAAAGTTAAAGGTTAATTTTAAGCATTTTAAATCCAATTTGACATTGATATAGAGAAAGTGAATAAGCAGTTTATAAAGGAGTATAAAATGCAGGAAAGCATTTTGGCCTGAAAAGTATAGGTTGTAAAAATATGAATGGCATTAATGTCATGGGGTTATGAGATCATTTAAGGGAACAAAGGACTGTGGGGTAAACAAGAGACATGTTCAGCAACTCAGAAAGAGACAGCATTTCAGGAAAAAGAGAGAGAGAGAAAGGTGGTGACAGAAATGGAAGGAGAGAAATAGATATCTCAAAGGATCAAAAACTGTCAGAGTTAAGTAAAATGTAAACAAAGAATGAGTCCTTGGTTTTTAAAAAGAAAAGTCATTGATGATCTTGACAAGAAACATTGAGATGGAATGCCAACTAAGAAAGTGTGTTTAGAGATGTTGTAGGGTAAATGATTTTCAGGCTTTTCTGCACTTCTGCCATTAGGATCACCCTGCCTGATGGGGCACCTGCATTTGCTACATTGTTATAAACTTTGTTGTTTACTTTTGTGGGCCATGGCGGCAGTATTGAGATATTTGCCAAGAGAAGCAGAGGCAGGAGAAAAGAACAGGAGAGAGAAGGGGGAAAGAACTCAAAGTGAACACTTGCCATGAACAAAGCAACACTTGTTGCTGCACTACATGTTAAAGCTCAATAAAAGTCTGAGAAAGCCACGGAGAGCTCCAGGACTATCCTTTACCAGGTCTGCATAGGATCATAGATAACCTGCTCTGTGCCCTTCAATCTGTTACAGGGCAGGGAGAGGGGCAGCCCAAACCCTGCAAACCTGCCTATTCTAACTGGGTTCTGCCATCCGCCGCATCAACACAAAACATAGGAGACTTTAATGGGAAGGAACTTTAATACAATTTGGAAACAATACAGGAAAGGCAAAAAGTCTAGTTTTTAAATGAAGCACCCAAAGTTACCCGTCCCCTCGTGGGTAAAACTCTGTCCAAATGGGATTGGCCCAGAGCAAGGCCCCAAAGCCTGCCACAAGTCTAAAGCATCTTCCAGTGGGGACCCACAGAAAAGGGTCAGAAACAACCAGACAAGCCCAGAAAGAAAAGAGCAAAATCAAAATCAAGATAAAAGCTGCCACTGTCACCTCCCCACGGGTCTCACCCACATCTGTGTCACCCAGTCCACGACCAAAAGACAAGCGCAGTTTCTTCACGTGTCTCTAGGCTCTATGTGCCTCCTCCAGGTCTCCTTCTGGCTCCATCCTGCTTCCTTCCTCAGTCTCCTCTGCAGCTTCTCCTCTTCCTGCTCAGCTCCACCCTCTATTTGGGTGGGGAGGGAACCTGGAACCGCCCCCTTTCCTGGGGACCACCTTGTTACAATCCCCCCTTTTAATTTTTATTCCACCATATCTATGGTGGCACAGATCTCAGGGTGTAGTCTTAGGAGACAAGTCTTTTTTCAGGGTTACAATGTGTGTAAGAGAAGCAACAATTAGTCAGCAGCATTGTCCATGAATGTCCAGTATGACTCCCCCTTTCCTGGGGACCACCCTGTTACACTGCCACTACAGATGTATTTGCTTCTATAATGAGACATTTCATCGTGGCTTTTTGTA
The DNA here is from genome assembly GCF_014898055.3 of Talpa occidentalis. NCBI lineage: Eukaryota > Metazoa > Chordata > Mammalia > Eulipotyphla > Talpidae > Talpa > Talpa occidentalis. The sequence continues at coordinate 67,550,264 of NW_023601653.1, forward strand.
ATTCCCCAGCAAGGTAGATCAAGTCAGGAGCAGGTGTAGTGTAGAAATAAAATGGGATTTTGTCACAAGGGAATAGCCAAATTATATTATTGAAGTCCTATAGTTGTAACAGGAAAACTAATGTCACCGTGGTCATAATGCAATATGATTCAGCTGTCACTAAAAGAATTTTACAATCTCAGTCCACTTGTTGCTTAGATAGACAAACATTTTAGGAAAAATAATTGGTTGCCTCACTGGATTGTGAAGACATTGGAGTCTACATTTATTCTTCTCAATTAATATTACCATCTTCTTCTTTATTAATTCAGCTATTTTCTAGTTTGACATGTTTATTTATAGGAGTTCCTTACATAATCAGTTGTAAAATATGAACTTATGAAGAGATTCTTTCTCTAAAATCTTGTAATTGTGAACTTCTGGTAACCTTGAAAATACCCTTGAAATGTGTAACTTCTTGTTTCTAAGAAAAGATGTTAAATTTACTTCCTATAAATTACATAGCTTTTCTGATGAAATCAAGAGCAACAAAGTAAAGGAAACAGATGTGGCGACAGTACATCCTTATTTGGTTGTAAATGTATTCTGAGACTTGAATGAAAAGTGAAAGGTGAGTGTTTCTGAAATCTCGCCACTGGTAAATTATTCCAACATTGAAGCAAAATTGCCAAATGTATTGCCTATGACTGGCTTGTTAACCAGCCCCTTTGAAAGACTTATCAAATCTCTTCCTATTATCATCTTGTGTAGTTGTGAGATTATGTAATTTTACAGTTACATTTTGTCAGATAAAATGATTTATTTATGAGAATAACATCTATAATTAGACTGTAGGTGTCCAGGACAAAGCTCATAGAATTCATATTTTTCTCTCACACGGTTTTTCACTATTCTGGTATTTGTTGAGAAACTTGGGACATCAGTATTTGGGGCTGGAAGCTTGGATAAACATAGGTATTTCCTATTTTCTTCATCTATTTAATTTTGGCTATGTTCTGCTATAATTCTGAGTACTAGGTGTCCATTGTTTTTTTTTTTTTTCAGTCAATCACATTCAATTCAACCTATCTATCATTCGAATCAATCATTTTGTCAATGAGAAAAGTACATTTACATAGATCGATCAGAGGCATTTCAAAATTAGCATCTGCAAGAAAGAAAGAGAAGCTTGCATCTAAGCAAAGGGAAACTTGGAACTGTGATTCAGTCCCAACAAACACTTCAACTGACAACATAGGGAACTCTGGAACTAAGTGACTCTTTATCCTGATATAAACCAAGAGTCTGTTTGATGCAGTTGGCCCTGAGAGAGTGTGTGGTTTTGAGAAAGAGGCACTCATTGACTAAAAGTCACAGCTTAGAGATGCAGCTGAAACCCTAAAGATGCCCAGTCCCAGGAACTGAGGGAATGAGTTGTTCAGTTTGGATTAAGTACACATCTCTTCATCCACAGCAGATGGAAAATCACTATCTAAATCAAAAGATAGATAAGAGCGACAGAGAGACGATATATGTGATATATACATATATACATACACATATAAATACATATATGTGTGTATGTATAAAACACAATTTCTTGATCAGACTCTTCTGCTTTTAACAAGAACCAAATATTCAAATGTCTGTTAAAAGTTCCTGCTTGAATTGCCCACATATTCATTGTTTTTATTCTCTATACATTCAATCAATACTGTTCACAGTTTTCTAACTCAAAACACGGGACCACCATCTCTCAGTTCTCTTGTCTTCTCTTCCCTTCTCTTCTCTCTCCCAACTTTCCATTCTTTGAATTCCCTAATCCAATCATCATAGAACACATTTACTGATCATATGTTTAATTCAATAGCTTTTTTTCATTTCTATTGCAACCAGGCTGGTCTTGAATACAATCCTCTCTCTATGGGGACAGCTCCTTTTTATTCCCACCTGTAAGGCAAGTATTTATTTAAACTGAAATAATTAAACAAAGCATGCTCAGCGCAAACAAACTTTTATCCTGGAGTATTTGTCAAAAACAATCTGCACCAATTACTAAACAGTGTAGCTACCTAAGGTGGCAGTAAGGGGAAAGACTGACCAGAAAAAAGTAAAAAGGAAATTTAGGAAATGAGTTATTCACAGAAGGCTTGGGAGAGATCTAACATAATGCTAAGAATATAGGATGCTATATGCATATATAAGGCTTGGCACATGCCCCAGAAAGACTGGGAAGGCCCTAAATTCTCCCTTCTACTGATCTGAAGTTTAAGAACAAACAGAGATTAAGGCAAAGATTTTCTTATCTTAGTTTTAGGTATACGACATCATGATTTGCTCATTGTATATATCGTGAAATGGTCACAGCAATATGTCTAGTTAACACACATCACCATATACAGTTACAATATTTTCTTGTGATGAGAACTTTCAGTAACTGTCAAATTCACAATGCAGTATTATACCATACTGTGAAAGTCACCGTCAACTATATCACCATGCTGTACTTTACATCCCTATGATTTAATTATTCTATAACTACAAGTTTGCACCTTTTGATCCCCTTCATTCATTTTGTACCCCCTTCATGACCTGCTCTGACAACCACCAATTTGTTCTCTGTATCTATGAGCTTTCCTTCTTTATTTGTTTGCTTGTTTTGTTTTTAGACTTCACATATAAGCAAAATCATATGTTAATTGTCCTTCTCTGTCTGATATTTAACTTAGCAGGTCCATCCATGTTGTCGTGAATGGCAGAATTTCCTTCTTTTTTTTATAGCTGAATGCCATTCCATTTGTAAATATGCTACATTTTCTTTATCCATTTATCCATTGGGGGACATATAAGCTGTTTTCACATTTTGGCTATTATAAATGATGCTGCAATGGACATGGGAGCACAGATATCTTCTTGATTTAGTGTTTTTTTTATCATATATATATATATATATATATAATCTCTCACATTTTCTATACCCATCCATCCACTGTGTTTCCATATCTTGGCTATTGTGAGTAATGCTACAATGATCTTGGGAACACAGATACCTCTTTGAGATCCTGTTTTTATATTTTTTGGATGTATTATATCCAAAAGTAAGATTGCTAAATGATATGGTAGTTCTATTTTCCTTTTTGGAGAAAACTAATTTTTTTCTATAGTTGCTACAGCAATTTACATTCCCATTAAAGGTACACAAAGATTCCCTTTACCCCATATCCTCTCCAACATTTATTAGTTCTCGACTTTTGGGAATGAAGATCCAAACAGGTGTGAGGCGATATCTCATTGTGTTTTAGCTTTGCATTTCCCTGGTAAGGAGTAAGGTATGGTATCTTTTATGTGGCCACTGGCATGTCTTCTTTGCAAAAAAAAAAAAATGTTGACTCACGTCCTCTGCCTATTCTTAAATTGAATTATTTCCTTTTTCTTTTTTACTATTATATTGGGTTATATGAGTTCCTTAAATACTTCGAGTATTAGCCCTTTACCACATATATAATTTGCAAATATTTTTTCTTCCATGATAAGAGACAGATTTTGTTGACACTTTTTTTTTTTCCTCTGCAGAAGTTTTTTGTCATTGTTTGATGTAATCCTACTTATTTATTTTTCCCTTGTTGCCTTTGATTTTTGTGTCAAATCAAAGAAAATGCCAAGACCGAAGTCAAGGAGCTTTAATGCCAGAGGCCAGCTCTGGCAAACTGTCATGTCAGGGGTTCCTGTAAGGATGAGACAGCGTGGATGAATCTGAGGGGTTGAGGGGGAAGGGAATGAGGAGACACTGACCCTTGATCAGGGTGCAAGTATCATCCTGCTGAGGGTCTCAGCTGTTCTTTATTTATACATCTCCAGCGAGCAAGCCTTGGGAGTCCCTAAGCAAGTGTTTTCAAGTAAAAAAAAAAAGGACTAACAATCACGCATTTTTTTCAAAACCTGCCAAACCGGCCTGGGGACCTTTTGTAACAGGGTGGTCCCCAGGAAAGGGGGAGGGACCCCTTGCTGAGGTGATAACAGCCATTTCACTTAGTTCTAAAAATAAATACAATAACCACCAAAAAAGTCCACTAACAATTATTTATTTTTTCACTGCGGCAGTAATCATTCTGTTAATGCTAAGCAACAGTAAAACAACAAAAAACTTATATGATTAAAACTTACTTCCTTTATAACTAGTAAATTACTAATTAATCAAAATTTATAAAATTTCTAAATCTTAAGCATTAAAAAACATAATCACCTTATATATTGGTAATCAAGTCCAATTACTGCTAAAATCAAAAAACTTCTTATTGCTATAACTAATCTATTGTAATTTAATAAAAATAGTAAAAAAATTTTAAAAAAACAAAGAATCCCAGTGCCCCATAAGTTGCACTAAACCTTATCTAACCCCAAGCTTCAAAAAAAAAAAAAAAAAAAAGGGAAACTCCTTTTACTTTCTCAAGGCTATATTTTCACCTGTTACTTCCCTGATATTTTGTCAATTAACTGCTGTTTCTAATTTTAACTGCTATCTCTAACTTTAAAACTCCTCTCCAGATGGTCTCTTCTTAAAGACCACAATTGTACACCAAGGACTTGGCTGGGAATGTTTACAGCCTTTAGTTCCCAGAAGATTTTAAGTGTGGCATATCACTTGTTACAATGAAACCAAATTCTGAATCACTGCCTTCAAGCAGAAAAATAACTAATTGTTTCCAAACGTACTGTTTATATCATTCAGTGCCATTGTCACCAAATTAGTTATTTGGTATTTGGTCATGCAACATTTGCAATTTTACTTCTAAATGCATATTTTAACAATTTCCACATTCAGTAGAAGCCAGCCATAAACAAATGAGAAGAATTTAGCAGGAGTCAGCTAAGGAGATTCCTGACTTCAGGAATCTGCCCCATGCCCAGACCTTTGTCAGACTGTTAGGGGGAAAAGGATGTCCTAAAGCTAACAAGACGACATGAGTAGGATAGCCCCCGGCACTTTAACCTATGTTTTCTCTATGAGTTTTATGATTTCAGGTATTGTGTTCAAGTATTTAATCAATTTCAGTTAATTTTTAGGTTTGGTACACAGTAAGGGCAAATTATGCATGATACAATAGACTGACTTCTCCTCTTAAGTTTTCCAAATCATTTGATGGTTGGCATAGTAATAAATGTGTATAGAGGAAATATTTTTTAAATTACGCTTAAGTAGAGGCCTACAAAGAAGAGATAAAGGAAGTTATTAAGCTTACTAAAGGTTACTATGCTCACTCAAACTGATAAAAGTCAAAAGCAGCAGACTGTGATAAGTATCCTCCCAAAACACTCCCTATATGTAAGAAGCCTGGGATTAATTAATATAAAATTCCACATTATTGTTAAGCCTTGTAGCTCATCTTTGATACAGATTTTTAATGTCTTATACTTTCAAAAACAGCCAAACTTTTCAGAGTCCAATTTATGTATACATAAACACTGTATTTAACCTTCACCATCTCAATTCAGGAAGAACCACACCAGCTCATACTTTCCAAACCAACTCATTTCCGTGTTTTTAGGAGATGTTCCACCAAAGAGGAAAGTGAGAGAGTTCAGTCAACTCAGAAAGAAGAGAAGGTTTGAAAGTGTTTAGAACTGGAAATTCCCCACTTACCAGCTCTTACCTCTGTTGGCCCTTTACAGTAACCAATTGGAAAACACAGACAGCTGTGATTTAAAAATAAATTTCATTATTTGCATAATTTACTTTAATTTTATACATGATGAGACATTATAGATTGAAGCTGTGAGTCCCAAGAAGATTAAAAGTCATTCAGAAACCTAATTCACCCATTGAAAGAAAAAAATGAACAGGTGTGTCACCGGAAATTGTCTTAGATCGGAAGTTTGCGGTGGCTATAAACGTGTGACACTAGCGCATCCTGCAGCCTGGCTGCCTGATAAGGACTGTATATCCTGTCTTCTCTGCACTGCTTGTCTTGCATCTAGCTCACATTACTTCATTTCCTTCCTGGGACCTTCCCCGGATTCTTCATATAAGGTCAACCCCAAAAGGGGAGCTACACTGAGTTCTGGTATCTTCAGAGGCTTCTTCTAACTTTGCCCAGGCACTAGTTTCTCTAAGCCTCACTTTCCTCAATTAAATTTTGAAATGTTATGGGACTGTCCGCCCCGTGGATGTTCCTTATTTTTTATATATTACTTACAAAATAAGGTCCTTGCAGGTAGTGCAGTGGGTTGAGCACAGCTCTATGAAGCTGTCCGCAGCCTCTGCAGCACTGGTTTGATTCCTGGCTGGCCACAGAGATACCCACATGGCGCAGCAGACCTCTCCTGTCTCGCCCGCTGCTCCCCTCAGCAGTGTACTTTGGTTGATCTGCCTGTTCTGCTCCCCACTCTGTCTCTGGTGAATCCTCTCACCCTCCCGCGCCTCTGGCCTGTACCCTAGCTCTTGTATAAATAAAATCTTAAAAAAAAAAAGACATATACAATAGCTCTTCAAAAGTTGAAAACTATATACCATTGTTATGTGTGTTTTACAGGGAGACTGAAAGATTTATTGCACTAATTTTGTTACTTTCAGTTTTCTTTAGGTGTTTCTTTGCTTTAGAGAATTGAATCTATCAGGACTAACCACAAGTTGACTTCCTTATATAGATGAATTAAATGAACTGAAAAACCCACTGACCCCAAAACCTCTCTCATACCACATTCTGACCTTATCCTCTGTCTATTTACTTTATTTTCATATGCAGAGATACCTTCCTTTGATTTACCAAAGATTAATTAGTAAAATGACCATATAGTTTATTGTACCTAGGAAAACACTCTTGCCAATTAAATGACATACTTTTATTAACTACATCAGGATAACAGGCATTAACCAGGACTGTGCTGGGTATTACTACTCAATATTGACTACTTGCATGAATGTAAGCAAATAGCTTTCTCAAATCTAAGGATTGATTTCTTATACTTAAAAAAATGATTGTGTAAGGAAAGAGAGGATTAATGAAGAAATAATTAATTTTGCAAGAAACTTCAGGCTATTGTAAAAGACCTGAGTAGCATTAAGTAGCATTAAGTCAGATGTTACCAAGGAGACAGAACGATACCACATGTTCTTGGTAATTTGACCAATGTTTACGTTTACAGCAACCACCTACTCCTTTCCACAATGCAGCGGGTAGAACACACCCAGTTCAACATAATACATTGACAACTCCCATAAAGACAGGTAGAGAAAAAAATTGCTTTAGAACCAAGGTAACAGGCCTCCCTGGTGGTGCATGGGGTTAAGCACTGCACTATGAAGCAATCCAAACTCTGCAGCACGAGTTCGATCCCCGGCTGATCAGGGAACAACCCACATGGCACAGCAGACCTTTCCTGTCTAGCCCGCTGCTCCCCTCAGTAGTGTATTTCAGTCGGTCTGCCTGTTCGGTTCCCCACTCTGTCTCTGGTGAGTCCTCTCAACCCCCTGCATCTCTGGCCTGTGCCCCAACTCTTGTATGCATAAATAAACAAAACTTTTAAAAGAAAATAGAACCAAGGTAACGGATTCGGGGCCTCCCTGGTGGCATATAGGTTAAGTCTCAGCACTATTGCCACTATGCCCTGAGTTCAATCTGGCCAGGGAGCTAACCCACATGGCATAGCAGACATCTCCTGTCTCTCCCTCTGCTCCCCTCAGCAGTGTATTTCAGTAAGTCCTGCTGTTCTGTTCCCCACTCTGTCTCTGGTGAATCCTCTCACTGCCCCCCATACCTCTGGCCTCCACCTCAGTTCTTATATGCATAAATAAATAAAAATAAATCTTTTTTTAAAAAAAGGTAACAGATTTTGCTCAATGTTATAATGTTTAGAAGGTACTTGTTTTTTTTAAAAAATAAAATCTTTGTATTTCATTTTTCTGTATCTGATGACATATATGATATATACTGTTCCTTACATGTGTAGCATATGCAACAGATATGTGTTTATATATGCACATAAATATACCCATATGTATACATATATAATATCTATTCATCTAATGACGACTTTGCAAGAAAATTGAAGTTCCTGACCAAGTACCTTAGTGTAGTGTCAGCAATTAGAGGTTATTGTAGGAGACTGCAGCTTCCTCTGTCTCTGTGCCATGGACAGACAAGATTCACCTTGCATCCTATCAGCACTTAAGTTGGGACTTCTCAGGTATGATCTTTCAGTGTCTGACATCAAATGAGGAATTTTCCCTTTTCATGACTTATATCAAACTGTGATTCTTTCCCAAATCATTAAATGTCTCATGTAATGTACCAAATACAGCTGTAGAAAACTAATTTTCCTATTTATAATTTTTCTTATGAGTCTTATAAGTTTGATGCTAATATTTTCATTTCAATATAACAAAGCCAAAGCTCAGTGGAGGTGTGTGTTTGCCAAAGCTGCACAGTTAACAAGTGGTTAAGGTGGTATTCACATATAGTCTTTCACTATATGTGAAAGACACATATAGTGTCCAGCCAACATTTGCAGAATTCCTTCTATGTTCTAGGTACTAGAGATTCATTGTTGAATAAGCAGCCATGTCCTTGCTCTTGAGGACCTTATTTTCTTGTAAGAGATATAAGTGATCATAATAATAATGATTTTTGAAACTACCTAAAAACATGTGTTATCTGTGTACAAACATGTATATTTGTTTATAACACACATGTATAGTTTAATACACAGAAAACTTTATATAAATATATATGCATAGATACAAATATATGAAATAAGTGGAACTATGAAAACTTAAATGATGATAGTTCCTTAAACTAAAGGAAGAGTGTGAAATAAATTATGACTAATGTGACATAATTTATACAGGCAGTCAGGGAAGAGCTTGTTGAGGAGTGACAAGAAGTGTAACTATAAATGAGAAGAAAGATTTAGTCATAAAAAAACTGAAAGCAGCGGGAACAAGAAAAGAACACACCCATTAAAATGAAAATAGTTTTAGCATTTTTAAGAATGACAATCAGTACAGCCAGCCTCCAGGGAGAAGAGGGGAAATTGTGAGAGCTGAGTATCTCTCTGTAAGCTCTGTATCTATTTCTTCATAATGTTCACCTGACTAAATGTTCTTGAATATTCATATTTCAAAGATAATTCATGTCCAGCTTAAAAAAAATAGATTTTAAGCTCATAAGGGAATCATGGGGGGTGAGGGGTGCATTAGTAAATGATATAACTGGGCATTAGTAAATGATATAACTGGATCATGATTTCATGTCTGGCCAGTCAACTACAGAAAGTCCTGCTCCACAAAATATGGACATCAACCTGGATCTCCCAATCCTAGCAGGATAAGTAAACATTTAAAAGATGTAAGTTACTTTAACCCAAAGAAATAAGCAAAATCATCAGTTATTCATGAAAGTATCAAGCTTAACTCCTTCAGCAGCAGCAGTGCTATTCAACTGTATACTTGCTATCCAGTGGCATTTAAAGTCATATTTCTCAACTATACAAACTCACAAACCTCCATGAGTCATGCTGAATATTTTGGAACTTCTGTGTTTTTTATGCATAGTCTTTCATTAATTCATATTTATGTATATACTGATTCGACAAATAGGTACTGAATACATACCACGTTCTAGTTACTATGTCAGTGTTAAAGACACTGAAGGGACAAGTCAGGACAAGTCCTTGTCCCCGAGCAGCTTACAGGCCAGGAAGGAAAGCAGATGATAAACAATGATATACCACGTCAGATGCATAGAAATACAGGTGTGTGGAGGCAGAAGGTAGGAGGGTCTATTTTAAACATAGAAGGCACATGATGACCTCTCTGGGCAGATGACAGTTGAGCAGTAAGTAAACTAAATAGAAAGGAGGTCAAGACATACAAATAGAGGGTGGAAGAACCTCTTAGAGAAAATGCAAAAACCATAAAGAGAGAGATGATTTGATATTTTTTGTGGAACAACAAATAGGTGATTGTTGGAGGGGGCAATAGTTAGTACTGAAAATAGAGGGAGTGCCAACAGGAGACACAGGTCATGGTGATCCTTCTCAACTAGAAGATCCTTGAAAATCCGATTTTATGGTAATTTTGACAAGAAGGCTTGAGGGTAGTATATTAAGAAATTGGCTGAGGGCCTCCCTGGTGACGCAAGGGGTTAGGATGCAACCTCTGAAGCTGTCCGCAGCCACTGCAGCATGAGTTTGATCCCTGGCCAGCCAGGGAGAAGCCCACATGGTGCAGCAGACCTCTCGGGACTCACCCGCTGCTCCCCTCAGCAGTGTACTTGGGTCTATCTGCCTGTTCTGTTCCCCGCTCTGTCTCTGGTGAAACCTCTCACCCCCCATGCCTCTGGCCTGTACCCCAGCTTTTGTATGCATGTATGGATAATTCTTTAAAAAAATGGCTGAAAATGTTTTAGATAAACAAAAAAATACAGTGACTTACAGTAGATGATCATTTCCAATTCACTTTAAGCATAACATTTTCAAAAAGTTTATTCTGAAAACAGAATATCTTTATTCCAAAGAAGTCATATGAAATGTAACATTTTAGCAACAACATTATCAACCAGAATGTCATTTTGATCCCCAACTTAAATCACCTTACATTCTGCAATAACTTAATCATTTATCTGGTTGATATTGACACCGTGACAATATTTTTTTTATAGTAATCATACTCCAAATGTCAAAAGACACAGATAAGGGACCAGGAAGAAGAATAAGTAAAAGAAAGAAAATATCAAAATCAACAAATAACTATGAACAAGAGACACTCTATGGGGGTGGGAGGCGGGGAAAGGAGGGCTTGGGGTCAAAATAAGGGGGTTGTAATTGTATGGGGAATATAAAAATAAAATTTAGATTTAAAAATAAATAAATAAATAAATGATAATGATGGGAACTGCCTCCCCTCATAGGGTTTTTGTGAGATTAAATGTCACATCATTTAGGGTTACATAAACTATAATGATGAAGCTAGATAAATAATAAATAAAAATAAATAAATAAATAAATAAATAATAATAATACTCTAGCAGAGAGGGGGAAAATAAGAGAATACATACCAGATATTTCTGAGGGGAAATAAGTTAATCTAAAAGATGGTAAAATATAACAAGAAAATTAACAGGTGATAAATGAAACAGATCACTTAAGATAAAAATTTTAGAGCATAGAAAGGAAGTTCCAGACCACAAGGTTTCTACTTCCTGAATTAAAGTCACTACTTACCAAGTGATACCTTATTTCCTAGGGAAGTAATGAATGACAAACCTCTAAAAGTTAATTTCTGTCTTCCTTACTAAAATGATCTCAGACTGGAATGAGATCCATAACTTAGAGATAATAAAATTCTTATTCAACAATAAATCCTCTGACCTCAAACAGTGTGAGGTGAGGTTCATAGTCAACAAATAGTTATTAAATGTATGCATAAGTGACTGAATGAGATGCCAGGGAAATATTACTCTCTAAATCATTTCCAACTCAAAGATGGAATCCCTTTTAGTTCTTTACCTAGATATAACATCGTAGAAACCATTTGCTTTCTACAAATCTAAGGAGGATGTCTCCAAATGTGGGAAAATCCCACTTGGGTCTTCAGACTACACCTGAAGTTGTGAGAAAGCACATTTCAAACAACAGGGAAAGCCCACAGCTCACCACAACAGCACGTTGTAAATGGTCTGGTCCATTGAAGCATAAATTAAAGTAACAAGAGTCGTTGAGCATTTAGGTGACAAGAGGAAGGGGCGGAGACAGCAGAACTGAATATAAGTGCTAAGATATTTCGAGACTGAACCAGCGTTCCAGCACAGACTTTCACTGTAGAGTGACTGCCCTGGGATTAACTAGAGAACCTTGAATATGAGTCCTGGAAATTGCCCCCTAACAGGGAACCGCTTCTTGAATGTGAGGAGGGGACAGCGACGTAAGTCAGAAATTTTTTCTTACGTTCTGATAATATCACTGTCTCTATACATGGTGCGTAGCTGTACTTGGGGGAGAAAATGAGGACTTCACTTCTTTAAAAACTTGCTTTACTTCTATTTCGGTCAAGATAAAGGAGAGCCTGGGAAGAAGTAAATATATCTTTATCTAGAAGCCAACATACCTGAGGTTTGTGAGGAAATCACTAGATGCATTTTAGGAAAGTTTTTAAATATCTATTTGTTTGTTTAGTTTATAACATCTTTATTTTTCACATTTAATGAGAAACCCCCAGCGCTGACCCAGTTCACTGGCATTCATTTTTCTGTATCCAGCTGCACATACTCCAGGAATCATTGCCTTTCTTTATAAAAATTCAGTTCTCTGCACCAAATACACTCTTGATTTCTCTGTGACTCATCTTGTGTTCTGACAGCCACCTCTAGCTGCTGAAATGGAGGTTTCCTGTCTGAGAGAATAGCCATCTAACCATCTGAACATTTACAGTTCCAGTAGCAAATTTTAGGAGAATATCATAAAAGAATTCTTGAGTTTGCTACCACCTGCTTCTGCATTCACCCCGCCAATCACTGGCTTCACATGCTAGGTGAAACGTTTATTTCTTCCTTTCCATTGTTTCTCATTAAAATATCTTCATAGCTATGTATCATTTCTTCCCTTGCATTCATCTATTCTGACCACAGCACTATTTTTAGAACTGTCCTGTAAGTCCTCCGGGACTTCCTTGATTTTTTTTCATGTATTCCTTTCTTCCTAATTACTGAAGTACCCCCAAAACACTAGCACTTAGAAACCCCCAAAACACTAGTACTGAGAAACGTTTACCTTTAAGCAGCTATCCAGTAACAAATAGATGTGTTTTGTTTTTCATTTCTGTTTTGTTTTTGAGGTAACTGTTGTTTGTATCTTAGCACTATAACATTCTCCGCTTTAGGTGGTGTTACCATGGTGATGCCACCCCAAAGCTCCCATAGTCCTCTACTATGATCTGTTCTGCTCCCGCCCCGCTGTTTTCTTCCTCCTCCTAGTTGGTAGCCTCAGTTCTTAGTGTGGCCTTTGTCTGACTCTGGTTTCTCTACACTCCACCTTTAAGTGACATCATCCAGTGTTTCCCTCCCCCCCACCCCACCCCACCCCACCCCACACCACCCCTGCTTATTTCATTTAAAGTAATCCCAAAGGGATGTGTTTTTTTGTTTGCTTTTTAAAGATTTATTTATTTATGCACGAAAAAGCTATGGTACAGGCCTGAGGTGGTGGTGGGGGGAGAGAATTCACCTGAGACAGAGTGGGGAACAGAACAGGCAGACTGACTGAAATACGCTGCTGAGGGGAGCAGCAGGCAAGTCAGGAAAGGTCTGCTGCACCATGTGGGTAGCTCCCTGACCGGGGCTCAAACTCGTGCCTACAGAGGCTGCAGACAGCTTCATAGGTTGTGTCTTAATCCCTTGCACCACCAGGGAGACCTCTAAAGGGATGTGTCTTGAAATGCACAACAGAAACAATCTAGAGGACTGGGTTGTTTTGTGAATGTGTGTCTACCAGATTGGTTTGCTTTTAGAAAACCATCAGTTACTTCCCACAAACCCATCTTTCACTTAGAGGCACAAAATCAAATGTGGACAACAAATGCAAGCCACGTAAAACATCTGGTAACCAAGTGAACAAAATTTTGTGCTCCAATTGAATTGCCAAAAGAAAAAAATACAATAATAAAACTACAATAGAGACTGTAGTGGAAAGAAGAAAGACTTAATGCAAGCATTCTTTTCCTGACATCACCCCCCGTTTTCCCCTCTCTCTTTTTTTTTTTAAGATTTATTTATTTATGCATACAAGAACTGGGGTATAGGCCAGAGGTGCAGAGTGGGGAGTGAGAGGATTCACCAGAGACAGAGTGGGGAGCAGAACAGGCCAGAGACAGAGTGGGGAGCAGAACAGGCAGACTGACTGAAATACACTGCTGAGGGGAGCAGTGGGAGACAGGACAGGTCTGCTGTGCCATATGGGCCACCTCCCTTGCCGGCCTGGGAATCAAATTCATGCTACAGTGGCTGCGGATAGTGTCACAGTGCTGTCTTAACCCCTTGTGCCACCAGTGTGGCCCTCAATTTTCTCTTTACTGGTTAAAGTAGGCTGCCCTGTACTTTGCTTCACTAGTATGAACAATCATTGGGCATCACCACTGGCTGATTCAACATGTTAAAGTGGATTTATTTTCGATCTCCATTAATAGACATGGTGTGTGATCACAGAGGAAATGTGCTGGATGAGTTAGTACTTGCTGGGGACCCAGAGCTGCTGCTGCAGTGAGTCTAAGCAGCATGGGTGACTCTCGCATGACAAGAAGTGAAACTAGACAGAAGCTCTGAACTTGCTACCCTGTCTACCCGGGGCTGATGATCATCTGCTGGTGAAAAACAGAAGACTGGCTTTGAGGAGCTGAGAAAAATAGAACTAGATAGGAGGGAAATGAAGGCTACTCTTGCAAAATCTGAATGCAGATATATGCTGGGAAAACCTCCCTGATGGTGCAAGGGGTTAACACGCAACCTATGAAGCTATCTGCAGCAGTAGCCACTGCAGCACGACTTCCATCCCCAGCCAGGGAGCTACTCACATGGCACAGTAGACCTCTCTTGTCTCACCTGCTGCTCTCCTCAGCAGTGTGTTTCAGTCAATCCACCTGTTCTGCTTCCCACTCTGTCTCTGGTGACTCCTCTCACCCCCCACACCTCTAGCCTGTACCCCAGTTCTTGTATGCATAAATAAATAAATCTTTAAAAAAATAAATAAAAATGAATCCTTAGTTTCTTTGGGGAAAAAAAGTTGATGTTGACAGTACTTGGAAAGAAAACAACATCTCTTTGCCCAGTTTAACTTTAGGTAAATGCCTGAAGAGGAAAAAATAAATGAATTTCAAGATACATTCTATGTAGACATTCTTTTAATTATAAAATTTACCCATACTGAAAAACAGAATTTTTTTGGCATTTAATATTATCCAAGTAACTGTGTTCTATTTCAGTATCTTGAGATCATAATAAGGGACTCTACATTTCTAGTGAGGCCAAATTTTAAAATCCTGATAGCTCATTCTGGAAAAAAGCAAATACAAAGTTCATCATAAAATATCATTCTTTGCTTTCTCAATTATTTGTTTATATTTTAAAAAGATAGCCATCTTTTTTTAATAACATATGCATATTCCAAATCTTTCCACTAAAAATATTTTCTGGTGATGAAACCTGGCTTTTACTTTTATTCAATGTTATATAAGCCATAAATGAAAAAATAATCTTCCACACTAAATTTGGTCTATAATTCTGTTATGTTTCCTTCCCCTGGGAATTTAAGGATTTCAGTATTCATTCACAGATCATTTCTTATTAGGTATAACTTACTTACAATGCATAGATTAATCAGTTAGACCCATTACCAACACTTGAAATTGTCCATCACTCTCAAAGGTATGTTCCTTTTCCTCTTAAATTGTCCTTCCTACACACACAAAAGCAATCACTTTTCTGATTTCTATCACCATAGCTTAGTTTGACTCCTGTAAGTGGAAATATGTAGTATATAATTTTGTCTGCCTTTTTTTTTCATGCAGCATTTTTTTGAGAATTCTTCATCTGTTAACCTGCCATAATTTATCTTATTTTCCTATTGATGAATATTTGTGTTATTTCTACAATTTGGTTCTTAATAATAAAGTTGCCACAAGAGTTCCCGAGGATGATCTTTTAGCACATCTTCTAGGGTAATCAGATATTTAATATATGTTATTATGATTAAAACAAAATTACAATAGTCTTAGAATTTTTATAGCTACTAACTACATAGATTGAAGAGATATTTCATGATCTCATTATTATATTTGGGTTATTTCATGTTGGGCCAAGAAGAAACTGACGAAATTCAATCAAATTTTGAGGGACATTAACATAAACATTTCATATTAAAAAATGGGGAGACATGTAGCTATTTTTTCATTTATAAGCCTCAAGACAACATCAGCGTTCTGTTCTACTGTTATCATTTGCCTAAATTCATCTTCAATTTTCTCTCTGCAGATACCACCACCAGCTCTCCTTTTGCAGAACCTCATGAAGGGCCCCTACTAGTGCCTATCCCGTGTGCTGTGCTGACTGTGGTCATCATCACTGTCTCAATCATGACTATTGTTACTTTATTTGGTGGGTTTGCACTTCATGAATTCATTCAGTGTCTTAGAGATAGGCATTCATGCTCAGCTGAAATCAGTGGGGATTACTTATTTTAATCAATTAGAAATCCTGCTTCATTCAGCACCAACACATATATCATATTGGCCAATTTACTAATAGATAATAAATATAATTTCATGTTCCTTGAATGATTAATACATTTTGTGTGTGTTTTCTAGAGCTTTTTTTTACAAGTATTAGAATTTATAAAACTATGTTTTATAGATTACTACAGAGGAAATTACATCTGGGTAGATGTTTAAATCTGAAATGAAAAAGGGCTGGTTTTGATCCCAAATACCAGTTAACATTCATTGTTAATGGAAAAAATATATTTAAGCCATACTTTAATTAGTAACTGCTCAGTCTTTTATCTCATAGGCCAGAGGATAGTGGTTATGGATATCTAAGAATATATCTGGAAGTTCTCAGAGTCAGCTGTCATATGGTATTCAAAACATACAGCTACACTGAGACACATTGTGTCTTTTACAAACATGAAATTTTGCGGTTAGGTGAAACATCCCCATGCAAAGATCTCTCAGTAAAATTAATCACTTCTCTAAAAATTATTTTTTCTCTATCGCCCAATATAGTGTTATATCTATTTTATCTTCAGATTCCTCCACCTCTGCATTCATATTCAAACTCTAGTTTGGAACTTAGAATGCAATTCTCCTTTCTAGTCCAAAGACTACTTTCAAGAGTTTTATATTTTCCTGCCACTCTCTGACATTGTTGCCAAAGAGAAGCTCCCCTCTCCCACCAACCTTGTTTCCTATACCCTGTTCAATGATGATTAAGCACAATGGTAGATCAGAGAAGGCAAGAGCTGCCTTCTTATCTTCTCACAATTCTTGACTTTCATCCTCCACTTCATCGCCTAGCTCAACACAGCATCCCCTGAGCAAGTTTTGCAGCTGTGGGTATTCAGTTTCTTCTGATACTAAAGCCAACCATTTTTTGGTTCACAGTGGGCAAATACAATTGTCCAGACCAATATATGCCTTCAGCGCCTTCCAACAACAATGTTTCTTCAGCGCCCTCCAACAACTATGTTTCTTCATGCTCCAACGACTGGATCGGATACCAGAGGAAATGCTACTTCATTTCCACTGCGAAAGGGGACTGGACCTCAGCCCAGAAGGAGTGTGTCCAACATGGTGCTGCTCTTGCTGTCTTTCATTCTGAAAAGAAGGAGAACATGGTAAGATACTGATCAAAACCAAGTTCATAAAATATCACTGTTCTCTCTTGTACAGCTAATCTGTGGCTTTTATCTATTTCCTTCTCTGTGATGACATGGTATCTATCTTCCGCGTAGGAAAACTCAGTCACAGAAAACCAGGTAATCAGTCTGAGATCAAAATGATAGTTCAGTTCATTCTTGTAAATTTGACTTTATTGTTTAGCTTCAAAGGCAGAGATTGAAATGAGTTGATCCTATGTAGAACTAACAAATGATCAGATTAGCTAGAAAGCCATAAATCACACCTTTTGAGGATCAAGACTTACTATGTATTTAACTAGAGTAATTATTTAACCTACATCTATCTTCTTTCTTCAGAGGTCTTCTGAGAGCTTTTTACAACGATACGTGGGTGCAGAAAAACACTGGATTAGACTGATTACTCAGAGTCCTGAAGTGGGACACACATGGAACTGGTCAAACAGCAAAGAAGAGATGTGGTAAGTTTTAGGAAGTCTCTTCATGCTCCCCAGGTTGGTAACTCAGGGAAACCAATTTCAATATGAAGGTTGAACTCTGAATGAGCAAAGTCCTAACAATCCATTGTGTGTAAATACTCTATGGAATTCTGTCAAGGAAGGCTTTAGTATTACCTTTCCGGTTTTATCTCCTTGTAATTTATATGATAAATGCTTCTAGTAATTTTATGTGAGCAAATTCTAGTGGAGTTATACACTCAAATATTCCAGGAATAATTATACTGATGCAAAAATATAGTATGTCCAACTTCATAGTTATATTTTACTGATGAACTAGTTTCTGGAAAACAATTACCTCTTATTCATTCCCAGTTCTCATCTCCACAGGGATTTAAAAAAAAAAAAAAGTTTTCAAATCTAATAAGAACCTTTTGTGGACCGGAGAGAAAACTTGTCCCAGAATTTAAGATATTGATTTTATTTGTGTTACTTGCAATTAAAATACATTTTATAGTTGAAAGGCACTTCATAAGTTTAGTTTACACCTCTGCCATCTGAAGACTCAGAACTGAATATATTTCTAGTTATCTAAATAATTTTGATTATTATGATAATGACTTATATCAAGGATAAATTCAAATTTCTAGAAAGCAATTCTTAATATATGTGTCTTAATATACCATGTCCACAAGTGGACTTAAAGGGTGATAAATGCCTAAAATTGTTTGCATCAGTATGCATGATAGTTGAATGTATATACTTTCTGGGAAGTGTTTCCCCAAGGGTTTGTGAGCTCAAAATGATCAAAAAGTACTCCTCAATCAAGTGAAAGGAGTTTTGTATCTTCCGCTATGCCACTCCTTCCCACTTTGTCTGCAGATGAGTCTATGTTTATTGGCTGGAAGACTTGCCTCATGTATTGTTCCTTAACTGACAAATAAACAAACAAAACCTGAGTTCATCACTATCACACCATCACTAAGTTTATTCTCTTAGGGAATGAAAACAATGACTGAATGAAAACAATGGACTAAAAATACTTCTGCTTCTCTTTTAAAAAAAAAAAAAAAAGATTTATTTATGTATACAAGAGCTGGGGTGCAGGCCAGAAATGGGATGGTGAGAGGATTCACTAGAGACAGAGTGGGGAGCAGAACAGGCAGACTGACTGAAATACACTGCTGAGGGGAGCAGCAGGCGAGACAGTAGAGGTCTGCTGCACCATGTGGATACCTCCCTAGCAGGGGATCGAACTCATGCTGCAGTGGCTGTGGATAGCTTCATAGGTTATGTCTTAACCCCTTCTGCCACCATGGAGGCCCCTAATTCTGTTTCTTGATTGACAGGTTCAAACTCACAGGATCTGTGAACTGCACGTTTTTGAACAGCACAGGTGTCTACCGCATAGAATGTGAAGAGAAGTTACCCTGGATATGTAGCAAGCCTTCCATTTAATGAGGACACATCTGCTCATAAACTTATCCTCTCATGAAACCTAAGGAAACTTGTATCGATGAATGCTGCTCAATGGTCAGAAGTTTTCCATAAAGACTTTGTGAAATATAAACAACTCTGTATGATTTTGGAAATCTTCCTCTAACCAAGATTGTGGAAAAAGGGGAGAGGAATTCAGTAATATCTGCACTATGGAATACCCTAGCCATGAGCTGCAAATGTCAAAGACTGACTGATAATCATGTTCAGGGATGAGAAGAATGACTCTAAACCTTTCCTGTGCACTTTATATTTTTTTGAAGTTCAGAAATAATAAAATAACTAGGTTTAGAGTTATTATTTATTATTGAATGACAGCCAACAATGAATGTCCTTCAAACATTTGCACTATTTGAAGGAGTCAGAAGACAGTATTAAAAACTGAATGTATATAAAGGGAATTTTAGCTGGTGACAGATATTTAGTATAAATACATTTTTGAAACCTTGGCATTTATAGGTGGACAAATGCTTATGGAACTAAGCTTTGTAATATTTCTCTCTTTTTAGAGAATTTTTTCAAGTTACTTTGTCATTTTTTTCTCTAATTATGTATTTATGTTTTTGTTGTGTGTGTTTGTGTGTGTGTGTTTTACTTCTTCAGTGTAGACTAGTTTATGTTGATGGTAGTTAGCTCACTGCCTTGAAAGCCTGTATAATGTTTAGAGATAAAGGCAGAAGCAAAGAATTGGAGGAATATTTGTAAAACAGATAAAAGATTGGCAAATATGTCATGTGTGATGTGATAAATTCCCACCAAGAAAATTTCTGTTTTGTTCAGACCTGAAAGAATGCTAGTTTTATCTGATTTAAAATCCGAGCTTCTCCTTAATCAATTCTAACTTGTGCAATACTTCATGCAAAATATTTTCTAAGTGCAATAAAGTGTTTGTTTGTTTTTGTATCCAGTACAATTGTAAGTTGATCATATGCATGTTAAAATAAATTTTTTTAAAAAAGGGTATCCAAGAAGTGTTCATTCCTTCAAAATATACTAACAATTATATAACATACTAGAAAGTAGAAAAAAGAGTACTATAACTTTTTTTAAGTGTTCCTATAGTAAAACTTTAGCTTGATAACATGGTCTGTACTTCTTGAATAGTTTACATATATGTATTTAAAAAAAGCCGTATCTATCTTTTTGTATATAGGAGAGTTTCAGTAGGTATTATAATTAAATAGAGAGGAATTTATATCATTGACCATTTATTTGTTCTTTCCTATCTTATATTATTTTTCACCCTCACACTGAAGAGACAGAGAAATTGGGAGATGCCTAAAGTCCTACGAGCTGGTTATAAGCTTGTCCTCCAATAAGAGCATCACTGGTTCTCATAACTAATTCTTCAACAGCATGTTGTTCAATTCTGAAACACCCACCTATTTTAGTATCTACATAAAACAATTCATTCACTAGAAATGTTGAGGTGCTACATTATCTTCAAGGAATTTTTTTTTTTAAGATTTATTTATTTATACAAGCACCGGTTAGTCAGAAGCGCTGGAGGGTGAGAGAACGCACCAGAGCCAGAGTGGGGAACAGAACAGGCAGACTGATGAAATACACTGCTGAGGGGAGCAGCAGGCGGCAGGAGAGGTCTGCGCGCCATGTGGGACCCTCACCAGCAGCTGGGGATTGAACTGGCACTGCAGAGGCTGCAGGCAGCTTCACAGCCCAGGGCTCAACCACTGCACCACCAGGGGAGGCCCTCTTTTTTTTTTTTTAAGATTTATTTTTGTGCAAGAGCTGGGGTACGGGCCAGAGTCATGGGAGGGTGAGAGGATTCACCAGAGACAGAGCAGGGAGGCAGAACAGGCAGAAGGACCGAAGACGTGACTGAGGGGAGCAGCGGGCGAGACAGGAGAGGTCTGCCACACCATGTGGGTTTCTCCCTGGCCGGCCTGGAATTGAACCTGTGCTGCAGAAGCTTCAGACAGCTTCACAGCACAGCGTTCAGCCCGCTGTGCCACCGGGGAGGCTCTCTCCAAGGAGTATTTCAGCCTGGGATAATCTGATTACCTTTGAGATGGTTTTATGAATATATTATGTAGTAGTCTCCTTCTCTGAAAGGTGGAAATGTAGGATACAGGTGTTGTCTTTAAACTTCCACACTGGTACTCACATGGAGAAGAAATAAGGATTCCAGATACTATTTAGAGACAAGTCATAAAGAGGTTCCTTAATCTTCCTCTGTCCCCACAGCTGTAAAATGAAACCAATTGCCTGGAAGCTTTTATGTCATCATTTATGACAACAATCTACTCCCAAGTCCTCCTCAAAAACAACATCCTGTGACTTGTGAGCTGTGAAAGTAGGAAGTGTATTTTAAGAGCTGGAGCACAGGGGAAATACTATCTGCCACCCACTAGTTAACTATTTTTGTTAGAAATAGTTGAAAATGTAATTAAAATTAGCGAGGAATTCAATTAGTTAACACTTGAAAATGGACATAGAACAGTAACCAGTGTAAAGTAAATCCCTAAGATGTATTACATATGATGTATTACATATGATGATGATGATGAAAACAGGAACACTTTGTCATTAAATCTTTAATATTGGCATAGACCATCATTTCCACGTAATATGTCCAGCTCTACATAGCATATCTTATTTCTGTTTTCTTTTTGAGGACCTTTACAGAAATTCACTCAATGAGTGATTTTTCCCCTCCACTTATGTTCATTGAGGTAATGTTGGTTTACAACACTATTTTATGGATTATAGATTCATACCTCTACAAATGTATTTTTCACAGCCACACCATGAGCACAACCAAAACCTCAATAATCCTCCACCCCACTGGGACCCCATTGGGTCCCCTCCCACACTCTCAGCTTTTACTCTCCCCCTTCCATTATTAAGCAGCTACTTTTGTGGTGGGGAATAGAGTTAAACACCATGCAAATTTAACTTGGTAACTGGCTTTGTAAAATGAATGGTCTATTTATAAAACAAAGAGTAAATGATTATATTTATGGGGGGTGAAATGTGAATTTTTTTCACATGCAGTGTAACTATGTTGCAAATAAACTACTTTAGTTGCTTCTGTATTCAAACTTTTAATGTTAACTTGGTAGGCTATATTCACCTAGGATAATTATATTACAATGTGCTGAAGATAACTATTAGTTATCTGTGCTTTATTTTACTTTTCCAACACAATTTCAGTATCTTTCTCTGGCAAAGGGAGTAATCCTTCATGTTTTTATTTCACATAATTATTGATATTCGGTACAATTAAAAGTATTTTAGAGAGGATAAAATTCCATTAAAATATTAGGTTTGGGCCTCCCCGGTGGCGCAGCGGTTGAGCGCTGGGTTGCGAAGCTGCGCGCGGCCTCTGCGGCGCCGGTTCGATCCCCGGCTGCTCCCCAGCCACCGGAGGAGGGTCCCACATGGCGCGCAGACCTCTCCTGCCGCCCGCTGCTCCCCTCAGCAGTGTACTTCGGTCCTTCTGCCTGCTCTGCTCCCCGCTCTGGCTCTGGTGAATTCTCTCGCCCTCCCGCGCTTCTGACTGTACCCAGTGCATGTATAAACAAAACAAACAAAGAAACCAGCAAACAAATAAATAAAGCATGCCTCTATAAAAAAAAAAAAAAAAAAAAAAATATTAGGTCCTTTAGTCAGTATTCAAATGATTCAAGAATTTTATGACACTATTATAGAAATAATCTTTCTAAACTTGTTCTTAATTTCTATAAATTTTACTGTCTTTTCACAAATGGAAATGTATCATAACTGAAATTTAAAAGCTAATAAAATGCTGGAAAATAGGACCAGAAAGATTTCTGGCGATTATATGAATTGATTTCATTTACCTTTGGGAAAAGTTTGAAAATACTTAATCAAAACCCTCTAAAAAAATTCATATTGGTTTTGGTGTGACCATTTTGGCCAGAAAGAAGTGGGAAGACCATAAAAGAATAATCTTGGGTATACAAGACATTTTTGTGGTGATAGATCAGAAGCCACTTCATGCTCCAAAAATGAAGATTTAATGAATGAATATGATTCTACTACGTGACAAAATAATATTCCAACACTAAGATATAGTAATGGAGATGCACTAACTATTATTACTAAGCCAGTCAAAAATAGAAGATATGGGGCCTCCCCGGTGGCGCAGCGGTTGGGCGCTGGGTTGCGAAGCTGCCCGCAGCCTCTGCGGCGCCGGTTCGATCCCCGGCTGTTCCCCGGCCACCGGAGGAGGGTCCCACATGGCGCGCAGACCTCTCCTGCCGTCCACTGCTCCCTTCAGCAGTGTACTTCGGTCCTTCTGCCTGCTCTGCTCCCCGCTCTGGCTCTGGTGAATTCTCTCACCCTCCCGTGCTTCTGACTGTATCCAGTGCATGTATAAACAAAACAAACAAACAAATAAATAAATAAATAAAAACATGCCTCAAAAAAAAAAAATAATAGATATGATGAGATACATAAAAGAAGATTCTATCCTGTTTAATACATGCGTGTGCGCATGTGTGTTGTGTTTCCATGTGCTGAAAGACAAAATAGCTACATAGGTCAGCATAATAGCTTGTAGGTTGTATTTATTTTCTTCTCTATGGTTCTCCTTAGTTTCAGAATATTTTATAATGAAAGTTATTTTACTCAATAAGAAAAGCTTTTGAATAAGTCTAAGTATAGGGAAATAATTTCATTATTTAAAGCACTTCTATAAACTAGTAACCAAATACAAATATTAGAATAAGTTTGCTTCAAGTATCCAATCTGTACGGGCCTCCCCTGGTGGCGCAGTGGTTGAGCACTGGGCTGTGAAACTTCCCACAGCCTCTGTAGCGCCGGTTCGATCCCCGGGAACAGGCGAGAGTCCCACATGACCCGATAGACCTCTCTCTCCTGTCATGCCCCCTGCTCCCCTCACTAACGTATTTCGTCAGCCTGCCTGTTTTGTTCCCCGCTCTGGCTCTGGTGAATTCTCTCACCCTCCCGTGCTTTTGAATGTACCCAGTACTTGTATAAATAAATTTTTAAAAAAAGAATCCAGCCTATACTAAATTATCTATAAATTCCCCTCTTCATCCCTCTGGGTGCCTATAAATCGCAGTGCCATCTAGAGGCTGAATGAAATCAGTGCACTTTTAGTATCTGCTATTTTCCCAAATTCTTTTTTTTTTTTTTTTAAGATTTATTTATTTATGCATACAAGAGCTGGGTACAGGCCAGAGATGTGGGGAGCAGGGGAGCAAACTCATGCTGCAGTGGCTGCGGATAGCTTCATAGGTTGCATCTTAACCCCTTGCACCATCAGGGAGTCTCTGCTGAACAGTTTTGGTGTACTTCAGTCCCAATGGCCAGCTGCACATATGTCTTCCTCTGGGCAACTTCTATGGGACCCCTGAAGGTGCCTTCTTAATGGAGGGGTCCCTCCATTGATGGGTTTCCTCTTCCATACTTCCTGCTGGTTCTGGAGTGAACCCCCAGTGTGACCCCTTTCTGTGCACACTCTGCCTGGCACACCAGAGAATGGATTGCACATTGTGGCTGCCATGGCACCTCAGCTAACATCTCCATCATCTACTGAGCCACGTTCATGGCCCCTCTATTAAGGGCTGGATTTCAATCCAGTTTGGTGTGAACAGAGACCTCTTCTTTGAGCATTTTGTCTGCACCTGAGGGGTAGTGGCTGCTCCCTATGTCTGGTGTTCCTGTATTCTCTAAAGCTTTCTTTAGCTCCTTCCACCAAGCCACTATTATTCAAGACCTTTTAAATAATCTTTATATTTAACTTTCCCAATTCAAATTATTGTGGGGTTCAGCCTTCCAGTTACATCCTGAGTGATATGGAAATGTTAAGTCCATTGGAATTGTATTTGTTCTATTTTGATTACATTTAATACCACTAGACTTTCCCTCTAATTCAGTGGTATTCAGACTTTTTAAGTAATGGAATCTTATTTACAGACAAAATCCTATATGGCGTGCTATTTAGTATAACACATAGAAAGCAGAGGTGTTTTGATTTAAATGGGGATGGATGGCAAGGTGCCCCCATGTCCAGCTCCTCCTCCATTCCCCTGCTTTCTGCCTGTGGTGGTCTTAAAACATCTCTCCTGAACAGGCAATTTTCTTAGGGCACAGTGTCTCAGTCCATTTGGGCTGCTATAACAAAATACAGACTGGTGGCAATTAAGCAATAGAAATGTATTTCTCATGTTTTTAGTAGCTAAAAGTCAGAGAGCAGAGTATGAGCACAGCCAAGTGAAGGCCCTCTCGTGGGTCACAGACTTCTGGTTTTACCCTTATGTGGCAGAAGGGGCTAGGGAGTTCTGTGGGGTCACATTTTTTTTTTAAAGATTTATTTATTTATGCATACACCACGGGAGGGTGAGCAAACTCACCAGAGACAGAGCGGGGAACAGAACAGGCAGACTGAGGAAACACACTGCTGAGGGGAGCAGCGGATGAGACAGGAGAGGTCTGCTTCGCCATGTGGGATTCTTGCCGGCTGGCTGGGATCGAACCTGCGCTGCAGAGGTCGCAGACAGCTTCACAGTGCGACACTCAACTGACTGCGCCACCAGGGAGGCCCTGTGGGGTCACTTTTATAAGACATTAATTCCACTTGTGAGGGCTCGACTTTCATGACCTAAGAACCTCCCTGAGGCCAAACCTTCTTATGCCATCATATTGGTATTAGGATTTCAGGAATTTGAAGGGGGTTAAGGGGACACATTGAGTCCATAATGGAACACAGTTTGAGAAACAGCTTTTTTTTTTTAAGATTTATTTATTTATGCATACAAAAACTGGGGTACAGGCCAGAGATACGGGGGAGGGGGGCTTAGAGGATTCACCAGAGACAGAGTTTCAGAGCAGAACAGGCAGACTGAAATACACTGCTGAGGGGAGCAGCGGGCCAGACAGGAGAGGTCTGCTTCACCATGTGGGTTTCTCCCTGGCCGGCTGGGGATCGAACTCATGCTACAGAGGCTGCGGTGCTTCATAGTGCTTCACAGTGCAGTGCTTAACTCCTTGCACCACCAGGGAGGCACTGAGAAACAGTTTTATAGCCATCTTACATATAACAAAGTAAAGGCCAATCTTCTGTATAATCAAGTCAACTCTGCCTCTAAATTTTACAAATAATATTGGCATATTCATTAATACCAGTGCACTCTGGATGGACTCTCATTTCATGTGTTATTCAAGAAATATATCTCTTTAGACCAATTTAATTAGCCAATCCTGGAACAATAAACTATGGTAGTAGGAACGTAGGGTTCTAGAAGGAAATGAAATATCTTTATTTCTATTAAACCAGAGCTGATAATGAGATGGGAGAAGATGTTTACGGGAGTAGCTTTGTAACCTCAGTTTTCAATTTTGAAATGAAATAAACTTTTGGTTTCACATCTTGCAGGCAGCACTGAAAAAAAGCCATTGTCCCCAGGAAAGTCCCTTTTCTTTCGTATGGGGCTAGAAAATGAAGCCCAGAGACGTAGCTTCTTCTTTGAGGGGAACTGCTTCCTCAAAGGAGTCCTCAGTCTCAAACCTGCATGTCAAACCTGGACATTAACTTAATGTTTCCAGTCTTTAATTCAGAAAATGATCCAAAATGAGCTGTACTGCAGAAGTCTCATTCTCCAGAATTAACCTAAGAGGACTTCACCCTGCCAAGCCCATCAATATTCTAAAATAAATGGGAGAAAACTAGCTATTTTTCTTCATAATTTCTTGCTTTCCTGACATCTAAGGACATGATTTTATCCAAGGAATTTATGACAAATACCTTGACTTTCAAGATGGGTATGGGAAGGGCTGAGGGTATAGTGGTCATACCATACAAACTTGATGTTCTGGAAGAAATTTATGGGAGGAAGAAACTGTGAAATGAATACAGAATGTTACAAAAATAAAACAATTTTCTTCTGCGCTGCCCATGTAATTAGTGTTTTCTGGAAATAAAATATAAAGAGGTTCCATTCTGTTTGTTAGCAGGCTTATTATTTATTTAAAATGCAATCATCCAGAAAACAGAAAACAAATTGCAATCACTTCTCTCGGCTCCTATCATAAAGACAATTGTAATATAAAAGCTTCTAAAAAGTAATTTATATTTGATTACTTCCAATTTTAGATCCCATTTTTGAAAGGCCCCTGACACAATTTTCTCATATAGTAAAATTAAAGCTAAGGAGATTTAGATTGTTGAACACAGAAATCCAAAGTGTTACTGGAGTTTGGGTTCAGAATGCAATTAAAAAGAGTTGATAGGGCCTCCCCAGTGGCGCAGCGGTTGAGCGCTGGGTTGCGAAGCTGTCCGCAGCCTCTGCAGCGCTGGTTCGATTCCCGGCTGCTCCCCGGCCACTGGAGGAGGATCCCACATGGTGCGCAGACCTCCCCTGCCACCCGCTGCTCCCCTCAGCAGTGTACTTCGCTCCTTCTGCTTGCTCTGCTCCCCGCTCTGGCTCTGGTGAATTCTCTCACCCTCCCATGCTTCTGACTGTACCCAGTGCTTGTATAAATAAATAAATCTTAAAAAAAAAAAAAAAAAAAAAAAGAGTTGATAAATTCACACTTGCACAAGAGTGAACAGGGTTTAATGAGGATCCTGGCAGACAAGAAACCATCCCCCATATCAGCTGTTGCACATAGAATTAGGGATTCTATGAGCCTCCATTCACAGATTATGATGCAATTGATTAGAAGTGAAACCCAGGCATGTGTGTGTGTTTTAGTATCAAAGTGTTTCTAATGCAATCAGGATTCCTGTTGTCTTCACTCCAACTTTCAACCCCCATAAATATTACTGTTTCTGATGCTGACAGTACAGCAGTGAATAGTGCAGACATCATTTTTACCTGATGATGCTCATCTTCTGGAAAAGAAGACACCTTACGAAAAGAAGCAGGCAGGTTAAATGGTGACAGATTGTGTTAGATTTATAAAAAGAACCACAAAACCTGAGTGGCAGGTGGTAAGAAGGCTTACTTCCACTGAACTGGTTCAGGAAGACCACCGAATGCACTGGCACTGAGCTGAGACTACAAGGACAGGAAGGAGTCAATGGTGTGAGAAATGGGGAGAAGGGTTTTTCAGGAGGGAGAAAGGGGCAGCATGTGCAAAGGCCCCGGGGTGGGAAAATGTGGCCTGTGTGAAATACTAAGCATCTTGTCTCCATTTTCCTTGTCTCCACTTCAGAAAGTTCCCAAACAAATAATGTTTTTTTGTCCTTCCAAATAAAAGTTGTGAACCTATCTCTCTTAAGAAAAAAATAACAATCAAGGAGGAGGCCTAATGATGACATAGTCCAGCATTCAAGAAACCCAACTTTTTGAGTGACAGCCTCTGATTTTCAAATGCCATCAAATGTGGCAAAGTGTTTAGACAAAGGGAGTAAAAGGCTGAATCCAACCCATAGATTATCAGCTCATAACTTTTGACTTGAATACTTCCATTCTCAGGGAGACAAAAATATTCAAAAGGAAACTTGACTTTTGAAAATAAGTACAGCAAAGAAGAAAAAAAAAAAACAGAACACATGAATTTTGGAATCAGATAACCTGGCGTTAGCTGTCTGACACTGTTTAATCTTTTGATTCCTGAGCTGTAAAATGCATGAAACAAATTGTAAAGTACTTATAAACCTAGCTTCAGGCTGGATTGCTTTAAGGTTTTTCTGTCTTGCCATCCTTAAATTTTCCTATGAGTCTGGGCTTCATTTGTAGGTTACTTGTTCCATCAGACTAGAAAATAATTCACACATCTTAACCCTAAAGGAAGATCCATACTTGTCTGTATTTCAATGCCAAGTCAGAAACTTCAGAAATATTTTGTTCTAGGACACCGTCTAGTTCTGAAAGAACTTTTGAGTTAAGGGAGGTGGCAGTCTGGTCCCTGAGCTTAACCCTGGGCCAGTGGGTGCACATCAGACAGCACCCAATATGACAGCCCCCAACATGACAGCCTGGTATGTCCACATTTAGATTAGGAAAGACTTTTTTCCCCCAAAGGAAAATTAAAATGTTAGGAGGCTTTTATTAGATAATATACCATATAACGTGCCTGTGAAGACTGAGATAGAAGGTAGATATTTAGTAGGGAAAGCAAAGATACCAATTCTGATTTCTTGCATGAAAAATTAATTTGTAGCAAAGAGTTACAATTAGCCTTTCTAAGTCTAGTAAGAAAGATAAAATAATTAAAAGCATGCAATGTGGTATTTAGAGAATAATTTCTAAATTTAAGGAACACATTCTAAAAGTATTTTCTGAAACTTTGACAATCTTTTTTTAGGTTTGAGTTTACACACCACATTTTTGACCTCAAATTTAATTTCCCTTTTGGAAAAGAGGAAGAAGTAAAGAAAAAACAGATGCAAGAATCTTCTCACATGCACTCCAGGAACACCACCACCTAGGAAGTGCTAACCAATATTATTCACTGCTCTTTAATATAAACCTACACTGCAGTGGGACTGCAGTAAAAAAGGCATAGCCATAATTATTCCAACAGGAAGAGGCTGTGAGCTTTGCCTTAGACTGGATTAGAAGAACAGTTCCAGAGAAAGTAAGACTGGATTAGAAAAAGAATGTTCCAAAGAAGGTGATCCAAGAACAGGTGGCAAAAGTAACTTCTCCCTCCAGAGAGGGAAAAAAAATAGAAAGCAGGTAGCAAAAGTCAACTGTGACACTAAATGAAGACCCCCACTACAGTGGAAAGTTAACCCTGTCCTGCCCCTCAAAGAAGCATGTTAGGGTCTCCCTGGTAGCACAAGGGGTTAAACACAGCACTAAGCAATCTGCAGCCTCTGCAGCACAAGTTTGATCCCCGGCCTGCTAGGGAGCAACCCACATGGCAGCAGACCTCTCCTGACTAGCCCGCTGCTCCCCTCAACAGCGTATTTCAGTCAGTCTGCCTGTTCTGTTCCCCACTCTGTCTCTGGTGAGTCCTCTCACACCCTGTACCTCTGGCCTGTACCCCAGCTCTTGTATGCAAAAATAAATAAATCTTAAAAAAAAAATCTAACAGCAATGATCTCCTTTCTCTACCTGGGAAAGATATGCATGTCTAGCAGCCCAGTTTCTCTGGCCTCCAGGCTCCTTTTCAGCTCAAAGAGATTTCCAGAACAGGCTCCACCTGGGGTCTCTGTGCTGCTCCCTGGTTTTGCTCAGCCAGCACAACCTGCAGCCACAGCTCATTGTTCCTGTCTCTTAGGTGACTATGGTTCGTTGTCTGCTGTGAAATGCTCCTTAAAGCCATTTTTACACATATTAGTTTTCCAGTTGTTTCCAGTGGGGGGATAAATCTATTCTCTCTCCATCTTAACAGGCAGGGGACATTGAATTGTATTTAAAAAATCAGAAAACAGGGGCCTCCCTGGTGGCACAAGGGGTTAAGCATCAGCACCAGGAAGCCATCCACAGCCTCTGCAGCACAAGTTCGATTCCCGGCGGGCCAGGGAGGTAACCAACATGGCACAGCAGACCTCTCCTGTCTCACCTGCTGTTCCCCTCAGCAGAGAATTTCAGTCAGTCTGCCTGTTCTGTTCCCCACTCTGTCTCTGGTGAATCCTCTTACCACCTACACCTCTGGCCTGTACCCCAGCTCTTGTATGCATAAATAAATAAATCTTTAAAAAACAATCAGAAAACATCACAGTGAACAAATCTAAAAGATCCTAAAAGAAATAAATATTGATGATACAGAGTTATTAACAAATGCTTTTGAGGTTCAGCAGTGCCGTTGGTATTTGTGATGAGGAAAACCAACTGCATAGTGGAGAAAACAAATACAGGAAGGAATGATCTGCTGATCTTATAGAGTGTAAAAATATATAACCTGTCTTCAGAGAACATTTTTAATTTAATTTCTTTTTAGCAGAAACCAAATTTTATTACTGGTCATTTATGTAGAAGAAGTTACAGAATAGGAGCCCAGATTAATAAAAGATGTGGTGAATCAATGTAAATTTATCAAGGAGCCACTGTTTTGTATTAAATATCAGAACATGCACAGAGGCTATTGCTCCAATTGGTCCTTTCTAGAAAGTTCACTTGTAATTTGAGATTGATAAACTCATCATTCTACTGTTCCAGCACTAAAATTATATTCCATTCATTTATCTTCTTTATTACATTAAAATATTTTTAATCAGATGGTAGGGAAATTTAATACTGTGTATATCTGAAAATTGTATTTATCCCTTACAAATAAGTCAGTTTAAATAATTAAATGCCTTCCCTCTAGTAAGATTATTAAAAATATTTGCTACCTATTTTTCAGTGATAAATACCAACTCACATGACACACATAGAAAAAACAAATCTATCTGTGGCAGGCAAGAAGACAATTTGTTACACTACTTAAAAAACATGGGTGGGGCCTCCCCTGGTGGTACAGCGGTTGAGCACTGGGCTGCGAAACTGCCTGCAACCTCTGCAGTGCCGGTTGGATCCCCGCGGCCGACGCGAGGGTCCTACATGGCGAGACAGACCTCTCTTGGCTCGCCCGCTGCTCCCCTCAGCAGTGTATTTCGTCAATCTGCCTGTTCTGTTCCCTGCTCTGGCTCTGGTGAATTCTCTCATCCTCCCGTGCTCTGGCTGTACCCAGTGCTTGTATAAATAAATAAATAAATCTTAAAAAAAAACAAAAACATGGGCAGGACTTAAAACAGAAATGAGATGCACAGTTGTATCATAAAGATAAAAAATCCAAGCAATGATTGCATGAAATACAAGTAATTTCTGAAATTATTCTCTGTCAGATGCTACCAGAATGGAACAAACTCATTTGCAACACTCCTTTAAGCAGTCCTTGAAAATATCCTTTCATGTGTATGAAGAAGTTCTATAGTGAGCATGAAATAGAAGTATATGTGCATTTTTCTACTTAAAATGTTTGTTTGGGTTCTTGATTTTTGACATATTCCTGAATGTCTAATAATTGGAAGAAAAAGAAATATGGGTCTAGAATTCTCAGGTCAAAAATGAGCAATTGGACTAGTAATATACATTTTTTTCTCAGTAAACAAGTGCAAATAATCTCAGTTATGTTCTCTGGTCATTTTATATATTCTAAATATATATTTTTTAATTTTCTAAAATTCATTTGTATATATTTTCTATTTATTTACTTATTTTAAAGATGTATTCATATTTATGCATACAAGAACTGGGGTGTAGGCCAGAGGTGTGGGGGGGTGAGAGAATTCACCAGAGACAGTGGGGAGCAGAACAGGTGGATCTACCAAAGTACACTGCTGAGGGGAGCAGCGGGTGAAACTAAAGAGGTCTGCTGCACCTTATGGGGTAGCTCCCTGGCCAGGGTTTGAACTCATGTTGCAGTGATTGGTGATAGTTTGATAGCACTGAGACTTTAACCCCTGTGCCACCAGGTAGACTCCATTTGTATATTTTTAATTGAGATAATATTTGCCTACCCACTTCAGGTATTGCCACGGTTATTATAACCACTACCAAATCACCCTAGTCCTCCACTGCAGTGCATAGTGCTTCTTTCCCTCTTTCTTCTTATCTCACCCCTACTCTCTCCCCCATCCGGATGTTTCAGTTCTGTAGTCAGCTGTCAAGTGGTGATTTTTAAGCTTGTTTTTATCCTACTCTTAATTTAGTTATTCTGTATTCCACATATAGTGATACCATCCAGTATTTATCTTTTTCCTTCTGGCTTATTTCATGTCTCATAATCCCTTCTAGCTCCATCCATGTTGCTACAAATGGCATGAGTTTATCTTTTTGATTGCTGTGTAGTATTCCATTGTGTATATACAACACATCTTCTTGATCCGCTCACCTGGGGCACTGAGGTTGTTTCCATAATTTAACTATAGTAAATAGTGTTGCAATAAACATGGGAATGCAAGTTCTAGATGATTTTATCAAAGTTATGTGTCATTTTTACAATAATACTAATTCTGTATAAAAGTTAATTTCTGAAGTAGTAGAGAAAGGAAGCACTGGTCAGAGAATCAAGCACAATTTCTTCGAAAAAGATAGTATCTTCTCTCACACAGAGCCTGTTGCTCTTTCTGTCTGGTCATCAAAGAAAAGCAGAGTTAGCCACTGCTGTGCAGGATTTTACCACGACAAACTCGCCATATTTTATAAAAATTCCCCTGCCTTATTTATTTTTTGATAAAAACTTTTAACACAATTGAAAACAAACTATGAGCTAATATAATAGAACTAAGCATTTCTTCAGATTGTACCTTACTATTCCTTTGGTAATTAGGGTTGTAAAATGTCCATTAGCAACTAATGAATATGTCACTATGAATCATAATATATGAGTGGACAGGAAGAGAATGAAATAAACCAAATTTGTTAAAATTGGAGCTGAAAGCAACCACAGATACAAGGATTGCTGCAAATTTGTCATTGTAACTTTATAAAGTACAGATTCCTGGTCCCCAAGCAAAAGATACTAATCCAAAAGATTTGAAATATTTTAAAGACGTGGCTATTCAAGTGATTTAACACCCATCATAATTTGGAGCCACTAAGCTAAATTAACACTTCAGTTTTAAAAAAAGGAAAAACAAAAAAAAGTTTGTATATGTTAACTGCTCACCCAGCTGATAAAGAAAACACTGGAATATAACATAACTGATTCTGCCCCAAGTGTTTCTTCCTTGCAGACAATATTTATTAATTACTTGCAAAGTAACTTTTTCCTTGATAAATGCATTTTAACTAAAATGGAATTAATAGCTTATAGGAAAAGTTAAGTAAAATACTTATTATTTTTATTATCCTAATCTTCTCAAACTTGACTTAGCTGGGTCAGAAGTCATAGTACTCTTTAGTGCCCAAATCACCAAGGTCCATCCTATTTTTACAGAAGAAAGTCAGTCTTTACCAGTTTCCTTTTCCCAAATCTCTTATAATTCATTTCCAGCAAGGAAATTTTACAAATAGGCATTCAAGGTGGTTTATTTCTTCAGTCAGGACAGCTGGAGATACAGACCCTGCCTATCAAAAGTTCCCTTTTAAAACAGTATGTCATTGACTGCTTTCCTCTAGTTTTGGCTACCTTTCCATACACAGTCTCACCTCAAGAATAAAGACTTTAGGGGCCTCCCTTGTGGCGCATGGGGTAAAGCACAGCACTGTGAAGCTATCCTCAGCCTCTGCAGCATGAGTTCCATCTCCCCAGCCAGCCAGGGAGCAACCCACATGGTGCAGCAGACCTCTCCTGTCTCCTGGCTGCTCCCCTCAGCAGTGGATTTCAGTGGATCCACCCCTTCTGCTCCCCAATCTGTCTCTGGTGAATCCTCTCACCTCCCACACCTCTGTCCTATACCCCAGCTCTTGTATGCATAAGGAAATAAATCTTTTAAAAAAAGAATAAAGACTTTAGTGTTAATGCCTGTGACACAGCAGACAACAGGCTGAAAATACTTTTGATAAGATTCGCTGAAGTTTTCACAATAATACAAGGGGAATCGACTGCAAGGTCAGTGGTTTCGGTTCCAGCCTTCCTAGAACGATTTAGCAATCTGCCCTGCGGGCTAAGCACCCCAACCTCCACTCCCAATCTCTGAAAGAACTGTGACTTCCTCTCCCCTCACTGTCCCTGCCAGAACTCAGGGCCCACTCCGGCTGTGGCTGCAAAAGTGCAAGACACCAGTCAAGGCCCTAACAGCTGTCTCCACTGAGGTGCGTGTGCACAGGGCTGGCCTAGCTCTGCCCCCCGCACACCATCAACCTAACTGGCATCCCGAGCCTCCACCAGTGTGTCCTCCACTGGGGCCGTGGCACAGACAGCCACGGCCCTCACAGCTGCTGTGGGTCTGCCCTGGAGGCTCCAGTCCTTGAGCTGCAGCACCGGGCTCGCCTGCAGCCTCCCGCTCCAGCTGTGCACTTGCCTGCTAGCAGCCTGACTGCTGACAAGCCTGCGGTGAGACCGCGCCGCCGCAGTGGAGCGTGCCAGTAACCGGGGATCTCCCAGCTGCAGCGCAGCTGCAGTTGCAGTTGGCCCTGATCCTCGCCTCTGCGGCGCGCAGGGACCCGCAGATGGCGCCACAGCCGAGCGTGGGCACAGTCTGCTGGAGCGACCCGTGCCGCCCTGGTTCCTGGCCACCGGACCCGGAGGTGCGCTGGGCGTCCCCCCTGCCTTTGCAATCACAGCGGACCACCAGGCAGCACTCATCACCGACACGGGGCAGTTGTCAATGCCCTTGACCCCGCAGCCTGAGCCACGGAGAGCCCCACGCCTGGGAACCTGCAGTTGGCGCCCTGCGCCCTGCAGTGGGCAGCCTGCACCGCTAAGCCTGGAACGCAGCGGCCTCCAGGATGCCTCCAGCCACAGGGGATGGCCTTTCCTCACCCAAGTGAAGTCTATAAAGTCTGGAAGAAGCGGCTGCCTCTTCAAATGCGCAGACACCAGAGCAGCAAGCTTTCAGTAACGGAGCAAGAAATGGAGATCCCTGAATTGCCTGACTCAGAATTCAGAGTAATTGTTCTAAAGACACTCAGATAGATATATATATATATATATATATATATATAAATTAGTTTTGCCTGCATTTTAAGTTTATATTAATGAAATTATTATATATTCTTTTGGGGCTTATTATTTTCAGTCAAATTTACACTTGAGATTCAGCCAATTTGATGCATGCAACTGCAGTCTATTTCATAATGAATGGACATTTGGGTGGTTTCCAATATTTTGATATTATGAACATTTGATATTATAAACATTTTAAAATTCAGTAATTTTAAAAATTCTATTTATAGATACCATGAATTAAATTATATTTCAGTGGAAGGTATTTTCTTTATTTTTGTGAGATAAATATCTGCTTTTCATGTAATAGTATCATCATGTTTTCATTCATTCATTGGACCACTTAACCCTAAGAATGTATAAGCTCTGTAATAAACTTGATTACCATATAAAATAAATAAATAAATAAATAAATAAATAAAAATAAAGACACTCAGAGCCCTATAAGAGAACACAGAGAAACAGTCAAAAGAAATCAGTAAAATAATACAAGAATAAAATGAGTTCTACAGAGAGAAAACATAAGAAAGAACCAAACAGAAATTTCAGAGCTGAAGAATCTAAGACAAAAACACTAGAAAAACAATGGAAAAGAGAAATGAAACTAAAACTTGGCTTTTGAAAAGTAAACAATATTGACGAACTTTTTAAAAAATGTCTCATTGCATAGCTACTTGTGACAATAACGTATCTAACAAACATAATATTGTGAAAGAAGAAAGTCATGAAGTGTTCTCAATTTTATTATATGTCGAAACTATTGTTTTTCTTGCTTTTCTTTGTATTTTGATGACATAACTTAAAAGTTTGTTTTCAATTTTATTATGTGTTGAGAATAGTGATGAATGTGGGAAGGGCACAGATGATGCAAAGGCACAGAAAAAACAAGTTCTGTACCTAATTAAATCAAATTATTTTAACAAATTCCAAATCCGATTTTATTTTTTCCTAAATAAATTATGTTAGTATTATCAGAGGTTTTTATTATAGTAGGTATACTTGGTACTGGAGAAAGGCCATTTATATAGACTCACATAAAAGAAGCATTCACACTTCATCATAAATGGTAGAAAAGGGGAATTCAGTGAGCTTGATCAGGAAAACAAAGCAAAATTATTTTGAAAATAAGTTTATCTTATACTTAAAATTTAAGCTCAATTTAAGGTACAAGAGGCTGCAGCCTCCGACTTCCCCATCCAGTAGTTCTGAAAACCAGCTGTGCACATTTCAGAACAAAGTGACTTTTAATAGTTTGATTCAATCCCCATTAGTTTATCTCATCCCAGGTGCCACTAGTTAAACTTCTCTCTTCTCTAACAGAAGATTAACAGGGCCAGATGCCTTTGATAAATAAAATTGATCAAATCTCATTATCCCAATCAGTAAATTCTTGCCCTTTTGTCAAACAAAACTGGGAAAAACCTATTCTCTGATAGGTAAATTAATGTCCCTTTTGTTAAGCAAATGTTGTCAAAAACCATTCTAATTCCCAACTGTTAGCCTCTGTCCCCTCAAACTAAGCCAGCATTTACACCAGCCGCCTTTAAGACCCAGGTACAATTCTCTGCTGAATCTGCCCTGCTCACTCTTGGGTACTTTCACTTACAATAATACTTTATTTCTTTTTATTTATTTATTTATTTGCTTGTTTGTTTGTTTGTTCGTGTATGCATACAAGAACTGGGTGTAGGCCAGAGCTGTGGGGGTTGGGGGAGGGTAAGAGGATTCACCTGAGACAGAGTGGAAGAGGCAGATCTACTAAAATGCACTGCTGAGGGCAGCGGTGGGCGAGGTAGGAGAGAGAGTCCTGCTGTACCATGTGAGTCAGTTCCCTGGCAAATTCTTGTTGCAGTGGCTGGTGATTGCTTGATAGCACTAAAACTTTAACCCTGAGCCACCAGGAAGCCCAATAATACTTTATTTCTAACTCACCTACACTGAACTCTGCACGAATTCTTTCCTGACTAGAAGTCAAGAACCTCCAGGGTCCTTCAGCACCCCTGGGTCCCAACAAATTGTGTCTATGCAATAATTCTTGGAATAAGGAACAGAATCAAGTGTTGAGATTACTAGAGCAACAATATTTTTTGAACAAAATTGTATGATAGTGTGATAGCACAACTCTACCTCCTATTTGACTTTTGTAATGTGATTTAAAAAAAGGTCATTTCATTTATAAAGAGAATACTTTTCAGATTTTAGTTTTACCAAAAGTGTCTCTTTATACTACATTCTTCAGTTTATTTTACACTGAAGCAACTACCAATTTTCTCACATCCCTGTTGATTTTCTACATTTAAATCATTAACTGGTCTAACTGATGTTCTCTCATTTGTCACTTTACCTTGATTTAAACAAATCTCTAATATCAC
Source organism: Talpa occidentalis (assembly GCF_014898055.3). NCBI lineage: Eukaryota > Metazoa > Chordata > Mammalia > Eulipotyphla > Talpidae > Talpa > Talpa occidentalis. Next base: position 67,588,446 of record NW_023601653.1, read on the forward strand.
TTACATGGAGGTCATATTTCGAAGGAAATTTAATTTATACAGCATGTTATATTTGTACTATATCAATATTTCTACTATATTTGTTCTAGCATCTTGACAGCTGGAGGACAGTTTACAATAATCTTGATGCCCAGACAGAAAACAATACCAGAAAAAAAAGGAAGGTGTTTGCAGTTAATTTCTGTGTCAGTTCATCAGTGAATAATTTTGTTTCTATGACTTCTAATATTTATTGTTTTTACACACAACCTCATAACTTCAGTGATGCTAAAACTGAAAATTTGGAGAATGAGGGCCTTTTGCCTATTATGTTAAAATTAAAGATACTTGAACACGATCCTTAAGTGGTTCTTACAGTTCTAATGGGATGTATCCAGACAGACATTATTGTTTCCACTGGATACTTAAAAAGCAGAGGTCTGCACCCAAGCCCATGCTTGTAGCCCGGTTCCGTTTTCTATCTTGTATTTATGCTGCCCTCTAGTGGTAACGACTTATAGTTACAGGCATCTGTAAAATAGAAGTGATAGCATTTCCTTTCTTAAAGATTTGGGAATACTGAAGATCTATTTGTTTGCACTTCATTAAAGTAATTTTTTTTTCCTAAAGGCCAGCGTACTCTTTTACAATCTTTTAATTTTTCTGAATTTTTATATTTTTATGTTACGTGCAGGAAAGTTAATTATATGAAAAGTTAACTTGCATAGCGAACGTTATCTCAGGCTTTGTGATATGTACCCCCAAAAGTTACATTTGTTATCCTTATTCTTACTCTGGTAGTAAAATATACGAGCCTTGTAGAGTCTATGTAACTTACCAATGCTGCACCGTCAGTAGTGACCAAACCTAGCCTCAACTCATCTGTTCTCCCAAGCCCATCCTTGAAACCATGAATTACACTTTTTATTAGTTTTCCCAAATAAGACACTTTGTTGAGGCTCAATTCTTTCACTATCTGTTTGCTGCTTCTCCAGCATACTATGTTCTGACTGACCACACGTGTCTTATCTTTTTAAATCAATCCCTACTTATACCTTATTTAAGCACTAATGTGAGTAAGCACAACAAATATCTCATCACTGCCTATGATCTGTACACATACCACTTTTCACAAGAAGTTACCAAGAGCTTATTCTGAAATATGTATAGATTTTGCCACTACATTCCTTACAAAGAAATTGATGGTGAAAAATTTCTCTATGTGTGGCAATGCTGAGTGAGCTTGGAAAGGTGCTCCCCCACAACACACACACACACACACACCACCACCACCACCACCACCACCACCACCACTCCTCCCCATGAAGGGGTGCTGAAAGCCCAGCCTGCAACCTATAGCAATGTTGGTTTGGAGACCCAGACAGGAAGCTATCAGTGGTAACACACACAATAAGCCACCCCTGTATAACTTTCTCCAGTGTCTAGAACCCTCCAGAACCATCCCCCAAGCCCTAGCTCCCCAGCCGCAATCACTTCTCCCTGACACACAGCACTATCTGCTGGAGAAGTGGAAGCAAAATGGGGAGACAGAGAACACAATACAAGGCACCTTGAGTCCATTAAGGAATATTTCACCAGAGAGAGAGAGAGAACAAATATCCAGAAGCCAACCACAAAGGATAGGGAAGACCTTTCCTATGATCTAGAGTTCAGAATTGCCATCATAAAAAAAAACTCAAAGAAATGGGAGAAAACATAGAAAAGCTGATTAAAGATATACAAGAAAGCAACCACAAAAAGAAAGCAGGAAAAACCTTTAATATGTGGAGACTGAACATCACACCAGTGAATGACTAGAGGGTTAATGAGGACATCAAAAAAGAAATTAAAACACACCTCAAGACAAAGGAAAATGGGGCCTCCCAGGTGGCGCAGCGGTAGAGCGCTGGGTTGCAAAGCTGCCCGCGGCCTCTGTGGCGCCGGTTCGATCCCCGGCTGCTCCCCGGCCACCGGAGGAGGGTCCCACATGGCACGCAGACCTCTCCTGCCGCCCGCTGCTCCCCTCAGCAGTGTACTTCGGTCCTTCTGCCTGGTCTGCTCCCTACTCTGGCTCTGGTGAATTCTTTCACCCTCCCGCGCTTCTGACTGTGCCCAGTGCATGTATAAACAAAACAAACAAACAAATAAATAAATAAAAAACATGCCTCTATTAAAAAAAAAAAAAAAAAAAAGACAAAGGAAAATGAGGACACAACCTTCTAGAATCAATGGGACACAGCAAAAGCAGTCCTAAGAGAAAAGTGTGTAGCAATACAGTTCCACGTGAAGAAAAAATAGAGATAAAATAAATAATTTTATTTCTCACCTTAAGGAACTAGAAAAGCCATGGATGAAAAGAAATAATAAAAATGTAGCAGAAATTAATGAAGTAGAAATAAAAATATAGCCAAAAAGTTAATGAAATGAAAAACTGGTTCTTTGAAAAAAATAGACAAACCCTAGCTAGGTTCACAAAGAAAAAGGGGAGAAACTCAAATAAATAGGGTCAGAAAGGACAGAGAAAGATGTCCACTTTCATCCCTGCTTTTCAACATGATATTGGAAACCCTAGCTAGGGCAAATAAACAAAAGAAGGGTCTAAATAGAATCCAAATTGGGAAAGAAGAAATAAAACTACAATTATTTGCAGATGACATGATAATATAGATAGAAAACCGTAAGTCTCCGATTAAAATGCTAATTGAAGCAATAAATCAGTTCAGCAAAGTAGCAGGTTACATAATCAACATAACAAAAATCAGTTGTGTTCTTATTTGCAAACATGAGCTAGAAAAGGAAGAAATCAAGAAAATAATCCCACCTACAGTAGCATGAAAAATAATTAAATAGGTAGCAGTAAATTTAACAAAAGAGGTGAAAGTCCTATACAATGAAAACTATAAGACATTGCCAGAATAAATAGAAGACACAGAGAAATGGAAATATATTCTCTAGACATGGAATGGAAGACCAGTGGAAAAGAATTGAGAGCCTGGAAATAAACACAACTATATGGACAGTTAATCTACAACTAGAAGCCAAGAGTACACAACAGAGAAAGAAAAGTTTCTTGAACAAACAGTGTTGGGAACACTGGACAGCCACGTGCAGAAAAATGAAATGAGATCATTCTCCTATACCACACACAAAAATTAACTCAAAATGGATTAAAGCCTTGGATATAAGACTGGAAACCATAACATCAATAAAAGAAAACACAGGCAAAACATGCCACCATACTAACTTCAAGGATGTCAAATTTAAGGAATCAATTCCAACAGCAAGGAAAACAAAAGCAAAAATAAACAAATGGGATTATATCAAGCTCAAAAGCTACTACACAACAAAAGAAACAATTGTTAAAATAAAAGAACACCTTACTGAACGGGAGAGACATTTTGCAAATCATACATTTGACAAGAATTTAATATCCAAGACCTATAAAGAACTCATACAGCTCAACAAAAAGAAACTAAAGAAGTTAATCAAGAAATGGGCAGAAGAGTTAATTGACATTTCTCCAAAGAAGACATGCATTTGGCCAACAGGCACTGGAAAACATGTTCAACATCCCTTATCCTCTGGGAAATGCAAATCAAATCCACATCTTCTGATGACAGTCTTTAAAATAGACTTGGAGAATCAAAAAAGGTAAATTTGTGCCATTTGCAGCAACATGAATTGCCGGGGACCAGCCTCCGACAAAACGTCTTGTCAGGGGTTCCTGAAAGGATGAGACGGCCTAGGCGAAAACGAAAGAACTGAAAACTTAAGGGCTGAGGGGAAGGGAATGAGGAGACACCGACACTTGGTGAGGTGTTAGTATCTTCTGCCGAGAGAGTCAGCAGGTATTTATTCATTATTAGTAATAATAATAAGAAAATACATTATCATGTGTAAAGCATAAACAATTAGTATATTATGTTTCCCATAGACTACTGGCCCCTCAAGGTTAACAGATAATAAACCAAACCTAACATTAAAGCTACTTATTTTTTCATTTAGACAATTATTAAAAACAGTGAATAACCGCCAGTGCATCCCTATCAGCTAAAGCCTAAGCATCAAAGGACTATTCTATTCACATGACCTTCAGCCGAGACCAGCTGCTGCTCAGCTATCAGAACTTTTTCTACCTAGAAACTCCTTAACTCAAATAGCTTCATATTAAAAACTTTCCCAAGAAACTTCAAGAGAAAACAAAATAGAAGGACCTACTATGATTATTGTATTGTAATGCTTGTCAGGCATGCTCAATAAGTTGTCTTCCATTGTCAAGTAGGCCAAATCGTTTAATAATTAGTTTCTAATTTTTCATGCCGTTTATTTGCAATATACTGATGCATATAATATAGTGCCTAATGTACCTTTTTGGGAAATTTTTTCTTATTTATGACCAAGAACAAAAAGTGAAGGAATGTTAGATCTTCAACCTCACGGTGTGAGGCACAAGGAATCTTCAGCCCCACGGTGTGAGGCCCTTTAGCTTCGGCCCCACGGTGTGAGGCCCTTTGGGCTTCACTGCTTGCCAGTGTCTTATCTGGCTGGGGCATCAAGGCCTCCTGCAGCAATGAATGGAGCTGGAATGGATCATGCTCAGTGAAATAAGTCAGAAAGAAAAAGAAAAACAACCTCCCCTTATAGCAGTAATGTAGAGGACCCAAATAAGGGATCAGGAAAAAAACTAATTATAATGAAGTAAAAATCAAAATCAACAGGCAACTATAAACCAGAGACACACTACAGGGAGGGAGAAGAGAGTAGGATCAAAACAAGGGAGGTGGGAATTTTAGAGGGACTATAACCAAGATGAAAATGCACACATTGTACAAAAATGAAAAATGATATAAAGAATATATAAAATAAAATTTTAAAAAATTGACTTGGAGAACTGAAGGAGAGACCTCCCAGGTGAGAAAGCTTTGCTAAGTTTAGGGAATGACATCAGGAGCTATGCAGGAGGCCAGCGAGAAGCCCCACCTTGCGATGAGGATTCCTTTGACTTTTGCACACTAGCTGCAGTTTGTAGATGGAAGTGTGTAGATGGAATAAATCAGTGGTAGGATTCTCACAATGGAGGGTGGAATATAATCCACCTCCACGGAAATACTGAGAATAACAAGTTCAGCAAAAAGTCCCTCTGAATCACTTTGGATTGGAGCACCAGCTTTCTTAGGGTTCTGCCAGCACCAGTCAGACAGGGTTGCCTGCCCACCTCCCACCTACTTTGAGTGGAAAATATACTTCACAGTCTTCTATTGTCCTCAAGAGGCAACTTATGCTTATACGTGGGGAGAAGTAGCAGCATTTAGCATACTGTCAAACAATGGGAATTATAATGTCACTACATGACCAGACAGCTCTCCAGTTTTATATTAGAAATAGGTATTCTGAAGTTGCTAATTCATTAATGAAAATCACCCAACTGAGGGTTATCCTTTTAGGTGTAAGGTATCTCAAGCCATAGAACGTTGTGTCTCTGTTCAAGGAGGAGAAAACAGAAAGATATGCATTTTATGAACACTCTTCTCTGCAGAAAAGAAATAATGTCATGAAACACAACACAAGTATTATTCAAGATAGTTTTATTTCAGCTAACCCTCCCAATTTGAAAATATGTTGAACATGAAGTCTTCAGAATAGTTGAGATGAAGGAAATGAACAGTAAAACTTGCAAAGACAGCCTGTAAGGAAGAACAGTTGATTGAATAATCTCATCAAATATTAAACATGTTTTAAAAGGTAAACGTTTGTCCTAATATGAATCTGACATGAGACACACAAATGAAACAAAATAAGCAATTTATATATTTTTATGTGAAAGTATTGAATCAGATTTAAAGGTAGCAAAATAAATCAATGGATAACAAACATTGCTCAATAAATATCTGGAGCCAAATGGGGATCCTTTATGGGGGACATATTTTATACCGTACACCAAGATAAATCCTACATGGATGAAACATGCAGAATTTGAATCTAAATATTCCATAACAAGCCTGTATTCTTATAAGCTAAAAAAGTAAATTGAAAATTGCATAATGTGAAAAATGACTCTTAAGAGCAATATATTTCATTCTATAGATGAAAATATTAAATTAGAAATAAAACAATAAATATTAAAAATAATTTCTTAATATAAAGCATACATACACACTGTGAAGAAAGGCTGACTATCACATTAGCTGCCTATTGTTTGCCAAGATTCATTCTGGTTCATCTGGACGCTATGCACATATAAGTAGTGATTCAATGCATAAGATTTTATTTAACCTAACCACTAATCAAAGATACTGAAATCAACCTATCATGAAGTTGTACCTACAATTATCTACCTATTGAATTAATATTAAGATATTATAATTCTTTAAGTGTCCTGAAGAGGCCAGTCACACATAGTTTCAGGTCATCTACATTGTTGTAAAACAGTTTGGTAAAACCTAAAATGTTAACAGATCATCCCTTATTATTTAAGCAATATGATCATTCCTTAGTTATGATTTTAAATGTTTCCATAAGTTGACCAAGTAATTGTACTCTCAGGAATCTATATCTTTCAAACTCCTGAAATCTACAAAGCAATTCCACAAATATATTATTGCCTAGATAATTGTAGAAATAAACACTGGAAATATTTTGTATCTAACAATAGAATTGTTTACTAAACTATGAGGAATTCAACTGATAGAACATAATGTAGTCAATAAAATTAGAGTTATACTAATAAATAACATGGAATAAGACAGTGTCCCCCCCCCATAGCAGAATGACAAAATTTAGATATTAAAGAGATATGAAGTCATGTATCAATGTCCAATAGCCAGAGATGACCAGGAATATACCTAGTAAAACATAGTTGCTTTAATTCTCCTTGCAGTGGGAGCTAATCCATTCCATGGGGAACCAAGGGGCTTCTCAACAAGAGAATGTTATTAGATAAAGCTTGTTAGAATTTCGGTCTATGTTAGATACTTTGGAGGAGTGTATGAGAAAGTGAGCTTTTTTTTAAAATTTTTTTAAAAGATTTTTTTATTTATACAAGAACTAGGGTGTGGGTCAGAGGTGCGGGAGGGTGAGAAAATTCACCAGAGAGAGCGGAGAGCAGAGAGCAGAACAGGCAGATGGATTGAAGACACTGCTGAGGAGAGCAGTGGGCGAGACAGGAGAGGTCTGCCACGCCATGTGGATTTCTCCCTGGCCGGCCGGGAATCAAACCTGCGCTACAGAGGCTGTGGACAGCTTCATAGTGCAGCTCTCAATCTGCTATGCCACCGGGTAGGCCCCGAGAAAGTGAGCTTTTGCTTGAGATTAGATCCTGTCAGGGAGGGAAAGTAATTCTGCATCTGGGTACCTTAAGGATTTTTATTCAGAAAGAGAAAAAAGTGAAGTGAGGCTAAAACTGTAATCTGTAAAGAAGCAATAATCAGTCACATGAGCAGGGCATGGGAGTTATTTGTTATTTTTGTGACTTTGTTTAATTGTGCTTAGACAGTTATGAGAGGGCACTGGCTTTGTGGTGATTGTTTTGGAGTGACTCTGAAGTTGACATCCTGAGACATTCCATCTGTTCAACATGAAATCCCAGGGTCTGACTGTGGGTGCCAAGTCAGCCTAGTGAGGGTCCCCTTCCCACATGCCAAAGGGGCTTTTTAGCCCCTCGTGGGTAAGAAAAAAGCTGGCACCAACCAAACTGGAGACCCATATTAAGAAGTTGGCCATCTCATAGGAAGATTCAGGAGCTTGTCTGTGCCTAGGGGCCCTAATTTATGCATATTAAAGTAAACATAAGACTCATGGACTGGGGAAGGAGAGAAGGTAGTGGTGGAAGTAGAGGTGCAATCTTGTTGATTTTCACTGAAGGATCAACATAGGAACAGCATAAATCAACCTCCACTCTGAAGCTCTCCCTGTGCTTAACCAAAGTAAAAAAGAATGGAGACAATCTTACTAAAAGTCCCTCAGTCAATAGTTCAAAGAGACTCCCAATAAAATTCTGATAATGCAACTCCTTAGTCAAGATTCTCCCTTCCCTGGAAAATACTCAGTAACCACTGATCACATTTTATATCTTGTCTTACCTTCTCCCTGGGTTAGCCTCCTTCTCTGTTTATATGTTTTCTTCATCATAAATGTGGAATAAGCTAGATTAACATAATATTTATTTCCTGGAAATGGTCCATATTCACCTGGAGTTGTTTGATTGACGTAGACTCTTCAAATTCCTTGTTACAATTTGTTGTTTGTGATCTAAATGTTGATGTCATGGTTCTCTAAGGACAATCTTTTCTTTCTTATTTCAAGTTTAAAAGTCACCAGGATGAATCAAATCATCTTTATGGTATCTTTTAGTGAACGTATAGACTTAAGTAAGTGCTGCCCTGAGTTCTGTGAGCTGCTTAAAGGAATTAAGTTAACCTGAGCCGGAGGTCGTGGAAACTCCCATTTGTAACCAAACCAGGAAGAGGGTGGGTGACTTGGCAACCTGTTACCTGAAATTGGCATCTGAAGTGAGGAAATCGGGCTTAGCACCTGGGCCCTTCATGTGTGTGATCCCACACAATCTCCAAGCAGATAGTGCTAGATTTACGCTAAAGTGTGAGACAACTGGGTGTGACAGAGAAATCTGTGGTGGGTAAAACCCAGTAACATTTCGGGCCCAGAAGTATGAGATGAAGTGTTATAGGTGTGGTAGCAGTGTGAAAAGTAAAGGAGATACACAAGAAGGAAAGACAAAGTGGTTTTCCCTTTGTGAGAGAGACTAAGCTGAGTTTTTCTAAAACAATCCACATGGCTGTTCTCATCACTCCATTGGGGAGTATTCCAGTAGGTGAAGATGGTTCCCTTTGTCTTTCTCAAGGACAAATGCCCTGAGGGTGTCTCTGAGCAGCGGGGAGCCTGTTCACTCAGTCACTGCCCCACTCTCATGTGATAAACCTGCACTCATGGAATTCATTACCAAAACACCTCTTCTCCCTTGGATGTGAGCAAGTTTCACACTGAGACTCTGGCATTGGAGACAATGGATCTTGTGTCTTTGTAGGTAAATGTGATCACAGGATTTTGAAATATAAGATTTGGAATTTATATTGAACTCCTCAAAGTCAGACAAGGCTTACTCATTACAAGTCCTGGAGGGACACTGGAGGTGGGCTCCTAGTGAAAAGGAACTGCCAAGCAAATAAATCTTTCCTGCTAAAGGGTCTTAGGCCTGGTGCAGTAAATAATACAATGCAATTATAAATAACAAGTTTGCTTACTTGGTAAACCTTTCCTTAGAGAGCTTTCCATCTAAGTTTTAGCTTATCTAAATGAGGTCACATTTTAACAAGGTTGGACAGCTGGCCAAGCTGATTTATCTCTCAAAAGACATCCCGAATGTCCATTTTTCCCCCTTTGTCTAGCAGTTTTACAGAAAATAGTTGTGCTCGCTAACTGCTCTTATCAATGTAAGACGGTTGTGTGAAAAAGAAACACTTTGTCTCTAGATGGGTGCTCAGATCTTACGGGACTGCCCAGGTCTGAGACCTCATGCATGAGTAATAAAGCTTCTCCTGACCTCACCATTCTTGAAGCACTGCTTGTTCTTCCCTTGCCTGGGTTAAAGGCTAGAATTTATTTCTGTAACACTACTTTTTCTTACTTTTTTGAGAAAAAGATGAAAACCCCCTTTATTTTCTTTCTCTGCCACAAAGTCAAGGTTTTGTGATATTTCACAACTCTTTGTTCATGTCTATTGCATACCATTTTTTTGGTTCAAGGTTGTTAAGACCCTTTATTCGAGGGGCTTCTGTGTTTGAGGAATCCCCACCAACAGGGTATGTGTATCAAACTTACATTTGCTGCATTTACAGGGACAAATCTTTCAAGTGACATTTGAAGTCACACTCAGATTGTCTCTGGATTTTTTTTTTTTTTTCTTTAAACCTTTGCAAAGACTGTTACCATGAAAAATAAAGACAATACATTTCTGAATTTGGGGAGAGTGGAGGACAGATGGTAAAATTCACATGTCATTTTAAAATACTTTATTTCAGGGCCTCCTGGTTGTGCAAGGGGTTAAGCCCCGCCCTATGAAGCTGTCTGCAGCCACTGCAGCACAAGTTCGATCCGTGGCCGGCCAGGGAGCAAACCACATGGCGAAGCAGACCTCTTCTGTCTCACCCGCTGCTCCCCTCAGCAGTGTATTTCAGTCAGTCTGCCTGTTCTGTTCCCCGCTCTGTCTCTGGTGAATCCTCTCACCACCACCCCCATCTCTGGCCTGTGCCCCAGCTCTTGTATGCATAAATAAATCTTTTTAAAAAATAAAATAAAATACTTTATTTCTATTTATGAGAGAATCTATTAGATAGAGTTCTGGGCAGCTTAAGAAGGAAGAGAGAGCATTTCTTTATGTAACAGGGTGGTGCCCAGGAAAAGGGGAAGTTCTAGGTCCCCTGCCCACCCAAAGGAGGGTGGAGCTGAGCAGGAAGGAGAAGAAGCTGGAGAGGAGTTTGGAGCAGAGAGACAGGTGAAGAAACTGTGCTTGTGTTTTGGTCCTGGACTGGTTGAAACAGATGTGGGTGAGAGACCCGTGGGTGTAAGAGGGTGGTTCACAGGAAAAGGGGAAGTTCCAGGTTTCCTGCCCCCCCCCACCAAGGAGGGTGGAGCTGAGCAGGGAGCAAAGAAGCTGCAAGAAGGGATGGAGCAAGGAAGGAAGCAGGATGGAGAGGCAGAAGGAGCCCTGGAGGAGGCACATGGAGCCGAGAGACGTGAAGAAACTGAGCTTGTCTTTTGGTCGTGGACTGGGTGACAAGATGTGGGTGAGACCCGTGGGGAGGTGACAATGGCAGCTTTTATCTTGATTTTGATTTTGATCTTTTCCTCCCAGATTTGTCTGGTTGTTTCTGATCCTTTTCTGTGGGTCCCCACTGGAAGATGCTTTAGACTTGTGGCAGGCTTTCGAGTCTTGCTCTGGGCCAATCCCGTGTAGGTGGACTTTTACCCACGAGGTAACTTTTACCCACAGGTAACTTCAGGTGATTGATTTAGAAACTATATTCTTTGCCTTTCCTGTATTGTTTCCTAATTGTATTAAAGTTCCTTTCCATTAAAGTCTCATATGTTTTGTGTTGATGCGGCAGATGGCAGGACCTATTTAGAATAGGCAGGTTTGCGGGGTTCTGGGGTGCCCCTCTCCCTGCCCTGTAACAATATGACCCTAGAAAATTTAACTCTGAGATCAAACCCTGTGAACTCTCAGATCGTGAGACAAAAGCACTGTCAACCTGGGGTGACCTTTGCACACATTAGAAAAAGTGGGGTGGGGTGGGGTGGGAGCAGTGTTCTTTATAGATATCTCATCTGAATTCAAGAATTACAAAAGGTGCCTCCCCTGGGCTGAAGCACCACCACCCAGAGATGCAGGACATCTGGGAAGCTTTAAAATCTATTACCCCTCCCACAGTTTTGTCCTATTATAGGAGTAAGGCTCTTTTACAAAACAAAACTGTTTCCCTAAAAATTTCTCCACTTCCAACATCCCAGTTGGAGTATTTGGCTTAGAGATAGATAATGAGATTACAACTGACAGCAGAGAACTGCAGTGTGGCAGACTTAGGGACATACTCTGCACACAGGAATGTCAAGTCCATTCCTGCTAAGATAAGCAGTGAATGTGATAATAAACCTACAGAACTATGGAGATATCACTGGTCTTATGTTTTTCCATTGCATGATAAAAATAAAGGTTGAAGAGAAGTAAAAACAGGAACTGGTGGCACAGGATGTGGTGCAATGACTTTCACGGTGTGTGTACGTGTGTGTGTGTTTCTTAGAATTAGCTGCAGGTGGAAAGGACAGGTGGTAGTGTTACAGAGCAGCCTCGATATTGAATGGGTTCCTGGCTGTGGGTCCTCACCCGCGCGCTTAAAAGGGACTTATGAATACTCCACTACAGACACACACAAAAGGTTAATAAAAGGTTTATTTACAAGAGAAAAGGAAATAAGGAAAATGTACAACTCAGGGAGAAAATAGGGAAATAAAGTCTTTAATGCATCCTACCCGATCCGACGACCTGGAAATCCAAAGTCACTCTCAGAGCTGGCGGGACGCTGCGAGCTGGCGGAGAGCCAAAATGGGGATCCCCCCCAAAGCCCACGTGTCTGCCTTTATACCAACTTGGCTGCTTAACCCCACCCTCAGGTCCCAGCCACCTTCCCTTGGGTGGTGATGGGATTTGGAGTTCCCAGTGTCTTTGGCTTTGGCCTGGGGTGGGGGTGGAGTCCACAAAGCTTGTATGGAATTAGCTTTAGGACATCTTTTTCCTCCTAACAGTAGGGGTAGGGATGAGACGGGGGCAGCAGAGAAGTCCTGTCCTTGCTGGGAGTGGGGAGCCCTCCAGAGAGGCTCCCAGTGCACCTGCTCTCCAGGATTCTCCCACTCTTCCTGCCTCATTTGTTCGCGTGCGTCCCCCATTCAATGAAAAGGTGACACCTTCTGGTGTCTGAGTCCATTGTCTCCAGCTGCTCCGCTGGCGCTGGTGGGATTCCCAGGAGCAGCCTGGGCTCTGCAAGGTCTTTGCCCCACCCTCCAGCATTTTCCTGCCCAAAGCTCAAGATCTGGCCCCACCATCTCCGGATCTCCACAATGAAGTAGGCTTCTGTGGGCTGCAGCTGGGCGAGGGAGGCGCAGCAGGGCCCAGAGACAGGGGTGGGGTGTGGGGGTGGAAGAGGGAGGGGTAGACTCTGTATTTCAACCAAATGGAGATCACTGGTGACTTTGGCAAGAGTTTGGCTTATGTGGTAGGGAAAAGCAAAGCATCTCTACCCTAATGGGTTCAGAAAGAAGGGGAGGCGGGAAGTGAAGAGATTGTCCAGTCTCCATTAGAGATGCCATCAAACGTACCGCAAAATGGCCGGCAGTTGTAATCATTACAGTGCAAAGGTGATTAAAACTGTCTAACTTTAACCTTGACGTGGGGAGAAATATCGGAGTGAAGTGTGGGGGTGAAAGAATTCACCCGAGAATGTGGAGAATAGAAAATGTGGGTGTATTGAAATACCCAGCAAGGGAGCTGGGGCGAGATGAGAGATGTCTATGGGGTGGGTGGTTGGGTGGGGTGGGGGTGGGGTGGGGGGTGCGGGTGGGAAAGGATTTGAGGTTCTCTTTCATGACCTGTTTTTACTGGTCTTTCTTACTTGTGGTGCCATTTTGGATCAGTTATTTGCTGGGATTTCTTGGCCTTGGTCTTTGACACATTCCTGGCCCTGCTTCAAAGTCAAAGTGATCAGTCTTATCACCTCACTCTCATAGCAACCTTATCACTTCCCTTTATTCATTCAAGCCTCCAAAACTTATCTAGTGGGCCAAGAATGGGGGGTTTAGTTTCTAACTTTAGTAATGATAGCCCTACAGATCCTTCACTTTTTTTGCTGCTGTTTGATGATACTTATTTAGGAGTGAAATCCATTACCTTGAAACCATGGGTTCTTTTACTCCTGCGAGAGAGCTAACCTGCTAGGAAGTAGGGCACAAGTTTGTTTTGTTTGTTTTTCTCAAATCATGCTTATGTAAGCTTATATCTTTGTATCTGCTTGGATCCAAGCCCTGCAAATGTTTACTTTCACACCCTGCCCACCACCAGTGCCTCAACAATCTTCCATCATATTCCATTTGGCTCATTTCCTCCCCTCTCCAACCTCACCCCACTAACCCTATAGTTATGTCTCAGTTTTGCCATCAGATGTTAGAAGTTTGTTGTTGTTTGGTTTTGACTGAGCCTTCAAAGGAATATATGCCCTCCTGTGTTCATTGAAGCCCTGTTTACAATTACTAAGTTATGGAAACAGGCTAAGTGCCCAGGGACAGAGGAGGGGATCAGAAAAAATGTGACATATCCATATTGTTGTAAATGGCAGAAATTCATCCTATTTTATAGCTGAGTAGTATTCCACTATTCTCAGCTATAGAAAAGGATGAACAGCCATTTGGAAAAGCATGGATGGATCTGGAAAGAATAATGCTAAGCAAAATAAGTCAAAAGGAGTGAGACCAGTATCAGATGGTTTCACTTTTCTGTGGAATATAGAGAAACAGGACAAGCGAGCAGGGATGGAATGGCTAATGATGGAGAAAAATCTGATACAGCAATATTGTCGACAAGGAGTGGACTTGGGAGAGGACAACAGTAAGTTATTTTTAGTCCTTCATAGGTCAATTACTAAGATGTAAGGATTTTCTTTCCTCATTTGGGCATAGGCATCTGGTTTCTAACAAATCTGCTTCCTCTCTGTGTGGAGGCCCCTTTGTCATTCAAATAGGCACACTCCCCTCCCCCTCTGATAGGAAAGCTAAAATAGAAGAGGTAGAATCAATCTGTTGGGCACTGGATTTTTCTTCAAAATCAGAGAATAAAGATAAGAAAATAAGGAAACTAACCTCAGCATCTAAGTGTAAGAGGTATTATACCTATCAACTCTTTAACATTAGAGAGAGATGTGTCCCATGGGTCTCTCACCCACATCTGTTTCAACCAGTCCAGGACCAAAGGCAGGCGTAGTTTCTTCACATGTCTCTCTGCTCCACGTGCCTCCTAAACGTCGCCTTCTGGTTCTCCATCCTCCTTCCTTCCTTTCTCAATCTCCTCTCCAGCTATTTTTCTTCTCTTTAGCTCCACCCTCCTTTGGGTGGGGCAGAGAACCTGGAACTTCCCCTTTTCCTGGGGACCATCCTGTTATACTACTTCACTTAACGGAAATATATTCGAAGGAAATGAAAACACTACCTTAAAAATGATATCTGCACCCTGTATTCATAGCAACATTATTTACAATAACCAAGACATGGAAACAATTTCAGTATCCATTGATGGATAAATGGATGAAGAAAATGTGGTCTGTATATAAATGTGTGTGTGTGTGTATGTGTACATACAATGGAATAGCATTCATCCATAAAATGTTGAAATCTTACAATTTGCGACATCATTTGAAGGCATTATATTTAATGAAATAAGTCAGACAGAGAAAGATACATGCAGTATTATTTCACTTACATGTGCAATCTAAAACATAATTCATCAAAAAAAAAGAGATCAGATGAGTGGTTACAACATTATTCTTAAAAGGTGAAATAACACAAATGCCCATTAAAGGTGAATATACCTGTGTATAGCAAAACCCCATAAAATAGAAACAATGTAAATTTCAGCATAAAAATGACTGGGAATGTCATTAAACCTACAATGTGACCCCTATTTTACACAAAGTTTTAGAGTCCACTCATAAGGTTATTGGAGTTCAACTCAATTAGTGAATTTTTTTTAATAAATTTTAAAATCTGAAAACTATAAGTGTAACAGGGTGGTCCCCAGGAAAGGGGGAGGTTCCCTGCCCCACCCAAGGGAGGGTGGAGCTGAGCAGGAAGAGGAGAAGCTGCAGAAGAGAAGGAGGAAGGAGCAGGATGGAGCCAGAAGGAGATCTGGAGGAGGCGCATGGAGCCTAGAGACACGTAAAGAAACTGTGCTTGTCTTTTGGTCGTGGACTGGGTGACACAGATGTGGGTGAGACCTGTGGGGAGGTGACAATGGCAGCTTTTATCTTAATGTTGATTTTGCTCTTTTCCTTCCGGGCTTGTCCGGTTGTTTGTGACCCTTTTCTGTGGGTCCCCACTGGAAGATGCTTTAGACTTGTAGCAGGCTTTGGGGCCTTGTTCTGGGCCGATCCCATATGGATGGAGTTTTACCCACGAGGGGATGGGTAACTCTGGATGCTTCATTTAGAAACTAGACTAGAAACTAGATTCTTTGCCTTACCTGTATTGTTTCCTAGTTTTATCAAAGTTCCTTCCCATTAAAGTCTCCTATGTTTTGTGTTGATGCGGCGGATGGCAGAACCCATTTAGAATAGGCAGGTTTGCGGGGTTTGGGCTGCCCCTTTCCCTGTCCTATAACATAAGAACAATTTTCAAGCAGTCAGCCCTTTTTTTGAAATTCTCTAGATGAGGAAAGGTTACAAATCACTTACCTAACAAAACAGTGAGTAATCCACAAATTGTGATTATCAAAATTATAATTACAGAGAGACACAAGACTAGATTCAGGACAGCTTTATTTGAATGCTGTTTTGAGGACAGATAACCTGGAAAATTTATTGAAAAAATTTTTTACATTAAATACATCCATCCAATTATTAGACCATTAACCATCGAAATGTTTCTTACAACCAGCGCGCAGGAGAGACAACAAACCTGTCTTTTAGAATTTATAATTTTGTCTCTAAAGTTTATTGAAGATAACGACCACCAGAAGCCACTACAGTAATGCTGTCCGCTTGGAAACTTATCTCACCTTCTCTAGACCCACAAACTTTATTCTAATACAACTGTCTCTCTAAAATCTTTTCTCTTTCTCTGTTTAAAAGGTCATTGGTTTGCCGATTAAAAAAAAACATACAAAATCTAATAACTAGGCTGATTCAAATGAAACGTTACTAAACTCTGTGTATTAATAGAACTGCTAGCTTAATAATTTCTCTGTTGTATACTTAGCCTTGTTAGTATTAATCTAAATAATAAAAATATTACATTGTGAAAAGTAAAATTCACCTGTGTTAATTAATAGTAATAGTGAGTAGTTAAAACAAAAAGTAATCATATAAAACAAAAAGAAAAATTAATAGCCTAACTACTTAGGATGCGCCTGGGTCCAGATGTAAATCACTGCCCTGTCAATGATAAGCTAAACCTATAAGCAAGCTGATTTCTTCACTGATGTTCGCCATTCCTATGCTTTTAGAAAACATATATATACTGGTCACCAACTCAAATAAAATTACACTCAGATTTTCACTCTTGAAGTGTGTCTGTTTGTCATTTCTTTAACCGAATCCCTGACCACCCTGCGCAGTCTCTCAACCCTGAGACGGCCTCATCGTCTACTGCTGTGCTGGTCCGCGGCAGGTGGCGCCCAACGTGGGGCCCGAATTCAAATATTGCTGAGTTTTTCCACCCAAAGGAGAGGTGAGTAACGAAGAGATTGCGCTTGGGTAAGCTATCTCCCTTCTTGTGTGTGAGTGTGAATGTGATTCCCTTAAAAATACCCTCTTTTAAAAGTCAGGGATAGGATCCTCACTGAAGCGTCCGGAGCTTGCTGATAAAGGGTGATCAGTTTGAAATAGTGAGAAGTTTTTCTAAGAGTGAATGCTCGTGGTGCTGTGTGTGTGTGAGAGTGCATGAATACGGCTCCACGGCCTCGTAGCTACGGAGTCTGAGTGGGCTGCACCCGCGATTCCCGTGGAGGAACGTCATATGGCATAACGGTCATCTGCTCTTCGGAGTAGCCTGGTCCGGGACTTATACGGACAGACCTTAGCTAAGACGCCTCCGCAAGTTCCCGCGAGGGACACGGGCCGGACAGCACAGTTGAAAGAAATCTCTGCTTGAGTGAACGAAAGCACCACGAGACCATGGGTCAACAGCAGACCAAAAATAGAGATCTTTTTCTATCTATATTAAAGAATATGATTGAAACACGAGGTATTAAAGTAAATAAAAAAGCTCTACTGCAACTTTATGAATTCATATTACGGGTATGCCCGTGGTTTCCAGAAGAAGGCAGTCTGTCACTGGAAACTTGGAAGAAAGTAGAAAAAAAAGTGAGAGAGTTTTATGGCCTTCATGGACCGTCTCAGGTTCCAAAACAGGCTTTGTCTTTGTGGGTACAAATTAAAGATTTGCTGGTTGATGCCACTGAGGCAAAATTGTGGGAAGGCCAACAGGATAAAGTTCAGGATAATCCTAAAAACAATAATGATCTAAAGACGTCATTATTCACTCAAGCCTCTGCTCCCGTATTGAAGGAATCCCTTTCCCAGTCAGAGGATGAGTTTAATGATCATAAATATACTGAAATGCTAGACAAATTGACTTTCAAAAATGATAAATTGTTATTGCTATTGGCGATAAGGTTCAACTCCTCAAACAACAACTGTCTACTCGATGCCATGCTCAGTTTCGTTTCATTTGCGTTACGCCTCTGCATTATAACTCTTCCTTACATTCAAATCTTACCAAACATCACCTATTGGGTATCTGGCGTAACAATGACCTTTCTCATGACCTCTCGTCTCTCCAATCTGAAATTTCTACTGTCAGTAAATCTCATCTGGATACTTCAGTCTCTTCCTTTGCTCATTCTCTAGCTTCTACTCTCCAATCTTTGACTCCTACTCACTGGTATCATCTTGTTCTTTCCTTCATTGCTCTTTCCCTACTTGTCCTTCTCCTTTGTCTTTTAACTCCCCTCTGTGTCCGCTCACTTCACAGGTCGATCTACCACCTTCAACGTGACATGTACGCCTACCAACTCCGTTTTAAAAAAAACAAAGGAGGACCTGCTGCACCTCCCCCTGCAGTGACCCTTAGGGCTAATGGCTTGCGCCACGGTCCCTAGGTCCGGCTGGGCAACCAGCGCGCAGGCGGAGAACAGCAAAACCCCCTGAAGATATACTTGCTGCACCTCCTCCTGCAGTGACCTCTAGGAATCCCTAGGTCTGGCTGGGCAACCAGCGCGCAGGAGGAGAACAACAAAAAACCGCCTGAAGACATAGATAAGACGGAAGCCTGTTGAAAGATAACGACCACCAGAAGCCACTACAGGAATGCTGTCCGCTTGGAAACTTATCTCACCTTCTCTAGACCCACAAACTTTATTCTAATACAACTGTCTCTCTAAAATCTTTTCTCTTTCTCTGTTTAAAAGGTCATTGGTTTGCCGATTAAAAAAAAACATACAAAATCTAATAACTAGGCTGATTCAAATGAAACGTTACTAAACTCTGTGTATTAATAGAACTGCTAGCTTAATAATTTCTCTGTTGTATACTTAGCCTTGTTAGTATTAATCTAAATAATAAAAATATTACATTGTGAAAAGTAAAATTCACCTGTGTTAATTAATAGTAATAGTGAGTAGTAAAACAAAAAGTAATCATATAAAACTTGTAGAAAAATTAATAGCCTAACTACTTAGGAATGCGCCTGGGTCCAGATGTAAATCACTGCCCTGTCAATGATAAGCTAAACCTATAAGCAAGCTGATTTCTTCACTGATGTTCGCCATTCCTATGCTTTTAGAAAAGTTCATATATTACTGGTCACCAACTCAAATAAAATTACACTCAGATTTTCACTCTTGAAGTGTGTCTGTTTGTCATTTCTTTGCCCGAATCCCTGACCACCCATGCGCAGTCTCTCAACCCTGAGACGGCCTCATCGTCTACTGCTGTGCTGGTCCGCGGCACCTAACAAAACAGTGAGTAATCCACAAATTGTGATTATCAAAATTATAATTACAGAGAGACACAAGACTAGATTCAGGACAGCTTTATTTGAATGCTGTTTTGAGGACAGATAACCTGGAAAATTTATTGAAAAAATTTTTTACATTAAATACATGCATCCAATTATTAGAAACATTAACCATTGAAATGTTTCTTACATTTAATTTCTCCCCTTTTCATTAGAGACAATTGACCTGTCATTTTATGAATTTATAATTTTGTCTCTAAAGTTTAATTATTAACAGATTAAAATTGATCTCGAACACACAACCCACAAAGTAGCCTTCTATCTCTCCCTTAAAATAAACACTAATGTGATTAAACCTCCGGCCCCAACTATTGCTAGAAATATAAGAGAGAATACCTGAGTTTTCAGGTGAGGATGCTGAGTTCTGTTTTGAGTTTCCCACCCCAACTTTATATGCCTCTTCCACTAAGCCTTTTATTGTCATAAAACAATAATATCTACATGATATATAGAACTCGAGTTCTATAAGTCATTTTAGTGAATGACCAAGCCTGATGAGTTTATGGGAAGCTACACATTTACAGTTACACAGGTGGAAGTGTACATAGCCTAGGGGCCTCCCTGGTGTCTGGCAATGAAAATGAAGGCAGGGCTCCCCTGATGGCTCAAGGAATTAAGTCTCAGCACTATGAAGCCATCCACAGCCACTGCAGCACCAGTTCGATTCCCAGACAGTGGGCTAACCCACATGGCACAGCAGACCTTTTTCATCTCCCTCAGCCCGTTGCTCCCCTCAGCAGTGTATTTCAGTCAATCTGCCTGTTCTGCTCCCCACTCTGTCTCTGGTGAATCCTCTCACACACACCAACCCTGCCTCACCTCTGGCCTGCACACCTCTGGCCTGCACCCCAGCTCTTCTTATATGCATAAATAAATAAAATAAATCTTTAATAAAAAATAAAATGAAGGCATTTTGGGAGATCTTGGTCTAAGGTGTGGGGATCTTGGTCTAAGCTGTGTTATCTGATACCAGCAAGAGACCTCAAAATGAGTCATGGAAGTTGAATTGAAAAAGCAAGACCCAATGGCAAAACAGACTAGGGCAAAAAGGAAAGATGATTAAAAAAAAAAAAACCTGTGACGGACAAACTCCTTGCTTACTTAAGTCTTGATGTGTTTGATATATTAGTTAAGATTAGATCTAATACTTGTATCTAGGTCAGTGCCTATGAATTAGAAAATGTTCAATGAACACCCAATAAAAGGTGGTTCTGTTTCCATGTGGTGGAGTTACATACCAGGCAACTATAGTCCTAGACAGAATGCATACAGCAGTGACTTGGGGTCTCTGAGAACCATTCAGTATCAGTGCTTCTATAAAGAACACCCTGTGGGTCTGCTACTCCTATGCAGCCTGTTTGGCCACCATTTTGTTATCTACAGCTCTAAATCCTAAGCAAGGTCAAAATGACCTGTTCAGTTTGACCAGGAACTCCTGAGGGGCTGATGACCTATGCATAACACTACTCCTGATTTACAAATCAAGAGGTTTGACAGGGGCTGAGGAACAATATATAACAAAGGACCCCAGCTGAGCAATGGAAATGGTCAAAGGATCAAAGGACCCCAGAAGCTGATCAATGGAATGCCTAGGTAATAAGATTAAAACCAAGGCTGGGGAACTAGGGCTTGATCTCAATAACAACACCAGTCATAAAGCAGATAGGAAGTGCCTGGAGGGCAGACTCACAAACCCTGATTTTCTACATTTTTTCCCTCTCTTTAATCTCCTTCCCCTTTCCTTTTTCTCCTCTCCCTTATGCTGTATATCAATAAAAAGGCCAGAATCTTGCTCTTCAGAACACCCTGCATTATGTAGCCTGCCCCACGACTCCCAATTTTTTATCAGTGTGGTGCTGCTTGACGCAACACCCAAATTCAAGGTACTAGCAAACCACCATTGAATGTACCTTTTATTCCTCTCCATTATTAGTGTGTTGAATCCAGAAACCTGGAGCTGAGCATCCATCAGGTCGCAGATCTGGACAGCTCCAGGGAAGCTCTCCAGCTCTGTTCTAAAGAGCAGGAATGGGAATGCTTAGCACAGAGAAGCAGAATGTAGGGGGGGAAAAACAGTTTTTTCCCATCCCTATTCATTCTGATGTGCCCCAAGTTTTGGGCAATTTCACAATGGCAGTGGCAACTCTGCAAACACACAATAGCCAAAACCCTGCAGGAGGACCTCTCCTCTCTATTGAGTACAGCAATGGCTGCAAGGGAGCAGGGCACATGCTTTGCTTTTACTCACCCCCATTTCTTTCTTCTTCCCATGTGGGTTGCACATTGCACAAGTGCTGGTACAGAAAAGGACCTAAGGCCACAAATTTATGATCAGATGATGGAGAAAAGGCCCCTGAAAACACAGAGGTACTGGGAAACATTGCTTAAAGATTGTAATATGTATTCTCATTTAATTAGTGCAACTAGCTCATGAGGCTGATAGTTTCATTTTAAGAAGAATTCCTTGGGTAAGGGACTAAGTAATTTCTCTATATTTTTAGTTAGTAATACAGGCTATGCGTAATTACTCATCTACATATAAAAATGTCAAATGATGACTCACAAAGCACTGGTAGGTTAGTCTTATAAAAATCTCTAGGTTTCCACATGACATTAATAGCTACTCTCTATGAGAAATACAACTGAAATAAGTACAAGAAGCCACAAAGATGTGAATCATTCATTTACCACTTAATATGTATTTTCGAAACAACACCACAGGTGGGCACTGAGGTGCAATGATGAGCAAGACACAATCACTTCTCTTGGGAAACTTGATAGGAAAATAAGTGGGTGTATATGTTTCATTGTCAGACTGTGAACAATAGTATCATCAGATATTATGAAAGCACCTAGTGAGGATACCTATCCTTGGGAAAGTCTTCCTAAGGAAATATGAACTAAATTGACAACCACAAGAATTGAGTAGGAGTTACTCCATGCAGGCATTGGAGATGGAGGGGAAAGTTTTCTAGTTGAAGGGAATTCATTCAGATACTCAGAGAGAAGAGAATATATTGAATAGTTAGAAAATCAGTTGAACTTTTAGGTGTCTTTAGCACAACATAAGAAAGGAGAAATGTGAGAAAATAACTTTCCAGTGAACATAAGATCTACTTATTTTTTTAAGATTTATTTATTTATGCATACAAAAACTGGCTTGTAGACCAGAGGTGCAAGAGGTGAGAGGATTCACCAGAGAGAGTGGAGAGTGGGGATCAGAACAGGCAGATCTACTGAAATATGCTGCAGAGGGGAGCAGCGGGCGCCACAGCGAAGGTCTGCTGTGCCATGTTGGTTGCTCCCTGTTCCACCGGATATAACTTGTTCGCACTGCGGTGGCTAGCTGTAAGGCCAAGCCTGGGGCCAGGTTGGGGCAGAAGAGGGGAACTTGAAACTGCTGCCACCTGCATCCTGGAGACTGGCTAGAGCAGGGCCTGATACGCAGTAATGAAAGAACAACCAGTTCCAAGAGAAAAATGACTTCTTTGAAAAGCAACTTGGACTCCACGTTCTCCACTTCCTGCCAAGGCCAGACCCTGCCTGATAAAAGCTTACCCTCATCCCCCCAAGGACAGAACTTCTTTGCCCTCCGTGGGGGTTGGTGAACCTCCCCTGGGAGCGCAATAAACTTTTTGCCTGTCAGAAATTTGGTCTGGCTCTTCTTTTCTTTACCGTCAAACCCTTCACTAGCGATAGCTTGATAGCACTGTTTTTAACCCCTGTGCCACCAGAGAGGCCCAGATCGCCTTATTAAACTATTTGAATTTCCTAATTTCTAAGCTTTACCATCCTGTTTACTTACTTACACAACCTGATTTCTAAGAACTGATAGGACATGTAAGATGTGGTGACATGAATTTCCGTGGTCTCTATAATGTCAGGTGTGAGAGTCAAGAGTACATAGGTTGAGGCTTATTCTGATTTCACTAGGAAATAATTTTTTTCTTTCCAAATTTTTTTTTTTAATTTAGACCTATATTTAGGAGACAGAAATTTGTGACTAATCTACTGGATGTAAAGGTAAAAGAAAAGATTCATTCAAGGTACTTGTTACTGCTCAATAGAAGTAACTATCTCAACTGACTTACATAAAAAATGATATCGGAAATTATACTGAACAGCTGATAAAAAGTTACAAGAAACAGAGAAACTACTAGTTCACCTGTGTCCTACTTCCCTTGACTTTTTCTACTTTTGACAGGTTGCTGGTGTCTTCAGTGCAAGAGGAATTTAGAAGACAGTGTACACTATCAACTTGAAAGAACATGGTTTTAGAGCAAAGTAAGTCCCAACCAAATACAATTCCTGTAGCCTGATGGCTGGTTGACTTACAGCAGACATTATTCTGGAATAATAATCAAAGAATAATGTTCCAACCCCAAACTGATGCCATGGCCTGATCCCCCAAGTTTGTAAACATGTGACCTTACATGGCAGTGGAGTGGGATGGGAAAGGGCCTTAAGACATTATCTTGGATTATCTGGGTGAACCCAGTTCTTATCGTTTCTTGTCAGTGGAAAACAGCAGTGTCACAGGTTACTCAATAAGACCTCAATTATCACCTGTGAAACTAGGAGACCAAAGTAGTTTTTTTTTAAGATTTATTTATTTATGCATACAAGAGCTACAGTACAAGCCAGAGGTGCTGGGGTGAGAGGATTCACTGGAGACAGAGCAGGGAACAGAACAGGCAGACTGACTGAGATACTGCTGAGGGGAGCAGCGGGTGAGACAGCAGAGGTGTGCCACGCCATGTGGGTATCTTTGTGGCTGGCCAGATTTGAACCTGCACTGCAGAGCCTGTGGACAGCTTCACAGTGTTGCACTCAACTGCCTGCACCACCAGAGAAGCCCCCAAAATTGTTTTTAACTACCAATTTGTGGTAATTTAGTATTGCACAAATGATCACATGATAGTTAAGCTCTCTCACATTGGAGATTTATTTGAATAAAAGAACTATTATACATTTCTTGTCAAGTATGAAATCTTTGATTTTGATGAAGCTGTGAAAAAACATTTCAGCTGCCAATATACTTAATATTCAGTCCCTAATAACTCGAACCTCTTAAGGAAATACTGTGAGCGTTAGTATCTGAAATCTTCCTGATAAAGCTTTATCTCTAGAAAAGTCATGTTCCCCCAGTGTAGAGCAGTGTGGGGTTTCATGCTTCTAAACATCAGAGTTTTTTCAAAAGTAGGAGAAAGGGTGTGTTTCATCCTAGGGCATTTTCATAAGGATCTAAAGGAAGTGAGTAAATCCTTAAAAACAAAGTAACTATTGTTGAATGGTTCCGTAGGATTTGACCCCCAACCCTCCACAAAATGTTCAGACAAGCTTTTCCCGAGATGTCCAGATCAGGCTGGACATCATGTGCCATCTTGGCATGTGGAACATGGGCCTGGGGAGAAACTATTGCCATTATCTTGAAGAACAGAGATTAATCAGAGAAACCTACCTTAAAGCAGGGGAAATATCTCGAGGCAAGTTTTTTTCCTTGGGAAATCACTTTATTTTCATGTGAGACCTTCTCCTCTCTCCTCAGTGCCCCAGTTCTTATTCCTGATACTAGAATGTAAACCCCCAGTTTGTCCCACTTGCTCAATGTAAATTCTTCGTGCATATGTTATGATATGTGGACTTTTTCTCCTACTCATCTGTCTAATGTTAGTTTGTTTGCTTCTCTAATTTAAAAAGAACCGAGAGTGGTAAGGGATTTTTCTCCCATGCCCTGACATCAGCAGAGAATACTATCTTTGGAAACAGACACTAAGCATAAGCATACCATGCTTATGACTTGTGACTGGGTGAACAAATCATTCTAGTTGCAAGACCAGCTGCAGGCCAGGCCATCTGTAGGCCAGGGCATCTGTTCAATAGCTCAGTTCTTCACACTCCAAAGGGCACTGGACTTGGTTGAATACCCTACCATCATTGTCTTAAAATTATTAATAATTTTAAACAAAACACTCCACATTTTTATTTTGCACCTGAGCCTGCAAATTATATAGCAGGTACTGATGCTCTGATGATGAAAGGGATAGGATTGCTTCTGCTTCATCTGTTACAGCTTTTATTTTTAAAAATTAAACCTTATTTCAGGTCATTATAGATTCATATGCAGTTATAAGAGATTATATAAACATCCTATGTGCACTTAATTTCCCCTGGTATCACCTGAAAAACTACAATATGACATCATACTAAGACAGTGAGACTCACATATTTAGGATACAGAACCGTTCCATTACCACACAACACACTCCCCTTTCCCTTGTGAGTGTTCTCCATATCTATAATTTTGTGATTTCAAGACTGATATATAAATGAAATCATAAAGTATGTAACCTTTTGTGATTTTTTTTTTTAACTTAACAAAATTTTCTTGAGATTCAACAAAATTGTTGCATGTTGTTATCAGTCCATTCTTTTTCATTCTTGAGTAATATTCTATTGTGTGGTCATAACAGTTTCTAAATCATTCACCTATTGCAGGACATCTGGTTCTATACAAGTCTGGGTTATTACAAATAAAACTTCATGTTTTGTTTTAAGAAAAACCATCAGACTCACAACGTGATGGCAGAATTGAAGGTGGTGAATTCCTCCTTCTCAGATGCACCAATTCAACAAGTGAATTAATTTCCCTTTGACAGGCTCCTGTTGACTGTGAAACTACAACATCAAAACTGGTAGGAAAAGCTGCCTACACTCTTTCACCATACACTCCATCCCCTGCACCGTGCCATGTAATCAGGAGGAGATACCGAGATCCCAGATTCTCCCTGAGGACCTAAGATTCTAAATGTGAAACATTGAGCTTCACAACTTTTCCAGGTGCTACCTGAGGGACTGGCTTCTAATTTGACTCTCTTGAAGAACAGATGGGACTAACCCTGTACTCATCTGTTGAGTACAGTCCCCCTGGGGACTATCAAGAGCAAAGCAGCACTTTTAAATGAGCAAGAAGATACTTTTCACAGTTCCTCCCTCCAACTCAGTGTACAGTGAAAAGGAAAGAAAGCCCTTTCCCAACTTCTCATTAGTAGGAGTTAGATTACATCACTTTCTGGTTGCTACCAAAGGGTCTGATGTCTAACTTACCTGTCTCAGAGAACTGATGTGTTGAACCATATCCAAATCCTGATGAGGACTATCAAACTCTAAACTCCTGGGAGCTACTAAAAACAGAGAAGTTTGTATGAGCATAGGTTTAGAGTGTTGTATATACATATAATAGAATATTATTTAGCTGTGAAAAAGAGAAATCCTGCTATGTGTGACAGCATAGTGAATGTTGAGGGCATTATGTGAATTGAAGTAAATCACAGAAAAACAGATTTTGCATGATTCCACTTATATGAAATTATTTAAAGCAGCCAGGTTCAAAGAAGTGAAGGAGATAATAGTGGTTGCTGCAAGAAACTGTGGTGATGGAGCACGGGTGCTGTGGTGGTGGGATACACCAGAGGGAAAATTCCAGCATTATCCAAAAAGTAACAAAGATGTAAGAAAATAACTAAATAAAACAGTTTTTTAAATGTGGTGGCTAAAAGAAATCAATATAATATAGAAAGGCTGTATGATTATCAACTACACGAGATTTTGGAAAATGCAAAATAATGGAGACAATAAAAAGATGATTCCAATTAAATGACATTCTGGAAAAAGCAGAATTATGGAGACAATAAACAAATTAAAAGATCAAATAATAAAAAGACCAAGGGGCCAGAGTGAAATTGGCAGAGCAAAGAGCATTTTTAGAACAGTTAAAATACTCTATATGACATTATAATTATGGATACATGTCATTATATCCTTGTGCAACCATAGAATGCACACCACCAAAAGAATGCACCTCAGGTAAACTATGGACTTTGGCTGTTTATTGTGGGTCAATATTTGCTCACCCTTGATGAAAAATGTACAAATCTGAGTGCTGTTGATAATGGGGGAAGCTATGTTTGCATGGGGTTGAGGGATGGAATATGGAATATTCTTGTATCTTCCTCTCATTTTGTCAACCTAGAACTTCTCTTAAAAAGAAGTATTTTTGGGCCTCCCTGGTGGTGCAGCAGTTGAGCGCTGGGTTGCGAAGCTGCCCTCAGCCTCTGCAGCGTCGGTTCGATCCCCTGCCATGGGCGAGGGTCCACATGGCGTGCAGACCTCTCCTGCCTCCCGCTGCTCTTCTCACCAGTGTACTTCGTCATTCTGCCTGTTCTGTTCCTTGTTCTGGCTCTGGTGAATTCTCTCACCCTCCTGCACTTCTGACTGTACCCAGTGCTTGTATAAATAAATAAATAAATCTTTAAAAAAAAAAAAAAAGTATTTTTAAAAGTGTTTGATCCCATTTTCTAATTGGACGTTTTATTGTTGGATTTGGAGAGTTCTTTTTATATTCTAGATACTTGTTCTTTGTCAGACATGCTTTTCTAATTTTATGTTTTAGCTTTAAGCCTATGATCCGTTTTGTGTTATTTAAGATGGAAGATTTAGCTCAAGGTTCATTTTTTTTTTTAACCATTGAAAATCCAAGTGCCTCAGTTACATTTATTGAATTGATTTTATACCTTTGTGAATATTCAGTCTGTCATATTTGAGTGGGTCTATTTATGTTAATGTATGTAGCCAACATTCTGTCAATATTGTATTTTTTTTATATATATATTTTTTAGAGGCATGTTTTTATTTATTTATTTATTTATTTGTTTTGTTTTGTTTGTTTGTTTATACATGCACTGGGTACAGTCAGAAGCGCGGGAGGGTGAGAGAATTCAACAGAGCCAGAGCCAGAGCGGGGAGCAGAGCAGGCAGAAGGACGGAAGTACACTGTTGAGGGGAGCAGCAGGAGGCAGGAGAGGTCTGCACGCCATGCAGGACCCTCCTCAAGTGGCCGGGGAGCAGCCGGGGATCAAACCGGTGCTGCAAAGGCTGCGGGCAGCTTAGCAACCCAGCGCTCAACCGCTGCGCCACCAGGGAGGCCCTGTCAATATTGTTTTAATGATTTTAGCAATATAATGAGTTTTAAATCATATAGAGTGATTCCTCCCACTTAATTTTACTTTTTTAAGATTATTTTTGCTACTCTAGGGCCTGTACCTTCCCTCTTTAATTCTGAATAAGTTTGTAGCCTATGCTTACAAAAGTCCTAGTTGGATTTTGATAAAAACTGTATTTAGTCATTAAATCACATTCGGAAAAAATCATTTACGTGTAGAACTGATATTTTTATAATGTTCAGTCCTCAAATCCATGTACACAGTATCTTCATTTATCAAAATTTAACTTCATTATTTTACCAGCATTTTAAAATTTCAGCATCTATATACTGAATGTTTAAATTTTATACATGAGTATTTCTCTTTCTATATGTTAAGTATTGGTATGGAGAAATGTGATTATATTTTATGTGTTAAAAGTATATATCTTGTGATCTT
Source organism: Talpa occidentalis (assembly GCF_014898055.3). Classification (NCBI taxonomy): domain Eukaryota; kingdom Metazoa; phylum Chordata; class Mammalia; order Eulipotyphla; family Talpidae; genus Talpa; species Talpa occidentalis. Next base: position 67,617,212 of record NW_023601653.1, read on the forward strand.
CCTGAACTCACTTATTAGCTCTAGAAGGTTTTGTTTGTATTTTTGGGATCTTCTACATAGACAGTCTGAAAATAGGGGAAATAAAATAACTTTTATTTCCTTTCTAATCCATAGTCCAACTTGTTTTTTGTCTTAATGCACTGCCTAGGACTTCCACTATGACATTAGAGGATATAATTACTGTTTCCTAAATGATTGCCGATAAATCATTTAATCTTTTACCATTAAATCTGAGGTTAACTGTGTATGCTTTTTGTAGGTCTTTTTATTGAGTTGGGCTACTTTCCACCATTCTAAATTACCTGAAAGTGTTTTTTATCAAGTTGTTTCCCTGATTCTTGATATGATAGGTGATTTCTTTAGTTTTGATATTTTATTAGACTATTTCAGGAGGGAGTTGTCCTATTTAGACCTAGAATGTGTTTTCATCCTACTTTGGTGAGCTATGTTTCCAACAAAGCTCTAATTTTTAGAAACTGAAAATTACTTTGACCTAACTATTGGTTTATCTGATGCCACTGGAACTCCCCTAGTTTCTGTGGTGCTGTTTTGGGGCCGAAACAGCTGCCCCAGACTGCTCAGCCTGTGGGTGGAGGTAGGGACTCTTCAGCCACAGAGATAAAGGCAGCTTCCTGGATTCTGGGAAGGCACACTAATTCTGGGCTCTCAGCCCAGCTTGTGCTCCTGGCCAGCTGTCAGGTCTAGAAGGCATCTCACGTTGGGCAGAGGCAGTGCTTTCCTTGGCTGCTAATAGTTAAGGATCCCAACAGATTCCAAAGCTGGTGCTGTAGGACTCACCTGGTATTGTTGGTGAGAAGCCATTAATCAGGGAAAGGAAATACTCTAGTGGGCTGCCTTTTATTTCAGATTGTGGTCGGTAAATGCCAGTGGAGCCTTCTTTTAGGTGTGGTAGGGAGCAGATGTGAGATACCCTTCCGCAGTGTTGCAGCTTCAGTCCTGGAGTCCCTTAGTATCTACTCTCCTTCCCTTCCCTCCCATTCTCACCCCACACTCCCCTCCAGCCATCTTAACATCTTAAAATTCTCCAGCATCTTAAAATTCTTAAAATTCTTCTGGTATTTCTAGATAAAGGTCAGTAACAGATCTGGCTGCCCTAGTTTGTCATAACTGCAAATTGCACACTTGTGATCACACCCACATTTTCCATCTGAATTCCTGCTGCAATAAATCTAATCTAAATTCTTTTTTTGGTCTTCATTTCTTTCCTATTCCATTATATTAATTTGTGTCTTTCTCTGTCTTGCTCTTATCTCTGCTCAAAATGTCTCAGTGCTCTCTTACCTTGTATTCTGAGACATATGAAAATTTCATTTTCTTTTCGACTGGAATAGTAAAAATACTCAATTTGAAAATGAAATATCCTGCATGTGATTCCCATTGAAAAGTACCAAAAGTCTACCCATTTCACACATTACATTAAAAAATAATGAACATTATACATTGATTTCAACTAAACAAACATCAAAGTCTATTTCCAGTTTATTTCATAATGAGAACAATAGTAAAGTAAATGAGGGCTCCACATGTGCTTGTATCTCATTGTTGGTTACTGAGTAGAAACTTTTTATCTTAAATATTTTCAGGTTTTTGGGGGAGTGTTTATGTTTGTGTTAAACTTTGCTGGACTCAAAGTAAACTGAGAAGACTATTAAATCTATTCACAATACAGATGGACTACACATGTTTTTAAGCAAACTGGCCACACACTATTAAGAATAAATGCCACTTTCTAGAAATACAAAACAGAAAACTATATTCGAACAGATTAATTCATTTAGTCAGCATTAACTGGATTCCCTGGTGGCCTACAGTTTAAGTCTCAGTGCTATCACCACCTCAGCCTGAGTTCTATCCCTGGCCAGGGAACTTACCCATATATGGTACAGTAGACCTCTCCTGTCTTGCCCGCTGCTCCCCTCAGCAGTGTATTTCAGTCAATCTGCCTGTTCTGTTCCCCACTCTGTCTCTGGTGAATCCTCTCACCACCCCCTGCACCTCTGGCCTATACTCCAATTCTTCTATGCAAAAATAAGTAAAATCTTTAAAAAATAAATAAAGGAGAGTGAATGAATAAATATATAAAGTGGACAGTCCACACAGGTAGCAGAACTATTGCTGAACTTTAACTTTTTACCAGAGAGCAATAATACAAAAACAATAGTTTGGGAAACATTTACTATGAATCAGGTCTACAGACAAGAGATTTTCATGTGTGATCTCATTGGAATCTTAGGACTAGTCAGTGAAACTAATATTATTATACTCATTTTTCATATGAAGAAACTGTGCTTGAAAGGGTATATACTTTATTGTTGACTTATATAATTGAGCCAGACAAAAATTAGATGAACTGATTAAAGAATCAAGACTGAGGCCTGGAAGCTGGGAACAGTTTCCAGATAGAACTGGGAAAACTGCCCAAATTCTGAGTCTCACAATTGGAATTTTATACAGTCTATAAGTAAGATAATTTACATTTTCAAGAATTTTTACAGAGAAAGTGTATTTATCATTGCATTAAAGAAAAAAAGGAGGGGCCTCCCCTGGTGGCACAGCGCCTGATCGCTAGGCTGCGAGGCTGCCCGCAGCTTCTGCACGCGGATTTGCTCCCCGGCTGCCGGCGAGGGTCCCACAAAAAAAAAAGACAGAAAATAAAAAAGGAGGTTTGTTAAAATTTACCCCATCCATTTAGAACCTACTTTTCTGGAAACTGGGACTTTTTAACAATGCTATACACCTTGAAAACTATCTTTCTTTGAAATTAACTGATTTGCCCAGAGACAAATTCTTGTTGCCCCTGATGCAGCAGCTTCTTCACAAGACCAGTACAGCTCCCACCTGCACCCCTTAGTTGAGACCAGGAAGAGGGGAACCCTTTTAACTGTTGATTTTAGTTTACATTATCAAGGTCATAGCTGGTAAGAAATGGAATCCATGTTTTTGATAGATGATTTGGAAACTTCATTAAAGAATACTAGGTCATAAGTGTCACAGTTGACTTAAATTTTATTTGTGAGTTAAGTCACACAGAGAATCTTGTTTTTATTTGTATTTCTGTGAAATGCAGCTTCTTTTGTGAGAAAATGAGCAGAAACTAAGCAAACAGAGCAGAATCTCACAGTGATGGAGGCACATCCTCAGGCATGTTTTGAAGATAGTCTTTGAGACACTGTGCTGGTCTCCCAGGAAGCAGAAGTGAACTTGGCATAGTCCCTGTCGCTTACAAAGTCCAAGATAAAATGGATTATAAAGCAAAGGGCATTACGAGTATTAAAAAGTTTACTTACTACTCACCAAGATTTATTTCTGAAATTTTAAAAACATATCATATGTTGGTTATATACAATAAAATATATACAATTAACAAAATGTGTATAAAATAAATGCAATAAATCCTTAAAAACATATATAATAAAATTTCAAATAATTACAGGAAGATGGAGTAATATGCCAAAAAAGTATGAGAAATGAAAATGCAGACAAGAAAAACCGCATTGTAAAGTGCTGTTTCGTCCTTTTTGGGACTCATCAGTACAGTGTAGCTGAAGCTATAGAAATTTAAGACCTTTTGTTTCTCAATAGCATGTGCACACAGTGCTGACTGAATTTTGAATGTTAAAAGTACTCAAGTAGGGCCTCCTCGGTGGCACAGGGTTTGAGCGCTGGTCTGCGAGGGTCCTACATGGCAGGCAGATCTCTCCTGCCATGCCCGCTGCTCCTCTCAGCATTGTGTTTCATCATTCTTCCTGTTCTGTTCCCCACTCTGACTCTGGTGAATTCTGTCACCCTCCCGCGCTTCTGACTGTACCCAGTGCTTGTATAAATAAATCTTTAAAAAAAAAAGTGCTCAAGTAAATATCCATTAAACTTGGATAAAAGAATTTTAAATCTAATAAAGGATAAAATAATGTTATTTGTAGGTATCATAGTTATTTAGCACATTGTAATTTAAAACATAAACACAGAATTAAACTGTTTCTGGTGTTTTAAAACACAGTAAAATATAAATAGCACTCTTAAATTTCACTACATATTTGTGACAGTAAGAGAATTTGGAATGTATTCAAAGGTCACAGGTCAACTATAATTTTTCTCATTAAATATTAAAATGATTTTGCATGGCTTCAGTTAGCATGGTCATTTTTATGGGTCACCATGTCAGACTGTTTATATAGGGGGGGTTACATCTGGCCATAAAAGATAGAATTCATAGATATTAATTATATTCTGGTTTCAAAATATCAGTATCAATTCATACTAAAATACCTACTTAAGTTATATTCAGGTGCTATCAAATCCCTGTATTATACCACCTTATGGTAGTTTGCATATTGGTTGCTAACTCATAGTATGATGAATAGTGTTAATATTTTTGGTAAAATAAGCTATGGCTCAGCAACTATATACAGCAAATTACAATGCCTGTCAGTGAGATTTATTAATGCTTATTGGCAATAGTTTTGATAGGCCAAATAATGAAGTACAATGCAAGTAACAAAACAGTTTCTCAGCAACTGTGATATAACAAAGTACTATGCAGTTTCTTTCTTTTTTTTTTTTTTTAAGATTTATTTATTTATACAAGCACTGGTACAGTCAGAAGTACGGGAGGGTGAGAGAATTCACCAGAGTCAGAGCAGGGAACAGAACAGGCAGACTGATGAAATACACTGCTGAGGGGAGCAGCGGGCGGCAGGAGAGGTCTGCGCGCCATGTGGGACCCTCGCAGGCTGGCCGGCTGCAGGCAGCTTCGCAGCCCAGCGCTCAACCGCTGTGCCACCAGGGAGGCCCTGCAGTTTCTTATAAATAGTTGGGAAATTCCGGATGATCGAGAGGTGATGATCTACAGCTGAAGGAACACTGAGAAAACTCGCTTGTGCCAGGGCGGAAAACCGCCTGGGAGGGACGCCCTGAATTTGCTTCTTCCTTGGAAGTCTCCTCGGTCGTAACTTAGCAGCAGAGGCCCACAAAGACAGGCATGTCCGATAAGCCCAAGGGCTCACCTAGGTGGTGCTTATGAGCTCACGTACATGACGTGTGAGCCAAGATTGTTTTGCAATCTTGTTCACAATTCCCATATAACCATGCTGAGAAAAATAGGGGATCACTGCTTGTAGCTGACAGCAGTCCCCCGTCTGGTCGGTCCTTCGCGACCAGCGTCCCAGGTCTCAGAGCCCACTAGAGGCTCACAAAGAGTTTCAACTAATGTGACGCTTGTCAGTTTGATTATTTGGCTTACTACAAATCCATTTCCTATCTGTGTAGATCCTCCCACTGCTGACTCCGTTGTCATTCAGGTAGGCACACTCTCCATCTCCTCTGATGACAAACCTAAAACCCAAAACAGCATCATTAAATATCCTTATGTTGAACATCTACATTCATTCCTCCATTATAACTCCAACTCTAGTTTATTAAAGCACCATTTCTGTGTTTAGTTCCCTTTACATTGCCAAGGTCTGTTACTATCACATCTATCATGCATCTGTACCAAGTCCGGGTAAGTTGCTGATAAAGTAATTAACGAGGACTTGCTGTTGCAGCAAATGAACTGTTACCACAGTAGCCTTTAGTGAATATTATTTTCAGTCTTCTTGTTTTGACCCTCATTCCTCCCCCGCCCCTGCTGCAGGGCTCAGATCTGTGGTCAGCTTGCTAGTTTTACTAGTCAGTTCTTCAGATGGCATAGCTGTGATTGATGGTAGTGGTTTGGCCCCTATGTTTTATCTGCTCCACTGAAATGGTCACAATTCAAGGACCTGTTCCCTAGTTCTTTTCACTGATAAAACTTCAGGAAACATTCCCATAGATTCCCTGAAGACTTTCTTTTTGTGATAGATGCAGCAGTGGGAATGAAGGTGAGCTTAGGAAATTGATGGCAACTATTCTTTGTGGCTCTAGGAATTTAGAATCCCTGCTATGCCTCATCTAGCCTTTCTACATTTAAAGATTCCAGCAGAGACATTTAAATCATTGCCTCAAGGTATAAGAACCATGTTCAAAGTCATCCTCATATTAAAGATTTCAATGAAAATGACAATTACTAAAGTTTTTCAAAGCCACAGCAAATAAATGGAAGGGCATGAAAATGGTGTGCATCTCTTACCCTCCTAGTGCAGTGAGTTTTCCATGATCTTAAGTTTGCTTTCTCACAAAGACAATTCTCACACATACCCACACATACACACAGTAGAAAGTCAAGTCCCCAAACATACGTGATATTGTATCCAGCGTTGCCTGCCCACTTCCAGCTGTGATTTGGCGACTCTCTACTAAGGCCTATCCAGTGGTCAATAGGGCCTTTGTATCTTTTCAGGAAATTCTATTATGAAAAACATAGAAAGTGAAAAACATGTTGCTCTCCTATTACTCTTTGGACTCTCGACCCCACAGCCTTTTCTTTTTAGATGGCAGCATGGCATCAGGGAGAAGTTAAGACTTTAGGGTTAGAATAGTCCCTAGTTCTCAGCCCCCAAACTTATTCTCTTGTCTCTAATCCAAAATTATCTTAAAGTCACCATCCACCCCTGCTGGGCTGGCAAAGACCCAGGTAATAATTGTTGTTCTAGTGGAGTATGAATCTCACCCATAGTCCCCATAACACCCTATTTGGATGACAAATTCTATGATAACCATACTTCTCTGTATATATCCAATCTTGTGGGTTATATTGAGGATTCCATGAAACAATGGGTCTGAAACATCTCACAGGGTGCCAAGCTAGGCACACAAAATACTTCAAACAATCGTTTGAAGAAAACAAAGTAAAATTTTCCAAAATAAGGATGGTTTTGCTCATGTATGTTTTTAAATGTATAATGGTGTGTAACATATCACAGCAGAAATTTGACTCCAAATCCTAGAGTCTTCCTTCTCCTTTAGCCTTCACCCCATGCAGCCTTCCTGTCCAAGGAGCTAGGGATCCAACAATCCTCACCATTTCCTTCAGGGTTTCAATCTGCACAAGATTGGCTTTTTGTGACATACAGAATTGCTGGCTGAATGTCCAATTTTCTATGTCATCCGAAAAATAAAAACACTTGCTTCCAAATCCAATCCATCCTTCTGGGCAGGGTGCACACCCACAGTGCTCCATTTCCTTTCTTGCTAAAAGTTGGAAGGTAACAATAAATTGTTAATGGATGTTCTCATCCTTTTTATCTATGCTTCCATGTAGCATCCTCAGGTCACTTCTGAGTATGTACCTTCAATTGTCATTTTCCCAGCTCATCAGTAAGTGCCTTACCCTAAGGACAATAGTTATCAGTCCAGTAGTCTGCAAGTGGGAGCCTGTGCCCCTCACTTCCTGAGGGGTACATGGGCACTACTTGTTTCAAGCAAATCAAATTCTACAGCAATGCTTTTTATGAATGATTCTAACCTAATTTCTCCAAAAGGTAAACACTAGTACACGGTTCCTACATCTTGCAAATTCTGCTTTTCTACATCTTCCTTAATATTAGCCCTTCAACCTCTGGACAAGTCTTATCTGTTATAGATGTTACTATGCCACATTTCTTAGGGGCTACAAAATGTCCCTGTAGACAAAACACAACAAAATTTAAAATATAATTTTGGCACCAAAAATACAATGTAGGACTTCCTGTAGTTTTCTGTTTTATATGTATTTCTGTTAAATATGAATGAAAATATCTTGGTCCTCCCTATACATTCTGAAACCAGCCACAGTGTTGGCTACAGGAAGAATGGACATTTTTGTTTCATAACTTCTCCTTCTCCTCTAACATCTTAAAAAAAAACCATACATTGCTCCTTGGAAGGTATAGTAAGTAAAAAGATATTTCATTTGAAATATTGAACACCACAGTAAACTTTTATTTCCCCTTTATATTTAAAGGTAAGCATTACTTACATATTATACTGTGATAAAATTCTATAGTAGAAATATAATACATAAACAACCGTTTGAAGAAAACAAAGTAAAATTTTCCAAGATAAGGATGGTTTTGCTCATGTATGTTTTTAAATGTATAATGGTGTGTAACATATCACAGCATAATTTTGACTCCAAAATAACAGGTTAATTTTTAAATGTCAGTATCTACAATGTGTTGGATATTACATCATTTGCAGTTATTTAAACCTCTAAGGAAAGATGTTAGATGATAACACAAAACTTGGTCAGGGGATATTTAGTTTTCTAAAATGTTTAGGTTATATTCTAGAGTTGTAGGAATAAAAAGTTTTAGAAGATCACTAATGAAATCAGAATACATGTATCAGTGACTTAGTAATAGTGATAAATCATTTCTTCCTGAATAAGTGTTTCAAGAAATGCTAAGCATTTATTGCCTCTATATACATTGGAATTTGTTAAGCATATAGTTCTCTGACACTTCTTTGCACTGTCATTCTGCATAAGCACCTGTCAAAAACTCACGGATTTGACCTGAGTGAAATAATAAAATGCAAACCTGAATGGGACATGTCAGGAAATAGCTTCATAGATGAAAAACCTTAACTCACAGCCTTTCTTTCATCAGGGCTGGTATCTACATTCTTCCCATGGGTCAGGAGAAAATCCTTAGAGTTATCTTTAACATTTTCTCCTCTTAAAACTTCATACCGAATCTAATATGGAATACTGTTGTCTCACCTTTCGAAATATCCAGATCTGACCACCCTGGTCCAACTCCATTGTCAACCTCAGGTCCAAGCTATCATCATCTCTTACCTAGATTTCAAAAAGATTGCCCTGAAAGGTCTTGCTGATTCCACCCTGTCTTCTAACAACCTCTTCTCAATACAGCAGTCAGAATGAGTATTCTGCAATGAAAGTCTCATCATGATTTCCCTCTTCCTCATCTTCCCCCTTGAACTCCGAGTAGATGCTCAAGCCTTTAAGTGTTTTACAAAACTCTTAAAATCCAGTGGTTCCCCCCTGATGGCTCTTCCTTGTTCTCACATTGAACTGAGGCCTCTTTGCTATTCTTCAAACCCAGAGATACTCCTCCTTAGGGATTTTTGTCAACCTGTTCTCTCTGCCTGGAGTGCTTTCCCCAGGTAGTCTATGATGACTTTCTCTCTTTCAAAAGTTTCCTGAAAGAGCCTCTTAAGGTGATTTATTTGCCACCCCTCTATTTAGGATGGCCTTCTCCATCCCTACCTTTGTTTATTGTATTTGCAGCTTCCTTCTAGAATGTAAGTTCCCTGGGAGCAGGGATCTTTGTGTTTTGTTCATTGATATACCTCAAGCACTTCAAACAGTCTGTGGCACATAATAGAGTTCAAAAATATTTATTGATAATATAAATGTATAGATAACATCATAAGGTTTGGGGAACAAGTAACTTACCTGCCAAAAGAACAGAAAGTACAATCACTGCAGTTAGAAGTACAACACAGATGGCAGAGGTTAGATGCTTGCTTTGGCAAAATCTTTCACCTACAGAATACAAATGTCATAATTTTAATCTCATGAAGGCCTTACAAAGAAAACTTAAATTTACCAGAGAAGCATCCTCTAAAATCAGTGCCTCAATTTTCTTATTGCCAACTCCTTTCAAAAAGGTTCCTGCTTCATAAATGTTGGCCATGGTCTCAAGAGGGCAGAGATGCAAGCAACTGAATTATTTCCCCCTACAAACTTCTTCCAGTGATTGGAAGAAGTATTTAAGAAAGAGCAGGAAACAAAATGAGTAGAAATGAAGGTAAAAAAGAAACATACAATTAATCCAGATGTACCTCCAGAATGAAGAGATCTGGTTAGAAGTACTAAGTGAAGCTTTGAAAATAAATCAGTGGCATTCATCATATTAACAGAATTAAAGAGAGTGCATGATCATCTCAGTAATTGTAGAAAAAGCCTGTGAAAATTTAACATTCTTCCATAACAATTCCCAAAAACTAGGAACAGAAAGACTTTCCTACTCCTGATAAAAGTCATCAACAGAAAAGGCACAGCTGGTAGTGAAGAGCAAATGATTTCCTCCACAGATATGACACCAAAAGAATAAGCAATAAAAGCAAGTAGATTACTGGAAAATATCTGCAAAGTAGAAGAAACAATTATCAAAATACAAAGAGAACAGGCAGAATGGGTGAAAATATTCACAAGCCTTCTATGGAGAAAATATGTATCTAAAACTTACTAAAAACTCTCAAAATTCAACATTAAGAAAACAACCCAATTTAAAAACTGACCAAAGATTTGATTTTAGATGGATGGTAAATACACACCTAAAAACATGCTTAGCACGTCATTAAAGGAAAACAAATTAAAATATAATGAGCTACTGCTCTATAGCCATGGGCGTGGCAAATAAAATAACAAGCTAAGTGGAGGTGAAGAAATGATGTGGAAGGAATTCTCCTACACTGTTGGAAATGTAGAATGATATAGTCACTTTGGAAACTATATCAAGTTAGTAATTTGGCAAGGTGAACATAAAGGTACCACATGCCCGAGTTAACCTGTCCCTATCCCAATCTTATTTATGCAAGGGAATGAAAACCTCTGTTTATACAAAAGCCTGGACATGATTTTTTTAAAGATTTATTTATTTATGCATACAAGAACTGGGGTACAGGCCAGAGGTGTGGGGGGTAAGAGGATTCACCAGAGACACAGTGGGGAATAGAACAGGTGGACTGACTGAAATACACTGCTGAGGAGAGCAGGGGGCGTGATAGGAAACGTCTGCTTTGCCATGTGGGTTAGCCCCCTGGCTAGGGATCAAACTGGTGCTGCAGTGGTAGTGGCTGAAGATAACTTGACAGCGATGTCTTTAACCACTGCACCACTGGGGAGACTCTGGACATGAATTTTTATAGCAGCTTTATTCAGTAACCCAAAACTGGTAATAATTTGAGTATCTTTCAACTACTGAATATCTTTCAGCACTACGAAAAGGAAAAAGCCTGACCATATGTTCACATTTGCTCATTTCTCATTCTACTTGGCTTGCCAAATTTTAGTTGGTCTTCTCCTTTACCCCCAAAATTCCAAAACTCTGACTTGTCCAAAGCTTTGCAAGCAGCAATGGAGTGCAGTCGGGCACAGCTGACTTCATTCATATGATGTGCAAAGAACAGCACAAGTCCCCACTCAGGAGCCCTGTCCCAGCAGTTTCCAGGTTGATTCAAACGAAGACCAAGTTCTGTTTTTGAATCATACCTGTATTTAGAAATATAGGTGTGAACCTGTATTTCTAAATCACACAGTGTTGTAAGTCAGCATTACTTCAACACAAAAATAAAATCAGAGAAATTTGTCACAGAAAACAAGCTCCTGTGGACTCTTTCAACCATTACAAATTTTCTTCACTTCATGACTATCTCTCACAGTAACAGGGAGAGTGAGTTAGTTAAATTGTAGTCAGGGAAGCAGAAATGTAGGGTTGAAATAGGTTAGGCAGTAGACCATGACATCTGGATTTGGCTCAACCTTTTGTTCTCTCTGGTTCTACACTGCAGCAAAGGTGTCTTAAAACTCTGAATCTCATGACTCCCATGATTGTTGGATTGCTAAAGGGTGACATGAACATCTTGCCTTATGTCTCCCCAATAAATGTGACCCTCTTCTTCATCTACTAAAAGCCCCTTCTTTGCTCCTGTATTTCCCTATATCTCTCATGCTCCTTTGTATCAAGCTCCATTTCCTCTTTCTCTTCCCCTTTCTAATGCTGTGTCCCTGCTAGTTCCCTCCACATTTCTGTGCCTCTCACAATTCAGCACAATAAGCTCTGAATACAATAATCTTCAAATTTCTAGTTGGAAAAATCAGCATTAGGAATTATCTCCCAGAAGAACAAGGAAATGAACCATATTGCAGGCCGGATTTTAATTTTTATATTTACAGAGTCAAAAAGTTGAGCTAGTTTGTTGTTAGAATTTCAAAACAGCTTTTGCAATGTGTACCTGTTCTGATTGGCCAAATAGTTTAGGTGCGGAAGCTCTGGACTTACAACATAATTGCAAAATTAACATTGTTTTTTTTTGTTGTTGTTTTTTTTGTTGTGCGCTGAAGCAGACTGTGTTCACTGCAACTGAAAATGGGTGCGGTATGTGGGGGAAGAGCCTATATAAGTGAGGAGGAGCCAAAGTAAAAATGAAACAACAAAAAAAAACAACAAATGTGGAGGGAACTAGCAGGGACACAGCATTAGAAAGGGGAAGAGAAAGAGGAAATGGAGCTTGATACAAAGGAGCATGAGAGATATAGGGAAATACAGGAGCAAAGAAGGGGCTTTTAGTAGATGAAGAAGAGGGTCACATTTATTGGGGAGACATAAGGCAAGATGTTCATGTCACCCTTTAGCAATCCAACAATCATGGGAGTCATGAGATTCAGAGTTTTATGAGCCTTGTTTTTTCAGGGAAAACAATCAAATTCAGGGAAGGGGAATAGGAAAGAAGAACATATATATGTGTGTGTGTTTATATATATACACACATATATATATAAATATAAAAAAGCAAAAGATAAAGGTTCAGTAAAAGGTATCTTTTCTGCTAGACTGAGGTACAAACACACTTTATGTTCTTCCTCTTTTCTCATCAAATTTTCTGTAAACTGAAAATGCTAAAGAATTTGCTGTTGAGAGCAGTCTTCCACAGCCACCCATCCTCATACCCCTACATCTGTTTACAAATTACAAAGGATATATATACCAGAAATCCCAGTTGTTTCAGGCAACTTTTGTTGGTATATATGTGTGTATGTGTGTATATAGACATATGCACATGCATACATATTTACATTACATACATGCATTATACACATACATACATATATGTGTGTATATGTATGTTAAAACAAGATTGTTGGAGTTCAAGTTTGCCAACCTTCTGGGCTGTAAACGACCTGTGATTTAACATCATAATGTGACTTGCTAAGGTACAAATTGCCAGGAATGTGGGGGAAACAGGAGGATTAACAATATAAACACAAAGAACATTATCCCCCTTATCCTCTTGTAATCCATTTACTATTTATAAATCCTGCCCCAGAAATGAGTAAGTACATACACAGCAATATAATAATTGGTGTAAAATACACCCCAATTCTCTCATGCATCAATATTCCCTCACGACAAATTATGGAGAAGGAAAATGACAATGACGTGCTAAGACTCCTGAAATGTGGCTTCCCTAAGGAGTCCCATCAGAAAGAAACATTCCCCTTCCCTCTTTTTGCTGTTTTTCCTTTCTTTCTTTCTTTCTTTTTTGTTGCAAATTTTATGACCCATATGTTACCCGATCCTCCTGCTTCCTTGTCATCTCTGGAGGCAGCATCTTTCTTTGTCACTTTCAGCAGAGAATGCAAAGACTTGGGCATTCTGTTTGCAGGAGCGCTGTGAAGCAGGCACTGGAAGACAAAAGTGTGGACGAACTCTGAATGCCTCCTAGAGCACAGCTGGCTTTTTCAAGATGAGAGGATGGCTTTGCTGAGATGACTTTGCGGACCTGAGGTGCGCTGAAGCAGACTGTGTTCACTGCAACTGAAAATGGGTGTGGTATGTGGGGGAAGAGCCTATATAAGTGAGGAGGAGCCAAAGTAAAAATGAAACTGAACTACTGCAAAATGAAAGCATTTATAGGAATCAGTCCTTAAGTTTTGTTAACCTCAGGATGCAGGCATGAGATCCTGCATTTCATATCTGCACTTCCCACTAGAGTAAAATCCTTTCACATATAATAAATTTTGTGAAAATTTTTGAAATATTTTCTTGAAAAATCCTTTCTCAAATAATAAGTGGATTGCAGAAAGACATCAGACCATTAATATTTCCTGAACCTCAACCATTTACAAAAGACAAGGATCTGGTCTTGAGAGAATCACACTCCAGAATAAGAGAAGGACTAGGGTATAAAGTTAATTAGACTGTAAACAAAATAAGTGAAGCTATGAAGTGTTCCAGAATTTTAAAAAGCAAAGTGCTTTTTTACCTTAGTAATATCAACTCCAGACTTATATCCCCTGTCAAAATGGATTAACAGCGACTGGGATTTATGTTATTGTCTGAATCAACTAAAAAGGAAAAAAGAAAAGAAACTATAGATGAAAAAACCCTGAGCATCACACAAGGAAAGGCAGTAGCCATCTTGTTAGTGGGCCACCTGTGGGAACTCTGGCACCCCCATACCTGTACATTCTAAAGGGAATCTGCCATGTGCCACATAAAGACACAGCATATGAAAGATCTTTATTTTAAAAAAATATTTTATTTTATTTTTTTAAAGATTTATTTATTTGTGCATACAAGAGCTGGGGTATAGGCCGGAGGTGAAGGGGTGGGGACGCAGGAGTGAGAGGATTCACCAGAGACAGAGCAGGGAGCAGCAGCAGTGGGCAAGACAGGAGAGGGTGCTGTGCCATGTGCATCACCTCCCTGCCTGGGGATCAAACTGCAATGATAAAACTGCAGTGGCTGCGGATTACTTCATTGTCCTGCAACTTAACCTCTTGTGCCACTAGGGAGGCCATAGTGTGAAAGATCTTTAATAGAACAATTGTGTAAAAAGAAGGAAGAGAAAGGATACAGTTCCCCAATAAAATACCCAAAGTTACCCATCCTCTCATAAGTAAATGCCCAGCAAACAGGGTGGCTCAAGGTGGAGCTGCTGAGGCTTGAAAGTCTAAGGCACCTTCTGGAGGGTGAAGGGCAGCAGGCAAGTCTTTGGGACACAAAGAGCAAAATCAAAGCACAAATGAAATAATGGCTGCCAGTGTCAGCCTCCTCATGTGTCTCTCACCCAGTTGTCTCCTCCATACCTCCCAAGCCCCTGGTGCATGTCCAAAGCCAAGAAGCAAGGGGGCTCTTCTTCTCCATGTGTCCCCCTCCTCTGCCTCCTGCCTTCCGTGCTCTACAGCTCCATCCAGCTGCTCAAAACATCCTTCCCAGGGACAGGAAACACAGAAACTTCTTTTCATGGAGATGCCTGTTACACTCTGAAAAGATTATGAGGCCTGCAATTGCCCCAGCTTTACCCAGTATCGTAGACACTGGGATTTATGCTACTGTCTGAATCAACTAAGTGATACGATACCCAGTATCGTATCCCCTTAAGAAGGGGAAACCCAGGCAAGTGCCAGTGGATTCCGTGAATTGCCTCTGAAAAGCTCAGACACAAGAACCCTAGGACAGAGCATCAGAGAGGAAGAGACATTCCCTTCTAGCTCCATCCTCGCTGCTGTGAATAGCATGAGTTTATCTTTTTAGATTGCTGAGTAATATTCCATTGTGTATATGTACCACATCTTCTTGATCCAGTCATCTACTTTTGGGCAGTCATCTACTTTTTCCAATAGGTATTGGAAATAGTGCTACATTGGAAATAGTGCTACATTGGAAATAGTGCTACATTGCAGTCATTTTTAACCTGATCTTTGTACCCCTAAGTCAACTACTGTACAATCAGCAGAATTTAGATGTTTATTATTATGGTAGGTGCTGAGAAACAAAAGTTTTGCAAGCTCTGATTTTAAAAGAGGATGGAGCAGGTGTCTGGGACTCCTGCAAGAGAGAGCTGAACAGATGCTCCAGGATGACCCAGGTGAGGCAGGAGCTTCCTCTGGTGTTTAGGCAAGAGATTGGCTTTAAAAGGAGGCTTATATGGTACCAAGAAAACTGTAACAGAGTAAGGACAGTATCTTATGAAAACAGTGGCACACCTAGGCTGTAGGAAACTTGGGAGGGAGAAATATATCTATTTTGACACAGCCCTACTCTGCCACAGAGAACTTAAGGTTAAAGACGAGTCTCCTCAAGAAGCCAGAGTCCCTGGTATTAACTTACTAGTACGCAGCACTGTATAGAGGGGAAAATTACTTATTCTTCTAGAGGTCAAAATGAGGATTAATCTGGACGAAGAGACTGAATGGAAAGGGGTTCCAGCTGCTTCTTTAACTCTTCCCAGATAGGGCTTGGATTATATAGGCTGTGGAGATGGGGGGAGGGGGGAGGGTCTTTTTAGCAAAGACCACAGAGCAGAAACAAACACTTGCTTTCACTGGAATAATATTCTCAGGCACATGTTAATCACCAGACAGGGCAAAACAAAATTCAATTCCCAGACAGGCAGTAACTTAACTCGTGATGTCTGGTGATGTCATCAGTATGAGAAAGACAGGAATTTAGAGAATGAAGGATTTTAGCCTAAGGAAAACGGCCTTTCACCTCCTGTCAGGGCTCTCTGGGCAGAGGCTTCCGGCATCAGGCGGTTGTGCTTGAAGATGCTAAGGGCAGGGCTCAGAGCCGGCTGGTCACAGTGGGCCTTTAATCTTCTGACTTTGCCTCTGCTTCTTCATGTCCACATTTTGTTCATATTTATTTTGTCTATTTTCACAATGGAGAAAAGAGGACTCAGGCCAGTTCCAAAAAAAAAAACAAAAACCTACCAAAAACCTACTTCCAATTAAAACACCAAAGCTTTCACAATTTTCCATCCCAGGCAAAACAGGGAGAGGGTAGAGGGTAGGAGAGATTGAAATCAGAAAGGGAAAAGTCCCTGAACCTGAAAACCAGGACTGTCTGGCCTGGTTTTGTTAGGGGGAAAAGGATGTCCCAAAGCAAATTCCATATAGGCTTTGTGGACTCCACCCCCACCCCAGGTCAAAGCCAAAGACACTGGGAACTCCAAATCCCATCACCACCAAAGGGAAGGTGGCTGGGACCTGAGGGTGGGGTTAAGCAGCCAGGTGGATACAAAAGGCAGACACGTGGGCTTTGGGGGGCGCCATTTTTGGCTTTCCGCCAGCTCGCAGCGTCCGGCCAGCTCTGGGAGTGACTTTGGGTTTCCAGGTCGTCGGATCGGGTAGGACGCATTAAAGACTTTATTTCCCTATTTTCTCCCTGAGTTGTATATTTTCCTTATTTCTTTTTCTCTTGTAAATAAACCTTTTATTAACCCTTTTGCGTGTGTCTGTAGTAGAGTATTCATAAGTCCCTTTAAAGCGCGCGGGTGAGGACTCACAGCCAGGAACCCGTTTAATATCGGGGTTGCTCTATAACAGTTTCACTCTAGAAGCCTTTCCAAAAGGCTTTAAACCATGGAAAGTCCCGAGTCTGGAAAATCTGATAACAACGGCAAGTCAAGGCCTGGGAACTATGGGAAGAAATTTGGTCAGAATTTTTGGAAAAACTGCACGAAGGCCAAGCAGAGGAGATATCACTCTAGGTGAAGCTGGAAAAGGCATTTTTTTTTTTCTTTCTTGGTTCTTGGTTCTTCCAGTGATGAACTAATGAGGTGCTCTGGAGGACTCCCAGGGCTGCCAATTTCCTGTGCTAGGGCTAGGGAGAAAGGAGCGGGCACAATACCTCGTGTAGGAGTCTGCAGGTACAGATACGCAGAGGCAGCTCACAAACACCATATGACTAATGATCTGTTTTCTTTGAAATTTGGTGGAGATTCCTGCCTTAGTGATGCCTGAGGAAGTGTTGGGACATTGATGCCATCAGAAACTAACCAGTCCTGGGCCTCCCTGGTAGCTCAAGGGGTGAAGCATCGCATGATGAAGAAATCCGCAGCTTCTGCAGCCTGAGTTCGATTTCCGGCCAGCCGGGGGCGGCCCACATGACGCAGCAGACTTCTCCTGACTGGCCCGCTGCTCCCCTCAGCAGTGCATTTCAGTTGGTCTGCCTGTTATGTTCCCCATTCTGTCCCTGGTGAATCCTCTCACCACCACCCCCCCCCCCTCCCACCACCACCCCCACCCCCGCCCCGCTGCATATCTGGCCTGTAACCCAGCTCTTGTATGCACAAATAAATAAGAAGGAAGTAAGGGAGGGAGGAAGGAAGGAATGAAGGAAACTAACCAGGCCTAGTAAACCAGTTTCAAATGACCAAGATGTGACAACAAACTCTGGGAGACTGAAGATGATAACACTAGGGGCACCGATGGTGATGGGCTGCTGAGACAGGCTTTTAACTCATGATGAACTGTCTTTGTTTAACTCGCTAGAAAAAGTCCAGCTCAAAAAGAGATATCAGAACGGTTTTGGGGGGCTGAAAGGTTCAGCGCGGTAAAGAAAAGGAGAGCCAGGCTAAATTTCTCAAAGGAAGGAAAAATTTATTGTGCCCCGGGCGGACCTCACGGACCCAAGGTGCTTAAACCCCACCCTCAGGTCCCAGCCACCTTCCTTTTGGTGGTGATGGGATTTGGAGGGCGGGGGGTGGAGTCCACAAAGCCTGTATGGGATTAGCTCAGGACATCCTTTCCCCCTAACACTTTCAGGGGCAACATACCTGCCGTTTCTTAAATCCTGGCTTTCTGACAATAAAGTGTGCCATATAGATTCAATTCTGTTTCTGCTCATTGGATTTGACAGCGACAGACAGTGAGACCCGGCTTTTCTGGCTACACGTGCTCTTACTGTTCAGGCCTGTGCGCTCCAGCAGACTCTAGGTTCTCCACCTGCACTCCCACCCCCTTTCCACAGGCCCCAACCCCAGCCATATGCTTCTGCATTGCCCCCCCACTCCATCCCCACCCCTCTCCATTGCCCCGGATACCCCCACTAGCACTCCATTGACCCAAATGCCTCTCCATTGCCCTGAACACCGCCCCCCCCACACCCCATTCCCTCTCTGATGGAAGTCATGCTACTCATGTTGTCTGACAAAGGTTCTGGCATGGGGCAGATTCCTGAAAAGTCAGGAATCTCATTAGCTGACTCCTGTAGATTCTTCTTATTTGTTTATGGCTAGTTTCTACCATTGTTAAAATACACATTTAAAAGTAAAACTGCAGGGCCTCCCCGGTGGCGCAACGGTTGAGCGCTGGGTTGCGAAGCTGCCCGCAGCCTCTGCAGCGCCGGTTCGATCCCCGGTCGCCGGGCGAAGGTCCCATATGGCGCACAGACCTCTCCTGCCTCCCACTACTCCCCTCAGCAGCGTACTTTGTCAGTCGGCCTGCTCTGCTCTCCGCTTTGGCTCTGGTGAATTCTCTCACCCTCCCGCATTTCTGACTGTACCCAGTGCTTGTATAAATAAATAAATACATCTTTTAAAATAAATAAACAAAAGTAAAACTGCAAATGCCTTTTGATCAATTACTGAATAACCAATTTGATGGCAAATGGCACTGTGTGATACAAATATTACATTTTTTATAAAATTAGTAATTCTCTGCCAAAAGGCAGTAATTCAACATTTGGCCTTACATTAACAAGTGAAAAAACTTCTGGGAACAAGAGGCTGTAAACATCCCCTTGGCCAAGTCTTTAACATGGAGATGTGGTCTTTTGAGGCAAGGGCTAATTGGAGAAGGAAATTCTTTTGCCTTGAAGTTAAAGATAGCAGTTGGGTGGCAGCTGTGAGCCAACCTCCAAGTGTAAGAAAATTCCTGATAAGTTCCTGTTTGTTTAGGGCTGATTCCCCTGGAGGTGACAATCGGTATGGTAGCTGTTAGAGTATGCATTCAAGAATAAGTCAACAACAATTTGGTGACTGGTTGAGCTAATAACCATGGCAGCACAAATAATGCACTTGGAAATAGTCAATGTTACAACTACTGGTAAGTCACGTATTAACCATTCTGGGAACCAAAAGCTATAACCATCTCCAGCCCTGCCTCCGATAAAATATTTGTAGTTCTTTAAAACAACAACCAGCAATCTTACAGAAAAGGTAATTTTCCCTTGATCTTAAAGTTAGATACGGAGAGTAGGCTGATGAGATAAGTATAGGAGTAATAGGTAGAAAAACTCTTCTGTTAGATTAGGAACATTCCTCCCTTAATTGAGAGCTTGGGGCTAGGGAAGAGTCAGTGCAGCTTGCCTGGCATTGACGCCCTCCGGGCCCTTGGTTCCCTAACATTGAATAAATATCTTATAAAAACAATATACTATTAGATGATGATTTCTATATAAAAGTCTTCTATTTTTTGTTTTAATCATATGGTTATATGTTAGTCTAAACTTTATAGGTTAGTTAGAAAAAATCCCTTTGTCTCCCTTCCCCCAGGTAACTTCCTGCCCTTTGTTTCCCGGAGCCCTTTGTTAATCGTTCACCATGGAAATGTTAGTTTCAGTCACATAAGTTTGTTTAAGGTAAATGGCTATTCTAAGAACACTTTGTTTAGCGACTGTGCCTTCTTTGAAACAAAGAATAATAAATTCAGGACCTCTGCAGGAGGGCAAATAGACCCTTGGATGTTCTTGAAAAAGATGTGAAGATTGTTATCTTCCTGCCTTAATGCTATGCTTATGCACTCTTATGGTTGGCTTGAAATGTATAAACAGCTGAGACCCTCAGCAGAATGATGTCTGCACCCTGATGAAGTGTTTGCGTCCCATCCTTCAGGAACCCCTGAGACCCAGGCTGCAGCGGCCGGCTCGCGGCACCTCTCCATTGCTCTGGACCCCTGTCCCCTTTCTATTGCCCCCCTGTCTCCACTGGTTACAGACCTCAATCTTTTCCTCAGTCCTGGGGAAGCCAGTTGACTTCAGAGCCCCCAGTCTTTGCCAACAATTTCTTTCCCACTTGTACTTTCATTTTCAATATTGCTTGTTTCACTTTCCCAGAAAGATTGGCTACAAGAGAAATGAAGACTGAGTATCAGTCATGCTAACATGTAATCACCCCTGGCAGGGCCTTCCTGTTTGGAGACCTAGTGAACTATTACGATACAGTTAACAAGTTTGTATTTTCCCCATTTCTTGCAATTCCCCCTTATCTAGCATTAACAGGATTAATAGCTTGTCTTTCCCTTGTGTTGCAGCTTCTCCCTCGCCTTGGGAAGAAAAACAAGCTGGCGCCCACCGGTGTCCATGCAGACCCTTTTCCCTCCCACTAATGAAAACAATCTGGTGATCACCCTTCTCTCCTGACACCTTCCCCTTCCCTTAAGATGAATGAGCTGACACCCATTGGCCTCTGTGAAGACCCTTCCCCTTACCTGTCGCTGTGCTGACACTTTCCCCCTCCCTTTAATGAAAACCAGCTGGTGTCCATCTGTTAGGGGGAAAGGATGTCCTGAGCTAATCCCATACAGGCTTTGTGGACTCCACCCCCACTCCAGACCAAAGCCATCAAGACACTGGAAATGACAAATCCCATCACCACCAAAGGGAAGGTGGCTGGGACCTGAGGGTGGAGTTAAGCAGCCAGGTTGGGTATAAAAACCAAACACGTGGGCCTTGGGGCTCTCGCTCTGTGGCTCGCCTCCTGGCTTCACGGCTCCTGGCTCGCAGCCAGCTCTCAGAGCGCCATTTGGGATTCCAGATCGGCAGATCGGTTAGGAAGCATTTAAAACTTTGTCTCCCACTTTTCTCCCTGAGCTGTACATTTCCTCATTTCCCCTTCCCTTGTAAATAAACCTTTTATTAACCTTTCGTGTGTGCCTGCAGTAGAGCATTGATAAGTCCTTTTAAGCGCGGGTGAGGACCCACGGTCAGGCACCCCTTTTTGTATAGGGGCTGCCCTACAACACATCCACCTCCGTGTTGAGCTGGCGCCCACTTGTCTCCATGCGGACCCCACCCCTCCCCTTGGCGGACCCCTACCCATCTCCCCCTTGTATAAATACCCCTGCCCACTGCCAAGGAGCAGGACGGTGGTCTTTCGGACATGAGTCTGCCGCCCTCCTCATTTGTCGACAAATAAAACTGCTTTCCTTTTCCTCAAACTCAGTTTCCTTTTATTGGTTGAGGGAAACTGAGGCCGGCGTTCGGTAACAATTTGCCAGAAGTGTGAGACTCTAGAGCTTACGCATGAAGAACAATGTGTCATCCGGCAACATGACGAGCTGTTGAGACATCTGGCAGTTAGTCAGGGCGTGGTGGGTGCTTTCCTGCCAGGGCAGGGGAAATCAGAAGAGGACAGCAGGGCAGGGCGTCACCCTGGTCAACCAAAAGTGGGCACAGGGCTCTGCTTTTTGGAAGTTGTCCATTTTCATCACTGTTTCCTGGCTTTTCCTAAGGTGATCAGATTTCAAGCTGAGGAGCTGTCCTCAGTGAGATTTGTCCAGTGAGAGGAATGTTTACTTATATACTGTGAAAACAAGATAGCAACGGCAGAAACTGGTTTTATCAAGGAATTTGTTTTCTGGGCCTCTCCTGGTGGCGCAGCGGTTGAGCGCTGGGTTGGGGAGCTGCCTGCAGCCTCTGCAGTGCCGGTTCAATCCCTGGCCACCAGCGAGGGTCCCACAAGGCGTGCAGACCTCTCCTGCCTCCCGCTGCTCCCCTCAGCAGTGTACTTCGGTCCTTCTGCCTGCTCTGCTCCCCGCTCTGGCTCTGGTGAATTCTCTCACCCTCCTGCGCTACTGACTGTACCCAGTGTTTGTATAAATAAATAAATAAATAAATCTTTAAAAAAAAAAAAGGAATTTGTTTTCTGCTGAACTATTGTAATCTCTGAAATCACTTAAAAACTTCAGTAGACAGTGATAATAAAAAGCAGATGACTCTTTGGAAGACAGTTTGTTCATTTAAGAAGAAACTGAACATACTGATAAGATCTGGTAATCTCCTCCCTTGGCATTTATACAAATGCTTTGAAAACTGATATCACCATAAAATCCCTCCTCTTTCTGGGTTCTTCTCCAGCTGGAGGAATAATCAATTTAACGGGGGAGAGGGCAAAAACAATTCTGCAGATCCTGCCAACATTTCGGGAGGATGGAGTATTGAGGGATCCAAAGGGCTAAGGAGAGAGGAGAGGGAGGCGTCCCATGAAGAGGAGATGACCTTGTTATAGAGCAACCCCGATACAAAACGGGGTGCCTGACTGTGGGTCCTCACCCGCGCGCTTAAAAGGACTTATCAATGCTCTACTGCAGGCACACGTGAAAGGTTAATAAAAGGTTTATTTACAAGGGAAAGGGAAATGAGGAAATGTACAGCTCTGGGAGAAAAGTGGGAGACAAAGTTTTAAATGCGTCCTACCCGATCCGCCGATCAGGAATCCCAAAATGGCGCTCTGAGAGCTGGCCGCCAGCCAGGAGCGGTGAAGCCAGGAGGCGAGCGATCGCGAGCCAGAGAGCGAGCAAGGCCCACGTGTTTGGTTTTTATATCCAACCTGGCTGCCCAACTCCACCCTCAGGTCCCAGCCACCCTCCCCTTGGTGGTGATGGGATTTGTCTTTCCCAATGTCCTGATGGCTTTAGTCTGGAGTGGGGGTGGAGTCCACAAAGCCTGTATGAGATTATCTCAGGACATCCTTTCCCCCTAACAATTCCCCCCTTTCACTTTTTGCCACCATTTCCATGGTGATGAAGATCAAACATATGGATTCTGGGATACAGTCTCAGATGAAAATTTTCCAGGGTTCCAGTCTGAAAGAAAACGAATCCCTCCAGGTAGTGTCCATTGTGGAAAGCAAAAGTCCTCCATTCCTGGAAAAACAGTTCATCAGTCCCAGCCGAAAGAAAACATCTGGAGGCATTAGCCAGAACAAGACAGCAGATATGTCAAAAATCACAGGAAAAAAAAATCTTAAAATGGTTCAACTTATGTAAAGACAAATTCTCTCAACCTTGATCCCAATTTTTTAAAACAGCATAGCAAAAGTTTGCAAACCAAATCTACTTTTAAACCATATTGCCTATTTTTGCATAAAATCACAGGGCAGAATAACTAAGCAGCAATTTTTAGCTGGCTCCGTTGGAATACTCCATATAGGATTCAGAGCGAACTGTTGACATCCGGTCCGTGTAGGCTTTTGGAAGAAGTTGGTCTCATCAGACTCCACCTGGGCTTTCCTCTTCTCGAGGGTACCAGGGACTTTTCGTTGGCCGGGTTGTCCAGTCCTGCCAATGGAGGCAAGCTTCCTCACCTTCTTTGGAGGTCTCTGGAACCCTACAAACAAGGCAAACAGGTTCTCCTCTTCTTGGTTCAGCTCTGTTTCAACTTTCTGGAAGAGCTCCACACACAAAGCCACACAATGAAACTTATGTCCAATTTTTTTCAGTTTAAACAAAATCCCTATGGAAGTTATGCAAAAACAGACTCTGAGATAAGTAGTAAAAGATTACTACCACTATTTTTATGCCGTGTTGGTATCAAGGGGAGAGAAAATGCAAACACAAGTTAGCTTTGTTGGAAAAAAAATTACAACCTTGCTGCAGATCCTGGTCACCAAAACAAGAAAACTTTGTGGATTTAGAGCAAAATGCAAAAAAATCATCAGTATTATTATGTCAAGGAAAACTTAGTAAATATGAGGTGTATTTCCAAGTCTATTCAGTCCTTAGTAGAAAAGTTTTACTCTCAACAGTTCCATCAATAGGAATCTGTTGAGACCTTTTCTCCCTATATTTTCAGAAACAATTTCTGTAGATGTGAAACAATTGAATTATAATATTACAAGGTGACAATCACCATTGACAATTTACATACATACCAGATACTACTGTTAACATTTTGTACATACCAAAGTTTTACCATTTTCCCAAGTGACAATGCTTCCCTTCCAGTTTTACTTCATTAGGTAAAATCCAAATAGAACAAATTCATCTAATGCCTTTCCCAGGAGGAAAGGGAGAAACTTTGTGGAGTGTCTCAGGAGCTCTACTGAGGTTCCACAAAATTTCCTTGCATCAGCCAAATGACAGGCTACCAAATTTGTACTTGAATTTAGATTTCTGGGAAGCTTTGCCATAAATATCAGAAAAATAACAGAAACAACAATGTTCAATCTCTATGAAGGCACCGGCTTAGTTCAGTAGCACAATGTTGACAATCAAACCATAACCTTTAGTTTTTCTCATAACTGGAGACTCTTTTTTTTTTTTCAACGTCTATGGGCACCATGTATACCAATTTGTCAATCACTTGAGGTCAAGACAAGGACACAAGGAAAGGACATACAGACATACAACATATAGACACAAAGAGCTCATTAGTTACCATTTATCACGCGTGGGATATCTCATGCAACTGCAGTTTCACTCATTGGCCAAAGTAACAAAAAGAAAGCAGAGAAAAAAATCTCAAAGGTAAAAAAAAACAGAAAGTTAAAAAAAATAACAAAATCAAAATCAAGATTGAAAACCTTTCTGTGTAAAAAAAAAATAGTGGCACCATATGCATGATCCTAGATGTTATTTCACGTCTCCTAAACTTTGAAAAGAAGAAGATTGGTTAGAGCATGTTAGTTTTCTCAGGGTTTCTTCAGGAAAAAAAAATGAGTCCTTGGGTATCCTGCAACAATAACTGGAAAAGAAGTCAGTAACATTCAAGTTTTTGTCTGTTTCTTAAACAAATATCTCAAGTCCTCAATGGGTTCACAAGACCAATGGGACTTTGTCTCTGGGTCAGTTCCTCCTGGGGCTTTCTTAACTCTGGAATGATGTACCCAGGGTTTTATGCCTGCAAGTTTCAGAGAAGTATGTGTGCTCAACAAGACATCATAGGGACCAGTCCATTTTTCTGACAGCTGGTTTTGAGCATCCCCGCTCTGCCAAGTCTTCAGTAAGACCTGATCTCCAGGTTTGAAGGGATGCAATGGTTGATCAGGAGGCATAGAGATCCTTGAGGTTGCAAAGTTATGAATCACTGCCAGAACCTCCTGGATGTGTTTCACATATTGCGTGATCCGGCAATCTTGTGTTATTTCCGGACTGGCTTTCAGAACTGAGGCCTGAAAAGGTCTTCCAAACACAATCTCAAAGGGGCTTAATTGTAGCCCACTTCTAGGTGCCACTCTTATGCGGAGGAGGGCAAGGGATAGTACCTGGTCCCAACGAAGTTGTGTTTCTTGGCACAGTTTTGCCAAGGTTTTCTTCAAGGTGTGGTTCATCTTTTCTGTTTGCCCGGAAGACTGCGGTCTCCATGCAGCATGCAATTTCCAGTTTATCTGTAACGCACTGCTCACTGCATGGGTGACGTCAGAGACAAATGCCGGCCCATTATCACTCTGGATAGAGTCCGGCAACCCAAAGCGAGGGATTATCTCTTTCAGTAGCTGTTTGGCAACCTCGGAAGCTTTTTCCGTCTTTGTGGGAAATGCTTCCACCCATCCCGAAAACGTGTCGACAAAAACCAAGAGATATTTGAAATTGCCTGTTGTTCTAGGCATTTGTGTGAAGTCCACCTGCCAGTCCTCAAAAGGACACTTGCCCCGATATTGAACCCCAATGGCTTTAGGGTGGGAGTCAGTCTTGGGGTTATTCCTGGCACATAATTCACAACCTCTGGTGATCCGTTGTGCTATTTTGTGTAAATACGGGCCCTTCAAATATGGGCGCACTGTTTCTAATAAGGCATCTCTCCCATAGTGAGATCCCTCGTGAAGATGTTTTAGCACCGGGTACACCAGGGCCTCCGGGAGGAGGATCATCCCATGAGAGTTTACTCTCCAAGTAGAGCTGGGATCAAACTCAGTAAATCCCCATGCACGAGCTCTCTCCTCATCCCGCTCGGTGTATTCAGGAGCATACTGAGTCAGGTCCACAAGAGGGATGAGTGCACCCTGGAGGGCAGAATGGGCAGAACGGGCAGCGACCTTAGCCACCCGATCGGCTGCCCTGTTGCCCTTTGCCATGTCAGACCCACCCTTTTGGTGGCCAGGACAATGCATCACGGCAACAGCTGATGGTAAAGCTACTGCCTTTAACAGGGCCAGGATTTCTAATGGATGTTTGACGTCCTTGTTACTGGCAGTAAGAAGTCCCCGCTCCTTCCAAATGGCCCCATGCATGTGGAGAATCATAAAAGAGTACTTGGAGTCGGTAAATATATTGACTCTTTTACCTTTCGAGAGTTCCAATGCACGGGTCAGGGCTATTAATTCAGCTTTTTGCGCTGATGTACCTGCCGGAAGAGCCTTGGCCTCCACGGTGTTCTGGAGCGTCACCACTGCATATCCAGCACATCGACGGCCCTGGTCCATGAAGCTGCTGCCATCTGTAAATAGCTCCCACTCTGGGTCTGGCAGAGGCTGGTCAGTTAGATCTGGTCGGCTAGCATACACTGTGTCTATGGTTTCTAAACAATTGTGGATTAAAGTGTCATCATCAGGTCCATCTGCATTGCTTGGAAGCAGTGTGGCGGGATTCAGGGAGTTAGAAACCTGCAGCTTCACATTAGGATTGTCTAACAGAGCTGCTTGATATTTTCCCATTCGCCCGGCAGTCAACCAAAGTCCACCCTTCTGCTCCAGCAATGTCAAGACCTGATGTGGCACACACACAGTGATGGGCTGACCCAATGTAAACTTCTCTGCCTCATGTAGGAGGTCACAAGTGGCAGCCACAGCACGCAAACATGGAGGCCATCCCTTAGTGGTGTGGTCCAATTGTTTGGACAGATATGCAACGGGCTGCATTTCTGGTCCCAACAATTGGATTAGTACTCCAAGGCCAACACCCTGTCTCTCATGTACATAAAGTTTGAATGGCTTCCTAAGATCTGGAAGCCCTAATGCTGGTGCTGAAATCAACTTTACTTTTATTTCTTCAAAGGCCTTTTGACATTCTGAGGTCCAAGACAAAGGTTCAGAGTCCAGGCCTTTGAGAGCATCGTACAAGGGTTTTGCTATTAATCCAAAGTTAGGAATCCAAATCCTGCAAAACCCAGCCATACCCAAAAATTCACGCAACTGTCGCCGGTTGCTGGGGACTTTAAGGGCTGAAATTACTTGTTTCCTTTCTGTCATCAAGCTCCGTCTGCCTTTCCTAATTTCAAACCCCAAATACGTCACCGTTTGTTTACAGATCTGTGCCTTTTGGGGTGACACCTTATAGCCACATTCTGCCAGGTGGTTCAGTACCACTATGGTATTTTCCAGACAAGATTTGTAGTCTGGACTTGCAATCAATAAATCATCTACGTATTGCAACAAGACGCCCTGGTTTAATTGAACCTTCCTGAGATCCCTGGCCAGTATTTCCCCAAAAATAGTTGGGGAGTTCTTAAACCCCTGTGGAAGCACAGTCCAGCAATACTGGAGAGTGCTCTTGGACTTAGGGTCTTGCCACTCGAAGGCAAAAAGCGGTTGATCCTGGACATCTATTGGGATACAGAAAAAGGCATCCTTCAGGTCTAATACCGAAAACCACCCAAAGTCACCAGGTATGGCAGTTAATAAGGTGTAGGGATTAGGCACAGTGGGATGTAAATCCCGAACAATGTCATTAATGGCCCTTAAATCTTGGACAAAACGGTACTCGCCTGTATGGGGTTTCTTCACTGGCAGAATCGGAGTGTTATACGGTGAGCGACAGGGCCGAATGAGTCCAGATTGAAGGAACCTTTTCAATACTGGCTCAATTCCCCTCAAGGCCTCCTCTTTTAAGGGGTATTGCTTCCTCCTCGGGGTTCTGCTCCCCTCTATCACTTCTATTTTTACAGGCTCCGCATTTTTCGCACGTCCTGGGGTTCCATCAGCCCATACCCATTTACTTACTCTTTCAACAATTTCTGGAGGTAAAATTTCACCTTTCGGTGGAACATCTTGAGTAAGTAACATCTGGAACCGCAGAGCATGCTCTGGAGGCACCTGTAGGTGAAGCCTCTGATGTTTTGGTGAGAATATAATTCGTGCGTTGAGCTTACTTAAAAGGTCACGACCAAGGAGAGGGATTGGACACTCTTCCATGTATAGGAAGCTGTGCTGGAGCTGTGTGGTGCCTAGCCGGTACTCCAAAGGTTGCAGGAAGGGTGTCTGTTGTGACTTCCCTGTAACCCCAATGACTGCTGCAGTCTTTTGCTCATTTTAGTTAATTTCGAATTCAAAACTGAGTATGTTGCTCCAGTGTCCACCAAGAAATCAATCAGACGATCCCCCACAGCGAGGGTTACCCGGGGCTCTGAGGGGGTTATTCTAATGGGCTTCTCTAGATCTAGTGGAGCCCCCGGGCACCCCTATTCTGCATCTGAACTTTCTCCATGAACTATCATCTGTCTCCTCTCCTCTGCACTTGGTTCTAGATTCCTTCTACTCTGTCTGTATTCCCTCCTATCTTCACCTGAGGCTCTACCCTGTGCTGTCATTTGTCTCCTGTCCTCTGTACTGGGCTCTCGATTCCTTCTCTGTCTGTATTCCCTGTCATCATCTGAGCCTCCACTCTGTGCTAACATTTGTCTTCTTTCCTCTCTCCTTGGTTCCTGGTTCTGTGTGCTCCTTCTATATTCCCTCCTGTAACCCCTACGTGAATCATCATGTCTTGGGGTTCTCTGTCTTCTATCCTGCCTTCTATAATTATTGCGTCTGCCGCTTCCCTGTAACCTGGGACAACTGTACTTCCAATGTCCCTCTTCCCTACAGAAAGCACACTGATTTCTTCCTAGGGGTTCACGTCTCTGTCCATTATTGTTTCCTTGAAACCCTGTTCTGTGTTCTCTTTGTAAAAAAACAGTCGCAGGTTTCGGTCTCCTGTGCTCTCTATTATTATAAACCCTGAATGCCAGGTCTACTACCTGGGACGGACTCATCTCAGTGACGCCGTCCACCTTAGCTAACTTTTTCTTTATGTCTGGGGCACTATGGGTAATGAAAGCCGTAGTGATCAGACGAGCATTTTCTGGGGCATCTGGGTTTATGTCCGTGTGGTTAGTGTAAGTTTGAATAATCCTCTCAAGGAACTCTGACGGATCCTCATTAGCTCCTTGCTCGAGTTCCAATATTTTGTTAAAGTTTTTTTGTTTGGGGATCCCCTGCTTCAGTCCTACCAATAAGCATTTTTTATAGAGATCCAACATCGCCGTTCCTCCATTGTTAGGGTCCCATCCAGGATCTCTCTCTGGGACAACAACCTCCGGCTCTGGGGACTGCCTATCCTGTTGGTGGAGACGGTCAGCCTCCTCCCTGGCTTTCCTGAATACCATCCTCTGCTCATCCAGCGTTAATAAAGTATGCAGCATGGACTGTATATCTGCCCAGTTAGGGCGGTGGGAGACAAAGATAGAGGCAAACAAGTTCGCCATCCTCTGAGGAGCCTGCCGGTACGAGGGAACAGAGCTCCTCCAATTTAGGAGGTCCGCAGTACTGAACGGATGGTGCGACCAAAAGTACCCAGCAGGTCTCCCATGTTCATTTAAGCCACCCATTGGCATCTGGCGAAGGGGAAACTGCCCTGCCTCAGGTTGATCCTTCCTGCCAAAATGGGTGCCGAGTCTAGTGTGGGGAGGGGACGCCATTTTAGTGTCCTCCCCAGAGGGCAGTGGAGGCTGTGCAGCCTCAGGGGTCTGCACGGGAGGGGCTTTGTCACGTGGAAGAGGATTTTGTCCTCGTGTATTTAAAGTATTTAAAATATGATGCTCCTCCTCTTCTAACTCTGCTCGCTGGCTGTCCTCATGGAAAGGGGAAGGTCTATCCTTTCTCTGCACCATTAGCCTAGCCTTCGCCTCCGCCATATCTAATTTATGGAGGGCGGCCTGCATCTGGTCCTGCATACCTTTAAAAGCTGACTCAAAAGTCCGATTTTGTTGTTGCACTTGATACAGCATGCTTTGATAAGCTGACTCAAAAACATTACGATTTTCATCCCTTATACTCTTAATAGTTAAATCAAAAACCTGATTTAGTTGTTGTATGGCCACGTTAAAAGCCTGAATTTGTTGTTGCACATTCTCAGTATGTGAAGTAGAACTTCTACCTCTCACAGAAACAAGAATGTAGCAAACTGCGCTTACACATATTACCAAAAAACCACCCAGAAGCACAGTCTGTAAAGGGATGGCTTGTAAACCACCCATGTATGTATACAATAGTAAAATCACATGCCATACACCAGGCTTCATCAAATTATTTATATTAATGAAACTGGTGGTGATATTTAATGGAAGAAGGCTGCTCAAATTCAAGGCCGGAAGGAAACTGAAAGAACTCAGGCTAGGGATGAAACTGTATAGGCTCATGGTTGAGGCCATATTTGAGTCAAAACACACCCACAAGGGCTGTACGCACAGGGAAAAAAACAGACTTTTCAGGACTAGAGACAAATATTATACTGCTAGTCCTGCGGAACTAGTGCGCTTATGGTGACCAACGCAAGGAATGTTACTTTGGGCTGGTCAACCGCGGGTGTAACTTGGAAACCACGCTGGGCGCCAAACTGTTATAGAGCAACCCCGATACAAAACGGGGTGCCTGACTGTGGGTCCTCACCCGCGCGCTTAAAAGGACTTATCAATGCTCTACTGCAGGCACACGTGAAAGGTTAATAAAAGGTTTATTTACAAGGGAAAGGGAAATGAGGAAATGTACAGCTCTGGGAGAAAAGTGGGAGACAAAGTTTTAAATGCGTCCTACCCGATCCGCCGATCAGGAATCCCAAAATGGCGCTCTGAGAGCTGGCCGCCAGCCAGGAGCGGTGAAGCCAGGAGGCGAGCGATCGCGAGCCAGAGAGCGAGCAAGGCCCACGTGTTTGGTTTTTATATCCAACCTGGCTGCCCAACTCCACCCTCAGGTCCCAGCCACCCTCCCCTTGGTGGTGATGGGATTTGTCTTTCCCAATGTCCTGATGGCTTTAGTCTGGAGTGGGGGTGGAGTCCACAAAGCCTGTATGAGATTATCTCAGGACATCCTTTCCCCCTAACAACCTCATCGTTGCTCTGAGAATAAAGATGAAGTTCTCAGGCAGAAAGGACATGTTTGCAGGTAAACCTGTCCTTGGATGGTTCTCCCCAAACTACATTCTTCTGGGTCATAAAAAAAAAAAAAGTAGAGCAGTGATTGGCTCTTTGGAGAAAGGGCAGTCGCACAGGGGATGAGGGAAGACTGGGGCAAGGACAAGAATTTCTTAGACTCTAGGGCTTTCATTGCTCTTAACTCAAAATAATCCACATGCCAGCATGAGGCGTCGTCACAAAATGAATTCTAAGAATCTTGGGGTGATCTGTATTGGAAGAATCTTGGGGTGACCTTCACTTGGAAGCAACCAAGATGGCTGTCAGTGGATAAGCAGTATGAGGCATCCAAATAATGGACTATTGTTCAGAGACAGAAAGGAAAGCTTTCAAATGAAAGTTGCTGAATGCGGGCCTGTACCTGACAGCACAGAAACCAAAAACCATGCCGCCAACTTTTGAGAAAAGCTGTTGAACACCAGGTCACCTGGCAGGAGATTGGACACAGGACTCTCAAATCAGTCTCCCTGAGGATAGGGCTCGAGGCAGTATTTGGGGGGTTGAAGAACAAATATAGAAAATGTATTTTGGGGGTCCTCTCTGGTAGCTTAAGGGTTAAGTCTCAGCACTGTGACCACTGCAGCCTGAGTTCCCTCCCTACCCAGAGAGCTAACCTACATGGTTCAGCAGAATTCTCCTGTCTAGCCCACTGCTCCCCTCAGCAGTGTATTTCAGTCAGCCTGCCTGTTCTGTTCCCCACTCTGTCTCTGGTGAATCCTCTCATTCCCTGTTCCTCTGGCCTACACTCCAGTTCTACTACACAAAAATT
The DNA here is from genome assembly GCF_014898055.3 of Talpa occidentalis. NCBI lineage: Eukaryota > Metazoa > Chordata > Mammalia > Eulipotyphla > Talpidae > Talpa > Talpa occidentalis. The sequence goes on from NW_023601653.1 coordinate 67,649,537, forward strand.
AAAAAAGAAAAGAAAATATATGATGGTAGCTTCTGATGAGCTGCTTTAAGCTAAATCATGATGTCACTCAAATGGATCCTGAACTGCAACAGACTGAGCACCCTTTCCAACTGAAGTTGTCCATCTAACCATGAGTCAGGCATTTTAATTCCATTTTCTATGGCTATTTTTGATCCAGAAAATGAGCTGTCATCTCAAGGATAGTGACTACTATTCTGGGCCTGTGCTCTGAAACATAACTTAGCAATTTATGAAAGATTATGGACTTAAAATGGATGGGAGCATTTTGGTCCCATGGTTATCAGCTCACCCTGCTGTTCTTGTGTTCTTGCAAGAGAAACAAAAATAGAAAATGATCATGTGACCAGCAGAGTTTCAAAAGTTTGCTTCGATTAAGAAAGCTTCTAAAAAATATATGTATGCGTGTGTGTGTGTGTGCGTGTGTGTGTATATCATTAGATAGCTAGATCTATTTAAGTGCATATACAGTTGATATATTTTAACACAGTAAAACAGTGATGGCTGATAAATATTTATTGAAATTAGACTTGGTTCCCAGATCCTTGGGAGACATCCATAGGTTGCAAAGCTGGCAAGAGCCTAGGTGATTTATATCTCAAAGGGGCAGAGAGAAAGAATTTATAATTATAAATTTTCTAAAGTAAATGCTTTAAGGGCCTACCCTGGTGGCATAGCGGTTGAGTGCTGGGCTGTGCAGCTGCCCACAGCCTCTACAACGCCGGTTGGATCCCCGGCCACCGGTGAGGGTCCCACATGGCACGACAGACCTCTCCTGCAGCGCCCACTGCTCCCCTCAGCAGTGTATTTCATCAATCTGCCTATTCTGTTCCCACTCTGGCTCTGGTGAATTCTCTTACCCTCCCGCGCTTCTGACTGTACCCAGTGCTTGTATAAATAAATAAACAAACAAATAAATAAACAAACAAACAAATATTTAACAAAAAGTAAATGCTTTAAGAAATGGGAGAACAGAAGACTATGATCAGGAAAAATCCCATCTAAGATTATACAAGCAGAGGGCAATCTTATGCGTATATAAAGCTTATTCAGAGATACCTTGATATTCATTGATCCTCTAGATTTCTAGTAGAAGATCTAACAATATTTTATTTAAGGGAAAATCTCCCCTGCTCCATTAGTTTCTTCTTGGACTGGTCAAGTAATCAAAAGAACAGGTAGCAGGAGAAAAAGACCAAATTTAGTTATGTACTTAGCTGTAAATTCTAGAGTAAAGCACATAGAAAAAGAGAGTTTTTATCCTTAAACTGAATGGGATAAGAGCCTGGGGTTTCAAAGATAGAGTAGCACCCTATATGATGGGAAGAGGGTGACTTCTAGGGCAAAACCAGATGCTCTGTAACTAGGTGTTAACCACATAGATTTCTCTATAAAGTGGTTATTTCTGAGATGACCTTAAACTGAGTAATCCTATTTCTTTTAGGTACTTAAGGTAATGGTAACTGTTTCTTTTGAAGTTCAAAGACCTTTGACCTTAGTTCCACATGACAAAGTGACATGTCTTGGAAAAAGCCTCTGAACATCTGGGAGAGGGCTGCCATTCATTCACAAAGTCTAAACAATGAGAATTACATTTGTGTTGCAAGCACTTAAAAGATTCCTGGCAAAATAACACAATAGGTATTGTTTGAATCCACTCAAATTTAGCCAGAATATTTAAACAGGAAGAGAGCTGTCATTTTAGTACATGGACAACCTTAGGCAAACTGAGGCTGGTGTGAGATCCATCTCCCGAGTAGGGTCAGACAGGCTTTTCTCAAGATATCCACAGTGGCCACTTCTGACCATATCACCTTGATATGAGAAGCTACAGGTCCACTGAGGCCCTGTGAGCCTGAGAAGTTTCTATCACTATTGCTTAAAGAATGCAGATTAAAAACAGGATAAATGTCCTGATTAGGACAAGTCACATGGGATCTTGTTAAAATGCACGCTGGAATTCACTGGGCCTGGGTGTCAGCAGAGGCCAGACATCTCCAACATCTCCCAGACAAAGCACATTTTTCTGGGGTTCAACCTTCCCACGCTCAGCGACTAGTTAGTAAAAAGTGCAAGTACGTCCCCATCTCCTTGGGACAGTCCTGCCCCAGGGATGGCGGTGGGAGCCAGTCTCATCAAGGGAAATTTGCTTTGTGTAAGGAAGGGGGCACCACAGCATTAAGGGGGAAACACCTGGACAGTGTTTTGCAACCTCCCAGGCTGGGTAGGTTGACCATGGGCTCTAGCAATTTGAAGGAGAATTTTGGAGACCTTGCCATCCTTTTCACAGGTTATAATGGTAAGCAGGGGAAACAAGCCAGCCAGGGAGACCCCAACCTTGCCCCTCTTCCCCAGGGTGACTCTGCCCTTTTATACCCTCCCTCTAGGCATACCTGCACATGTGCACACACCCACATGCCAAGTGTCCACAATCAGGCACACGTGCCCCCCACCCAAGTGCCTCCTGCATGAACACGACCAAGGCCAAAGGTAATAGCCACAGAGGCTAGTAGCAGAAAAAGCCTAATGAATTCACTGACCCTACAGACAGACTTATGGACCTCTACTCAGACTTGTTCAAATTCCAAGGAGTTATTCTTCCTAAAACTTGACTTCTTCTGAGTTTAAGTGGAAAGGCCAGGAAGCAACTGAGTGGCTTGGAAGGTGACTAACCACTTCAACAGTGACTTTCTGACTTGGAAAAAAAAGGTCGTTAGGAATGTGAGTTAGGTTAGGAGAAATGGCTAAGTGGTCCAGGTACTGCCCTCCTGCCTCTGCTATATTGGGAAGTGAAGAAAGGGACATTCCTACTGAAAGTAGGTGGAGTGAGTGGGGGAGTTATAGACTAGTGTTCCTGTTGTTAAAAGAAAACAAAGAGAACACTGTGTGTTACCCCCACACCACAAAACTGAAATTTAGTAAAGCTTTGCTTTCCCCAAAATGGAGTCTCAGACAATCAGTGCTGCTCAGCACTAGTTGGAGCACCTGCTTGATCCACCCTGCCAGCCCCCTGGGAGAGTAACCCAGCAAGAACCAACCTGGTTTTCTTCATCTTCCAGAACTTCCATTTTCCTGCTCTCTTCAGCCTATAAAAGTCTTCCATTATGTACAGCTCCTTGAGGCTCCCTTGTATCTGGTGCAAAATTCAAATTGATTTATGTTACTATAAACTCTAAACAAGATAAATGTCTCAATTAATCTTCAACTATGGGGTGATGTCTCCAAGGGAGCAGGAGAAGGGAGGAGTGGGCGTGATCGAGAATGTTTCCTTGGCGACCTACATGAAGGTCATGCAGACATCAAAAACAAATGGTTGACAGTAAAGATCAGACTTTACACCTGTGATAAAGTTTAGTGCTTTTGTAGCTGGAAGACCAGAGTTCAAGCTACCTGTCACCACCAAATGACAATAAAGTCGAGACAGGAATTGAATCTTTATAAAGTGCGCTTTACTCAGAGAGCCGGCAATCTGGAAGACGGGGGCTTAACACTCTAAAGAAACCGCCTTAACATTTCACTTCCAGCAGCCTTTTTACAGTGAGTTGAACAAAGAGAGTTCAGCAGTGAGCAGGCCTTCCCCACTGCCAGGAACTGGTGATGTCCCTGAGCTCCTTATCGCCCTCCGGGCCTCAGGTTCCTCCCACTGTGCTAAGGCTGGTCTGCACATAGCACTGCTCCCTGCACTCCTCCAGATGTGTCCTTCAGGAAAATCAGCTCAGAGCAGACAGGCCATAAGCAATATGTGTGTGCAGATTTCCTAGTATACCAGCTTAGTGTCTTACCCAGTCTCCTCCCCTTCCTTAGCCTTTATCACTTCCTGTGCAATACAGAACATAAAAACGCTAGATGTCTAATTAAAAATTGGACATTGAGGGCCTCCCTGGTGGTTCAAGGGGTGGAGCAGAGCACTATGAAGCAACCCGCAGCCTCTGCAGCATGAGTTCTATCCCTGGCCAGCCAGGGAGCAACCCACATGCCACAACGGACCTCTCCTGACTCGGCTGCTGCTCCCCTCAGCAGTGCATTCCAGTCAGTCTGCTTGTTCTGCTCCCCACTCTGTTTCTGGTGAATCCTCTCACCCCCCTGCACCTCTGACCTGTACCCCTCAGCTCTTGTATGCATTAATAAATAAATCTTTTTTAAAAAATTGGACTTCTAGAATAATGACTTATTTCCCCACTAGACAAAGTAACTAAAAATGAATGACACTTTTTCAATGAGTTTTTTGAAACTCATTATTTTAAAAACTTCCTATGCATATATACTTCATATATGTATTTTGTGTTTTACTTTTATAGTGACTCTCTGAAGTCGGGCAGACCACAGACACTGGGAGTGCCGTGGAGGGGGCCTAGCACAGCCAGGTGCTCTCTGACCTCTATTGCCCATGTTGACTCAGTCTCTACAAAGCACCTTATTTCCAGGGTGCAGTCTGATTGCAAAGATGATACAAACTGACACCTACTAAGGAAAAGCTAGGATTAGATCACAGTTCCGAGGTTCTGAACTGAAGATGGGCCCTCTCCTTTGTACTGGGCTGGCCTTTAGTGCAGGGAAGTCAACAATACGTATGAATTTGCCGTGGGACAAAAACAATGACTAAATGACAGAATGAAATAGAAGACTCTTTAAATATTGTTTAAGTTAGCAAATTCAAATTAGCAAATACTAGAGATATAAAAAAAAGTATTTAGGATTGTTAAGGACAGGCGAGAATTGACATATGTTAGTATCGTGACATTAAAATTGATACTGCTTTTCTGGAAAGCTATTGGCAAGATGTCTGGATCTTAAATTTTTTTAAACCTTAAATGCAAGGATAAACGATGTGGACAAAGATTCATTCCTCCTTATTTGTTTCACAGATACCACATAGATTCAATTATTTGTATGGTTAAAAATAATGGTATCATGCAGCATACACTCTAAAGTATTAAGGAGTCTATTGTTCTGGATTCTGGACTGTTCTAGGATAGTGTTAGCAGTCTTAGTGCTGTTTACACACACATCCTCGGGATTTCCTTCTTCCAGGAGCATGATAGGATGTAATTCTCTGCTTTCTTGAACTCAGGCATGGTCCTATGACTTGTCCAGTCTTTGAAAAACAAACCATGTGTGTTTTGCCAGAAGCTAAAAACCAATTTTCCCAAGTGTGTGCAATTCCCCCACACACCTTTCACACCTGTTATAATAGCAGCATTCCTGATGCCACCTTTCTTCTGCACCTGGCTCCTGGAGGAGCTGAAACTAGAAACTGAAACTAGAAACTCCAGTTAACTGTTTTGTTTTCATCATTTAAACCACCACTCCCACTTCTAAGTTTATTTCCCAAAGAATTGAAAGCCGTGATATTTATTTCTACACCAATAGTCATAGCAGCATTTTCCTACTAGCCAAAAGGTGGAAACAACTCAAATGTACATAAGCAGATGAATGGATAAACAAAATACATTTCTAGGACTCTGCCCATTTCATCTAGGTGAAGTTATTTGTTTTTCACTATTAAGAAAAAGAATGTTGCTTACAATGGGGACTATCAGCCTCACACTTTGCCACAGCCACCTCAAGAGTTGAGAACAAAAGAACAATGCCTGTACAAGCTGAGGAAAACAATGAGTAAACCACATATTTATACCCATCCAGTTCTCATGTCAGTGTAAAATCAAAACATACTCATAAATGAATACAAAGCATATAAATAACCTGCCATGGAAATCCAGCCAAACACTGGAGAGTTGAAAATAAGCAGCTCAGGAAAGGTGAAGTCCATGTGTGAGATGATTGGGACTGTAGATTCTCCACTAGGACTAATGATTGTGATTATTATTATTATTTTTTTAAAAGAGAAACTCGCCTCTGTCTCATGGGCATGACTAACAAGTAACCTCTCCCCATGACTCCAGTTTCATTTGCTTTGCCACCAAGAGTCACTGTGTTATTCTTGCTTTGTACTCATTAGCACATTTCTTTTTTTTTTTAAAGATTTATTTTATTTATACAAGAACTGAGGTACAGGCCAGAGGCATGGGAGGGTGAGAGAATTCACCAGAGAGAGCGGGGAGTAGAACAGGGAGATCTACTGAAATACACTGCTGAGGGGAGTAGGGAGCAAGTCAGGAGAGGTCTGCCGCACCATGTGTGTCTCCCTAGCCAACCAGGAATCGAACCCATGCTGCAGAGGCTGCAGACAGCTTCACAGCACTGCACTCAACCCGCTGTGCCACTGGGGAGGCCCAGCACATTTCTTGCCTAGATAGAGTTCAGTTTCATTCTGATCATAAACACCTTCTTTTTTAGGAAGAACTATAGGCGCCCTCTGGTTCCAGAGACCCCGATTATAGCCAGCAAAAAATGATCTCAGGCCCCGCCTTCCACCATCCTTTTAGAAGCCCTGTTCCCAGCAGGCCTCCAAAGACTCCAAGATGGAAGAAAGAACTTGTCTTTAATATTGAAGATTAAACTAAGTAGTTCATATGCTGGAAAATAAAAGCAAGTCTTAATTGTTATTATTTTAAAAAGGATGCTAATGTGGGTAAGGTAACATAGCTTGGTTCTTTCTGTGACAAAGGTATAAGTGTGTTTGATAGACTTTTAATCTGCTAACAAATACAAATTCAAGAACATTAAATTATAAAATTGACCAAGTGATGTCAATGTGGTAGCATAAGACAGCTTTGGCTTTGATCCCCTTTTTAACATGTAAAATTCAGCACCTGACCAAGAACAAAGGTGCCTCTGTGGGAGATGGGTCCCTAGCATCACACCCACCCCAAGGGCTCTAGGGGAGACTTGCTCAGCTGTGCACCAGACCATAAAAGGCAGGACACCCCAACAGGTGATGGAAATGGCAGGAGCCTGTCCTGGCACTGGGAAAATGCTGATACGGGTAGATGACACCCACAGGCAAGAGAACATTCACAGACGTACAGGTTTCAAAGAAATAACAGTGTTTCACTACCATCTGTGCAATTCAATTATTTATATCCATATCTATATCTATCCATATCTACATCTATATCACTATCTACATATGAGTATTGACTGGTGGTATGTTGCATCAGGCAACACCACACTGATAAAAAAATGGGAGTCAGGGAGCAGGCTATATAATGCAGGATGTTGCTGAAGAGCAAGATCCTGGCCTTTTTATTGATTATACAGCATTGGTTGTAAGGGGGAGGAGCAAAAGGAAAAGGGAAGGAGATTAAGGAGGATGGAGATTAAAGAAAGGGGAAGGAGATTAAAGAAAAGAGGAAGAATGTAGAAGATTAGGGATTTTGAGTCTGCCCTCCAGGCACTTCTTATCTGCTTGATGACTGGTATTGTCATTGAGATCATGCCCTAGCTCCCCAGCCACGGTTTTAATCTTATCAACAAGGAGTTCTACTGATCAGCTTCTGGGGTCCTTGTTATACATCGGCCCCCTGGGCCTTCCCGGTCCTACCTTGTGATGTATATATAAGTCTGGAGTACGGGTTATGCATCTGTCCTCAGTACCCCCTCCCCCGGGCATTCCTGTCATATCCCGTGATGCATAGCCTTCCCAGCATGATCCAGTTTTGTGCTCTTGTTTGATTTGAAAGGCATCTTGCAGGGCTGGGCTCCTCTACTAAACAGAAGGGGTCATTTTGATCTTGCTTAGGATTTAGAACTGTAGGTAACAAAATGGTGGCCAAACAGGCTGCTTAGGAGTAGCAGATCCACAGTAGTAAGAGAAACTTGAATCATTTCTCCCCCAATATTAAAGAAAACTCAAGTCCCGCCTAAGGGAGCAAGGGAGAGCCAGTGAGTGTGGAGTGCAGAAAGCCACTGTAGAAGCCATTCTCCCCCTCAGCACCCCAGTAATGAAGGGAAGTTTCTTGCCTAGGGGAAGGGTGGAGCTTGGGAAACAAACAGATGCAAATATCAGAGGTTTTAGGGACACAGACTCCCTGACTGTGTGCTGGATTCCAGCAGAAGGCACACCCAGGAGCTGATGGGAAGATCTCACCCAGAAATTCCCTCCTTTCCCACCCATCCACACCCACTCTTTGTGCCCACAGGCATCCTAATACCTCCACCCAAACTCCACTTCCTACTCTGGCTGGTACTTTGTGTCACTGAGATTAGCAGCACAAAGAACAACAAAAAACTAGACAGTAAGTACATGCGAAAATAACTCAGAGGGAGAAACCAAACCACAGTGTGGGGAGATAAACAACCTTAAGATTTTCTCCCAAAAGAGGGAGCAAGAAGCAAGGGGCAGGGGTACAAGGCCAGAGCAAGTGGCAGCAGACTGTCTCTCTCACTTGAAGACAGCAGTGAAGATTGCAGGAAGTGACTGCTAGTTCACATGTGGAAACAGGAATGCAACAGTCCTGGCACATGAGGAATCCAGGACATGACATCAGCCAAAGGGCAAAAGAATCCTCCAATAACCAAACACAAAGGCACAGAGATCTGGAATTTCCCTGATGAAGAATTCAAAACAGCTGCTTTGTGTAAACACAAATGATGAGAAAACACAGAAAGATAATTTAGGGAAATCAGAATAAACAGCATATGAACAAAATGAGAAATTTAACATAGAGAGAAATCATAGAAAAGAATCAAACAGAAAATCAGGAGCTGAAGAATTCAGTGAATAAAATAGAGAATGCAATAGGAAAGAAATCACTATCTGCACGAGCCAAGCCCTAGAAACAGATTAAGCATCCAATGATGAGTAAATATAATAAGAGATAAAAGGTAAGTAAGCAGGCAAGTAGGTAGGTAGGTAGGTAGGTAGATGGATAGATAGATGTATGACTGGATAGGTAATGGAATATTTCTTTGCCTATAAAAAGGACAGAAATCCTGTCATTTGCAACAATATGGAAGAATCTTGAGGGCATTGCGCTATGGAATTGAGGCAGAGAAAGACAAATACTGTGTGATCTGACTTCTCTAGTAATCTAAAAGAAAACTGAAGTCATGAAAAACCAGAACAGATCGGTGTTGTCAGAAGTGGGGAGGTGTGGTTGAGAGAAATGATCGCATGAATGAAAATGTCAATAATATGTTTTAGGCATCTAACATACAGCAAGATGAATACAGTTAACAATACTATATTGTGTGTTTGGTAGTTCATAAATGAGTAGATCTCATAAGTTTGCATCACAAGAAAAAATTATAACTATGAGGTCATGATATATGTTCATTAAACTCATAGTGGTATCATTTTAAATATACAAATACATGAAATCATTATGTATTACATTTTAGACTAATACAATGTTTTATATCAATTATATTTCAGTATAACTGGGTTGGGAAAGACAAAATATCTGCACTTATTGCAGCATTATTTTTAGTAGTCAAGATATGCACATAGGGCCTCCCTGGTGGCGCAAAGGGCCAAGCACAGCACTGTGAAGCTGTCTGCAGCCTCTGCAGCACGAGTCAATCCCCAGCCGGCCAGGGAGCAACCCACATGGCACAGCAGACCTCTCCGGTCTCGCCTACTGCTCCCCTCAGCAGTGTATTTCAATCAGTCTGCCTGTTCTGTTTCCCACTCTGTCTCTGATGAATCCTCTCACAACCCGCCCCCCATTTCTTGGCCTGTACCTCAGCTCTTGTATGCATAAATAAAAATAAATCTTACAAAAAAGTTGAAAGGTCCATGCAGGAGGCCAGAATGCAAAAGCACCAGCAAGCCCTCCTGGGGTCAGGAATGCAGAAGCTTGCCTAGAGGATTCAGACAATGAGCCTCCCCCCACCCCCTACAAATCTTTCCTCAGACAAAGAACCTCCACCTGCCCCACGAATCTTTTCGTGCCCTACAAACTTTTTCCCGCCATAGGAACCCAGTTTCCCACCTGACCTCTCCTCACTCTATAAAAGCCTGCCTTCCCCAGACAACGTGCGCGGCTTTACTGACCCCCACCTTGGGTCCGTGAGGTCCGCCCAGGAGCAATAAACTTTCCCTTCCCCTGAGGAAACTTGGCCTGGCTGTTCTTTACCGCATTGTACTTTTCATCTTGGTGCCGAAACCCGGGAAGTCTGTGTCCCCACAGGCAGACTTGGTCATTCAACAAGTCCACAATACCCTCCACATTAGGCCACGCCCACTTACCCAATTCCTGAGTCCGCTCTTCTTTCACCCCTTCCTGAGTGCAAAAGTCTGGCAGATATGTTCCCATTGTCAAACCTGTGCTCATATGTCACCTCAAGGGGGAGTTCGCCCACCTCCTTTTTCAGCTCACCAACTGCGTGGACACTTACCTGGACAGGATTGGCAGGTCGATTTTACTCATTGCCCTACTCACAAAAAGGTTAAATATCTACTAACAATGGTTGATACCATTACAGGTTGGGTGGAGGCCTTCCCTGCAGCTAGAGAAACGGCTCAAGTGGTAACTGAGGCCCTTCTTAACCACATTATCCCATGCTTTGGCCTCCCCACCTCTCTCCAATTTGATAACGGTCCAGCTTTTATCTCAAAAATTACTCAGCAGGTCTCCATGGCTCTGGGTATCACCTGGAATCTTCATATTCCCTACCACCCACAATCCTCAGGGAAAGTGGAGTGCGCCAATGGGCTAATCAAGGATCACCTGACTAAACTCTCATTAGAGCTCCGTAAGTCTTGGGTGGAACTTCTCCTACTGGCCCTCATTAGGATATGGGCAACTCCGAGAGGATCCCTTTTCATAAGCCCCTTTGAACTGATGTACGGCCGCCCCTTTCTCCTTAACCATGACCTAGCCATTCAACCCACCCCACTTGGTGGTTATCTTCCATACCTTTCCCTACTCAGGCAACTGCTCCGGGAACACGCAGACCGGTATTTACTCAGTCCTGCCTCGGGCCTCAACCTCCTCAACCGACCTTCCCCACCACTGCATCCAGGAGAGCAAGTCCTGCTCAAATTGCTTCAACCAAAACTACTTCAGCCTCGGTAGACAGGCCCACACACGGTTATTCTCACCACACCTACAGCTGTAAAACTTCTGGGAGACCCCTCCTGGTACTGATACCGGAATTATCAGGCCTAGTCTTCCAGCCAGGAACGGATCCCAGGCTGCAGGGGCAGCGCTGAGTCCCAGTCACTAGACCCCCACGGGTTGGTGTCTCACGAAGCCGCATCAGGAACTTCGCAGACGCTCAGGCAAGCAAGCGAGAAGAGGCAGGTTTGTTTAGAGAAAGAAAAGTTTATTGAGGAGAAAAAGAACAGAAATAAAGTGGGACTCCCAGGCCAGGGAACCAGGCCTGGGAGGGGCAAGGAAGCCAAAGTGGAGTTGTGTCTCAGGGAATATATACTTTCTTTCCCTGATTATTCTAAAGCTCCACCAGTCTCTTTGTGATTGGTCAGTTCTCAGCTGTCTCACTTAATTTGCTACTGAGTGGGGGATCTTCACATTCCTTATCTAACAGGTTTGTCTTTCCCCATTTGTTACATCTTTATCTTCATGGCCTAGTCTTCCGGGAGAGCATCTCCACACTTTATCTTTATCACCTGAAGAAAACCAGGACCATCCTGGATATTGTCCGTGGTCCTGGAATGTTTGTTTTTCCCATTTTGTTAACAATGGTCTTGGGATGTTTGTTTTTCCCAGTGGAATTGGTTACATCCCTTGGTTGTCCTTATCTCTGAAGCCTCCCTAAATTCTTCAGAGGTCCCCTCCTGCACTGTCCCTAAAACTGCCTAATAACCCTAGCTTGCCCTGTGTCTCAGTACCAACTATTAAGGGTCAAGCGTGCCCCCAAAGACAAACAGTATGTATGTCATAATCTGGGTCCTACTAGGATGCGCATTTCTTGTCAAAATCTCCCCTAGCTCATTGTCTTATGTATGGAAATTCAAAGTTAGGGAGACCTATGTCTCAGGGTCTACCGAGACCACCCATTTGGTGGGCACAGCGGACTGCCCCCTATCTGGCTGTTCTGCAGAAATCTCAATAATTCTTAAACTTAGCTCGGTAAGCACGATGTACCAACCTTTCCTCTGTTTTGCCTATGATCAAACACGGGACTACTGCAAAAAGGGGTCCACTTATGGGGAGGAATACGGAGGCTGCCCATATTGGAGCTGCAAGATACATTCGCCTTACCAGCCACGGAGCTCCTCTTTTCTCCTGGAAGGAAACCAGTTTATGCTTAAAATCCGATACCCCTCGGACACCGGATGGGTAGCCGGAGTGGTAGCTAAATTACATGCTACAGGGTACAGCTCCTACCCGTGTGACCCTCAAAATAGACAGAGCCTATGTCCCAACACAAAATGCTTCCGTCCAGGTCTCCCAAGATATCCTTCACTCAGAACAAGTCTTGCAAAGCCAGCTAACATCATTAGAAAATACTGAGACACCCTCAATCTGGATTCATATAATCCAAAATTCTATAACCTTCCTAAATGACTCTCTCAGGACTAATACCTCCTCTTGTTTCCTCTGCGCTTCCCTTCAGAGGTCTCTACTGGCGGCAGTTCCAATCAATCTCAATACCACTACCACCAAAATAACGGATGCTGCTTGCCAGACTCCCCAGCTCTCAGTCCCCCTATGGGACTCCAATCACAACTACCCTTGCGATCAAACTGATGCCCTTGTCAGCTTTCATTCCTGTACTTCTAACATTTTGTTTACTTCTGTGCTCCAAACAACAACAAAGGGAAATTTTTTTCTGGTGCAATGGCTCTCTCTCTCGGTGTATTAATTCTGCGACTCCAGGCCCATGTATCCAAGTCCTCCTGGTACCACAGTTAGCTCTGTACGGATGGTCTGAGCTAGGTTGGCTGCTCTCACCACATCGGACTAAGCGGGCGGCCTTTCTTCCAATCATGGTGGGAACCAGCCTGGCATCATCGATAGCAGCTGCAAGTATGGCAGGTGGGGGCCCTGGGACACAGCCTGATTTCTGCCCAGGAATTTTATGAACGAATAGATACCTCCTTAGAAAAACTGTAATGATGTCTTTAGCATCATTACAAAGATAGCTCCCCTCCCTGGCACAGGTCACTCTCCAAAACCGGCGGGCTCTGGCCTTGTTTACAGCTAATAAGGGGGGTATCTGCCTGTTTCTCAGGGAAGAATGTTGTTACTATATCAATGAATCGGGGATTGTAGAACAAAATGTGGAAGCCTTAATGAAACTACGCAAAGACATAGAATGGGAAACCGGGGATTCCAATTGACATGGTTTCAAAATCCTATAGTGTCATGGCTCCTCCCACTCTTGGGGCCAATACTAATGAAAACTTTATTTTTTTCTTTTTTTTTTAATAGAGGCATGTTTTATTTATTTATTTGTTTGTTTGTTTGTTTGTTTATACATGCACTGGGTACAGTCAGAAGCGCTGGAGGGTGAGAAAATTCACCAGAGCCAGAGTGGGGAGCAGAGCAGGAAGAAGGACTGAAGTACACTGCTGAGGGGAGCAGCGGGTGGCAGGAGAGGTCTGCGCGCCATGTGGGACCCTCCTCCGGTGGCCGGGGAGCAGCCAGGGATCGAACTGGTGCCGCAGAGGCCGCAGGCAGCTTCGCAACCCAGCGCTCAACTGCTGCGCCACTGGGGAGGCCCTAACCTTATTTGTTCTTTTTCCTCCTTGCCTCCTAAAATTCATACAGGCTCGCATTCGGGAAATGTCTCGTACCACCTTTAACAAACTCCTTCTCCACCCATATTCTTGCATCCCTGCAGAAGACCCTCATAACCAGGCCTGAGCCACCCCCTTGGTCTTGGCCCCCTTTCAACAGGAAGTAGCCAAACAAAGAACTGTCGCCATTTTTCTTATCAACAAAACGCTGGTATGAAAGGTCCATGCAGGAGGCCAGAATGCAAAAGCCCACCAGAAAGCCCGCCTGGGGACAGGAATGCCAAAGCTTGCCTAGAGGATTCAGACAATGAGCCTCCCCCTACAAATCTTTCCTCAGACAAAGAACCTCCACCTGCTGCACAAATCTTTTCTCACCCTACAAACTTTTTCCCGCCATAGGAACCCAGTTTCCCACCTGACCTCTCCTCACTCTATAAAAGCCTGCCTCCCCCAGACAACGTGCGCGGCTTTACTGACCCCCACGTTGGGTCAATGAGGTCCACCCAGGAGCAATAAACTTTCCCTTCCCCTGAGGAAACTTGGCCTGACTGTTCTTTACCCCGTGGTACTTTTCAAAAGTAATTACTAGCACTAGGAATAGCCATTTAAAAAAATATAATCAAATGACAGAAACAGAAAATTTACCAAAAGGATCTACAAATGATGCTGAAAGATTGAATTTAGACTCAGCCTCACTCAGAGTAAAAACAATGCAAATTCTCATCCAAATATAGTCATTTATGACATTCATAAGATTAGGAAACTTCCAAATTCCCAAAAGAAGAATGTGCAACTACCAACTACACAAAGAAGACATAGACCACATAACAAGAAGACAGATATAATATGTACACACACACACACACACACACACAGGCTCACACACATACAAAGTAAGGAGATAAACGTATGGGTAACCTACTATGTCAACAAAACTAAAGAGGATAAAACCACATATTAATGAAGTATGTTTGTTTAAAATAAATTTGCTAAATATGAAATGCAAGCAGGCAAAATGACAAAAGATATTGGAAAGAAAATTTTGAACAAGTATATATTTTGCATTGATAGAAAAAAAAAGAATTCAGATTAAGAGATTCAAAATAAGATGACTCACATATATCACATGTAGTAGCACTTGCTATCTTTCCTTCATACCAATTTTTATTTTTTTTATTTTTTATAATAAATTTTATTTTTATATTCCCCATACAATTGCAACCCCCTTATTTAGACCACAGTCCCTCCCCTCCCTGCGCCCCACCCCCCATAGAGAGTCTCTGGTTCATAGTTTTTGTTGATTTTGATTTTTACTTTCTTATAGTTATTCTTTTTCTTGGTCCCTTATTTAAGTTTTCTAGATTCCTGCTATGAGAGACCATCTGGTATTTTTCTTTTTCTTTCTGGCTTATTTCGCTGAGCATGATCCCTTCCAGCACCATCCATGTTGCTGCAAATTGCACGTGTTTATCCTTTTTGAATGCTGAGTAATATTCCATGGTGTATATGTACCACATCTTCTTGATCCAGTCATCTATTTTTGGGCATTTGGGTTGTTTCCAAAGCTTAGCTATTGTAAACAGTGCTGCTATAAACATAGGGGTGCAGGTGCCCTTTGGAATTGATGTTTCTGTGTCCTTTGGGTAAATACCTAGGAGTGGAACTGCTGGATCATATGGAAGCTCTATGTTAAGTAGGTCCAGAAATCTCCACACAGCTCTCCATAGTGGTTGGACCAGTTTGCACTCCCACCAACAGTGCAGGAGAGTTCCTTTTTCTCCACACCCTCGCCAACATTTGTTGTTGCTAGTTTTTTTAATATGTGCCATTCTCACTGGTGTAAGATGGTATCTCATGGTAGTTTTGATTTGCATTTCCCTGATTACAAGTGATGTTGAACATTTTTTCATATGCCTGTTGGCCATTTGCATTTCCTCTTCAGAGAAGTTTCTTTTTAGCTCTTCTGCCCATTTTTTGACTGGATTATTTTCTTTGTTTTTGTTGAGTCTCATCAGCTCTTCGAAGATTTTTGTGATCAGTCCTTTATCATTAGTGTTGTGTGCCAAAATGTTCTCCCAGTTGGTGGGGTTTCTCTTTGTTTTTGCTATGGTGTCTTTTGCTGTGCAGAAGCATACCAATTTTTAAAATGAACAAATAAAATGTACAGATACAACTAAAATTATTTTCTCCCTTTCTCCCTTCCAAAGTTAACATCAGATCTGTGGTTGCTGCAGATAATTTGTATGCATAATTTTTATGCAATTGATAAAAATTTTTATGCATAAATAACACTGATAGTGGCACAATGGTTGAGCGCTGGGTTGCAATGCTGCCCAGAGCTTCTGCAGCACTGATTCAATCCCCGGTTGCTCCCTGGCCACTGGAGGAGGGTCCCACATGGCGCGCAGACCTCTCCTGCCGCCCGCTGCTCCCCTCAGCAGTGTACTTCTGTCCTTCTGCTGCTCTGCTCCCAGCTCTGGCTCTGGTGAATTCTCTTACCCTCCCGCGCTTCTGACTGTACCCAGTGCTTGTATAAATAAATAAATAAATCTTTAAAAAAAAAAGATAAATGCTTGATGCAACTTTCTACTTTTGATGTTGTTGAAAAATCACGTCCCTTGACCTTTTGTTGCAAAGCTGCTTTGGTTTTGTTTCAAATAAATGTTCTTTCCTTTACCACCAGGCTCACCGCAACCACCACTCACCATCCAGCCACGGATTTACCCTGTCCTTTTGTTTCCTCTGAAGACCTGGTTTAGACATCACATTTTTTGTTGCTGTGCAAATAGTGTATTTTGCAATTTATATTTAGCTTACACTTACATAATCCTCCTGACAAATATATGAAGTATAACAGAGTAGATGTTTTCTTCCTTTTTTTTTTTTTTATATATAGAGGCATGTTTTTCTTTCTTTGTTTTTTTGTTTATACATGCACTGGGTACAGTCAGAAGCGCGGGAGGGTGAGAGAATTCACCAGAGCCAGAGCGGGGAGCAGAGCAGGCAGAAGGACCGAAGTACACTGCTGAGGGGAGCAGCGGGCGGCAGGAGAGGTCTGCGCGCCATGTGGGACCCTCCTCCGGTGGCCGGGGAGCAGCCGGGGATCGAACCAGCGTCGCAGAGGCCGCGGGCAGCTTTGCAACCCAGCGCTCAACCGCTGCGCCACCGGGGAGGCCCCAGAGTAGATGTTTTCTAAGTACTGCCTCAACCTCATAAGTAGACCATATCACTATAAAGGAAGGGCTTTGAGAATTTGATTTCCAGCAGCTGCCTTTTCTCCCATCTACATGCTGTGTATTTGGTGACACCAAAATGATAGGAGAACTGTGCTATTCTAAAAAGAAACACAACTCTTAGGGTATAGAAGTGAGACTTAGCAAGATGGATGCCTGACTCAGGCAAATACTCAGAAGGCCATTGCTCACTGCCACATGGCTGACCATAGCTATAAATAGCAAAGTGCTTTAGGGAGTTCTTTGTGTTACTTCCTGTATGTAAAAGTGACTGACCTAATTCTTTAGCAGTAGAAATTATAAACCATTCCCTGCCCAAAATTTCTGGGCAGTATCTTTTTCTCTTGATTTTGCTACAAATCTTGTGAATCTCTGTATCATTCATATGGAACAAACTATGGACAATACATTGACTGCTTGGTAGAATTTGCATTTAGTTTTGTAGAAATCAGTAGGTTCAGTTGGTGTGTAGACATCTTTAATTTTTGCATTATAAAATGCTTATGTTAAGTTATAATACCAAATCTTTCTCTCTCTCTCTCTCTCTCTCTCTCTCTCTCTCACACACACACACACACACACACACACACATACAAAATCTTCTCTTTTTTTCTTCTTTTTTTTTCAAGATTTATTTATTTATACAGGAGCCGGGGCACAGGCCAGAGATGCAGGAGGGTGAGAGGATTCACCAGAGACAGAGCAGGGAGCAGAACAGGCAGACAGACTGAAAACACTGCTGAGGGGAGCAGCGGGCAAGACAGGAAAGGTCTGCCTCTCCATATGGGGTTTCTCCTTGGCCAGCTGAGAATCGAACCCACTCTACAGAGGCCACAGAGGACAGCCTCACAGCGCTGAGCTCAAGCCACTGTGCCACTGGGAAGGCCCATAAAATCTTCTTTTGTAAGCAAATAAAACCACTATCTGTCTTAAATATGGAAAAGACATTAAGAGATAATATGAGTAAATTGTGCTTTCTCCTGCTCCATGCAAAATAGTCTTATGTGCAAATCCTAACCCACAGCCCAGATTGTGACTATAATAGGAGATAGGGTCTTTAAACAAAGAAATTAAGTTAAAACCAGGCCATTAGGGTGAGTCCTGATTCAATATGACTGTCCTTATATGCAGAGAAGTTTAAGGTACATCCATGGAGAAGATCCTGTGAAGCTATGGAGAGAAGATATTTACAATTCCCAAAATTAACCTGCTTCAACATCTTGATCTCAGGCTTTTAACCCCTTAGAACTATATGAGAAAGAGAACCCAGACTAGGGCACTTTGTTATGGCAGCTCCAGCAAACCCAACCAGGAGGAGCTGCACACCTACTCTCCAGCGCCAACATGGAGCACAGGACAGCACAAGTACCTGAGACAGGGATTCATTTCTTCAGCTATTTCCATGGAATTTTTCCCTGACAATGCAAGTATAGCTGTGGTTCAGGGGAAATTTTCCATTTTTTTAAATTGCAATAACATTGGTTTACAACATTGTATATAATTCAGAGATACAGGCTCTTAACATGCATGTTACCAGAAAATTCATGTCTAATTGTGAAACAGACATAATTGATATTAACGCTTTAAAAATAATGTATAGGGCCTCCTCAGTGGCGCAGCAGTTGAGCTCTGGGCTGCAAAACTGCCTGCAGCCTCTGCAGTGCCAGTTCAATTCCCAGCGGCCAGCGAGGGTCCCACATGGCACGCAGACCTCCACTGCCATGCCCGCTGCTCCCCTCAGCAGTGTATTTCATCAGTCTGCCTGTTCTGTTCCCCGCTCTAGCTCTGGTGAATTCTCTCACCCTCCCATGCTTCTGACTGTACCCAATGCTTGTATAAATAAATAAATAAATCTTTAAAAAAATAAAACAAAAAAATAAAAATAATGTGTAAATATATCCTGCATGAACAATCTCCAAGAACAAGAGGAAAGGTAAAAATGTATCTATTTTTATAAAACACTGAAATACTGAGACATGTGCAAAGAAATGGGGACCTAACAAATAAAGCTGGACCCTGATGAGTGAGAAGACCAAGCAAAGGTCTAACAAGCTACAGTCAGATGAGAGGTCTTCAGTGAAATTTACAAATTTCAATATTTACACTTAGGAATAATTTTCTTTCTAATTCCATATTGAATAAGCAAGTCAGCAGAGCTCACAGATTCCTGAGACAAGTAAATGAAGTGGAACACAAGTGGGGTGAGGCTGTTGCACCCCCATTGAGTCCTTGGAGGCTCTTACTGTTCTCCCATACCCATTGTCTCACTGCTTTCCTCCAACTGACCATTTCCCTCATCTCTGGGTGGAGGAGACAGAGTCATTCCATCAAGACCACTGTCCTACATCTTTGATATTTTAGAGTACATTCTCTCCCTTCCTTATTTGTTACTACTGAACATTAGTTTTCCCCCAGTTGCACAAATTTTCTTCTGTATTATTTTTCTATTATCTATTACGGTAAAAAGACATAAGACAGAGTTTACCTTCTTACCAAATTTTAACACTACATCTCCAAAGTGTTAACTTTATTTATATTGTTGTAAAGCAGATCTCCAGAATTGCTCATCTTACAAATCTGAAATTCTATACATACTTAGTAACTTCTTTCCTCCCCACACCCTAGTGAGTCACCTACTTCTTGTTCTTGTGAATTTTGCTGCTTTCATACTTTATACAAGTGAAATAATATTTGTTCATTGGACTCATGCTTATAAAACCTAAAGACTCATCCACAATGGAGTATGACTTAGTTTCCTTCTTCTTGAAAAGGAACGGTGTTCCACACCACATTTTCACTCTCCAGTCATCTGGGAGTGGACATTTGGGTTGTTTAAACTATTGTGAATACTGAACAGTGCTGCTATAAAAAAAGTGATTTAAATATCACTAAGAAAAATTCTTTTGAATATATATGCAGACATAGGAGTCCTGGTTCATAGGGTAGTTTTTCTTTTGTAGTGTTGACTGAACTCTTTGTTATTTTTCATAGTGGTTGCACCATTTACCCTAAGGCAATGTGGTTTTTATATTCTTTCTCATATTTGTCATTTTCTGATTTTGTTGTGTATGTGTTAGTCATTCTAACTGTTCTTAGGCAATATCTCATTGTGGTTTTGATTTGTATTTTCCTGATGATTAGTGATGTTGAGCATCTTTCCCTATACTTTTGACCATTTGTATACCATCTCTGGAGAAATGTCTACTCAAGACCTTTGCTCACTTTTTAACCAGGTTCTCTCATTTTGTTGCCATTGACAATGGGCCATAGAAGTACTATATATGTACAGGATATTATCTCCTTATCAAATATACGATTTACATATATGTTCTCCTATTCTATAAATTGACCTTTTACTCTACTGATTGTGTCCTTTGGCACAAAAAAATTTTAAAATTTGCTTATTGTTCCTTTTGTTGCCTATGATTTTGATATCACATGAAAGAAATCATTTGCCAAGTCCAATGTCTTGAAGCTTTTCTTATGTTTACTTCTAGAGTTTTATAGTTTTAAGTCTTATACTAGATTTTTAATCCACTTGCCATTAATTTTATATAGAGTGTAAAAAAATGGCCCATCATCATTTTTCTGCGTGTGAATATATATTATTTTCCCACATCGTTAGTTGAAGACATTTTTTTCCCCATTGAACACCCTTGGTCTCACTGTTAAAGATCATATGGCCATATACATGATGCTTATTCTGGCCATTTTGCTGTGTTTATAAGACACTGTTTTGATTAGGGAATGTTAGGCTGGTTTTTCAGTTTCTGAAAAAATATACTTTTGTAATCTGGATATGGGTTGAATTGGTTCATCAAATTGACTCATCTATAGTACACGTTAGGTAGTATACACAGCTTAACAATATTACTTTTTCTAATCCATATATTCTAATCCATGGATGTATTTTCATTTACTTACAGCTTTATATTTTTTCAGTACAGTTTTATTGTTTTAATGTCTTTCACCTCCTCAATCATATTTATGGTGGAACATTTAATCTTTTTGATGATTTGTGAATGGAATATTTCTCTTCATTTCCTTTCTAAATTGTTCATCATTAGTGCATAAAAATGCAATTGAGTTCTGTGTAATGATTTTATCTTGCAAAGCTGGAGATGCTAGTATTTCTCTACATTTCCTTATCTCTTGTGACCCCTATGTCTGCTTGAAGAACTTCAGGATTGTCTGTGGCTCACCACAATTTATAGTGGTTTCCAAACTTACCTGATCCTGTAAAGTCTCCCAGTCAGCCAAGACAGAATCCAGTCCCTCAAATAGCACCTAGTCAATGCAGGATGTAGGAGGTACAATCCAACTCATCTTCCCATTTCCAAGGAGGATAGTGTATGAGCTTCCTCCTAATGCAGCTTCACCATGCTCTGTAACAAGAGAGGCATCAACCAGTTACCAAATGCTGGAATTATTTTTACTCCTTTATTGCAATCTCTTCTTTGTTTTACAATGACCTGGGTGCTATAGCTTGTCAACCTTCTCAGGGACTCTTATAGAAGTAATATGGTCCTTAGAGTGTTGTTAATTCTGTGTCTCTGTGGACGATGGAGGGCTTGGAGTTCCCTAGTCTGCTATTTTCTTTACTCTGTTAGACCTAGCATCCTAGCGTGGCTTCCCTTCTCTGAAGATTACCACTTGTTTTTTTTCAAAAGATTACCTCTTTTATTTTTACCTTTTTGAGAATGATTCTCATATCTCCACATGTTGGAACCAATTTTTTTGTTTCAATTATGCTTCTTCATATTATAAGGTAATTTTGTTCCTATTTATTTTCCTGTCTAACCCAACATCTACTACTGAGCCAGCAAAGTTAAATGTCAAAATAAGTCATGTAGTTAAACATCTATTATTCCTTGAACTACTCAGTATACTGCCTTATTAATAGTATTATTAGTAATATTGCTACATGCCAAACCTCATAATTACTTATAATCTTTTACCCCCTAAAATTTCTAGATTTAATATTATATATATGTGTGTATGTGTAAAATCTCTCTAGGTAGAGATAACAGTGACAGCCTATACCTGAATTCTTTTTTTTCGATATCTGAATTCTGATAGACTTTTCTTGTGAAAGTGTCATCTATGTGATTGAATGCTCAAATTAATATATTAACAAATTAGAAAAATCGCCAGGTTTGAATTCCTGTGAGCATTTTATTTTATATGTATACAATGGTACTATGGATCTTCATGAGAGCAGATAATTGCCATAACAAGCAAAACTACAACAAGCAAAATGAAATGAGCCATCCATGAATATCCATGTGGATAAAGACTGTTATCAGCTTATATTTCCAGATGTTTATAAATTTTTTGCAGACTTCTATTTGAAGTAGGCACACTTACCTTGAATAAATTAATTTTAATGACAATTGTGGGTCCCTGGTATTCTCAGTTATGATTCATAATTTGATATTAAACTTCAGTGCACTAAAAGCACCATTTTGCTAATTTTTAAATTATGTCTATGAGGTAACAATTTACCCACTGTATGTATTTTAGGCTTATAAGTTCACACCTCTACACCTCCACAATGTGTGCTATCACACCATGCCCACCACCAAAGTGCCATGGGGCTCTAGCCCACCCGCTCCCACACCCCCTCTCCTTCTGGTGGTCTCTTTCTTCTGTCAAATGTCAAGGGCCTTTTCCACATCTACAGCTCCATTTTCTGCATTTTGTAGCTTTCTTTGGAGCACAAATATTTCAGGGAGAATTTAGAGTTTGGGGAAGGCATTGTACGGGGCTTTATTTTGCATGAGTGCTTAGTATTTAACAACATTGTGGTAAGTCTTACTTATCAAGATGACTGGGTTGGGTTTTTTTTTGTTGTTGTTGTTGTTGATTTTTTTGGTTTTTGTATTTATTTAAGGGTCTCTTTAAGTTATACATTAGATGAATACCTCATTTCCCTCTGAAGGTCAGAGGTGCAACTACAAACAAGCCTTCCCACAATTTGTCAAACAAAAAAACAGTTAGTTCACTAAATCCATTATTGAATATTCAAATACAGTGGACTCAGTAAATGGCCAGTGTCACTAATTTATGGAGAAACCCACAGCTAGAGGTGTGGGTGCAAGGGAGATAACAAAGCATTTCAGACTAGGCACTTCCTTTTGCTGATCTTGCATCAGAGGACCTAGAGTTTTCCCTCACGCAAAGTTAGTGCCACTGTCTCCTCTTTGCTATGGATGGACAAGTGATGTACGCTGAATTAAATGTATCCAGGAAATCGGGCCTTAAAAGTTCATCACCCCCATCTGTTCCTCAGGGTAAGTGACTTTGATTTTCCTTTTGGCATTTGTTTATATTCCATAGTTAGTTTTTCTTGATAAATATGTGGTATTAAATCATTGCTTTGAATGAGTAGCAGTCCCAGATTAATATTAAGCCTGATTATAGGTAATCCCAATTGTGAGGAAAAGCACATCCTACAGATTTATTTTTATTAAAGTATGTGTGGTAAAAATGAAAATCATATCTATTACTGTACCTTGGTTAAAAGACCCTGAAGAAGTATTTTACATGTATAAACAAAGGATTTTTAGGGAAATATTGCTACCTTTATGCAGTAGTACCCCACCTCATTCAAATGCTCTACAAAATACTAAGATCAAGCCCAATGTATTTGCATCCATACCATGCCTTTCAGAATACAAAGTGTAGCCTTACTGATGGACATTCTTCACTCTCAGAAGAGAAGAGGAAATCTTTCTGGAAGAAAGTCATATTCAGGAGCAAAGACTTGAATATAATTACAATCTGATAACTTCTTACTCTGAAACTTGAAAAAGTATCGCTAGGGAACCAATTTGAATGTCTGTTAAAAGCCACACATTTCTCGTTGCCAAAGGAGGAGTATTCTGCAGAAAGAAATGGAGCTCTAACCCCAGGTAAAAGGTGACTGACATATGACCTGGAGTTCATGAAACAAATCCCAGAAACTAGATGAAACTGAGCATGAATATCAGGGCCATCTGAAACCTAGCCAAATTTACTAACATCAATAATATTGAAATTTTTATTTAACCTGATTATGCTAAACATTTGGATGTCCCCTTCCTCAATGGTTGCATATAGATTTGAAGCTATTAATCAATGTTCATGTTGTGGGGCAAAGTCAGGATAATCGAATATGTTTTAATATACTCTTCATATGGGAATTAAGGGAAACAGAATTCTGATAACAGCATTAGGGTTTCGTCAAGGCTGTTATTTCTTGATTGTACGAACAAGATTTTCTTTTTCCTTATTCAGGTGCTATACCAATGGAGGGGAGGGTGGATGGAATTGTAATAAGGGCTGTCAGAAAGATAGTGAGATGTTTTTCTTCAGAAGCTACTCTCTATGACCCCATATAAATGGGTTCAGAAAATTTACCTACTCTGATACATTCATTGTCCAGAAAATATAATCTTGAAGGTAAATCTCAGGGGGGAGGTAATAGAATAAATTTAAAACAAAACATGAGATTATAGTTACTGCTCTAGTATCACAGCATCAGGAAACCACTGTTGAGTCTCTGACCAAATGGTCAGGTTGTGGTAACATGTACGATAGTGATTGTATCATGGGCTGTCAGTACAACTGGAGAGATATATGACCTATTTAGCTGTGGGCTAGGCTCAGTCTTCTAGAACAGGTATTGGCAATGAA